>NC_135234.1:235108598-235773598 GCF_051348905.1 Ranitomeya variabilis
GAAATTACGGAAATCACAGGATTACTGCATGTTACTCATATTATATACAACAGATGAAAAAATGGAAATAAATTTTTCAAAACAATTCAGTTTATTTAGTATGGACTATGAGTGCCAGGGCAGAAATACCCACACTTACACTCCGTGGCTGCTATGAATGAGGTTATTAATGGTTGTCCGAGGAATGTTCTACCATGCTAAATGAAGTTTTTCAACACACAACAAATTGCTAGCGCTACTGTCAACAGCCTGTGTGGCCTAAATGTGTAATCATGTCCTGCAGCGTCTTCAGACTTGTCTCCCTTCTGGCACATCTGAGACGTCATTGGTCGGCAATTGCAAAGGTAGCTTATAGCAGCAGATCCTAATTATCTGCATACCCATATTCATTCAGTATGGCAATCCAAACAAAAAACATTTACATTTGTGGGTGTAATGTGAAAACATATGGAATAGTTCAAAAGGTACAAATACTTTTTCAAGGCACTGTGTGGTAGGCATTGCATAGCAATCAAACAGGGCATGTGGTTCGGTCCATATATGCAGTTTTATTGCTTTCATTAAAACTCCAAGGGATTTAAAACCAAACACAGCCTCTTATGGGCACAAAGGTATAACAGCAAATAAACAGTTCATTCAGCATAAGTATTCAACTTCATGCTCAGTTTACACTGAACAGAATGCAGCTTCCACATGGTTCTCTGAATCTCCTATACACAGACTTCTCAGCTTTCCTAGGTGACCTGTGCAGTCTCCATTTAGAGAGAGAACCTTTCTCACATCTACAGCTCACATTTTGGCTGGTCACTCACCAGCAGTACAATCGGCTGCATCCAGCAGACTGATACACCTAGTGAACACAGACCCTGGTTCTAGTGAAAAACTAGGCAGGTACAGCTAATTAAATCTTGCAGAGCCAGGAGTCAATCTTGTCCTACCTGGCACTGCTACAATATACAATCATGGCTGAAAGTGTTGGCACTCTTGAAATTATTCCAGGAAATTAAATATTTCTCCTATAAAATTATTGCAATTACACATGTTTTGATATATACATATTTATTTTCTTTGTGTGTATTCAAGCAACACAAAAAACAGAGAAAAAAGGCAAATTGGACATTATTTCACAACACTAAACCCCCAAAAATGTCTGGACAAAATTGTTTGCACCCTCAACTTAATATTTGGTTGCACACCCTTTGGAATAAATAACTGCAATCAATCACTTCTTTGAACCATCAATAAGCTTCTTACACCTCTAAACAGAAATTTGTAACCACTATTCTTTTACAAACTGCTTCAGGTCTCTCATATTTGAAGGGTGTCTTCTCCCAACAGCAACTTTAAGGTGCTTCCACAGGTGTTCATTGGCATTTAGATCGATACTCAAGGCTGGCCACTTCAAAACTCTCCAGTGCCTTATTTCCATCCATTTCTGGGTGCTTCTTGAAGTATGTTTAGGGTTATTGTCCTAGCATGCAAATCCAGCTTTCTGACACTGGGCCTTACATTGCAACCCCAAATTCTTTGGTAATCTTCATATTGCGTGATGCCATGAACATAGTCAAGGCACCCATTGCCAGAGGCAGCAAACCAACCCCAAAATATGTTTGAACCTCCAACATATTTGACTGTAGGTACTGTGTTCTTTTCTTTGTATGCCTCATTTCATTTTCAGTAAACATTAGAATGATGTGCCTTACCGAACTGCTCTATCTTGATCTCATCTGTCCGCAAGATGTTTTCCCAGAAGGATTTTGGTTAGTCACACGAATTTAGGCAAAGTGTAGTCTAGCTTTTTTATGTCTCTGTGTCAGCAGTGGGATCCTCCTGGGTCTCTTGCCACAGCATTTCATTTCACTTAAATGTCAACAGATAATTTTCATTTACAACTGATGCACTCTGAGCCTGCAGAACCTCTTGATTGGGGCTACTTATCTAGCATCTGGACTATCCCATGTTGCAACCTTTTATGCATTTTTCTCTGCTGTCCACGTCCAGGGAGATTAGCTACAGTGCACAGACACACAATGCAAACATTGAGTGAACTTTTTCCCTCTTTTTCTGGTTTCAGGCATGATTTTTCATATTACCCACGCCTGTTACTTGCCACGGGTAAGCTTGAACAAGCATGACATGCTTGAAACAAAGTTGTTTAACCACAATTTTATAAAAGGTGCCAACAATTTTATCTGGCCCATTTTGGAGTTTTGTGTGAAATTATGTCCAATTTGTCTTTTTTTTCAATTTTTTTGTGTTGTTCCAATGCATACAAAATAAATAAACTTGTGTATAACAAAACATGTGAAATTGCAATGATTTTCTGGGACACACCAGACCATAAGATGCTCCCCAAATTTTGGGGAGGAAAATAGGGATTTTTATTAAATAAAATGGTAGTGCGCCTTATAGTCCCATTTTACAGTAACTTACTGGGTGGTCGGAGGCGGTGGAATGGGGTCAGAGGAGGTAGGGTTGCTGCTTCAGGAGGCCGGAGGTGATGACAGGAGTGGGGCAATGCTGTGGGCTCCGGGCTGGGAAGAAGGAGTGTCCCGGTGCTGTGAGGCTGCAGGCCCTGGGCTATCCCAAGATGTCGGCACTGAGCGGAGTCCTCCTTCCCATTGATTTCCCTGTAGTGGGCTTTGGAAAAATGACCGCTGGAGGTGGTGCATGCACAGATTCAGATCTCAAGAGACAATCTATTTACAGAGAGAGTATATACATTGCATTGAAAAAGTATTGATACCTCATAAACCTTTTTCATGTTATACCCACAAACTTAAATGTATTTTATTGGGATTTTATTGGCATGCCAAAACAAAGTAGCAAGTATTTTTAAAGTATAAAAGGAAACGATACATGGTTTTCTAAATATTTTAAAAATAG
Source organism: Ranitomeya variabilis (assembly GCF_051348905.1). Classification (NCBI taxonomy): domain Eukaryota; kingdom Metazoa; phylum Chordata; class Amphibia; order Anura; family Dendrobatidae; genus Ranitomeya; species Ranitomeya variabilis. The sequence continues at coordinate 235,111,485 of NC_135234.1, forward strand.
AAATCTGAAAATTGTGTCATGCATTTGTATTCAGCCCACTGTAGTCTGATAACCCTAAATAAAATCCTGGGTGACCAATTGCCTCTAGATGTCACATAATTACATAATTACTAAATGTATAATTTATTTTCAGTTTAACTAGAGCAGTTCTGTGAAGGCCTCAGAGGTTTGTTTGAGAACAATAGGGGTCAAGCAGCACCATAACAACCAAGGAACACACCGAACAAGTCAGGGATAAAGTTGTGGGAAAAAGTAAAGCAGGGTTAGGTTATATAAAAAAAAAATAGCCCAAGGTCTAAACATCTCATGGAGCACTGCTCAATCCATCAACGAAAAATGGAAGAAGTATGACACAACTGAAAACCTAAAAAGTTCAAGAATCCAGCACTGAGTTTAGTGGATTTATTTACAGCGTGAAGATATTGTAAAAAAACATTTTGGTCATTGGACTGTCATCAGTTACACACTAAATGGTTCAAATAGAATCAGAGAGATTGAAACATATAGCATATGAGTATCCGGCCTGAGAGGGAGGTGAGCCTCTGGCAGCCCACGGTGTGGCGACTCCTGTCACTGCAACAACCTGACAGCAGAAATTGGAGCGAAACGTGGTCCTACAAAGCATTGATTCAGGAGGGCTGAATATAAATGCACACCACAATTTTTAGATTTATATTTTTTAAATATTTAGAACTGCATGTATTATTTCCTTTACACTTCAAAAATACTTGCCACTTTGTGGTGGTATATCACATAAAATCCAAATAAAAAGCATTTAGTTTGCGGGTGTAATGTGAAAAAATGTGGAAAAGTTCACGGGGTATGAATACTTTTTCAAGAGAGTGAGTGAGAGAAAGAGGAAAGAGAGAGGGAGAAAGCATATATAGTACTCTGCAAAGTTTTACTTTTATCATATTTGAGATATTTGGCTGTAATAGAAGGTAGTTTTTTTTGCCGGAGGGCTGGAGAGGGGTACAATAATGAGCGTCTTCTGGCAATAGTGAGGCAAGGTGTGGAGTTTATTGCACGTTTGGGGCTGCAAATGGAGTTGGGACTTTGTCAGGAGTCATGGTGTCCTCAATGCTGAGAAATACAGATACTTAAAATATCTTTAGGGAGGCATCTGATTGTCTCCAGGACAACAACTCCAAACATACAGACAATGTCATTAAGAACTATCGGCAACAAAAAAAGAACAGTGAGTCCTGGAATTGATCATATGGCTCCCCACAGATCCTGGATTTCAGCATCATTGAGTCTGTCTGGAATCGGAAGATGCTTAGAACAACTGTCGTTCAAAAACTGTACAAGTATACTTAGAAGAATCGATGCTTTGAGGCTGTTTTGGGGGCAAAATATGGTTTAGTTTCTCTCTTGTTCATTCCCTTTGAATTTTATTTGATAAAAATAAACTTTTAACACTCCTATTTTTGAAAGTGTTATTACTTTGCAGCATTTTTACACACCTGCCTAAAACATTTGCATAGTGCTCTATATGAAGAATAGTGTTAAAATAAGTCGATTTTGTTTATTATAAAGTGATTAATATGTAAAAAGATATTGCTAATGTTAGTATTTTAATCAGTTTGAGAACGTGTCAGGGCAATGGCTGTATGACCTATCATCCAATGGTAGGTTGTTCTCTTGATTGACAGATAAGAAAAGCATTTAGGAAATGCAAAAAGATGTTCAAAGGAATATTGTATCATATATAATACAAAAAATAATTTATTGTGATAACAAGAGACATTAGTTGTGTCTTCTGTCTCAAAAGATAAAAATATATCACCATGCTTCCTGTCCCTTGTGCCGCCAAAGCATCTCACAAGATTTTTGAGACAACCTCTGGGCTGCCTCAGCAAGAGCCGTCACCCAGCTTGTTAACTTCTCTCACACTGGCAGGAGAAAGCTCCCAGCCTTGGAGCGGCTTGCTCTTAACACTTGCACAAATTTTTAATTGTTTAGTTTAAGAATTGTGTTTTGACCGCAAGGGGATTTTGGCTGAGGCTCAAGAAGTGATAATGATATTTTGCTGCCAAAAACGTCTGCCGAGCTTTCCCTATGTTAATGTGCACTTTCAAGAAGCTCCAATTAACTGCATCAGCACTCTTGTGGAGAACCAGAGACACAGACAGCAAAAGACAAAAAAAAAGAATTAAAAAAAAAGTTGGAGATAGTAGTCAGGCAAGACAAGCTTTAGTCTATCTATGGAGGACATGTCCTACAACTAAAGTGGAACATTGTAACGTGAAACCTTTTCTGATCATACTCTCACACAAAGCGTCATACACTGTGCACACTTCAGGCTTGGGTAGCGTTAAATATTTGTAACGCTGAAGTGGCAGGCATTTATACTGGCGGTACACGTGAGAAGCTCGGGAGGCGTTTCAGTCTTTATGCTCTTAAATAAAAGCCATAGTTTGATGCCTAAGTATGTGAAATAGACAAAGTGGCGGTGTCCTAATGTCATGCTGCGCTGCCCATCTCATGCCATGCTCCAACCGGCAATAATTTGTGTTCCAAACCTAGGTGGCTGCTCGGGATGACATATTGAGATATCGTTCTTAGCACAGAGGGGATTTCACAATTACAAGCCTGGTTAGTAAGTGACCTACCTTGGCAGCGAACAGAAAAACAGAAATGGAAATATATTCTTTACTTTATTGCAGAAGAAGTTATGTAAAATGTAACACATTTATCTGAAATTAAAGAATACAATTGAATTTAATATTATAAAAAATGATTACAAATATGTTTTAAAGCATCGGCGCCTTATAATAAAGAACTTGTCAAATCAGTATGTCTTAGTACGTTAGAGCAAGTTATATGAAATATTTGATTTTCCCCTGATTATCTCTATTATAAGATATGTATTAAAATGATAGTGAAAAGTAGGGTTGAGCGACTTTTATTTTTATAGGATCGGGTCGAGTTTCACGAAACCCGACTTTCTCAAAAGTCGGGTCGAGTGAAATCGGCCGATTCTATAAAAAAGTCGGGGTCGGGGTCGGCCGAAACACGAAACCCAATGCAGTGCAATGGGATACTATGGTTCCCAGGGTCTGAAGGAGAGGAAACTCTCCTTCAGGCCTTGGGATCCATATTAATGTGTAAAATAAAGAATAAAAATAAAAAATATTGATATACTCACCTCTCCGGAGGCCCTTGGACATCGCCGCTGGTAACCGGCAGCCTTCTTTGCTTAAAATGAGCGCGTTCAGCACCTTCCATGACGTCACGGCTTCTGATTGGTCGCGGCCGCCCATGTGGCCACCACGCGACCAATCACAAGCCGTGACGTAATTCTCAGGTCCTAAATTCCTAGAATTAGGAATTTAGGACCTGAGAATTACGTCATGGCTTGTGATTGGTCGCGTGGCGGTCACATGGGCAGCCGCGACCAATCAGAAGCCGTGACGTCATGGAAGGCCCTAAACGCACTCATTTTAAGCAAAGAAGGCTGCCGGTTACCAGCGGCGATGTCCAGGGGCCTCCGGAGAGGTGAGTATATCAATATTTTTTATTTGAATTCTTTATTTTACACTTCAATGTGGATTCCGATACCGATTTCCGATATCGCAAACATATTGGAACTCGGTATCGGAATTCCGATACCAGATTCAGAAGATCGCCGACCTCACGGCCGACCCCACACAGGGATCAGGTCGGGTTTCATGAAACCCGACTTTGCCAAAGGTCGGCGACTTCTGAAAATGGCTGACCCGTTTCGCTCAACCCTAGTGAAAAGGAATTATATTTAACTAGATTGTGGCCCGATTCTAACACATCGGGTATTCTAGAATATGCATGTCCCCGTAGTATATGGACAATGATGATTCCAGAATTCGCGGCAGACTGTGCCCGTCGCTGATTGGTCAAGGCAACCTTTATGACATCATCGTCGCCATGGCAACCATTATGACATCTACGTCGATACGGCCTCGACCAATCAGAGACGCGGGATTTCCATTATGACATCTACGTCGATACTGTGCCCCTCGCTGATTGGTCGAGGCCTGGTGGCCTCGACCAATCAGGGACGCGGGATTTCTGCGTCAATACTGTGCCCGTCGCTGATTGGTCGAGGCCCAGGCGGCCTCGACCAATCAGAGATGCGGGATTTCCAGGACAGACAGAAAAACCCTTAGACAATTATATATAGAGATTCTCCCCCTCCTCTTTAGATTTAGTGTTAATATTGTTAGTAATATTCTGCTCATTATGTACTTGAAAGGGTTTTTTCACTTTTTAGAAAAAAAAAAGTTGTCAGATGCCACTCACCCTCCACAGTCTCCACCATTGCTCTAGTCTGAGTGTTTTGACTTTAGCGATGATGCATGTAGACAGCTCATATCACTGCTGCAGCCAATCATTGCTGTAGCCATCTACCTGGCTGAGCATCTCACAAAATACTAGAACTGGAGCAATGGCAGAGAGCCAGTATCATCTGATTTTCCTATTGTACATGATAGGCAATATACGAGGACCACTTTTCCAAAATTAGAAAACCCCATTACCCCGCGAGAATTATTTTATTCTTATACCTTATTTCAAAAGTCAGAATTTTTTAAGTAACTATGATAATTAATCTTATCGGATTGTGTTCACAATGGACCTGATTAACCAAGAACGAGTTTGTTCACACCAGTCTTGATGGGGGGTGTGCTGGATGTCTAACAATTCTTCATGAATCAGGAGCGCCAGACAAGTGGCATACACCTACGTGTGGGCCTGGCCACAACTCCTATTCCAGCCCCTGCTGGAGTAAGATTTGTGGTGTAGTGAAACTGCTCCCCGAGCCCCCATCCCACCTCAGTCCTACTAATTTCAAGGGAGCTCGGAGAAACTGTCGCAAAGATACCAATAGTCGCAAGATTTAGGCACAACTCTGAGTTACGCTTAAATTTTGTAACTTTTTAAACCTTTTATGCCAGAATTCTGGTATGAAAGCTTTGATGCAATGGGCGCAATGTGTATTAGCAGTTGACTTATTTTAAAGTAACTATACATTCAGGAGCTCAAAAAGTTTAGATATACCTTTAAGAAAACTACTTCTCTTCTATTGATTTTGTTCAGATTGTGCTGCCTAACTGCTCCTTAAGGAGAGGGTTGCAATCTAACACTATAGTTTAGCAATCGTGAGTACAGAGAAAATAGGGTAGTCTAAGACACACCTCCTGTGTCATCATTGGTTAAAGCTGCTCCTCCCTCATTTCTTTTGCAGCTCTACTTCTTCTGTTTGGCTGTTGAATATAAACACAAATCTATTAAAGGCTCAGCAGGAAGTCTTATTGCAACCCAATAAAAATAAACTACCAGGTAACTGGCACACATGGACTGTCACATTACTATTTTGTAGGAAGAGTGCAAAAAACAGCTATGCTATAAAACTATAAGCCACTCAATTAAAGAGATTGTCTGATTAAAGTGAATCCCTTAAAGGGGTTGTCAAATCAGAGTGAATCTCTTAAATATTAGAGAACAACGTTAAACAGCTGATTTACTGGAAGAACTTGTATACAGATGCTCCTTTCTTTTGGTTTTGGTCACTACAGGGGAAATTTAATATCATATGTGACTCTTCATAATAGACATGTGAATCAGGTTTGTCACAGGGAAAGCCTATCTTGTTAGCAGTTCTCTTCTCTGTCTCAAACAATAATAAGCATGGATGACAAGAAAAATCTAATTTTCCTGTGTAATTTGATAACAAACAGGCATTTGATCCAGCGGCATGCTAAGCAGGATCCCAAAGCCCTCCGTCCCACCCTTATTGTGAAAGCATGAGATCTTGCATGTTACCATGAGACCTCACACCTTCAGCTAAATCACTAGTGCTGTATAATTTACTAAGCAGTTACTGTATGGTAACTAGAGCTGATATTCAGTAATTGTTCAGTAAAGTTTAGCTCAAATATAAGATATCATGATAACATGAGAGATCACATACTTTCACAGTGAGAGGGGCTACAAAGAGTTGTATGATCCCACTCTGCATGCTGGAATCCCAAAACTGAGAAGTTCGGACCTGATTTTTGCCAGAAAATCAGTCCTTTTTGGGGCCATTGCCCATTAGGGAAACTTATCAACAAAATTGATACTGCTATTTAGAAAAATCATCAGTAAGTGGTTGCCCAGTATTTTCCTAAATAAAAGGGTCACCCAGAGATTGATGATAGGCACTCTTTAGAGGGTAAAAGGGGTTGGTATCAGTGGCGTAGCGATCGTGGTTGCAGACAGTGTTACAGTAACCGGGCCCATGTGGTAGGGGGCTAGCTAATGCCAGCAGCTTATGTTGGTGTTCAAGTCACTTGTGGCGCATGGCAATGATGTCATGTGCTGCCCGTTACCTATAAAATGCCCCTCTCCAAACTGTCTCCCATAACCTGCCCTCCCTCCATACTGTCCCCCACAAACAGTTCCTCTTCATACAGTTTCCCCACAAACAGTCTCCCCATGCTGCTTTCTCTCATATTTCTTCTACCATCTCGCTTCCTTGTCCTCCATTTTGCCCCCCACCACATAAACACCCCCATTTTTCCTCCAACTACAATAACAGTCTTATGTATGTTTTATTAGAATGGCATGCTTGCCATTCCACCATCTTCGGTGACTCTACAGCACAGTTGTGACATCAGCGATATGGTGAGGTGACCTCATCATGCCACTGCACAATGGCACATTGGGGCACAGGGCGCATAAATGTTCCTCTACCTCAGCAATGCCACTGTCGCTCATGTTCTCAATTGTGTTTACATCTGTAGGATGCACATGCAATTGAACATAAATAGCAGAAATCAGTGTTTTATCCATTTTCTAAGCGCTGTCAGTGTAACAGTCGGTTTGGAGAACTGGCTAAGTTTAAATCCCGGGGAAAAATAAAATGCCGCCCCCTAGGAAACAGCTCAGAACACCTCCTGAGGCGAGATGCTTGTCTCATAGTAGAAGTGGGTTTGCATTTAACTATTGGAAAACCAAAACACTGTAGTTTCTAAAAGCAGTTCTGTTAACCCCTTAACGACCGCCGATACGCCTTTTAACGGCGGCAGTTAAGGGTACTTAAACCACAGCGCCGTTAATTAACGGTGCTGTGGAAAAAGTGAAAGGCGCCCCCCAGAGTCAGATTTTCTCTGGGGTCTCGGTTACCGGGGGTAGCCGAGACCCTAGAGAACATGATTCGGGGGATTTTTACCGACCCCCGGGTTGCGATCGCCGGTAATTAACCGTTTACCGGCGGTCGCAAACAAAACACACGATTTCCTATTTAATTTCTCTGTCCTCCGATGTGGTCGTACATCAGAGGACAGAGAAATGGGGTCGCCAATAGCTCCCCGATACTCACCTGTCTCCCCTGGTGCTCCTCGTGGCTCCCGATGGGCGCCGCCATCTTCTACCGGCCAAAAAATGGCGGGCGCATGCGCAGTGCGCCCGCCGGCTGGCACCCAGAAGATCTTTGGGGTCTCAGCTGCCGGGGGTAGCCGAGACCCCAAAGAACATGATCGGGGTCAGTTTTTACCGACCCCTGTTTTGCGATCGCCGGTAATTAACTGTTTACCGGCGACCGAAAAAAAAAGCGATGTGTAATTCTCTGTCCTCTGATGTGATCACACATCAGAGGACAGAGAAATAGGGGGATTCGGGGACCCTGTTATACTTACCTGTGTCCCTGGGTCCTCCTGTGTCCCCTCCTGGCCGCTGGCTTCTTCCACCAGTAAGAAAATGGCGGGCGCATGCGCAGTGCACCCACCATGATCTGCCGGCTGGCAACTAGAGGAGTTGGGGCTAAATTTAGGGTTAGGGTTAGGGTTGGGGCTAAAGTTAGAGTTAGGGTTAGGGTAGAGGCTAAATTTAGGGTTAGGGTTGGGGCTAAAGTTAGGATTAGGGTTAGGGTTTTGGCTAAATTTAGGGTTAGGGTTAGGGTTGGGGCTAAATTTAGGGTTAGGGTTAGGGCTGGGGCTAAAGTTAGGGCTAGGGTTAGGGTTGGGGCTATGTTAGGGCTAGGGTTAGGGTTGGGGCTAAATTTAGGGTTAGGGTTAGGGTTATTGTTGGGGCTAAATTTAGGGTTGGGGTTAGGGTTTTGGCTAAATTTAGGGTTAGGGTTGGGGCTAAATTTAGGGTTAGGGTTAGGGTAGAGGTTAAATTTAGGGTTATTGTTGGGGCTAAATTTAGGGTGAGGGTTAGGGTTTTGGCTAAATTTAGGGTTAGGGTTAGGGTTGTAGCAAAATTTAGGGTTAGGGTTGGGGCTAAAGTTAGGGTTAGGGTTGGGGCTAACGTTAGGGCTAGGGTTAGGGTTGGGGCTAAATTTAGGGTTAGGGTTAGGGTTGGGGCTAAAGTTAGGGCTAGGGTTAGGGTTGGGGCTAACGTTAGGGCTAGGGTTAGGGTTGGGGCTAAATTTAGGGTTAGAGTTAGGGTTGGGGCTAAAGTTAGGGTTGGGGCTAAAGATAGGGCTAGGGTTGGGGCTAAAGTTAGGACTAGGGTTGCGGATAAAGTTAGGGTTAGAGATGGGATTAGGGTTTGGATTAGGGTTGGCATTAGGGTTACGTTTGGGATTAGGGATAGGTTTGGGATTAGGGTTAAGGTTAGGGTTGGAATTCGGGTTAGGGGTGTATTGGATTTAGGGTTAGGTTTGAGGTTAGGGTTGAGATTAGGATTAGGGGTGTGTTGGATTTAGGGTTCTGATTAGGGTTAAGGTTGTTTTGGGGTTAGGGTTGTGATTATCGTTATGGTTGTGATTAGGATTATGGATTGGGTTGGGATTAGGGGTGTGTTGGGGTTAGGGTTGGAGTTAGAATTGGGGGGTTTCCACTGTTTAGTACATCAGGGGGTCTCTAAACGCCACAGCCAATTTTGTGCTCAAAAAGTCAAATTGTGCTCCCTGCCTTCTGAGCTCTGCTGTGCGCCCAAACAGCGGTTTATCCCCACATATGGGGCATCAGCGTACTTGGGATAAATTGGACAACAACTATTGGGGTCCAATTTCTCCTGTTACCCTTGTGAAAATAAAAACTTGGGGGCTAAAAAATATTTTTTGTGGAAAAAAAATATTTTTTATTTTCACGACTCACGACTGCATTATAAACTTTTGTGAAGCACTTAGACATTCAAAGTTCTCACCACACATCTAGATAAGTTCCTTGGGGGGTCTAGTTTCCAAAATGGGGTCACTTGTGGGGGGTTTCCACTGTTTAGGTACATCAGGGGATCTGCAAACACAACATAACGCCCGCAGACCATTCTATCAAAGTCTGCATTCCAAAACGGCGCTCCTTCCCTTCTGAGCTCTGCCATGCGCCCAAACAGTGGTCCCTCCCACACATGGGGTATCAGTGTACGCAAGAAAAATTAGAAAACAACTTTTGGGGTCCAATTTCTCTTGTTACGCTTGCGAAAATAAAAACTTGGGGGCTAAAAAATCTTTTTTGTGGAAAAAAAAATATTTTCTATTATCATGACTCTGCATTATAAACTTCTGTGAAGCACTTGGGCATTCAAAGTTCTCACCATACATCTAGATAAGTTCCTTGGGGGGTCTAGTTTCAAAAATGGGGTCACTTGTTTGGGGTTTCTACTGTTTAGGTACATCAGGGGCTCTGCAAACGCAACATAACGCCCGCAGACCATTCTGTCAAAGTCTGCATTCCAAAACGGTGCTCCTTCCCTTCCGAGCTCTGCCATGCGCCCAAACAGTGGTTTACCCCCACATATAGGACATCAGCCTACTCAGCATAAATTTCACAATAAATTTTGCGGTCCAATTTCTCCTGTTACCCTTGTGAAAGTAAAAATGTGGGGGTGAAAAGATCATTTTTGTGGAAAAAATATGATTTTTTTTATTTTCACGGCTCTACGTTATACATTTTTGTGAAGCACTTGGGGGTTTAAAGTGCTCACCACACATCTAGATACGTTCCGTAAGGGGTCTAGTTTCCAAAATGGGGTCACTTGTGGGGGGTTTCTACTGTTTAGGTACATCAGGAGCTCTGCAAATTCAACATGACGTCCGCAGACTATCCCATCAAAGTCTGCATTCCAAGCAGTGCTCCTTCCCTTCCGAACCCCGATGGGTGCCCAAACAGTGCCCCCCCACATATGGGGTATCAGTGTACTCTGGACAAACTGGTCAACAGATTTTGGGGTCCAATGTTTCCTGTTACCCTTGAGAAAATAAAAAATTGCAGGCTAAAAAAATCATTTTTGAGGGAAATAAAAAGAATTTTTTATTTTCATGACTCTACGTCATAAATTTCTGTGAAGCACTTGGGGGTTTAAAGTGCTCACCACACATCTAGATAAGTTCCTTAAGGGGTCTAGTTTCCAAAATGCGGTCACTTTTGGGGGGTTTCTACTGTTTAGGCACATCAGGGGCTCTCCAAACGCGACATGGCGTCCGATCTCAATTCCAGCCAATTCTACATTGAAAAAGTAAAACGGCACTCCTTCTCTTCCAAGCTCTGCGGTGCGCCCAAACAGTGGTTTATCCCCACATATGGGGTATTGACGTACTCAGGAGAAATTGCACAACAACGTTTGTGGTCTAATTTCTCCTGTTACCCTTGTCAAAATAAAAATGTTGGGGCAAAAAATCAATTTTGTAGAAAAAATGTGATTTTATATTTTCAAGGCTCTACGTTATAAACTTCCGTGAAGCACCTGGGGTTTTAAAGTGCTCACCACACATCTAGATAAGTTCCTTAAGGGGTCTAGTTTCCAAAATGGTGTCACTTGTGGGGGGTCTCCACTGTTTAGGCACATCAGGGGCTCTCCAAACGCAACATGGCATCAGATCTCAATTCCAACCAATTCTACATTGAAAAAGTAAAACAGCACTCCTTCTCTTCTAAGCTCTGCAGTGCGCCCAAACAGTGGTTTACCCCCACATATGGGGTATTGACGTACTCAGGAGAAATTGCACAACAACCTTTGTGGTCTAATTTCTCCTGTTACCATTGTGAAAATAAAAATTTTGGGGCAAAAAATCATTTTTGTAGAAAAAATTCGATTTTTTATTTTCACAGCTCTACGTTATAAACTTCCGTGAAGCACCTGGGGGTTTAAAATGCTCACAACACACCTAGATAAGTTCCTTAAGGGGTCTAGTTTCCAAAGTGGTGTCACTTGTGGGGGGTTTCCACTGTTTAGGCACATCAGGGGCTCTCCAAACGCGACATGGAATCCGATCTCAATTCCAGCCAATTCTACATTGAAAAAGTAAAACGGCACTCCTTCTCTTCCAAGCTCTGCGGTGCGCCCAAACAGTGGTTTACCCCCACATATGGGGTATCGACGTACTCAGGAGAAATTGCACAACAACTTTTATGGTCTAATTTCTCCTGTTACCCTTGTGAAAATAAGAATTTGTGGGCGAAAGTTCATTTTTGTGTAAACAAATGTGATTTTTTATTTTCACGGCTCTACTTTATAAACTTCTGTGAAGCACTTGGGGGCTCAAAGTGCTCACCACACATCTAGTTAAGTTCCTTAAGGGGTCTAGTTTCCAAAATGGTGTCACTTGTGGAGCGTTTCCACTGTTTAGGCACATCAGGGGCTCTCCAAACGCGACATGGCGTCCAATCTTAATTCCAGCCCATTCTGCATTGAAAAAGTCAAACGGCGCTCCTTCTCTTCCAAGCTCTGCGGTGTGCCCAAACAGTGGTTTACCCCCACATATGGGGTATCGGCTTATTCAGGAGAAATTGCACAACAAAATTTATGGTTAAATTTCTGTTTTTACACTTGTAAAAATAAAAAAAATGGTTCTGAAGTAAAATGTTTGCAAAAAAAGTTAAATGTTCATGTTTTCCTTCCACATTGTTTAACTTCCTGTGAAGCACGTAAAGGGTTAATAAACTTCTTGAATGTGGTTTTGAGCACCTTGAGGGGTGCAGATTTTAGAATGGTGTCACACTTGGTTATTTTCTATCATATAGACCCCTCAAAAAGACTTCAAATGTGATGTGGTGCCTAAAAAAAAATGGTGTTGTAAAAATGAGAAATTGCTGGTCAACTTTTAACCCTTATAACTCCCTAACAAAAAAAATGTTGGCTTCCAAAATTGTGCTGATGTAGACATGTGGGAAATGTTATTTATTAACTATTTTTTGTGACATATCTCTCTGATTTAAGGGCATAAAAATAAAAAATTTTAAAATTGCAAAATTTTAAAAATTTTCGCCATATTTCCGTTTTTTTCATAAATAATCGCAAGTAATATCGAAGAAATGTTACCACTAACGTGAAGTACAATATGTCACGAAAAAACATTCTCAGAATCAGCAGGATCTGTTAAAGCGTTCTAGAGTTATAACCTCATAAAGTGACAGTGGTCAGAATTGTAAAAATTGGCTCAGTCATTAAGTACCAAATTGGCTCTGTCACTAAGGGGTTAAACCAAAAATTGCAGAAAATACCTTCAAACTGACACTGTCACAATCAGTGCATAAGGAAAATAGAGGCATTCAGTTATCAATTTCTTTACACAGTAATGTTCAAAAAAACTGAATAAATCAATGGTACAAACAAATGGTATAAATAAAGAGAAGAAGCTTAAAAACTCATCAGAATAATTTGCTTCTTTCTCCACTTAGAAGCCACTTTTTCAGCTTCTGTCCTTTGCTCCTGAACTAACCATCTTCTCTGAAAAACACCTCAAATCTGTCTTGGTCAAAGCAAGAAATGTTGCCTACACACAGAAAGGTGTCAGGTTAACCAGCCTATTATCCTTATTATGACATTTCCTAACTCATAAAAAAAATGTTTGTTTATGACAGGGGTGAGAAAAAATAAAAAAAATTGTAAAAGAATTAAAAAAAATTGGTGTTTGTATTGCCATTTTTGTGTTTGCAATTTGTGTTGCGAGGCTTCATTTCTTAGGTATGAGCTGATGTTTCTGATATTATTATTGATACTATTTTGGGGTGCATACATTTTGATCTGTTTTTACTGAATTTTTGGGGAAAGATGCTGCAACCAAAATTGTGCAACACTAGCGTTTTTGTTCTTTTTCTCTTTAGAGCTTTTACCTTAAGTGTTAATTCATTTGGATGAATTTGACTTTTATGGACCTTGAAAAACCTAATGTATTTGAACGTTTTTTCCCTTCATTTTTCTAATTTTTTTTTTTTTTTTTTAAATGTTTATAAAGTATTTTTATTACTTTTTTTTTTGTACTGCTGAGGAACTGGAACCTGTGATCAGTTTGTTCTACAGTATATGCAGTACTACAGTATGCAGCTAAAATCACAGTCTTCCATGAAGTCAAGTTTGTAGCTGAGCTTTACTGATGTACCTATTTGATAGCCATAGGGGTCTTCAGCAGAACCCTGGTTGCCAAGGTAGCCTATTGACATCCTGCAATCAGCCCCCTGACTCTGCACTTTAATTGCTGCTCTCAGAGATTGACCACAGCATTTAAGAGGTTAATAGCAGTGATTAGAGCTTGGCTCTGATCGCTGCTTTTACAGACAGATGTGGGCTGTAGCACAGCTGGCATTTGCCAGGTATGGTGCAGACTCTAGGTATTGTGCCATGTTTCTTGCCCGTGCCATACATAAGCACTCGACATTGGACACACTAAGGTACATCCAATGTCAGGAATGGTTTAACCCCTTAGTGACAGAGCCAATTTGGTACTTAATGACCAGGCCAATTTTTACAATTCTGACCACTGTCACTTTATGAGGTTATAACTCTGGAACGCTTCAACGGATCCTGCTGATTCTGAGACTGTTTTTTCATGACATATTGTACTTCATGTTAGTGGTAACATTTCTTCGATATTACTTGCGTTTACTTATGAAAAAAATGGAAATATGGCAAAAAAAATTAAAATTTTGCAATTTTCAAAGTTTGCATTTTTATGCCCTTAAATAAGAGAGATATGTCATAAAAAATTGTTAATAAATAACATTTCCCACATGTCTACTTTACATCAGCACAATTTTGGAAACAATTTTTTTTTTTTGTTAGGGAGTTATAAGGGTTAAAAGTTGACCAGCAATTTCTCATTTTTACAACACCATTTTTTTAGGGACCACATCACATTTGAAGTCATTTTGAGGGGCCTATATGATAGAAAATAACCAAGTGTGACACCATTCTAAAAACTGCACCCCTCAAGGTGCTCAAAACCACATTCAAGAAGTTTATTAACCCTTTACGTGCTTCACAGGAACTGAAACAATGTGGAAGGCAAAAATGAACATTTAACTTTTTTTTGCAAACATTTTACTTCAGAACCATTTTTTTATTTTTACAAGAGTAAAAACAGAAATTTAACCATAAATGTTGTTGTGCAATTTCTCCTGAATACGCCGATACCCCATATGTGGGGGTAAACCACTGTTTGGGCGCACCGCAGAGCTTGGAAAAGTAGGAGCGCCGTTTGACTTTTTCAATGCAGAATTGGCTGAAATTGAGATCGGATGTCATGTCATGTTTAGAGAGCCCCTGATGTGCCTAAACAGTGGAAACCCCCCACAAGTGACACCATTTTGGAAACTAGACCCCTTAAGGAACTTATCTAGATGTGTGGTGAGCACTTTGAGCCCCCAAGTGCTTCACAGAAGTTTATGAAGTAGAGCCGTGAAAATAAAAAATTGCATTTGTTTACACAAAAATGATCTTTTCGCCCACAAATTCTTATTTTCACAAGGGTAACAGGAGAAATTAGACCACAAAAGTTGTTGTGCAATTTCTCCTGAGTATGTTGATACCCCATATGTTGGGGTAAACCACTGTTTGGGCGCACCGCAGAGCTTGGAAGAGAAGGAGTGCCGCTTTACTTTTTCAATGTAGAATTGGCTGGAATTGAGATTGGACGCCATGTCGCGTTTGGAGAGCCCCTGATGTGCCTAAACAGTGGAAAACCCCCACGAGTGTCCCCATTTTGGAAACTAGACCCCTTAAGGAACTTAACTAGATGTGTGGTGAGCACTTTAAACCCCCAGGTGCTTCTCAGAAGTTTATAACATAGACCCATGAAAATAACAAAAACACATTTTTTCTACAAAAATGATATTTTTGCCCCAAAATTTTTATTTTCACAAGGATAACAGGAGAATTTAGACCACAAAAGTTGTTGTGCAATTTCTCCTGAGTACATCGATACCCCATACGTGGGGGTAAACCACTGTTTGGGCGCACCGCAGAGCTTGGAAGAGAAGGAGTGCCGTTTTACTTTTTCAATGTAGAATTGGCTGGAATTGAGATCGGACACCATGTCGCGTTTGGAGAGCCCCTGATGTGCCTAATCAGTAGAAACCCCCCACAAGTGACCCCATTTTGGAAACTAGACCACTAAAGGAACTTATCTAGATGTGCGGTGAGCACTTTAAAGCCCAAGTTCTTCACAGAAATTTATAAAGTAGAGCCGTGAAAATAAAAAATCCTTTTTTTTTTTCCTCAAAAATGATTTTTTAGCCTGCAATTTTTTATTTTCTCAAGGGTAACAGGAGAAATTGGACCCCAACGTTTATTGTGCGATTTATTCTGAGTAGGCTGATACCCCACATGTTGGGGTATATCACTGTTTGGGCACATGGCAGAGCTTGGAAGGGAAGGAGCGCCGTTTTGGAATGCAGACTTTGATAGAATGGTCTGCGGGCGTTATGTTGCGTTTGCAGAGCCCCTGATGTACCTAAACAGTAGAAACCCCCCACAAGTGACACCATTTTGGAAACTAGACCCCCCAAGGAACTTATCTAGATGCGTGGTGAGAACTTTGAATGCCCATCTGCTTCACAGAAGTTTATAATGCAGAGTCGTGAAAATAAATATAAAAAAGTTTTTCCACAAAAAAGATTTTTAAGCCCCCAAATTTTTATTTTGACAAGGGTAACAAGAGAAATTGGACCCCAAAAGTTGTTGTTTAATTTGTCCTGAGTACACTGATACCCCATGTGTGGGGGGGACCACTGTTTGAGCGCATGTCAGAGCTCGGAAGGGAAGGAACGCCGTTTTGGAATGCAGACTTTGATAGAATGGTCTGCGGGCATTATTTTGCGTTTGCAGAGCCCCTGATGTACCTAAACCGTAGAAACCCCCCACAAGTGACCCCAGTTTGGAAACTAGAGCCCCCAAGGAACTTATCCAGATGTGTGGTGAGAACTTTGAATGTCCAAGTGCTTCACAGACGTTTATAATGCAGAGTTTTGAAAATAAAATTATTTTTTTTTTCCACAAAAAAGATTTTTTAGCCCCCAAGTTTTTACTTTCACAAGGGTAACAGGAGAAATTGGACACCAAAAGTTGTTTCCAATTAATCCCGAGTACGCTGATGCCCCATATGTGGGGGTAAAACACTGTTTGGGTGCACGGCAGAGCTCGGAAGGGAGGGAGCACCATTTGACTTTTTGAGCGCAAAATTGGCTGTGGCGTTTAGAGACCCCCTGATGTACTAAACAGTGGAAACCCCCCAATTCTAACTCCAACCCTAACCCCAACACAACCCTAAGGCTTCTTTCACACTTCAGTTGTTTGGCGTCAGTCAGCTCCGACATAGTGACGGATCGACGGATCCGTCACAATTGTTGAGAAAACGGTTCTAACGGATCCGTTTTTTTGACGGATCCGTTACTTGGGGGTTGTCTGGGAAAAGTATCTACTTTTTGGAGCATGCGCAATTGAAAAAGCGGATTGTGGCGACGGATCTGCCGAAATGACAGTAACGACGGATCCGTCGCCCATTGGCGGCCATTCTATGGAATGACGAACGCAATGGATCCATCGCGAACCGCCATTTCGGCGCAGACAAAAAAATTACAATGGCTGTCAATGTCTAGATGACGTCCACCAAATCTCGACGGATCCGTCGCATGGCGGATGGAACGGACGACCATCCGCCACAATCCGTCGCTAATGCATGTCTATGGGAAAATAGCAGATCCGCCAAAAAAAATGGCAGATCCGCTATTTGATGAAAATGGCGGTTTCAGACTGACGCCAAAAGACTGAAGTGTGAAAGAGGCCTAACCCTAATGCCAACCCGATCCACAATCCTAATCACAACCCTAAGGATAATCGCAACCCTAACCCCAAAACAACCATAACCCTAATCAGAACCCTAAATCCAACACACCCCTAATCCTAATCTCAACCCTAACCTCAAACCTAACCCTAATCCCAATACACCCCTAATCCCAACCCTAACCTTAACCCTAATCCCAAACCTAACCCTAATCCCAAGCGTAACCCTAATACCAACCCTAATCCAAACCCTAATCCCAACTCTAACCCTAACTTTAGCCGCAACCCTAGTCCTAACTTTAGCCCCAACCCTAACCCTAACTTTAGCCCCAACTCTAACTCTAGCCCTAACTTTAGTCCCAACCCTAACCCTAGCCCTAACCCTAAATTTAGCCCCAGCCCTAACCCTAAATTTAGCCCTAACCCTAACCCTAAATTAAGCCCCAACCCTAACCCTAAATTTAGCCCTCACCCTAACCCTAGCCCTAACCCTAGCCCTAACCCTAACCCTAGCCCTAACCCTAGCCCTAACCCTAACCCTAGCCCTAACCCTAACCCTAATTTTAGCCCCAACGCCTCTCTCCTGCCGGCCAGCAGATGGCAGCAGAGAGCGGGCGTACTGCGCATGCGCCCGCCATTTTCTTTCCATAGGAAGAAGCCGGCGGGCAGGAGAGGACGCAGGAGGACCCAGGGATACCGGTAAGTATGATAGGGTCCCCGAATCCCCCTATTTCTCTGTCCTCTGATGTGCGATCACATCAGAGGTCAGAGAATTACACATCGCTTTTTTTTTTTTTTGCGGTCGCCGGTAAACAGTTAATTACCGGCGATCGCAAAATAGAGGTTGGTAAAATCTGACCTCCATCATGTTCTTTGGGGTCTCGGCTACCCCCAGCAACCGAGACCCCAAAGATCTCCCGGGCACCGGCCGGCGGGCGCACTGCGCATGCGCCCGCCATTTTTTGCCGGAAGAAGATGGCGGCGCCGATCGGGAGCCACGAGGAGCACCGGGGGAGACAGATGAGTATCGGGGGGCCATCGGGGGCGATCGGGGACCCCATTTCTCTGTCCTCTGATGTGCGATCACATCGGAGGACAGAGAAATTAAATGGGAAATCGTGGTTTTTTTTTTTGCGACCGCCGGTAAACGGTTAATTACCGGCGATTGCAACTCGGGGGTCGGTAAAAAGCCCCCGAATCATGTTCTCTGGGGTCTCGGCTACCCCCGGTAACCGAGACCCCAGAGAAAATCCGACTCTGGGGGGCGCTATTCACTTTTTCCACAGCGCCGTTAATTAACGGTGCTGTGGTTTAAGTACCCTTAGCGGCCGCCGTTAAAAGGCATATCGGCGGTCGTTAAGGGGTTAAACATGTTTATAATAATAATGAATCAGAGTCTCCTCTGGAGATGGGTTTGTTGCATTTTCAAGTTCTACATGCATAAAATATGGTAAAATAAGTTTAAGCTATAGACGCAGTGATTGTTAATAGCAATGACTGCACAGTATATTCTTACATAGAACTTTAATTTTTGTTCATAAATCATCACTGCATGTGAAAATAAGAAACTTTGTTATATATTTTGATAGAAAAATATGCTTCTTTTTTCACCTTGTCCGCGATTTCTTTCTCACTATTCTCAATTCATGGGCAAAATGACCGTTGGTGCTCATATAGTTCTATGGAGAAAGAAGGAGGGAGGTGCTAGAGACAGACACAGACATTTTACTACATCTGCTCCTGTAATGACAGTTATACTTTAACATTGCACATTTTTCTAATACACCAGTAGCACTCTATTTTATTAGTGTAGTGTGCCATTGCACTCAACACCAATAGCTTACAGTGCCTTGTGAAAGTATTCGGCCCCCTGGAACTTTTCAACCTTTTCCCACATATCATGCTTCAAACATAAAGATACCAAATGTAATTTTTTGGTGAAGAAACAACAACAAGTGGAACACAATTGTGAAGTTGAACGAAATTTATTGGTTATTTTAAATTTTTGTGGCAATTCAAAAACTGAAAAGTGGGGCCCCTTTAACTTAATACTTTGTTGCGCCACCTTTTGCTGTGCTTACAGCTGCACGTCACTTGGGGTATGTCTCTATCAGTTTTGTACAACGAGAGACTGAAATTCTTGCCCATTCTTCATTGGCAAACAGCTCGAGCTCAGTGTAGTTTGATGGAGATCGTTTGTGTTCACATTTGCACTGCGCTTTCCACAGAGCACTGCATCAAGATTTTCATCCGAATTCCCCCCAAAACTGAATTCAGATAGAGCCCCTGACAGAACCCCGATGGAGCCTTTCACTATATTTACGCAGGTCAAGTCACTTTGAACCCTGCTGGGTCTCCATTCTGGTGGTGTCCGTCTTTTGCAGGAGGACGTAATTAGCGTGATAGAGCACAGAATATATATAAACTTGCCTGAGGGCTCACACTCATTTGTAAGAAAAATGGATGAGTGCAATCCGATAAAAAATCATCGGTAATAGGGTTAGGGTTGGTGTCAGCTTTGTATTGGCACCTGCACCAAGCCCAGGGGTTAGTAATGGAGAGGTGCCTATAGGATGCCCCCATTACTATCCCCATAGTCATATTGTAAATGAAAAACATGCAGAATAAATTATTTTAATTGAAATAAAGACAGTGACACCTTTATTTTAAATAAAAACAAAAGAACAAAGTTAAATTTACCTTTACGCCTAATCCTCCGATGCCCATGTCCCCTGTTTAAGACCAAAAATAATAACAACCATATCCCTCACTTGTCCAATTTGAACATAATTCTCTGAGGCCCACGTCCCCTGTAAAAGAAAAAAATTAACAACCATATTTCTCACATTTCTGACGAGAAGATAATCCATTGGCATGTTGCAAGCGTTCAGCCTGGCAGCCAGCAGAGACACTGAGCTGTGCGTGATAGCACAGCATCAGTGTTGTGAGAAAGATGAGCAGAGTTCATATCCAATGAACCCTGTTAAATTCACTGAAATCACCATTAGCGTGATTACTTTCTCATGCCCAAACGTTGACGTCAATGTGGTGAACGGAGTTCATCACCTAAGAACTCTGCTCACTTTATTCACGTCACCACGAGACACTGATGCTGTCACTCACATATTTGTATCTATCTATCTATCTATCTATCTATCTATCTATCTATCTATCTACAGTATCTATATATGTATTGAGGAATATTTACCTTGACAACTGTCTTTAAATGATATAGAGAAAGCCTCTATGTAAAGTTAATGTTAAAATCACATTGACTGTGGATTGCATATGCCTGTCATACGAATGTCATATGGATGCTAGGTGAGAAAAATCACATTGTACTCGCATGACACTTGCATGACACTCGATTGACTTTTCAGGAACAAAATTGGACCGATTTTATTCACGCTGATGGGTAAGAGCCCTAAATGTGAGGTGTAATTGATCTGTTGACTCCCTAAATTATGATTTGGGGAATGTGCTGCGGACACCACCGTTTTACCTCCATAGTGACATCTTTTAATTGTTTGTTCTTTAACCCATTATCTACCAATGTCCTTTTTTTGGGACGCCTGATCTTTAGCTTCTAGCAAGCAAGATTTTATAATTTTTACAATTAGGTTAAATTTTTTGTGTTGTGTTTGTAAAATGAATGTTTTCAAAATAGAAAAATGTTTAGAATTGAGAGTCCTCAGTGGTTGATACCTTTTAATGGCTAACTGAAAAGATGGTAACAAATTGCAAGCTTTCGAGACTACTCAGGTCTCTTCATCAGGCATAGACTAATACAAATTCTGAAGAATCACATATTTATGCACAACATAGCACAGAACAAAAATAAAAAAATATGGATAAGACAGGTGGCATGAAGCAGAATTACCATGAGTGATAAACAGTTATGTCCATAAATGTTGGGCCAGTTCTTAGATAAGGAATGTTTTATTGTCCTGATTGGGGTCTCTGTTGTGATGACCCCTTATAGTCTGAGGGGCAAGTTCCTTAGTTAATGTAAAAAGACATAAATCCATGCGACACATTCATTCCACCACTAAGACAGTCAAAGGTCGTCATCAGTTTATATTCCCATACTCTTCTGTCTCTCTGTGTTTTGAAGTTACCTTTCAATACAAGTAATTTCATGTCCATAATGCTATGATTTGGGAGACTAAAATGTATTGCCACATGTAGATCCATTCTTTTTTCTCTTATTGTATGGCGGTGAGAATTCATTCTTGTTCTAAGCTTTTGCCCTGTCTCCCCCACATACAGACCCCCAGTTGGACATTTAGTACAAATAATTAGGTACACCACATTAGATGTGATGCAGCTGAAAGTACCTGGTATCTTGTAGTCCTGATATGAGTTGGGGATCTTTATCTTGTCCGTGGTCATTATAAATGGACAGGTTTTACATTTTTTCTGATTGCAGGGAAAGGTTCCTACAGCTGTTGGAGAGGACAGGGATCTTCTGACAATGATGCTTCTTAGATTTGGGGGCTGTCTAAAACACAGTAGTGTGGGGTCTGGAAAAATGGATTGTAATCCGGCATCCTTTTGTAGTAAAGGTTGTAATTTCCGTGCAGCTCCCCTTAGCACCTCCAGATTTGGATTGTAGGTAACTACAAGAGGTACCCGGTTATTTTCTTCTTTAGCTTTGTAATATAGCAGGTGATTCCTTGATATTCTGGTGGCTCTTGTAATCTGGTTTTCAATTGTTCTTGGATGGTAGCCCTGATTCAAAAAGGTCTTTCTGAGGCGACCAAGGTGTTCATCCCTATCCATTGGGATGGAACATATACGACTGTATCTGATGGCTTGGCTGTAGACAATGGAGTTTTTTTATGTGTTTTGGATGGAAACTGTCCCATTTAAGGTATGTTGGACGGTCGATTGGCTTCTGATCCAGGGATGTCTCTGTTTTATTGTTCTGCAGCTTAATGATGGTGTCCAAAAAGTTAATTTCAGTACAGGAGTAGTTGAGTGTCAAGTTGATGGTAGGGTGAAATTGATTAAACTGTTCATGGAACATCTTTAGCTGTGGTTCAGACTCCGTCCAGATGACTAAAATGTCATCAATGTAGCGGTAGTACGCCAGAGGCCTGATGGGACATGAGGACAAAAAGTCGCTTTCAAGCTTGGCCATGAAAAGATTTGCATACTGTGGGGCCATTTTACTTCCCATTACTGTGCCAGTCTCCTGTAGATAGATCTTCTTGTCAAATTCAAAGTAATTGTGGGTGAGGATGAATTTTATAAGTTTCACCACAGAATTTGCATCAGTCCCTGTGTTTTCCAGGAAGAATGTGCAGGCATTTAATCCATCCTGGTGTGGGATATTGGAGTACAAAGATTCCACATCCATGGTGGCCAGGATGGTTCCTTCTGGTAGATGACCTATTGCTGATAATTTATTCAATAGGTCAGTTGTGTTCTGAATGAAGCTGGGTGTGTCCTTTACCAGGGGTTTAAGAACACCCTCTACCCATCCAGAAACCTGCTCAGTAAGGGTGCCCACACATGAAATAATTGGTCTTCCTGGATTTCCAGATTTGTGGATTTTGGGAAGCATGTAGAATGTCCCTGTTCTTGGACTTTCTGGTATCAGGTCATCGGCTCTTATGGATTCTTCGGGCAGACAAGATACCAACTTGTTTAGTTCCTTAAAAATACATAAGAACCACAGAAGAGAGACATAGTTCCAGATAAAAAACCAAATAATTTATTCAATAAATACAATTTTACTCATGACATATATAAATATACAGTTTTACATAAAGACAAAAGTGGATAGATATAACTTCACAGGTGTAACACCCAAGGCCAGCAACTGTATGTGGATGGGAGGGCCAGGCAAGATAGTCTCCCTTTAACCCCTGACTGTTATCCACACTGGTAATGGCATATACCGCTACATAGGATGATATAAAATATCAATCCTGTAAAGTGCTACGTACATAAGTAAAATCCATATAGTTAACGTGCATATTGTATCAAAAACCGCTGCTACGCCATACCATATACCCTAAAACAGGTCATAAATCAAGGGGGAACAAGTAAACCACTAATGGGATAAATGCCAGGCAAACTCACCCATGAATCTCCACACTGGACCCTGAGTGATAGAGCCCCAACGCGCGTTTCGCGTCGGCTTCCTCGGGGGGCTGTGAGTCACTGTGCGTTACCAATGTGATTTAAATAGGGGCATCAATCTAGGTCCTTGCATTCATACGGCGCATGCGCCGAGCGTCTCCTCATTGCAGACGCGATGCTTCCGGCTCTCAAATCTTAGTGTTGCTTGTTTAGTTCCTTGTAGTAGTCCTGTGTAGGATCCGACTCCAATTTTTTGTAGTAGCGTGTGTCCAAAAGTTGTCTGTTTGCTTCCTTCATATAGTCTGATGTGTTCATCATGACTATTGCACCTCCCTTGTCAGCAGGTTTGATGATGATTTCTTTGTTGGTTTTCAGAGACTGTATGGCCTTTCTCTCCTGGGCACTGATGTTCGATGCTTGTCTCCTGTTAGTATCTATGATGGTGGATTTTATCACGTGTCTGAAGGAGTCTATATATTTATCCAAATAAGGGTTGCGTCCAGGTGGAGGTGTCCAGTCTGACCTCTTCTTTGTTGTTAGGATCCCTCTTCCTTCAATACAGGTGCGTTCTGAATCTTCTGTATCATTGAAATATTCCCTCAGGCGCAGTCTCCTGAAAAACTGTTCCATATCACTGCAGAGTTCAGTTTTATCCAGGGCCTTAGTAGGACAAAATGAGAGTCCTCTAGAAAGCACGGCCAGCTCCACTTTGTTGGGTTTATAATCTGAGAGATTAATGACACAGTTAGATGCCTTTGTGCCTGGAATGGAGTGGTTGTCCAAGTTGTCAGGTTTTGGCTTTGTTTTGTATCTGTTTGCATAGAGTCCTGAATTGAGGCGCAATCTGTGCAGTTTCTTTTCCTTGTTATGAATCAGAAGGGCCCGTAGTTTGTTGTAATATTGTTGTAATTTTTGCTCTGTGTCTTCTGTAAGTGTCTTCCTCAGACACTTACACTCAACACTTACTTACACTGTTTTCAAAATAGGAAATCATGTCATTGTCATTTTTAATTGAATATTGGGATGCCCTTTTCTGAAAAATCCATACTTGTAAAAATTTTAATTTGGCAAGTAATGGGTTAAAGTGCTATGTCTGGCAACAGAAGCATCTTTCAGAAAAATAAACTAGAACTTTATTAAAGACTATATGACCCAAAAGCAGTTTATTCTGCTTTAGCAGGATATCAGGACATAAGGAAACAATATAAAGCTCTCATACAAAAAGTGATGAAATGAAACACATAATGTATAAGTAGAAAAATAGGTAACTGGCTCCTAGTGGATTTTTTTTAAAGATCTGCTACTGCCATAGAAGGGCAGAGTTACTATGCATTTGCTGGATCCTGTTTACTTTATATAACATTCTCCACCCCCTGCATCTCTACAACCCCCTATGCTATAGAAGGGCTTTTTTTTTCCTTTGTGGAATGCATCTTAAAGTTTGGCAAGTTCTTTCTGAAGTTGACACAGGCAGATAAATGACTCAAAGAACACATGCTTTAAGCCTGCCATGTATCAGTGGAGACAAAATAAACAAGCAGCAGCAGAGCACAGAGTAAATGGGAAGCAGGTTTACATAATGTAGCTTTTATGAGAAGTCTGAGAATGCCTAGGTGAGACTCCAAGGGGAAAGTATCAACTCAGATTCTGTCCTCTGATTTATTAAATAAATAATCCTAGTGATAGCATCTATAAGCTTAGCAGAAAAGCTTGTAAATGTTCAGCAATTCTATGTTAAAATGGCACAAGATTTAAATGGTTTGCAGTATAAAATATGTATATATATTTATATGCCGTAGATATACAGTATACTATACAAGTGTATATCTTTTAAAAAAACAAAGCGCGACAATAGGGTATATTATTTTGGATAAATATCCAAAAATCATGGCGTAATTTGCAACAAAAACTGTCTCTCATGATGCACCATATTTATTATGTGTTTTGGATATTTTTATATTTTTACACCTCTTCAATAAGGAGGAGTGGCCTTGCAAGGCTTCTTGGAAAAGTGGTGTGATCCAACATGCAACACTACACACTAAAAAATAAGACAAAATTTTAGTTCAAATTCAAAGTAGACTAATAGGTGGTGGTGTGTTGTGAATTAGACTTTTTGGCTCCCTCTTGTGGTCACTAGTGATATGACTCTGGGATTGTCTTTCCTCAGTTTGGCACCCACCTGGGTCGTTAGTCCAGGGGTGTTGCTATATAAACTTCCTGGTTTCTCAGTCCAGTGCCTGGCATCGTTGTAATCAGTTCCTTTCTGTTTGCTCCTGTCTGCTGGTCTTGGATCTTGCAAAATTAAGCTAAGTCCTGCTTCCTTGTTTTTTGGTTATTTGCTTTGCTCTTATTTTTTGTCCAGCTTGTACTAAATGTGATTCCTGATTTTGCTGGAAGCTCTAGGGGGCTGGTGTTCTCCCCCCGGGCCGTTAGACGGTTCAGGGGTTCTTGAATATCCAGCGTGGAAATTTTGATAGGGTTTTTGCTGACCATATAAGTCATCTTACTATATTCTGCTATTAGTCAGTGGGCCTCTCTTTGCTAAATATCTAGTTCATTCTTACGTTTGTCTTTTCTCCTTACCTCACCGTTATTATTTGTTGGGGGCTTGTATCCAACTTTTGGGGTCTTTTCTCTGGAGGCAAGAAAGGTCTATCTTTTCCCTTCTAGGGTTAGTTAGTTCTCCGGCTGGCGCGAGACGTCTAGAACCAACGTAGGCACGTTCCCCAGCTGCTGCTATTTGTGGTGCTAGGATTAGATATATGGTCAGCCCAGTTACCACTGCCCTATGAGCTGGTTTTTTGTGTTTGCAGACTTGGTATGTACTTTTGAGACCCTCTGCCATTGGGGTCATAACAGTATGCCAGGCCAAGGTTGAATGTTTAATGCATTGCAGAAGTGGGATTACAAGAAAGGAAAGTCTGAGTTTTTTTTTTTTTTCCTCTCTTTTTTCCTCCCCTTTATCTCTGAGTGGCTTATGCTTGCTGCAGACATGAATGTCCAGACTTTGATTACAAGTGTGGATCAGCTTGCTGCTCGTGTGCAGGGCATACAAGATTTTGTTACCAGTAGTCCAATGTCTGAACCTAAAATACCTATTCCTGAACTGTTCTCTGGAGACCGATTTAAGTTTAGGAATTTCAGGAATAATTGTAAATTGTTTCTATCTCTGAGACCCCGTTCATCTGGAGACTCAGCTCAGCAAGTAAAAATTGTTATCTCTTTCTTACGGGGCGACCCTCAGGATTGGGCCTTCTCGCTAGCGCCAGGAGATCCGGCATTGGCAAATATTGATGCGTTTTTTCTGGCGCTCGGATTGCTTTACGAGGAACCCAATCTTGAAATTCAGGCAGAAAAAGCCTTGCTGGCTATTTCTCAGGGTCAGGATGAAGCTGAAGTGTATTGCCAAAAATTTCGGAAATGGTCCGTGCTTACTCAGTGGAATGAGTGTGCTCTGGCCGCAAATTTCAGAAATGGCCTTTCTGAAGCCATTAAGAATGTGATGGTGGGTTTCTCCATTCCTACAGGTCTGAATGATTCCATGGCGCTGGCTATTCAAATTGACCGGCGTTTGCGGGAGCGCAAAGCCGCGAATCCTCTGGTGGTGTTGTCTGAACAAACACCTGATTTAATGCAATGTGGTAGAATTCAGACTAGAAATGAACGGAAAAATCATAGACGTCAGAATGGGTTGTGTTTTTACTGTGGTGATTCTACACATGTTATATCAGCATGCTCTAAACGCCTAACTAGGGTTGTTAGTCCTTTCGCCATTGGTAATTTGCAACCTAAATTTATTTTGTCTGTGACTTTAATTTGCTCATTGTCCTCCTACCCTGTTATGGCGTTTGTGGATTCAGGTGCTGCCCTGAGTCTTATGGATCTGTCGTTTGCCAAGCGCTGTGGTTTTGTTCTTGAGCCGTTGGTAAATCCTATCCCTCTTAGAGGTATTGATGCTACGCCATTGGCGGAAAATAAACCGCAGTTTTGGACACAGGTAACCATGTGCATGACTCCTGAACATCGGGAGGTGACCAAGAAAGGTTCTGATGTTGCTAACTGGGCTCCTGCAGCCGTGGAAGCCTTTCAAGAGTTGAAGCGCCGGTTTACTTCGGCGCCTGTTTTGTGCCAGCCTGATGTCTCACTTCCCTTTCAGGTTGAAGTGGATGCTTCTGAGATTGGGGCAGGGGCCGTTTTGTCGCAGAGAGGCCCTGGTTGCTCTGTAATGAGACCATGTGCTTTTTTCTCTAGGAAGTTTTCGCCTGCTGAGCGGAATTATGATGTTGGCAATCGGGAGTTGTTAGCCATGAAGTGGGCATTTGAGGAGTGGCGTCATTGGCTCGAGGGTGCTAAGCATCGTGTGGTGGTCTTGACTGATCACAAAAATCTGATGTATCTCGAGTCTGCTAAACGCCTGAATCCTAGACAGGCCCGCTTGTCATTGTTTTTCTCCCGTTTTGACTTTGTGGTCTCGTATTTACCAGGTTCAAAGAATGTGAAGGCTGATGCTCTTTCAAGGAGCTTTGTGCCTGACTCTCCTGGAGTCGCAGAACCAGTTGGTATTCTCAAAGAGGGAGTTATCCTGTCAGCCATTTCTCCGGATTTGCGACGTGTGTTGCAGAGATTTCAGGCTGGTAGACCTGACTCTTGTCCACCTGACAGACTGTTTGTTCCTGATAAGTGGACCAGCAGAGTCATTTCCGAGGTTCATTCCTCGGTGTTGGCAGGGCATCCGGGAATTTTTGGCACCAGAGATCTGGTGGCTAGGTCCTTTTGGTGGCCTTCCTTGTCACGGGATGTGCGGTCATTTGTGCAGTCCTGTGGGACTTGTGCTCGAGCTAAGCCTTGCTGTTCTCGTGCCAGCGGGTTGCTCTTGCCCTTGCCTGTCCCGAAGAGGCTTTGGACACACATTTCCATGGATTTCATTTCAGATCTTCCGGTGTCTCAGGGCATGTCTGTCATCTGGGTGGTATGTGATCGCTTTTCCAAGATGGTCCATTTGGTATCTTTGCCTAAGCTGCCTTCCTCTTCCGATCTGGTTCCTTTGTTCTTTCAGAATGTGGTTCGTTTACACGGCATTCCTGAGAATATTGTGTCTGACAGAGGATCCCAGTTTGTTTCCAGGTTCTGGCGATCCTTTTGTGCTAAGATGGGCATTGATTTGTCGTTTTCGTCTGCCTTTCATCCTCAGACTAATGGACAAACGGAGCGAACTAATCAGACTCTGGAGGCTTATTTGAGGTGTTTTGTTTCTGCAGATCAGGATGATTGGGTGACCTTCTTGCCGTTGGCTGAGTTTGCCCTTAATAATCGGGCTAGTTCCGCTACTTTGGTTTCGCCATTTTTTTGCAACTCTGGTTTCCATCCTCGTTTTTCCTCGGGACATGTGGAGCCTTCTGACTGTCCTGGGGTAGATTCCGTGGTGGATAGGCTGCAGCGGATCTGGAATCATGTGGTGGACAACTTGAAGTTGTCACAGGAGAAGGCTCAGCGTTTTGCCAACCGCCGCCGCGGTGTGGGTCCCCGACTTCGTGTTGGGGATTTGGTATGGCTGTCTTCTCGATTTGTTCCTATGAAGGTCTCCTCTCCTAAATTTAAGCCTCGCTTCATCGGTCCTTACAAGATATTGGAAATCCTTAATCCTGTGTCCTTTCGCTTGGATCTTCCGGTGTCGTTTGCCATTCACAACGTGTTCCATAGGTCTTTGTTGCGGCGGTACGTTGTACCTGTGGTTCCTTCTGTTGAGCCTCCTGCTCCGGTGTTGGTTGAGGGCGAGTTGGAGTACGTGGTGGAGAAGATCTTGGATTCTCGTCTCTCCAGGCGGAGGCTTCAGTATCTGGTCAAGTGGAAGGGCTATGGTCAGGAGGATAATTCCTGGGTGGTTGCCTCTGATGTGCATGCGGCCGATTTAGTTCGTGCCTTTCACGCTGCTCATCCTGATCGCCCTGGTGGTCTTGGTGAGGGTTCGGTGACCCCTCCTTAAAGGGGGGGTACTGTTGTGAATTAGACTTTTTGGCTCCCTCTTGTGGTCACTAGTGATATGACTCTGGGATTGTCTTTCCTCAGTTTGGCACCCACCTGGGTCGTTAGTCCAGGGGTGTTGCTATATAAACTTCCTGGTTTCTCAGTCCAGTGCCTGGCATCGTTGTAATCAGTTCCTTTCTGTTTGCTCCTGTCTGCTGGTCTTGGATCTTGCAAAATTAAGCTAAGTCCTGCTTCCTTGTTTTTTGGTTATTTGCTTTGCTCTTATTTTTTGTCCAGCTTGTACTAAATGTGATTCCTGATTTTGCTGGAAGCTCTAGGGGGCTGGTGTTCTCCCCCCGGGCCGTTAGACGGTTCGGGGGTTCTTGAATATCCAGCGTAGAAATTTTGATAGGGTTTTTGCTGACCATATAAGTCATCCTACTATATTCTGCTATTAGTCAGTGGGCCTCTCTTTGCTAAATATCTAGTTCATTCTTACGTTTGTCTTTTCTCCTTACCTCACCGTTATTATTTGTTGGGGGCTTGTATCCAACTTTTGGGGTCTTTTCTCTGGAGGCAAGAAAGGTCTATCTTTTCCCTTCTAGGGTTAGTTAGTTCTCCGGCTGGCGCGAGACGTCTAGAACCAACGTAGGCACGTTCCCCGGCTGCTGCTATTTGTGGTGCTAGGATTAGATATATGGTCAGCCCAGTTACCACTGCCCTATGAGCTGTTTTTTTGTGTTTGCAGACTTGGTATGTACTTTTGAGACCCTCTGCCATTGGGGTCATAACAGTGGTGTAAACTTAGTATTAATAAATCTCTCCCATTATTTATAATTTCCGTTCCTTGCAAATGCTAACAACACAAACATACACTGCTCAAAAAAAAAACATCACTAAAATAGTACAAACCTAGTTATCACTGAATCAAATATTCCAGTTGCAAATCTTTATTCATAACATAGTGGAATGCATTGAGAATGATAAAAAAAATAAAAATTCTCAATGTAATTTAAAATTAATATCCAATGGCGGTCTGGATTTGGAATAATACTCAAAATCAAAGTGGAAAATCAAATTACAGGCTGATCATACTTCGGTGGAAATGCCTCAAAACAAGGAAATTATGCTTAGTAATGTGAATGGCCTCCACGTGCCTCTATGACCTCCCTACAATGCCTAGGCATGCTCCTGATGAGGCGGCAGATATCCTCCTGAGGGATCTCCTCCTAGACTTGGATTAAAGCATCAGTCAACTACTGGACAGTCTGTGGTGCAATGCAACGTTGGTGGATGGAACGAGACATGATGTCTCAGATGTGCTCTATTGGACTCAGGTTTGGAGAACGGGCAGGCCAGTCTATAGCATCAATGGCTTCATCATTCAAAAACTGCTTCAGCCACATGGGGCCTAGAATTGTCATGCATCAGAAGGAGCCCAGGGTCCACTGCACCTACTTATGGTCTCACAATGTGTCTGAGGATCTCCTGCAAGGAGGGTTCCAAAGAAATGCCCCACCCACCATTACTGACCCATTGCCAAACTGGGCATGCTGAAGGATGTTTCAGGCAGCTGAACATTCTCCGTGGCATCTCCAGACACTGTCACATGTGCTCAGTGTGAACCTGCTCTCATCCACAAAGAGCACAGGGCACCAATGTCGAGTCTGACAATTTTGGTGTTCTCTGGCAAACAGCAATCTCCCTGCATGGTGTTGGGCTGTAAGCACAACACCCACTTGTGGACATCTGGCCCTCATACCACCCTCATGAAGTCTGTTTCTGACAGTTTAAGCAGACACGTGGATGTTATTGGCCTGCTGGATGTCATTTTGCAGGGCTCTGGCATTGTTCCTCTTGTTCCCCCTTGCACAAAGGAGGAGGAGCAGTCCTGCTGCTGGGTTGTTGCTCTCCTATGGCCCCTTCCATGTCTCCTGGTGTACTGGCCTGTCTCCTGGTATCAGCTCCATGCTCCGGACACTGTGCTGACAGAAAAAGCTACACTTCTTGCCACAGCTCACATTGATGTGCCATCCTGTATGAGTTGCATTACCTGAGCAACTTCTGTCGGTTGTAGACACTGCCTCATGCTACTGTACAGTACCTCTAGGGGTGAGAGCAATGGCAAAAATGCAAAAGTACTCAAAACAACAGCCAAAAAGGGTGAAAGCAGAAAAATGGTCTGTGCTCACCCCTGCAGAACCATTCCTTTATAGAGGTTGTCTTGCTAATTGCCTATCAAATGTGCTTGTTGTCTGTTCCATTTGCATAACAGGAGAAATTGATTCACATTCAGTGTTGTTTCATAACTGGACAGGCTGATTTCCCAGAAGTGTTATTGACTTGGAGTTACATTGTGTTGTTTAAGTGTTCCCATAATTTTTTGTGAGCAGTGTAGTAGTCCAACAGTGCAGGAAGAAAATCACCTTGCAGCTCAGTGTTAGAACAATTAATATTACAGTGAGTGACTAAACGCTCCCATACGCATGATTCAAACATCGGCCAACCTGCCAGTGGGCTTGTCTGACAGGTAAACATGTATAGGGGCACTCCAATTCTCTTCCAACAGATTATGTCAAAGATCATAATGATCTAGCATGGATGATTCTGGACTGCTGATGCTTTTGTTCTCAGCGAGATAAAACACCACCAGAGGAGTCTGGCAGTGGTACACTAGAAAATATACGAGTACTCAGCCAAAGTTTAGAGGTCTTGTGTTTTGGCTTCGGAGAGACAGCTGCCAGCGAAATGATCAGCCAAACCATCGATAGACTGAAGGCTACCTATTGTGTATGGAGCTCCTTAGCTGTGAAGGAAACTCAAATTTATTTCAAGGAAGTATGGATGCTCAATTATATATTATACTGTATTGTTAGATAATGAAGTTCTGCAATAATTTACTAGATGATGCCATCCCAAACAATAGAAGATGAAGTAATCAACAGCTACCAAGACATCACTAATAAAGCATTAGTTAGTAATGGGGCATATGAGCATCATACCATGCCTGTGATTAAATCAATTGATAAGTTTGAAATCTTAATCTAGTATACATCTTGTTGAAATACTTCTCAATACCGACTTAAAATTACTTAATTTTGCAAATGTTTAGTCAAACACATTATGTAATAGAACAAGAGATAAAATGTCAGATATTAGACAAGATTACTTAAGCAGTATTATAATTGTTAAAGCTCTCCTGATGAGGTGGATTCAATAAAAAACAGATCTGGGGTAACACAAGGACCGAGGAAGACAGCACAGCAGTCTGGAGGTACTGGATGGCATGCGATACAGTGATGACCTGGACAACTAGCTATGCTGGATGACAAGCAAACAAGTGTAGCAAGACACACCAAAATCCATAGAGGGAGTGTAGAAAAACACAGGAAAGCAGATAAATGTTTAAATGGCAGGTCTATACTAGAAGAAGGTTATAGAAACCACAAGAGATTGCAGAGAAGAATGCAGCATAATGTGACTAGTCTCTAGATAACAATAATGCTTGCAACAGCTGATGGGCTAGTCAGCATGTCTGAGAAGAGAAACAGTTTGAAGTGTGGATTGCAGCTGAAGGAACTTGATGATTACAAACTCCAAAACAAATGGCAACTGAAAACAGGTCAACTGTGGATACCAGCACTTTTTTTTACTTCAGCTGGGACCAAAATTAATTGCACCTAAGTCCAGATATTATAAATGTCATGGAAGATCTGTTGACAGCAGTAAGTTGGCTTTCAGATGCAGTTAGCAAGGGATAAAAATTGATTTCCCGGACGTCTCTGAAACTAAAATGTTAAGGGTGAAATTGGCCCAATGGAGCAAATTTGACCGATTTTCTTGATGGGAATTAGAGACACTATGTACGCTGGGAGACTGATGAACTGTAAAATTTATTTGAAAAATATGTGGGCCAACTGTGGAACAGATGGAAGTCCTGATAATGGAACATCTTGTAGAAAAGGACCCATACCAAAAATCTTGACATGAGAGTTTAACCTGCGCACACTGAAGATGGGTTGCTAAAAATTCTTTAATGTCTTTTTTCCATTTGGGACACCATTAGAACTGAGAAATAACTCAGCCTTTTGTTTAAAGTCCTGGGTGACCAGAGAAAAGAGAAGAATGGGTTTAAGATCAGACTATCTGGCAAAGTGCATTTAAGAGTAGAAAATGCTTTTTTAGCACACTCAATTGTGGAACTTATTTTTATTCCAAGATCTATTGATCAAAATGTTCTTTGTCCATAGGAAAACCTCTTTAAGTTCCTGAAAGACTTGAACAGTGAAATCAGACCTATTGTGAGAATAAGGCTGGTTTCACACTTGCGTTTTGATCTGCAGCGTTTTTAAAAAAAATGCATGTGGTGAAAAAACGTATGCAAGCAGTGCATTTTTTTAGACGCATGCGTTTTTGCGGCAAAAAAAAAAAACACGGCAAAACGCGGCGTTTTCCCGCGTTTACATGCGTTTTTTCCCGCGTTTGTGTTTTGGAAACGCATGCTGAGAAGTGTGTGACAGCTGCCAATCATCAAAATCAACTAGAAAACACACTATTAATAGAATTAGCTAGGGTTAGGGTTAGGGTTAGGGTTAGGATCCCTTGGGGTTAGGGTTAGGGGTAGCTTTTTATTAGAATGTCCTGGTCACCAGGTCACTGATAAGCCACAACCCACCATCAAGGTGATCCAAACCCTAACCTTAACCCTAACCCTACCCCTAACCCTAACCCTAACCATAGGGATCCAAACCCTAACCCTACCCCTAACCCTAACCCTAACCCTACCCTAACCCTAACCCTAACCATAACCCTTGGGATCCTAACCCTAACCCTAACCATAGGGATCCAAACCCTAACCCTAACCCTACCCCTAACCCTAACCCTACCCCTAACCATAACCCTTGGGATCCTAACCCTAACCCTAACCCTACCCCTAACCCTAACCATAACCCTTGGGATCCTAACCCTAACCCTAACCCTACCCCTAACCCTAACCATAGGGATCCAAACCCTAACCCTACCCCTAACCCTACCCCTAACCCTACCCCTAACCCTAACCATAACCCTAGGGATACTAACCCTAACCCTAACTCTAAGGGTTAGGATCCTAACCCTAACCCTAAGGGTTAGGGTTAGGATCCCTAGGGCTAGGGTTAGGGTTAGTATTCCTAGGGTTACTAGGGATCCTAACCCTAACCCTAACCGTTACCCTAGGGATCCTAACCCTAACCCTAAGGGTTAGGATCCTAACCCTAACCCTAAGGGTTAGGGTTAGGATCCCTAGGGTTAGGGTTAGGGTTAGAATCCCTAGGGTTACTAGGGATCCTAACCTTAGGGTTAGGGTTAGGGTTTGGATCCCTATGGTTAGGGTTAGGGTTAGGGTTTTCTTGTTTTTTTTGTTTTCTTGTGTTTTTCACGCAAACAAACACATGTGCTTAAAAACGCATGCGTTTACATAGACAGCAATGCATTTTTTGCAAAAAAAACGCCGCTAGAAATTACTACAGGTTGCGTTTATGCAAATGAACGCACGCGTCAAAAAACACATGCGTTGCCGAAAACGCATCAAAACGCATGCGAAAAAACGCATGCGTTTTTAACCCCTTTCTGTCATTAGACGTACTATTCCGTCCATGTGGGGTGGGCCCTACTTCCCAAGGACGGAATAGTACGTCATACCCGATCGGCCGCGCTCACGGGGGGAGCGCGGCCGATCGCGGCCGGGTGTCAGCTGCATATCGCAGCTGACATCCGGCACTATGTGCCAGGAGCAGTCACGGACCGCCCCCGGCACATTAACCCCCGGCACACCGCGATCAAACATGATCGCGATGTGCCGGCGGTGCAGGGAAGCATCGCGCAGGGAGGGGGCTCCCTGCGGGCTTCCCTGAGCCCCCCGCAGCAACGCGATGCGATCGCGTTGCTCCGAGGGTCTTACCTCCCTCCCTGCCTGCTCCAGACCCGGATCCAAGATGGCCGCGGATCCGGGTCCTGCAGGGAGGGAGGTGGCTTCACAGAAGCCTGCTCAGAGCAGGCACTGTGAAGCAGCCTGCACTTCTCGCAGATCGGTGATCTGTCAGAGTGCTATGCAAACTGACAGATCACCGATCTGTATTGTCCCCCCCTGGGGCAAAGTAAAAAAGTAAAAAAAAAAATTTCCAAATGTGTAAAAAAAAAAAAAAAAAAAAAATTATTCCAAAATAATGAAAAAAAAAAATATATATTATTCCCATAAATACATTTCTTTATCTAAATAAAATAAAAAAAACAATAAAAGTACACATATTTAGTATCGCCGCGTCCGTAACGACCCGACCTACGAAACTGGCCCACTAGTTAACCCCTTCAGTAAACACCGTAAGAAAAAAAAAAATAACGAGGCAAAAAACAACGCTTTATTAGCACGCGTCAAAAACACATGCGTTGCCGAAAACGCATCAAAACGCATGCGAAAAAACGCATGCGTTTTTAACCCCTTTCTGTCATTAGACGTACTATTCCGTCCATGTGGGGTGGGCCCTACTTCCCAAGGACGGAATAGTACGTCATACCCGATCGGCCGCGCTCACGGGGGGAGCGCGGCCGATCGCGGCCGGGTGTCAGCTGCATATCGCAGCTGACATCCGGCACTATGTGCCAGGAGCAGTCACGGACCGCCCCCGGCACATTAACCCCCGGCACACCGCGATCAAACATGATCGCGATGTGCCGGCGGTGCAGGGAAGCATCGCGCAGGGAGGGGGCTCCCTGCGGGCTTCCCTGAGCCCCCCGCAGCAACGCGATGCGATCGCGTTGCTCCGAGGGTCTTACCTCCCTCCCTGCCTGCTCCAGACCCGGATCCAAGATGGCCGCGGATCCGGGTCCTGCAGGGAGGGAGGTGGCTTCACAGAAGCCTGCTCAGAGCAGGCACTGTGAAGCAGCCTGCACTTCTCGCAGATCGGTGATCTGTCAGAGTGCTATGCAAACTGACAGATCACCGATCTGTATTGTCCCCCCCTGGGGCAAAGTAAAAAAGTAAAAAAAAAAATTTCCAAATGTGTAAAAAAAAAAAAAAAAAAAAAATATTCCAAAATAATGAAAAAAAAAATATATATTATTCCCATAAATACATTTCTTTATCTAAATAAAATAAAAAAAACAATAAAAGTACACATATTTAGTATCGCCGCGTCCGTAACGACCCGACCTACGAAACTGGCCCACTAGTTAACCCCTTCAGTAAACACCGTAAGAAAAAAAAAAATAACGAGGCAAAAAACAACGCTTTATTATCATACCGCCGAACAAAAAGTGGAATAACACGCGATCAAAAAGACTGATATAAATAACCATGGAACCGCTGAAAACGTCATCTTGTCCCGCAAAAAACGAGCCGCCATACTGCATCATCAGCAAAAAAATAAAAAAGTTATAGTCCTGAGAATAAAGCGATACCAAAATAATTATTTTTTCTATAAAATAGTTTTTATCGTATAAAAGCGCCAAAACATAAAAAAAATGATATAAATGAGATATCGCTGTAATCGTACTGACCCGACGAATAAAACTGCTTTATCAATTTTACCAAACGCGGAACGGTATAAACGCCTCCCCAAAAAGAAATTCATGAATAGCTGGTTTTTGATCATTCTGCCTCACAAAAATCGGAATAAAAAGCGATCAAAAAATGTCACGTGTCCGAAAATGTTACCAATAAAAACGTCAACGCATCCCGCAAAAAACAAGATCTCACATGACTCTGTGGACTCAAATATGGAAAAATTACAGCTCTCAAAATGTGGTAACGCAAAAAATATTTTTTGCAATGAAAAGCGTCTTTCAGTGTGTGACGGCTGCCAATCATAAAAATCCGCTAAAAAACCCGCTATAAAAGTAAATCAAACCCCCCTTCATCACCCCCTTAGTTAGGGAAAAATAAAAAAATAAAAAAATGTATTTATTTCCATTTTCCCATTAGGGTTAGGGTTAGGGCTAGAGTTAGGACTAGAGTTAGGGCTAGGGTTATTGCTAGGGTTAGGGCTAGGGTTGGGGCTAGGGTTGGGGCTACAGTTAGGGTTGGGGCTAAAGATAGGGTTAGGGTTTGGATTACATTTACGGTTGGGAATAGGGTTGGGTGTGTCTGGGTTAGAGGAGTGGTTAGGGTTACTGTTGGGATTAGAGTAAGGGGTGTGTTTGGATTAGGGTTTCAGTTATAATTGGGGGGTTTCCACTGTTCGGGCACATCAGGGGCTTTCCAAACGGGATATGGCATCCGATCTGAATTCCAGCCAATTCTGCGTTGAAAAAGGAAAACAGTGCTCCTTCCCTTCCGAGCTCTCCCGTGTGCCCAAACAGGGGTTTACCCCAACATATGGGGTATCAGCATACTCAGGACAAATTGGACATCATCTTTTGGGGTCCAATTTCTCCTGCTACCCTTGGGAAAATACAAAACTGGGGGCCAAAAAATAAGTTTTGTGGGAAAAAAAAGATTTTTTATTTTCACGGCTCTGCGTTGTAAACTGTAGTGAAACACTTGGGGGTTCAAAGTTCTCACAACACATCTAGATAAGTTCCTTGGGGGGTCTAATTTCCGATATGGGGTCACTTGTGGGGGGTTTGTACTGTTTGGGTACATCAGGGGCTCTGCAAATGCAACGTGACGCCTGCAGACCAATCCATTTAAGTCTGCATTCCAAATGGCGCTCCTTCCCTTCCGAGCTCTGTCATGCGCCCAAACAGTGGTTCCCCCCCACATATCGGGTATCAGCATACTCAGGAGAAATTGGACAACAAATTTTGGGGTCCAATTTATCCTGTTACCCTTGTGAAAATACAAAACTGGGGGCTAAAAAATCATTTTTGTGAAAAAAAAAAAGAATTTATTTTCACGGCTCTGCGTTATAAACTGTAGTGAAACACTTGGGGGTTCAAAGTTCTCACAACACATCTAGATAAGTTCCTTGGGGGGTCTAGTTTCCAATATGGGGTCACTTGTGGGGGGTTTGTACTGTTTGGGTACATCAGGGGCTCTGCAAATGCAACGTGACGCCTGCAGACCAATCCATTTAAGTCTGCATTCCAAATGGCGCTCCTTCCCTTCCGAGCTCTGTCATGCGCCCAAACAGTGGTTCCCCCCCACATATCGGGTATCAGCATACTCAGGACAAATTGGACAACAAATTTTGGGGTCCAATTTATCCTGTTACCCTTGTGAAAATACAAAACTGGGGGCTAAAAAATCATTTTTGTGAAAAAAAAAAAGAATTTATTTTCACGGCTCTGCGTTATAAACTGTAGTGAAACACTTGGGGGTTCAAAGTTCTCACAACACATCTAGATAAGTTCCTTGGGGGGTCTAGTTTCCAATATGGGGTCACTTGTGGGGGGTTTGTACTGTTTGGGTACATCAGGGGCTCTGCAAATGCAACGTGACGCCTGCAGACCAATCCATTTAAGTCTGCATTCCAAATGGCGCTCCTTCCCTTCCGAGCTCTGTCATGCGCCCAAACAGTGGTTCCCCCCCACATATCAGGTATCAGCATACTCAGGACAAATTGGACAACAAATTATGGGGTCCAATTTATCCTGTTACCCTTGTGAAAATACAAAACTGGGGGCTAAAAAATCATTTTTGTGAAAAAAAAAAAGAATTTATTTTCACGGCTCTGCGTTATAAACTGTAGTGAAACACTTGGGGGTTCAAAGTTCTCACAACACATCTAGATAAGTTCCTTGGGGGGTCTAGTTTCCAATATGGGGTCACTTGTGGGGGGTTTGTACTGTTTGGGTACATCAGGGGCTCTGCAAATGCAACGTGACGCCTGCAGACCAATCCATTTAAGTCTGCATTCCAAATGGCGCTCCTTCCCTTCCGAGCTCTGTCATGCGCCCAAACAGTGGTTCCCCCCCACATATCGGGTATCAGCATACTCAGGACAAATTGGACAACAAATTTTGGGGTCCAATTTATCCTGTTACCCTTGTGAAAATACAAAACTGGGGGCTAAAAAATCATTTTTGTGAAAAAAAAAAAGAATTTATTTTCACGGCTCTGCGTTATAAACTGTAGTGAAACACTTGGGGGTTCAAAGTTCTCACAACACATCTAGATAAGTTCCTTGGGGGGTCTAGTTTCCAATATGGGGTCACTTGTGGGGGTTTTTAATGTTTAGGCACATCAGGGGCTCTGCAAACGCAACATGGCATCCCATCTTAATTCCAGTCAATTTTGCATTGAAAAGTAAAATAGCGCTCCTTCCCTTCCGAGCTCTGCTATGCGCCCAAACAGTGGTTTACCCCCACATATGGGGTATCGTCGTACTCAGGACAAATTGCACAACAACTTTTGTGCTCTAATTTCTTCTCTTACCCTTGGGGAAATAAAAAAATGGGGGCGAAAAGATCATTTTTGTGAAAAAATATGATTTTTTATTTTTACGGCTCTGCATTATAAACTTCTGTGAAGCACTTGTTGGGTCAAAGTGCTCACCACACATCTAGATAAGTTCCTTAGGGGGTCTACTTTCCAAAATGGTGTCACTTGTGGGGGGTTTCAATGTTTAGGCACATCAGGAGCTCTCCAAACGCAACATGACGTCCCATCTCAATTCCAGTCAATTTTGCATTGAAAAGTCAAATGGCGCTCCTTCCCTTCCGAGCTCTGCCCTGCGCCCAAACATTGGTTTACACCCACATATGGGGTATCAGCGTACTCAGGACAAATTGCACAACAATTTTTGGGGTCCAATTTCTTCTCTTACCCTTGGGAAAATAAAAAATTGGGGGCGAAAAGATCATTTTTGTGAAAAAATATGATTTTTTATTTTTACGGCTCTGCATTATAAACTTCTGTGAAGCACTTGTTGGGTCAAAGTGCTCACCACACATCTAGATAAGTTCCTTAGGGGGTCTACTTTCCAAAATAGTGTCACTTGTGGGGGGTTTCAATGTTTAGGCACATCAGGGGCTCTCCAAATGCAACATGGCGTCCCATCTCAATTCCAGTCAATTTTGCATTGAAAAGTCAAATGGCGCTCCTTCCCTTCCGAGCTCTGCCCTGCGCCCAAACAATGGTTTACACCCACATATGGGGTATCAGCGTACTCAGGACAAATTGCACAACAATTTTTGGGGTCCAATTTCTTCTCTTACCCTTGGGAAAATAAAAAATTGGGGGCGAAAATATTATTTTTGTGAAAAAATATGATTTTTTATTTTTACCGCTCTGCATTATAAACTTCTGTGAAGCACTTGTTGGGTCAAAGTGCTCACCACACATCTAGATAAGTTCCTTAGGGGGTCTACTTTCCAAAATGGTGTCACTTGTGGGGGGTTTCAATGTTTAGGCACATCAGGGGCTCTCCAAATGCAACATGGCGTCCCATCTCAATTCCAGTCAATTTTGCATTGAAAAGTCAAATGGCGCTCCTTTCCTTCCGAGCTCTGCCATGCGCCCAAACAGTGGATTACCCCCACATATGGGGTATCAGCATACTCAGGACAAATTGTACAACAAATTTTGGGGTCTATTTTCTCCTGTTACCCTTGGTAAAATAAAACAAATTGGATCTGAAATAAATTTTGTGTGAAAAAAAGTTAAATGTTCATTTTTATTTAAACATTCCAAAAATTCCTGTGAAACACCTGAAGGGTTAATAAACTTCTTGAAAGTGGTTTTGAGTACTTTGAGGGGTGCAGTTTTTAGAATGGTGTCACACTTGGGTATTTTCTATCATATAGACCCCTCAAAATGACTTCAAATGAAATGTGGTCCCTAAAAAAAATGGTGTTGTAAAAATGAGAAATTGCTGGTCAACTTTTAACCCTTATAACTCCGTCACAAAAAAAAATTTTGGTTCCAAAATTGTGCTGATGTAAAGTAGACATGTGGGAAATGTTACTTATTAAGTATTTTGTGTGACATATGTCTGTGATTTAAGGGCATAAAAATTAAAAGTTGGAAAATTGCGAAATTTTCAAAATTTTCGCCAAATATTCGTTTTTTTCACAAATAAACGCAACTTATATCGAAGAAATTTTACCACTATCATGAAGTACAATATGTCACGAGAAAACAATGTCAGAATCGCCAAGATCCGTTGAAGCGTTCCAGAGTTATAACCTCATAAAGGGACAGTGGTCAGAATTGTAAAAATTGGCCCGGTCATTAACGTGCAAACCACCCTTGGGGGTGAAGGGGTTAATGTTAAGTATAGGAAAAAAAACGCATGCTTTTTTTGCGTTTTTTAGTGCTAAAACGCAGCTTACAAAAACGCAAGTGTGAAACCAGCCTAAGTGTGCTTTCGAGGTAGGCCTTAATCAGAGTAACTACGTCAGAGTAGTTTATAATACAATGGAGAAAATAATTTGCAGGTTCAAGATCAAAGAGGTTTTGGTTAATTCAAAATAGCATAAACTTTTCTGAATTCATATAAAGACCACTAGATGAAATGATAAATCCAAAATGCTCCATGATACAATAATGATGCTCAAAGAGATATTCCTCCAGCTCAGTATAAAGATAGTTTTAGAACAGTCTTTTCAGAATGGAGCGGAAAGGAAGGCAATGTAAGTTTAGGTCTCTGGAGAAAATTTGGATGTAATCCAGATAAACTAGAATGTAGTGAAACAGGACATTACGAAAAAACTTAGTGCTGGACCACAGCCGATGCATTGCGCAATCCAAAAGGCAAGAAATTCATATGGTTCTGTACGTGGTTTTCTATTCATCATAAATCTCTTTAATGCTGTTTAGGTTATATGCAGAGCACAGGTCTAATTTGGTGATGATGGAAGGGGTGATGGCTAACTGTGTTTCCGAGTGATTTTATTCAGACCCCAATAGTTTATGCACAGTCTTAGAGGCTGCCTTTCTTTCTTGCCAAGAAGCCTACACCGCCCGGAGACAAACAATTTTAGATAAACTCCTTTTCCAGATTCTCTTCAAACTGGAAGGCGAATGTCGCTTTCTTCTCAGGGAGCGATAGAAGACAAACTCTGGGTGGTTTGCACAGTCAAACGGCGGATGTTGAGTTAGTGTCTCTGCCTTCTGGTTAGAAAAGACATCTGTGAAGTCCTGGTAAGAGGTCAGGCAAATTGGAGACAAAGTAGAGTTTCAGAGAAGGTGGTTGAGGTATAACTTTGAGGCAATCATGAAATCAAGATGATCCACACTGACCAATCTGGTTGTATGACTAATCAATGATCAGAGATTGTATTCAAACTTTAAAATGAAATAAAAATTGATGTATAGTGATTAGTGTTGAGCGATACCATCCAATACTTGAAAGTATCAGTATCGGAAAGTATCGGCCGATACCGGCAAATTATCGGATCCAATCCGATACCGATACCCGATACCAATACAAGTCAATGGGACTCAAGTATCAGGCGGTATCCCTGATGGTTCCCAGGGTCTGAAGGAGAGGAAACTCTCCTTCAGGCCCTGGGATCCATATTAATGTGTAAAAGAAAGAATTAAAATAAAAAATATTGCTATACTCACCTCTCCGACGCAGCCTGGACCTCACCGAGAGAACCGGCAGCGTTGTTTGCTTAAAATTCGCGCGTTTACTTCCTTACGTGAAGTCCCGGCTTGTGATTGGTCGCGTGCCGCCCATGTGGCCGCGACGCGACCAATCACAGCAAGCCGTGACGTAATTTTAGGTCCTTCAGGATTTTAAAATTACGTTCTGGCTTGTGATTGGTCGCGTCGCGGTCACATGGGCGACGCGACCAATCACAAGCCGTGACGTCTCGGGAGGCTGGACACGCGCGCATTTTAAAATGCGCGCTTGTCCTGCCTCCCGTGATGTCACGGCTTGTGATTGGTTGCGTCGCCCATGTGACCGCGACGCGACCAATCACAAAGCCGGAACGTAATTTTAAAATACTGAATGCCTAGAAGGACCTGAAAATTACGTCACGGCTTGCTGTGATTGGTCGCGTCGCGGCCACATGGGCGGCACGCGACCAATCAGAAGCCGTGACGTCACGGAAGGAAGGAAAAGCGCGCATTTTAAGCAAAGAACGCTGCCGGTTCCCTCGGTGAGGTCCAGGCTGCGTCGGAGAGGTGAGTATAGCAATATTTTTTATTTTAATTCTTTATTTTACACATTAATGTAGTTTCGATACCGATACCCGATACCACAAAAATATCGGATCTCGGTATCGGAATTCCGATACAGCAAATATCGGCCGATACCCGATACTTGCGGTATCGGAATGCTCAACACTAATAGTGATGCAAACTGAAGAGATACTTTCTCAGTCTGGAGACATGACCACCAGGAAGGAGGGAGTGATTCATAGAAGAGCCTGAAGACCCACATCTGCCGACAAGCCTACAACTTGCAGTAACCACCGATCGACCAAACCGCTGCATGACCAGCTCTATCCTCGCCTACTTTATTCTCACCCATCCCTTGTAGATTGTGAGCCTTATTATGTATACCCCTCCTCACATGTAAAGCGCCATGGAATAAATGGCGCTATAACAATAAATAATAATAATAATAATAATAATAATAATAGAGATTAGCTTCAGAGACTTCCGCAGGAAAACATAAGGATTCATCAGCCTTTTGGCTACAAAGAAGTGATTACAATTCTCTGCAGCTCTGGAAGCCTTGAAAATTACCCTATGAACTCAGAGGAACTAAAATGAATGGACATAGGAATGACTAGTTTGCTTCTCTTTTTCTCTGAAGAGGCAATTTGCATAATTTGCTT
Source organism: Ranitomeya variabilis (assembly GCF_051348905.1). NCBI lineage: Eukaryota > Metazoa > Chordata > Amphibia > Anura > Dendrobatidae > Ranitomeya > Ranitomeya variabilis. Next base: position 235,155,216 of record NC_135234.1, read on the forward strand.
TTAGTGAAGGGTAGAGTTAGGCTACTTTCACACTAGTGTCGTTTGCAATACGTCGCAATGCGTCGTTTAGGAGAAAAAACGCATCCTGCAAAGTTGTCTGCAGGATGCGTTTTTTCCCCATACACTTACATTACCGACGCATTGTGACGTATCGCCACACGTCGCAACCATCGTGCGACGGTTGTGTCGTGTTTTGGCGGACCGTCGGCACAAAAAAAGTTATTTGTAACGTTTTTTTGTGCGTCGAGTCTGCCATTTTCGACCGCGCATATGCGGCCGAAACTTCGCCTCCTCCTTCCCGGACCTTACAATGGGGCAGCGGAAGTGTCGTAAGACTGCTTCCGCTGCCCACGTCGGGCATTTCTTTCACAACACGCGTCGGCACGTCGGGCCGACGCATAGCGACGGCCCCGTGCCGACGCTAGTGTGAAAGCGGCCTTAACCCCAAGAAAATCCCTCCTCTTAATAATAGGGTCTGAAGTTTCCCTGTTTCGCTTCGAGTTTGGAACAGCTTTTGCAAAAGTTATTCCATTCACCATAAAATTCATCAGCAACGTGATGGGATCTTTTGGCCGACGATCATTTTCACTTTGCATAGGTTCCAATATGGCTTCTCTAGGAGAAGATTTTGAAGATGCTTTGAAATGTAGGACACAGGAATCATGAGAATTTTCTTTTGATTGCTCTTTAAAATGTAAGCTTACTCAGTTAGTGAAAGAAATCAAATCATAAATGTGTGTAAGCTGCAATATGGGATTAACGATTAAGGGTACATGACCTGGTTAATCAAACACTCTACGGAAAATGACAGGAAAGATTGTAGAGAATACCGTAATGATACAGCCCATACCAAAGCATCACTAGCTGACAAATAAAAAATATATGCCACTTTTGACTGATTAGAAAAAAAGTTGTTGCAGACAAAGCACAAAGTGTATACTTTGGCTCACAAAGCGCTCCGCTAGATCTTATGATCTTCATCAAAATGGATAACAGTAGGCAAATATGGAGATGTTCCCGCACAGAATGTCACAAGTAAGAATTAGTATGTGGAACGTTTTAAGGAACTGGAGGTGTACCTACAGGAGTTTGAGGCAGAGCATACATGTAGATTGAGTGGTCACACATAGCCTATACAACCTCACATTATCGCGCATTAACTTGCGTAACCAGTCCAGATAAAACATCAGTATCCAATAGTAACATGCACCCTCGGAATTCTGAATATTCTATCGGGGCTCATTTGGTAAGATAAATTCACAAAGGCACTGTGCAAAGGCACAACAGCCTGGATTTTGCAACAGTGAGGACTTAGAAAACAGGCTATATTAGATGGCAAGTAAACAAGATGAGCAGGACACACCAGAACCAAAGAGCCAACATCTTAGACAAAAGCAGGAGACCAGATGAACAGTTAAACAGCAGGTCTGAACCAGGATATACTGTAGATGCAGGTTGTAGAAAGCACATAAGTTTGCAGAGATGATTGCAGTGTAACTGAACAGTATCTAGATAACAGTTTATAATGCTTACAGCAGATTGAGAAGAAGATGCAGGCTGTCAAAACAACAGGAGTTTGCAGAAATCACTGTATTTTTAGTAACTGGAAGGTGGCAAACTCCAAAACCATAGGCAACTGAACACAACACTGAATTGGTAACAGAGGAGGAAGAAGAAGCAACAGATACGATTGATGGGGCGGCTGATGGTTGTTGAGGTCCACTGGTCTGCATTTTTGCGCAGTGGGATTCCCACAATAATGCATGTTGATTGCGCATGTGAAGGTTCATACACGTAGTATTCAAATTATTTCACTTTTTACCTCGACTCAGTTTTTTCTGCAAAGTTTGCAGATTCCAAGAGTTGGCTCATCCTTTGCAGTGTCAAAAAAGTCCCATGCTTGGCAACCCTTGCCACCCCTGCAAGCTGCAGACACATGGATGCTGCTGTCACAGCCACAGTTGTGGTTGAGGATGCATTGCTCATTATGGCTGCATCACTGCGATGTACAGTGCAATGTAACCTTCTCGTCTTCATCCTCAGATGACCTACTCAACTGTATGCCTCTATGTTCATGTCATCTGGGATCTAACACCTCATCATCATCTTCTGTATTATCACATTCCTTGCCCTTGGAGTCACCCTCCTCCTCTTCCTGTCCTGACTGCACAGTACAGTCAGAGTGAGCCTCTGATATTTGAGTCTCATCAGGATCACCCCTTCCCCCTAGGGGTTAACGTCTGATGATGAGGGTCAGGATGCTGCATGGATCCTACTTTGTCCTGCCCCAGATCCAAGCTAGAAAAATATTGGGCATCAGTGTAGGTTTCCTTCTTTTGACTCTGTGAAGCTTTTGAGTACACTTCTGATGACCATGGCATAGAATGTGTGAACAGCTCTTCACACTCACCCATCTATGGTTCTGTACAGTCAGTTGTATGGTTGGACAGTTGGGATGTTGGGGGAAGCAAGAGGAATTTGGGTGCCACATCTTTGGACTGTACTGTGTGTGATGTTGAGATCGAGGAAAAGGAGGAGAGGCCACTTGAAGATGCGCTTGCCATCCACTCAAGCATATGCTCTTTCTGGGCCTCATCAACAAGGTGTACCGCTGTGCATCTGCCAAAGAAAGGTAGTGGAGTAGCCCGTCCAATAAAAGAGGTTACCAGATGTCTTTGCATAGGACGTGATGTTGTTGGTTTACTAGTACTTTCATTAACCTTAACACTTACCCCACGTACACACAGCTTAAACAACAAGCCTACTGTAATTCCTTTTCCACCACGGCCTCGCTTTTTCCCAGGCGTGTTGCTCAGATACTGTGGCAGGAGCACAGCATTTGCAACAAAAAATTAGATTTTAAACTCTGCATCACCTTTGCAAACAGCTGAATTTCAGCGACAGTCAATTCCCAGGTGAAATATGGAGTCCTGTATCGCATTAGTCACAGAAAAAAGAATTGATTGAGTGTGGATGAGGCCTGTTTGACAAAGAAGATATGCTACAAACAATTTGAAAGTCAGATGTCCCCTACTGTAGGAGTTTTGGAGCACAATTATTTTTTAGTGGCCCCTTGGCAAGGCCTCTATAATACACTAGATGCTGCAAACTGTTTGAAAGTCAGGTTCTCTACTGTATGTCACTGGAACAGAAGAATTTATTGTTGCCTCTGGATCAGGCCTCTATAACACACTAGATGCTACAAACAATTTTATAGTCAGGTCCCCTACTGTATGACACTAGGAACAGAATAATTTTTGGATGGCCTCTGGATCAGGCCTCTATAACACACTAGATGCTACAAAGTATTTTAAAGTCAGTTCCCCTACTGTATGATGTTAGGAACATAATAATTTTTGGATGACCTCTGGATCAGGCCTCTACAGCTTAATTCCAACCCAACAAAATGACAAAGTGTGATACGGCATGCTGTCTAACTTTTTGCAACTAAAAAATTCTTTTTTTTTAATGTGAGTTAGGTCTGCAGACAGTTTCATATCACCAAAGCACTAAATGACAAGGTGGGATACTGAGGGCTGTTTCACATTTAGCTACTGAAAAAATAATATTTAAAATGCTATACTCATGCATGGAGCACAATAGAAGCAGTGCACAACACACTTTTAGACAAGTGCCCTGCTGGCTTTGTCTGTGGACCTCAGTAATGGCCCCAAAAAATGCTGGAAGGTAAATTTAACAGCCACAGCGGACCCAGGCTAGCTACACTATCTGATGGATATACAGCCACCTAGCTAACTAGCTAAAATCTGGGATACAGCAGGCTGGTTCACATTTATCTAGTGAAAAAATATTATTTAGTACACTATACTTGTGCATGGAGCACAATAGAAGAGGTGCATAACACACTTGTAGGACAAGTGCCCTGCTGGCTTTGACTGTGGACCCAGTAATGCAACACCTGCAACTAGGATGTCCCATTTTCCCAATGTCATTCATCTCTGACACGTGTCATACCATTCGCCTCCTGATGAACTTTTATAATGGAAGGGAAAGGCGTTGAGGCCATCTCAGACTAGTCGGAACCCAGATAACATCTCACTTGCTATTTGGTGACGTAATAGATATAGTGAAATAGTGGAATAGTGCAATTGTGATAGATATATATATCATGTAGATCTCACTTGCATGTATACTCCTCTATAATCAAATATATACTTATATGCTCACAGCTAATATATACATTATAATAAATGGTTTAAAATGGTTGACACGAACTAATATAACCCAGACAGATCATATGGGGTTTTCCATCCCTAAAAGCAGAACAGAGTCAGATGTTTGGTGACTGCTGATCAAATGTCTCAACTCTGTCCTACATACAGAACTCAAGTTTAGTTGCTTAATCCGCTGTCATATGAGCATTAATCACAATATTCCATATATGTTTAGATAACCAATGACAGAGGAGCTAGACAATATGGTAATTAACTAACCACCCCTGACAACCCCTAACCACTCCTTTCTATGTGAAAATATAAAACTATGTATGTACAATAAAGTACCGGTATTGATGGAATGTTGTTCTGACACAATGGTGTTGCAGTCTCATTCCTTTGAGCGCTCAAAATACTCAGTCTAATTGGGAGCGGCCGCAGAACACACAGAGGGATAAATTTATCCAACCCAAATATTTCCATAACATTAATGGCGCCCAACGTGGGGCACGGATGAAACGCACGGGATCCTTCTGACCGGAGATACGGAGGTTGTAGCCGTGGCCTTGGCACAGGGGCAGGAGACTGCGCAGCTCCATAAGTAAGGTAAGAAAATGTTATCATCTTACCTGAAAGTCCCCTGTGCCCAGTCCTTGTCTATGACTCTTGCCGGTCAGGTGTGGTCTGGTCACAAATTCCCAGGTAGTGTAAAAAATCCGTAGCCACGAATCCAAACCCTGGGAGGTGTCTGCTGTGTGCCGTGTATGTGTTATGTGTTTGAGTAAAATCCGGGAGAGGAAGGAAAAAGTGACTTTTGCTTGTGGTTGCTGGGAAACAGACCGCAGGAGGTCAAATCGCTCGATAAGTTATTGCAGGATTCCTGTGCAATAGGAGAGACAGGAGGTCTTGGGACAGGCAGTCCCATGTTCCAGGCACGGGTAGTGATAACTTAGAGGGCTACTGCAGATTCCCGTAGCCGGCGGCCAGTCAGGCGACCGGAGCGGAGGGTGGTAGAACCCGGCATATGCGTGCCAGTGCGATTGGCAGTAGTCTGTTCCCAGCGCAACCTGCACGTGTCACAGAATTTAAAAAGGGAATCTCCCGGATTGTCTATCTGTATCTGTTTCTGTTTGGTTCTATTCATGTATTGCTGCTTTAAGAATACAACTGTAAAGGAAAGTTTGTTTTTTTTTCCTTTACTTTTTACTTCTCCTTTTCCGAGCAGAGATGTATTGTAAATCACACTGTCACATCTGTTTTTTGTTTTGTTTTCTTTTTCCCCTGACTGTTTTCAGCTGCAATGCTGGCTATGTGTAGTTTTTTTTTTAAAGAAGAAGTTAAATTAAATTGTATCTATCATTTTTGATGTGACATACGTGTTTTCAGATACGTGATTTTAGTGACATTTGATATTATTGCAATAGCATACGGAATAAAAAGAGGAAGTGTGTCTCTGACTGCATTTGAGAGCAGAGATTCTAAAAGAAAAAAGGAGAAGAGAAAAGCCGTTTTCATCTTTAATTTTGTTTACTCTCTTAAAGGGTCTTTTTCTTTTTGCGGCATTTTAAAAAATTTTAATTAAGTTTTCCTCAATCTTCAATCTCTTTACCTTTTTATTTTTTATTTATTTATTTATTTTTGAAAAAAGTTTTTTTTTCTTTCCTCTTGTATCAAAGTTTTGAGTTTTTGGTTGTGAACTAAGTTTTTGACGGTTTTTCTTATCGTTTTGGGTTTTTCTTAGAGTTTTATATACTAATTTTTAGAAGTTTTTTTAGTACTGTTTTCTTTTTTTCATTTTTGTGTGTTTTTCATTTTTTTTGCTTTTGCCATGGGGAATAAAGTGGCCGAGCAACAGGACAGTCTTTTTACTTCCTAATGAGAAAACAGCCCCTAGATAGTGGCAGAACACCAAGGTGTTGAGTATGTGAAGATTTTGGAAGGTATAAAGTACGTGAAATTCATTAGAATGGCAGACTTCAAGCTGCGGAGTGGCATGACGGTAGAAGGGAAAATAAGGGAAGTTAGCTGATGTTAGATTGCTGAATGCCAATACATGGTATGAAGTAGCAGCAGAGCTTACATCGTTTAGGTGGTACAGAAAGTTATGTGAGCAAACCAGGAAGTGATTTTTGTGGGTATGAGATGGGAGAATCTGCGCAGTAGGTAGTTATTTTTGCACAGTATGTGGTGCGCCCCGTCTCTCCCTACAGGGAGAGGGCATAATTGCTCCTCTCTATTATTCTTGTTGTTCTCCTCTATCCTCCTTTTTCTCTGTCAGTCTTTTCTCTCCGCATTCTTCTCTCTCTCTCTCCTTTCCTCTTCCTCCACACTTTTCTCTTCTCTGTCTCCCCCTCTCTATCTCTCTCCTCCATACCCTCCATCTTCTCCTCGCTCCTTCTCCACTCCCCCACCACACCTTTCTCCTCCTTCTTTTCCTTCTCCACACCCATCTCTCCTCACCCTCTCTCTCCCCTCCTTCTCCACTCCTCTCTTCTCCTCCCTCTCTCTCTCTTCCACACCTCCCATCTTCTCCTCCCTCTTGTCCACATTCTCTCTCCCCTCCTACTATTCCTTTGTCTCACTCATCAACCCCTCCTCCTTCTTCTTCGTCTTTTTTCCTCTTTGTTGCCAGCTGGGCCAACGCCCAATTCAAACAATATGGTGCTTACAGCACAAGGTTTCCCTCTATGCCCCTGGCACAAACAAGCCATTGCCAGTTGTGATATCGGGGAAAGAAAGTGAAAATCCCACTCACACAATGCAGTAGGCAACCCCCAGACGTGTCAGGCAGCAGACAGCTCAGCCCTGGGTGCAGAGGGGGGAGGAATGATATCATAACGAGCTCACTGACAGATCCTCCGTTACCTCATTTCACAGTCAAACAATATTGTAACCCTTAAGGTACAACTTCAGCACCGGTCAGAGCTGCCTACATTCACACCAACATAGAACTATAAGCCTAATCCATCACAGCTTCAGCAAGGGGGGAGACATCCTCACAGCAACTTCTAAGTCCAAAATCAGTCAGTGTATGACCCCAGTACAAGCTATCACAACTATTCCTCTGATGAAGATGAAGAGGGAACATCATACATGCTGTCCAGTACTAGGAAAAAGAAACCCACAGGCACCAAGAATGCAGGGGCAGATAGAAGCACCACCATTACACTATGTGCACTGCACTTCAAGTCAGGTGACAATCTTCCAGACCCAGGGATGCATCCCATGCCATTTTACCGAAGAATGTAGCAGAACCAGTGAAAATATGCAGCCACCTGGAATGATCTCTGGGCCATGAATGAAAATAGAAGCAGGTGATGCACTCTGGCCAATCATGAAGGAACAATTCAAACTTCCAGCAGAATCAGACGTACACGCTTGGGAGTCAGGGCCACAGCTAATTGAACAGCTCAGAGAGTGGGCCAAAGGCAGATTGGCAGGACAAGCCATGACATGAGCCAAGATAAGACAGAGTCTGTAAAGAAGTTTCATTGCAGAGTAATGCAAGTATTCCAAGACTTGGGCTTCACCATTCATGACCAGATACACAGGTCTTTGGGCATGGACTGAGACAGCCAATCAGGAAACCACTGATAGTGGCTAGGCCTAGGAACAGGTCAATAGCAGTGGACTGACCCAGAAAAAATGTTTTATGTGCGCCTAGGAGACTGTTTATTGCCAATTGTCACCAAAATTGCCACCATTATAGCACCACAAAAGAGCACAAAGAAGGAAAAGGGTGCCGTGCTGCTGAGAACGCCGGAAGGGAAGCCAGAGGTGAAGAGGCTGCAAAGTGCCGATCAACATACCGGAAGAACTGCTGCAGACTCCAGAGAGGAGACACCGACCTCAATAAGGTTAGCAAAGGGGAGAAGCTATATCGGAGCAGGAGGAAGAAGTGATTGCAGATGCAGCCACAGCCCCTGTAATGCCCCAAGACCTTGGCTTGGATGCAGCCGCCGGTCTCATGGCACCCCGGGCCTCGCCACGAATGCACCTGCAGGCCCCGTCTTACCACCGCAGCTTCAATCAGCAGGCCGGACCCCGCTGCCGCTACAGTGCCCATCATGCCGTTGTCCACAGTAGCCAAAGGGATTGAGTCCCAACCAGGGGTGCAGAAGACAGCCCCTCTCATGGTGACCACTGACCTGGAAGTGCAACCACCCTACAAAGACAGAAGAAGTGTCAAGAGTTACATCTGTGGCAAGTTTGGCCATTTCCAGTACCAGTGCAGGGCACCCACGCCCCTGAAGAGACTGGACCCATGCAATCCAAGAGTTGGTCCAGAGAAACAGGTCAAGGAAGAAGTGCAGAAAGCAGTAAAGTACCCCGTCCATAGGACAGAGGCAAGCAAGCCAGGTCTGCAAGACACTACGCTCCTGACATGTAAAACTTCATCTGCAGGACCAATACCTCAAATTACCCTTAAAATGGATGGCGTTGTCAGATCCAACGTGGTGCAGCCAGAAGTGTGATGACACCTGTGGAACTCGCTGATCCCACCTGCCTATCAGAATCCTCTGTGTCTCGCATGGGCATTGATGGTCAAGTCAGACATTCTCAGCTTACAAAGCCACTGAGCGTGTGCACTCAGCCAGGACACTCTATCCTGTCCCAGTTTGTGGTGTAAAGGACCTTCCACTCAACCTGCTGGGAGCGAACCTACTGCAGAAGCTGAAGGCAACCACAGTGTTTCAGGAAGATGGGACAGTGACACTTTCTTCATCCCTGACCCAAGAAGAGTCATGCTGGGGGCCCTACAAGAACCTTAAACAACTAATGAGGCCTACCCAAGGAGGTACTGGATGTAGTACCAGAAAGTCTATGGTCTAAGGGACCCCAGGTCATGGGAAAACCTCAAGTTGCCCCAGTACAGGTGTCAATCAAGCCAGGTACCCCGTACCCTCGTAAGGCCCTGAGTCAAGCTGCCTCTGACCAACTGAAGGTCTACCTGGAAATAGGAATCATTGTTCCTTGCACATCGCCTTGCAATACCCCGCTTTTCCCCGTCAAGAAAAAGACTGTAAAAGGAGAGCCAGCCAAGTTCAGAATGGTATATGACCTGAGAGCTGTGAATGACGCCACGGTGTTTGAAACTGCATTTATGCCGAACCCGCACACTCTGCTCTCAAATGTGCCTGCCACAGCAAACGTGTTCACAGTGAACAACCTGGCTAATGTTTTCTCCAGTGTTCCCCTTCATCTGGAAGACCAGTTCCTGTTTGCCTTAATGCACCAGGGGGGACACCACACATGGACAGTGATGCCACAGTGGGCCCAGAACAGCCCTCCACAGTTCACCAGAGCAATGTCCACAGTCCTCACCAACTGGGTCACAGAATATGCAGAAGTAACCCTGCTACAATACATGGACAATCTACTCCTTTGTGCAGTTGACTTTGACACGTGTAAAGCCCTTTCCTTGTATCTCCTACTCTACCTGGCGGAGCAGCACTGCAAGATCTCAAAGAACAAAGTCCAGTGGTGTCTGAAGCAAGTTACGTTCCAGAGACACTGTATTGCTCACCAGGCGAAACACTTGACAGATGACCGGAAGACCACAGTGGAGAAGATGGTCCCTCCAACAACTCCAAAGGTGCTACAGGCCTTCCTTGGTCTAGTTTCGTATTGCAGAGCCTGGATCCCTGATGCTTCCGTCCTAATGCAGCCTCTGTGTGAATACGTCAGCGTGACCCCGTTCCTCCAGACAGATGTGGCCTTCAGTTCGTTCAAGAAGTTAAAAAGCTCTGTAGTCTCAGCGCTAGCACTAGGCCTATCTGACTACAAGAAGCCATTCCGTCTCTACTTGATGAGAAGAGAAGGCCTTGCTACTGGAGTCCTGACACAGCTTCAGGGGGGGTGTTGTGAATTAGACTTTTTTGGCTCCCTCTTGTGGTCACTAGTGATATGACTCTGGGATTGTCTTTACTCAGTTTGGCACCCACCTGGGTCGTTAGTCCAGGGGTGTTGCTATATGAACTTCCTGAATTCTCAGTCTGGTGCCTGGCATCATTGTATCAGTTCTTTCTGTTTGCTCCTGTCTGCTGGTCCGGGTTCTTGCAAAATTAAGCTAAGTCTTGCTTCCTTGTTTTTTGGTTATTTGCATTGCTCTTATTTTTTGTCCAGCTTGTACTAAATGTGATTCCTGATTTTGCTGGAAGCTCTAGGGGGCTGGTATTCTCCCCCCGGGCCGTTAGACGGTTCGGGGGTTCTTGAATATCCAGCGTGGAAATTTTGATAGGGTTTTTGCTGACCGTATAAGTCATCTTACTATATTCTGCTATTAGTCAGTGGGCCTCTCTTTGCTAAATACCTAGTTCATTCTTACGTTTGTCTTTTCTTCTTACCTCACCGTTATTATTTGTTGGGGGCTTGTATCCAACTTTTGGGGTCTTTTCTCTGGAGGCAAGAAAGGTCTATCTTTTCCCTTCTAGGGTTAGTTAGTTCTCCGGCTGGCGCGAGACGTCTAGAACCAACGTAGGCACGTTCCCCGGCTGCTGCTATTTGTGGTGCTAGGATTAGATATATGGTCAGCCCAGTTACCACTGCCCTATGAGCTGTTTTTTTGTGTTTGCAGACTTGGTATTTATTCCTGAGACCCTCTGCCATTGGGGTCATAACAGTATGCCAGGCCAACATTGAATGTTTAATGCATTGCAGAAGTGGGATTATAAGAAAGGAAATTCTGAGTTTTTTTTTTTTTCCCTCTCTTTCTTCCTCCCCTTTACCTCTGAGTGGCTTATGCTTGCTGCAGACATGAATGTCCAGACCTTGATTACAAGTGTGGATCAGCTTGCTGCTCGTGTGCAGAGCATACAAGAATTTGTTACCAGTAGTCCAATGTCTGAACCTAAAATACCTATTCCTGAACTGTTCTCTGGAGACCGATTTAAGTTTAGGAATTTCAGGGATAATTGTAAATTGTTTCTATCTCTGAGACCCCGTTCGTCTGGAGACTCAGCTCAGCAAGTTAAAATTGTTATCTCTTTCTTGCGGGGCGACCCTCAGGATTGGGCTTTCTCGCTAGCGCCAGGAGATCCGGCATTGGCGAATATTGATGCGTTTTTTCTGGCGCTCGGATTGCTTTACGAGGAACCCAATCTTGAAATTCAGGCAGAAAAAGCCTTGCTGGCTAATTCTCAGGGCCAGGATGAAGCTGAAGTGTATTGCCAAAAATTTCGGAAATGGTCCGTGCTTACTCAGTGGAATGAGTGTGCTCTGGCCGCAAATTTCAGAAATGGCCTTTCTGAAGCCATTAAGAATGTGATGGTGGGTTTCTCCATTCCTACAAGTCTGATTGATTCCATGGCGCTGGCTATTCAAATTGATCGGCGTTTGCGGGAGCGCAAAACTGCTAATCCTCTGGTGGTGTTGTCTGAACAGACACCTGATTTAATGCAATGCAAAAATGTGTTTTTACTGTGGTGATTCTACACATGTTATATCAGCATGCTCTAAACGCCTAACAAGGGTTGTTAGCCCTGTCGCCATTGGGAATTTGCAACCTAAATTTATTTTGTCTGTGACTTTAATTTGCTCATTGTCTTCCTACCCTGTTATGGCGTTTGTGGATTCAGGTGCTGCCCTGAGTCTTATGGATCTGTCATTTGCCAGGCGCTGTGGTTTTGTTCTTGAGCCATTGGTAAATCCTATCCTTCTTAGAGGTATTGATGCTACGCCATTGGCGGAAAATAAACCGCAGTTTTAGACACAGGTAACCATGTGTATGACTCCTGAACATCGGGAGGTGATTCGTTTTCTTGTTCTGCATAAAATGCATGATTTGGTCGTTTTGGGTCTACCATGGTTACAGACCCATAATCCAGTCTTGGATTGGAAGGCAATGTCTGTGTCAAGTTGGGGCTGTCAGGGAATTCATGGTGATTCCCCACCAGTGTCTATTGCTTCCTCTACTCCTTCGGAAGTTCCTGAGTATTTGTCTGATTTTCAGGATGTATTCAGCGAGTCCAGGTCCAGTGCTCTGCCTCCTCATAGGGACTGTGACTGCGCTATAGATTTGATTCCAGGTGGTAAATTTCCTAAGGGAAGACTATTTAATCTGTCTGTACCTGAGCATACCGCAATGCGTTCGTATATCAAGGAATCTCTGGAGAAGGGGCATATCCGTCCATCCTCTTCCCCTCTTGGTGCGGGATTCTTTTTTGTGGCCAAGAAGGACGGATCTTTGAGACCTTGTATTGACTATAGGCTTCTGAATAAAATCACTGTTAAATTTCAGTATCCTTTGCCTCTGTTGTCGGACTTGTTTGCCCGGATTAAAGGTGCCAAGTGGTTCACCAAGATAGATCTTCGTGGGGCGTACAACCTTGTGCGCATTAAGCAGGGAGATGAATGGAAAACTGCATTTAATACGCCCGAAGGTCATTTTGAGTACTTGGTGATGCCTTTTGGGCTCTCTAATGCTCCTTCAGTGTTTCAGTCCTTTATGCATGATATTTTCCGGAAGTATCTGGATAAATTTATGATTGTTTATCTGGATGATATTCTGTTTTTTTCTGATGATTGGGACTCGCATGTAGAGCAGGTCAGGATGGTGTTTCAGGTCTTGCGTGAGAATGCTTTGTTTGTTAAGGGCTCAAAGTGTCTCTTTGGAGTACAGAAGGTTCCCTTTTTGGGTTTTATTTTTTCCCCTTCTGCGGTGGAGATGGACCCAGTCAAGGTCCGAGCTATTCATGATTGGACTCAACCCACGTCAGTTAAGAGTCTTCAGAAGTTCTTGGGTTTTGCTAACTTCTACCGTCGTTTTATTGCTAATTTTTCTAGCGTTGTTAAACCTTTGACGGATATGACCAAGAAAGGTTCTGATGTTGCTAACTGGGCTCCTGCAGCCGTGGAAGTTTTCCAAGAGTTGAAGCGCCGGTTTACTTCAGCGCCTGTTTTGTGCCAGCCTGATGTCTCACTTCCCTTTCAGGTTGAAGTGGATGCTTCTGAGATTGGGGCAGGGGCCGTTTTGTCGCAGAGAGGCCCTGGTTGCTCTGTAATGAGACCATGTGCTTTTTTCTCTAGGAAGTTTTCGCCTGCTGAGCGGAATTATGATGTTGGCAATCGGGAGTTGCTGGCCATGAAGTGGGCATTTGAGGAGTGGCGTCATTGGCTCGAGGGTGCTAAGCATCGTGTGGTGGTCTTGACTGATCACAAAAATCTGATGTATCTCGAGTCTGCTAAACGCCTGAATCCTAGACAGGCCCGTTGGTCATTGTTTTTCTCCCGTTTTGACTTTGTGGTCTCGTATTTACCAGGTTCAAAGAATGTGAAGGCTGATGCTCTTTCAAGGAGCTTTGTGCCTGACTCTCCTGGAGTCGCAGAACCAGTTGGTATTCTTAAAGAGGGAGTAATCTTGTCAGCCATTTCTCTGGATTTGCGACGTGTGTTGCAGAGATTTCAGGCTGGTAGACCTGATTCTTGTCCACCTGACAGACTGTTTGTTCCTGATAAGTGGACCAGCAGAGTCATTTCCGAGGTTCATTCCTCGGTGTTGGCAGGGCATCCGGGAATTTTTGGCACCAGAGATTTGGTGGCTAGGTCCTTTTGGTGGCCTTCCTTGTCACGGGATGTGCGGTCATTTGTGCAGTCCTGTGGGACTTGTGCTCGAGCTAAGCCTTGCTGTTCTCGTGCCAGCGGGTTGCTCTTGCCCTTGCCTGTCCCGAAGAGGCCTTGGACACAAATTTCCATGGATTTCATTTCAGATCTTCCGGTGTCTCAGGGCATGTCTGTCATCTGGGTGGTATGTGATCGCTTTTCCAAGATGGTCCATTTGGTATCTTTGCCTAAGCTGCCTTCCTCTTCCGATCTGGTTCCTTTGTTCTTTCAGAATGTGGTTCGTTTACATGGCATTCCTGAGAATATCGTCTCTGACAGAGGATCCCAGTTTGTTTCCAGGTTCTGGCGATCCTTTTGTGCTAAGATGGGCATTGATTTGTCGTTTTCGTCTGCCTTTCATTCTCAGACTAATGGACAAACGGAACGAACTAATCAGACTCTGGAGGCTTATTTGAGGTGTTTTGTTTCTGCAGATCAGGATGATTGGGTGACCTTCTTGCCGTTGGCTGAGTTTGCCCTTAATAATCGGGCTAGTTCCGCTACTTTGGTTTCGCCATTTTTCTGCAACTCTGGTTTCCATCCTCGTTTTTCCTCGGGACATGTGGAGCCTTCTGACTGTCCTGGGATAGATTCTGTGGTGGATAGGTTGCAGCAGATTTGGAGTCATGTGGTGGACAACTTAAAGTTGTCACAGGAGAAGGCTCAGCGTTTTGCCAACCGCCGCCGTGGTGTGGGTCCCCGACTTCGTGTTGGGGATTTGGTATGGCTGTCTTCTCGATTTGTTCCTATGAAGGTCTCCTCTCCTAAATTTAAGCCTCACTTCATCGGTCCTTACAAGATATTGGAAATCCTTAATCCTGTGTCCTTTCGCTTGGATCTTCCGGTGTCGTTTGCCATTCACAACGTGTTCCATAGGTCTTTGTTGCGGCGGTACGTTGTACCTGTGGTTCCTTCTGTTGAGCCTCCTGCTCCGGTGTTGGTTGAGGGCGAGTTGGAGTACGTGGTGGAGAAGATCTTGGATTCTCGTCTCTCCAGGCGGAGGCTTCAGTATCTGGTCAAGTGGAAGGGCTACGGTCAGGAGGATAATTCCTGGGTGGTTGCCTCTGATGTGCATGCGGCCGATTTAGTTCGTGCCTTTCACACTGCTCATCCTGATCGCCCTGGTGGTCTTGGTGAGGGTTCGGTGACCCCTCCTTAAAGGGGGGGTACTGTTGTGAATTAGACTTTTTTGGCTCCCTCTTGTGGTCACTAGTGATATGACTCTGGGATTGTCTTTCCTCAGTTTGGCACCCACCTGGGTCGTTAGTCCAGGGGTGTTGCTATATGAACTTCCTGAATTCTCAGTCTGGTGCCTGGCATCATTGTATCAGTTCTTTCTGTTTGCTCCTGTCTGCTGGTCCGGGTTCTTGCAAAATTAAGCTAAGTCTTGCTTCCTTGTTTTTTGGTTATTTGCATTGCTCTTATTTTTTGTCCAGCTTGTACTAAATGTGATTCCTGATTTTGCTGGAAGCTCTAGGGGGCTGGTATTCTCCCCCCGGGCCGTTAGACGGTTCGGGGGTTCTTGAATATCCAGCGTGGAAATTTTGATAGGGTTTTTGCTGACCGTATAAGTCATCTTACTATATTCTGCTATTAGTCAGTGGGCCTCTCTTTGCTAAATACCTAGTTCATTCTTACGTTTGTCTTTTCTTCTTACCTCACCGTTATTATTTGTTGGGGGCTTGTATCCAACTTTTGGGGTCTTTTCTCTGGAGGCAAGAAAGGTCTATCTTTTCCCTTCTAGGGTTAGTTAGTTCTCCGGCTGGCGCGAGACGTCTAGAACCAACGTAGGCATGTTCCCCGGCTGCTGCTATTTGTGGTGCTAGGATTAGATATACGGTCAGCCCAGTTACCACTGCCCTATGAGCTGGTTTTTTGTGTTTGCAGACTTGGTATTTATTCCTGAGACCCTCTGCCATTGGGGTCATAACAGGGGGGAAAGCAGAGACTTTCGGACTACTTTTCAGCTTGCCTGGATCCAGTTGCAAGGGGAGCCTCTTCCTCCCGCATGAGAGCAGCAGTTGCAGCACACGCCCTCCTGGACAGGACTACTGACATCAGTGGAAAAACCATTGGAAATCCTGGCTCTGCATGACATCTCAGCAATCCTCAACCAAACCCAGCCAAAACATCTCTCCACCGCCAGGCATCTTCGCCTCCAGTGCTCTCTACTCCTGCCCGACAATGTCACCATCTCCAGATGCACAATCCTCAACCCATCCACTCTACTCCCACTCCCAAGGGGGGATACAGATATGGACCTTCAGATAAAAAGTCTGATCAAAATCTGCATGATACCTTCTGCAGGGATCTGAATTTGCTCCGGACGGATGACCATGATTGCTTCAGCATCATGCAACAGGAAACAGCAGGACTACCCAAGGTGGCAGAAGAGCCACTGACCAACCCAGAGTTGATCCTCTATGTGGATGGCTCCAGATTTGCAGATGATGAAGGAAGATTCCACACGGGAGGTGCAGCGACCAGCAATCAAGAGACCCTGTGGTCCAGAAGTCTGCCGCCCAGTCTGTCAGCCCAGGAAGCAGAACTGATAGCGCTGATGAAGGCCTACCAGATGGCAGAAGACAAGACTGAGAAAATGTATACCGATTCAAGGTACTTGCATGGCATAGCACACGACTTCGGACCCATCTGGGCTGCAAGGGACTTCCTCACAGCAAGCGGAACAACCGTGAAGCATCATGGAGCTATTAAGGACCTGCTGAACACACTTCAACTTCCAAAAGTGGTGACAATACTAAAAGTCAAAGCGCATGGGAAACTGAACACAGTAGGGGCACGAGACAACAACATGGCGGATATGGCAGCGAAAGAAACAGTCAAGGGAAGACAATATGGACAAGTGGAAGAGGTCGTAGAGCTGGACGGCTACTACAGGATGGCTGAAGACAGGAAACCTGACAAGATGACATCCTGGGATCTGCTCAAAAAAGCTGCAAGAGCAAGCCCCAAAGGACAAGAAGGAATGCTGGATGCAGAAGTGAGCAACACATGAAGAAGGAAGGGTATACTCAATGGACTACAAACCCTGTTTACCCTGAAGCATGTACCCTATGGTGGTCCAGTGGGCACATGGGCCCACACACAGATTAAAGACACAGATGAATGATCCGATTGGTGCTTACTGGTTCGCTCCAGAAATCTCCACCCTAACAGCCAAGTTCATAAACAGCTGTCTGACCTGTGGCAAATGCAACCCTGGAAGAATGAAGAAAGTTCCCACACATCAACTTGCTAGACCACTGTACCCCTTCCAGAGGATCCAGATAGACCACATCCAGATGCCACCAAATGGAGGATTCGAATATGCCCTTGTGGCCGTGGACATGTTCTCAGGATGACAGCCAGAAGCTTTCCCAGTGAAGAACCAGTCAGCAAAGACTACTGCAAAGAAGCTACTCTCAGAGACGAGATATGCAGCTATGGGGTCCCAGAAGTGATAGAGAGTGACCAGGGACCCGCATTCACAGCAAATCTCACACGAGAGATCTAGCCAGCAGTAGGGTCAGACTTAGGCCAACACACTCCCAATCACACTACTCAGTGTTAGGCACACTCCCAGAGGCCCAGAAAAGCTGTTACCATATGAAATTTTGTTTGTGTCCAGTCCCAGGTTAGGGGTATCCTTTCCCTCAGCAGCTGACTATGTAATATGATACTTTGTCTGCTTATGTAATTGAAATCACCAAGAAACTTGCTAACATCCATTCTCGAGTTTTTTTCTTCATTGCCAGATCCAGATTCAGTGTCCGGTACGCACTCCTAAGCCAGGAGACTGGGAGTTGGTGGAAAAAAGTTTGTAAGGAGAACACCACTCGATCCCAGATTTGATGGTCCTGTTCAAGTGCTGCTGATGACACCAAACTCTGCGAAACTGGAGGGAAGACCCGCTTGGATCCACTCATCGCATCGCAAGAAAGCTCCCCTACCAGAAGATGACACCCAAGCCAGAATGATGTTGCGGCCTGACCGAATAGATGACCTACCTGATAAAGACTACACATCGCTCACTACACATGCTATTGACTAAGAGACTGATTGCAACAAACCCCCTTTAGGGACAGATCTCCTGACCGCCCATTTGCGAAAAGTCTGTACGGAGTGGGGCACAGGCGTTAGGCTTGTGTCAGTTCGCCGACAGCACAAAAGAGTTGCAGCGCTTTGGGACAGGAGGCTAGGATTAGGGCAAGTGATATCTAAGGGGGGCTTGTGATAGATATATATATCATGTAGATCTTACTTGCATGTATACTCCTCTATAATCAAATATATACTTATATGCTCACAGCTAATATATACATTATAATAAATGGTTTAAAATGGTTGACACGAACTAATATAACCCAGACAGATCATATGGGGTTTTCCATCCCTAAAAGCAGAACAGAGTCAGATGTTTGGTGACTGCTGATCAAATGTCTCAACTCTGTCCTACATACAGAACTCAAGTTTAGTTGCTTAATCCGCTGTCATATGAGCATTAATCACAATATTCCATATATGTTTAGATAACCAATGACAGAGGAGCTAGACAATATGGTAATTAACTAACCACCCCTGACAACCCCTAACCACTCCTTTCTATGTGAAAATATAAAACTATGTATGTACAATAAAGTACCGGTAATGATGGAATGTTGTTCTGACACAATGGTGTTGCAGTCTCATTCCTTTGAGCGCTCAAAATACTCAGTCTAATTGGGAGCGGCCGCAGCACACACAGAGGGATAAATTCATCCAACCCAAATATTTCCATAACACAATAGTGGCATGGTAACTTTAGAAACCCTGCTGTGAACATTATACAGGGTCAACGCTTGTAGTGCCAATAATGCTCAGAAGTTGATTTGAAAAGATTGGTTTCTATTTATATCACGACAAGTGTATTATCATTGTTGGACACAGGTGGGCCAGATTTGTGTCATGTTTACAAATATGTGAGTTTGCTGTGTGTTGCACTTTATCTATTTTCTGTATGGAAATTAGGACAAATATCAAGCACTGTAGCACTTTACTGCATCTCCTGAATACACCAGCTAGCGGTTGTGGGATATGACCTTTTTGTCTGCCTTTAAACATATAACCTTTGAGCCCCTCACACATCGTATTTTCCTTTTTCCTCTTACTATCTCTCTTATGGTTTGAGAGTAATTAAGGGATACCGTAAAGGGTAAGTGAGGGGAAGCTGACGTCGAGCGGGTCACCACTTGTTAGGGAGCCAACCTCCGCGGCAAGGTAGGGTTAATGATTTAGAGTGAGTGGAGGGTAAGTTAGTTCAGGCTTCTTCCTGATTCCTTCTCTACAACCTCGAGTGCATCATTTGCTGGGTATCTGTTGTCAATTCGTTTTTTTGACATTTGATTGTGTGATGCAGCGATCACTAATGGATTGGGGAATACTCGCTTGGCAGCAAGATTTAAGGTACAAAGGAACACTTTGTCAGGACTCTGAACATTTTTTACCTTTTGTGCATTACTTCCCTTTTTCAAGATGGCGTCTTTGGTATCATGTGCACTGTGTCTCCTGCTATAAAACTCCACCACAGCCTTCAGTCTGTGCTAGAGTATTCTGCCTTGCATCCAGCTCCTGACCTCTGATTACTCCCTGGCTATAAACCTGCTCCTGAGAACCTGTGTTTTGATCCTGCTACTCTGCTCTGAGTTCCTGCTGCATACACAAGTTTCCAGTAATCCTCCTTCATCTGCTGTTCGTGTTTACTTCCATCTGAATTTCCTGGTCATGTAAGCTGTTGCTGCTTTGCAATAACCTGAGACTATTAAACAGGCCTCCCTGGTGGAGCTAAGATATGATTTGAACTGCCTAAAAAGCATATCTATCTGTGCCTGGACTAAGACAAGGATTTATTCGTGTCAAGTATCCTCAAGAATAACTGTGCTTCATAGACTTTCTGCTTGATTGCATTTTCCTCTAAAGTTTCCTATAGACTGCTAAGCTGCGTTTATTATTTGCACCAAGTGTTGTGGACTTGAGTTTCTCTCTGCAACTGTTTGAATCACCGTGTGATAATATAGACTTTACCACTTATAAAACTGTGTCCTGTAGTTGTCTTGTTACACGCAAAGAGTCTCCTGAGTTATCCCCTATAATTATTACAGGATACTCTAGCCTAAAAAAAAAGGAGACTGCTGGAACAATGACTGCAGAAAGCAAATTAGAGCAGGTGTTTTCCATAATTAGATCACTGCAGAAAGATGTGGAAGGTCTGCAAAAGAAGTTTGGAAGCTTTGAACACAATCAACAAGTGTTTGGACAAACTTTGCAGGACTTGAGCAACCGCATGGCAGCCCAGGAAAACAAACTTGCTGGCATAGAGTCCCAGTATGGACGGGCTTTTCAGGACATAAGCACGCAAATAGCTGCACAAGTGACTTTACCCTCTGGACAACTGCCACCAGCTGGCCCACCTAAGTTGCTAAATTTCGTGGCTTTGTGAATCAATGTATGCTATATTTTGATGTGCATGCTGACTGTTTTCCTACTGATAGATCCAAAGTATTGTGTGTAATAATGCTACTGACCTCACGAGCGCTCGCCTGGGCGAATCCGATGATTGAGTATCGTGACCCACGGTTAAATGACTTGGATGATTTCTTGGCCGCTATGGCATTAATGTTTGATGACCATAATCACCGAGCCACCGCTGAATTTGCTTTGTTGTCTTTACGCCAGGCTAAACATTCTGTTATTGAGTATGCCACTGAATTTAGGAGATTGGCGGTAGATACCAATTGGGACAGTTATGCACAATTTCCTATTTTTAAAAGGGGTCTGTCTAGTATTGTAAAAGATGAACTAGCCCGCTCTGAGTCACCACAAGAGCTAGAGACATTTATACAGCATTGTGTGCGCATAGACATTCGCCTTACTGAGCGTAGGCAGGAGAAATTTGCTGCATATGACTGTGTTTCTAACTTTTCCCTTCCTTCTAAAGAGCCTGCAGGTAAAACCTCTCGGGAGGTGGAGAAGGTGCCCATGCAAATTGATTCCGTTCAGAGGCGCGAGAGTAATGAGCGTTGGGAGCATCACCTGCGTGAAAGTCTATGTTTCTACTGCGGCCAGTCTGACCACTTCTTGATCAATTGTCCTAAGTGTCCTAGACGGCCTAACAAGGTGCTAGCAGCAATAGGGGAGTATGACAACTGTGATGATGAATCTGATATCTCTGAATGTAGCCTGCCTTTAAACGCTGTATTCCATTCACTTTCTATGACTTCACCCCCCAAGGAGCTGAAGGAAAAGAACTCTCACTGTTCTCTCCCTATTAAGATCCTGTGTTCAGGACAGTGGATTTCCAGTTCAGCTATGATTGACTCTGGTGCAGGTGGCAATTTCATGGATATCGCATTTGCCAAGGAACATGGTATTAAAATTCAGCAAAGAGCCTCTCCAATTACCATGGAAACAGTGGATGGGTCACCTTTAATCTCTGGGCCTGTGGATCAGGAGACCGTACCCCTTGAAATTTTGTTGGAGTCTAAGCATCAGGAGCAACTTTCTTTCTTGCTAATTTCTTCTCCTCATTTTCCTGTGATTTTAGGCATTCCTTGGTTGCGTTCTCAGAACCTAATTATCAACTGGGAGACCAAGGAGATTATCTTCCCAACAAGGAGCAACTCAGCGTTAACAGAAGCTGTCCCTGAGTCCACGGCTACGGAACCACATGTACAGGTATTTTCTTTACCTCCAGCTTATAAAGAGTTCTCTGACATCTGTGACAAGAAGAATGCAGATCAGCTTCCTCCACACAGGCATTAAGACTGTCCCATTGAGCTGCTTCCCAGGGCAGCCATTCCTTTTGGTAACGTATACCCTTTGGCGGCACCTGAGCTTCAAGCCTTAAAAGAGTATATTGATGAAAATCTGGCCAAAGGCTTCATACGTCCTTCTTCCTCACCAGCAGGGGCACCTATCTTTTTTGCAAAGAAGAAGGATGGGACCCTGAGACCCTGTGTTCACTATCAAGAACTCTATAAGGTAACCGTACGAAACCGTTACCCTTTGCCTCTGATTCCCGAATTACTGGAAAGAGTCCGCCATGCTAAGGTGTTCTCTAAACTGGATCTTTGTGGGGCTTATAATTTGGTGCGTATTCTTCCAGGGGATGAGTGGAAGACAGCATTCAGATGCCGGTATGGACACTTTGAATCTCTTGTGATGCCCTTTGGGCTTTGTAACGCCCCTGCAACATTTCAACACCTTACTAATGACATTTTCAAAGATTTGTTGGACCAGTTTGTAGTGATCTATTTGGACGATATACTAATCTTTTCTGACTCTCTACAGGAACATGAAGAACATGTCAAAACTGTTTTAAGATGTCTGAAAGAGAACCATCTGTATATTAAGCCGGAGAAATGCGAGTTCCATCGTTCTGAGATACAGTTCTTAGGTTATATCATCTCTCCCCAGGGGCTGAACATGGAATCTGGTAAAATTCAGGCTATCCTTGACTGGCCGGTACCCAAGAACGTTAAGGAGGTCCAACATTTTATTGGTTTTGCAAATTTCTACAGATGCTTCATTCAAAATTTTTCTGATATTGTCCGTCCCATTACTTCCTTGACAAAGAAGGAAAAGCCCTTTAAGTGGTCATCACAGGCTCAAGAGGCTTTTGATCTACTTAAAGTCTGTTTCACGTCAGCACCGCTGTTGATACGCCCAGATCCAACACTTCCTTTCATTGTGGAGGTGGACGCTTCTGATAATGCTTTGGGGGCTATTCTCTCCCAAAGAACTGGAGAGAAGGGTCTGCTACATCCTTGTGCTTTTTTTTCCCGTAGACTAACCTCAGCAGAGAAGAATTACGACGTGGGAGACAAGGAATTGCTGGCTATTATTGCGGCTTTCAAAGAATGGAGGCATCATCTGCAAGGAGCTGCACAACAGATCATAGTGCTAACTGACCATCGCAATCTAGAGTTCCTTAGATCTGCTAGATGTCTTTCTCCTCGTCAGGCTCGTTGGAACTTATTTTTAAATCAATTTAACTTTGTTATCTTGTACCGTCCAGGTTCTTGTAATGGGACGGCTGATGCTTTATCCCGAATCCATGCTGCGGATTCCGTACCTGGAGCCCCATCCAAGACCATTCTATCTGATACCAATTTCATCGGAGTTATCCACGATCAGGACTTGTGGAAGGAGTGCAGGGAGGCCTATGAAGGTGATGTAATTCTGGTCAACCCACCTGTGGATATTAATCTTGTCTTTAAGAGTGGCATGTGGTTCAGAGATCGGCGTATCTACGTCCCGCAGGTCGTCCGTCTGCAGATCCTCAAGTTTGGTACATGACTCCAAGTTGGCTGGTCACAGGGGGGTACAGAAGACACAAGAGTTCCTGAGCTGATTCTTCTGGTGGCCAACATTTTCCTGAAGGATACCAAGGACTATGTTCTCTCTTGTGAGGTATGTGCCTGTTACAAGACTCCTCATGTGGCACCTACGGGTCTTCTACAGCCATTACCTGTTCCGTCCCGCCCTTGGTGGTCTATATCAATGGACTTTATTGTGGAGCTGCCTACATCGGGGGGCATGAATACAATCATGGTGGTAGTTGATCGCCTGATTAAAGCTGCTCATTTTGTTCCATGCACCGGCCTCCCCTCAGCTAAAGATACAGTGAACTTGGTTATGCATAATGTCTTTCGGTTGCACGGGGTTCCGGATGAGATCATCTCTGACCGTGGAGTACAGTTCACTTCAAGATTCTGGAAGGGGTTTTGCTCTGCACTCAATATTAATGTCTGTCTCTCTTCTGCTTACCATCCCCAGACAAATGGTCAGACTGAGCGTACCAACCAGATGCTTGAACAATATCTAAGATGTTATGTCAGCCATCTCCAGGATGATTGGTTGGAGTTGTTGCCGTTAGCTGAATTTTCATATAATAATTCTCAGAGCGCCTCCACTAAATTTACACCTTTCTTTGCCAATCTGGGTTATCATCCGTGTATTTTACCTAGGTCTCCAATTAATTCTCCGGTTCCGGCAGTGGAGGAAAGGCTGACTGCGAAGAGACAGAATCTGGAGGTTCTGAAGGAATCCCTGACCACAGCTCAAGAACGTTATAAGAGATCGGCTGATAGATTCCGTAAATCTGCACCCATGTTCCAGGTAGGAGATTCCATGTGGTTAGCAACTAAGAATCTGAAGTTAAACGTTCCTTCGCAAAAACTTGGACAGAAATTCTTTGGCCCTTTCAAGATCAACGGTATTGTGAGCTCTGTGGCCTGCCGGCTGAAGCTGCCTAGGACAATGAAGGTACACCCAGTTTTTCATGTATCTTTACTAAAGCCTGTATCTCCTAATACCTTCCAGGGACGTGTTGTGCCACCTCCGCAGCCTGTGGTGATTGATGGGCAAGAACAATTCGTGGTGGAGGAAATTATTGATTCCAGGATTCGCAGGAATCGGCTCCAATATCTGATAAGATGGCAGGGATATCCCACTGAGGAAGACTCTTGGGAACCTATGGAAAACATCAATGCCCAACAGAAGATTTCTTGTTTTCATCAGAGATTCCCTGAGAAACCAGGTCCAGGATCATCCTGAGGCCGCTTCTAAGGAGGGAGTAATGTCAGGACTCTGAACATTTTTTACCTTTTGTGCATTACTGCCCTTTTTCAAGATGGTGTCTTTGGTCTCATGTGCACTGTGTCTCCTGCTATAAAACTCCACCCAGCCTTCAGTCTGGGCCAGTATTCTGCCTTGCATCCAGCTCCTGACCTATGATTACTCCCTGGCTATACACCTGCTCCTGTGAACCTGTGTGGTGATCCTGCTACTCTGCTCTGAGTTCCTGCTGCATACACAAGTTTCCAGTAATCCTCCTTCATCTGCTGTTCGTGTGTACTTCCATCTGCATTTGCTGGTCATGTAAGCTGTTGCTGCTTTGCAATAACCTGAGACTATTAACCAGGCCTCCCTGGTAAATAATAATAATCTTTATTTATATAGCGCCAACATATTCCGCAGCGCTTTACAGTTTAACAGTTTCAAACACAAGAGTCATAGGTAACAATGTTAACAATACAGTAATAAAGCAAAATAAGACAAAATAAGACGACCCTGCTTGTGAGAGCTTACAATCTACAATGAGGTGGGGAGAGACAAAGTACAGGTGTGTATTTACAATGATGTATTTACAATGATGGTCCAGCCATCTTCAGGGGGTGGGAGGTAGATGGAGATAGTGAATGGGCTACACACACACAAACATAAAATGAGTTTGATTAGGGAACGTGATAGGCCGCTCTGAACAAATGTGTTGAGCTAAGATTTGATTTGAACTGCCTAATAAGCATATCTATCTGTGCCTGGACTAAGACAAGGATTTATTCGTGTCAAGTATCCTCAAGAATAACTGTGC
This sequence comes from Ranitomeya variabilis, assembly GCF_051348905.1. Classification (NCBI taxonomy): domain Eukaryota; kingdom Metazoa; phylum Chordata; class Amphibia; order Anura; family Dendrobatidae; genus Ranitomeya; species Ranitomeya variabilis. The sequence goes on from NC_135234.1 coordinate 235,180,401, forward strand.
TTCATAGACTTTCTGCTTGATTGCATTTTCCTCTGAAGTTTCCTATAGACTGCTAAGCTGCGTTTATTATTTGCACCAAGTGTTGTGGACTTGAGTTTCTCTCTGTACCTGTTTGAATCACCGTGTGATAATATAGACTTTACCACTTATAAAACTGTGTCCTGTAGTTGTCTTCCTCCACGCAAAGAGTCTCCTGAGTTATCCCCTATAATTATTACACACTTTTTGCACATAACAGTTTATGCAGTTTATTATAGAGTCATAAACCGTACCACAAACAGTTCATTACACACTGTATCAGGACATGACATTAAGTTACGGTCTTTAAACATGCTGGACCTCACTCCATCCAGTTACCATAGGTGACTGCATAGATCATAACGCTTCTTAGTACTCGGCTATAATATGAAGTCTCTAAATACACCAGACTTCTCTGTCCAGTTTCCGCATGAGACCACACGCCGAACAGTTCATTATATCCACTGGAGAAGCTGCATTACGGGGACCACCAACTTTCCTGACAGGCATATACCAGTCAGTTGCAGACCGACAGAAGGACGGTAGCTTCCCCAACACAGTAGCCATCACTGGATCTGCAGATCCATGGCCGCACCTCATGCTCTTTAGGGATCTGGTCCACACACTGGACCTCCCAACACAGTGGCCACTCAGGATCACGGCCTCACCAGGTGCTCTTCAGGGATCCGGTCCCCACTCTGGACCTCCCAACACATAGTCCTTTCCTCTCACAGGACCTTACAGCCAAAAACCATTCAGGTCTATACACTCAGAACATGTGACCCACACCCTGGCCACATTATGAGGCTGTAAGTACTCCCATAGGTGGGAGGTGTGTGTGGTTAGCCAGACCCACCCAGCTCTCCAGCTAACCCTGCAAGCCTCCCTTTAAAACTACACAAATACTTGTGGGACTATAGGTCACAGAACAACCTTACTTCAGGCTTACAGCGCAGAGTATCTTCCTCTGCGACACACATACCGGCCATTTACAATAATGTTGGACGTTGTCTCATCAACACAGTTATGCCTGCGACTGCCATGCATTCCTATGGCCTCAATATGCCTCCATGCATATTCTGAGGAGACCATGCAGCGCCCCCTACCAGTAATAGGGGTCACTGCATCACAATTGTTATAATTTTTGGGGGGATTTGATTGTCTGGGCTCCTTTGGAGGAGAACTATCTTTGGGACACCTCCTCCTTTGGTTCACTGGCTTTGATGTACACCATCTTCTTCCTTCTGATCACTACAGCATCATCCCTGTTATTTTGTATGTTGATTTTCTTACTGCTTGTGGTCATCATAAACTAGGGATTGTTAGGTGACATTCAGGGGGAGCCGATGATGAGCGGGGGTGCCAAATTGCAACCAAGCTAGGGTGCCAACCTCCGCTGTTAGGAAGGGTGCAGATAGGGTCCAGCAGGGCCGTTCATGGTGTTGGTGTCCTTAAAAGGAATCTGTCACCCCAAAATTGGCCTATAAACTAAGGCCACTGGCATCAGGGGCTTATCTACAGCATTCTGTAATGCTCCAGATAAGCCCCCCGATGTATCCTGAAAGATAAGAAAAACAGGTTATATTATACTCTACCAGGGGCGGTCCCCGCTTTGGTCCGGTCCGATGGGCGTCGTGGTACGAGTCCGGCACCTCCCAGCCTCATACGCTGATGTCCTCTTCTTGTCTTCTTGCTGCGGCTCCTGCACAGGCGTATTTTGTCTGCCCTGTTGAGGGCACATCAAAGTACTGCAGTGCACAGGCACTGGGCTTCTCTGACCTTTCCCGGCACCTGCGCAGTGCAGTACTTTGCTCTGCCCTCAACAGGGCAGACAAAGTATGCCTGTGCAGGAGCCGTGGCAGGAAGACAAGAAGAGGACATCATAGTATGAACATGGGAGACACCGGACCCGGACCCAGACTGCAACACCCAATGGACCGGAATGCAGCGGGACCGTCCCTGGGTGAGTATAATATGACCTGTTTTTCTTATCTTTCAGGATACATCGGGGGCTTATCTACAGCATTACAAAATGCTGTAGATAAGCCCCTGATGCTGGTGGCCTTAGTTTATAGGCCAATTTTTGGGTGACAGATTCCCTTTAATAATGAATCCTTGTTTGGATCTGCTGTTGCAGGCATTTGAATATTTGTCTTGTTTAATGATTGAAATAAAATTGGGTTTTTAGGTATCAGTTTGTGTTAGCCATCTGTGGACCTCAGTAATAGCCAAAAAATAAGCAGCGAAAATCTTTCTGCTATCAGTGCCAGCATCAGGAGCAGACTCTCGGCGCTGTTGCAGTGTCAAAGTAGCTCTAAAACAAGATGTCCGCTCTTTATATGGAGAGTGTCATGTGATTTCAGCAGCCAATGACACAAGCAGTGGTGTCAGGACATTGTGGATGTTTCCTGCACCCTGATTGGCTAGCCGCAATATGCACACATAAAGTTAGGGAAACAAAATAAAATACTGTTCACAAGGACGCTGCACTTCTGAGCTCTGCAAACCCCCTCCCCTCATCAAACACTTGCTAAACGCTCATGATACACTACCATTATCATTGCTAACGTGCTGAAAATACTTTTATGGCAACGCAAATAATTTCCTGCACTTTTTACCGAATGTTACCAATTTTTTTCTGTTCTGTTCTGTTTGGCATGTTCACACAGAAATACAGAGCATATGGCTCAAAGCCTATTAATGACTTGTAGGGTGGCTGCCTTATCGATATTATTGCACCTGTTTATTTGCCATCTTTATTTGGGCCCGCTGCACCTTGGTTAGTGCAATTGTTTGGAGGCCTTGGACAGGTAAGCATCTCTGCCTGCGTACTGGTGGTTTTTTGTCTAGAATACTGGAGGTTTTTCCTCTTATGGTGTTTTTTTTGTTAGATTAGGACCGGCAATATGTAAGGACCCTTGACGTGGGTTGCCGGCTTAAGTATTGTGGCCATAATATCAACCAATACCTTGCATATATTGTTATGTTTTTGTGCACTTTATATCTTTTCATGGTGCAGCTGGGCCCTAGACGGCTCTGTAAACTGTGGCCTCTGTTCACACAGGATGCATTACTGTCAGCAATGGTTAGCCCGCTGTATGGCGTCATTAATAGGCTTTGAGCCATATGCTCTGCATTTCTGTGTTAACATGCCACATACAGATTATTTATTAGTACAGGTGTACCAAGTGGCCAATTCCTGATTGTAGGCTGGCTGCATTATCGGTATTATTACACCTGTGTATTTGCTATCTTTATTTGGGTCTGCTGCACCTTGGTTAGTGCAATTGTTTGGAAGCCTTGGACAGGTAAGCATCTCTGCCTGTGTACTGGTGGTTTTTTGTCTAGAATAGTGGAGGTTTTTCCTCTTATGGTGTTTTTTTTGTTAGCCTCTGATGGTGAAGATAGGCTTTGGCAGCAGTAGTCACCAGGTACTACTCCAAGGCAGTCCCCGGGTCTGCAGCAGCTGAAGCACCGGTATGGGGTACAAGATGACAGAGGCAAAGATGTGGTCAAATAATCCAGGGTCAGAGCAGGTGGTTCAGGTTCAGTAAATGTAGCCGAGATCAGGAGCGGAGAGATCACAATAAGCAGAAAACGAGCAGGGTCAAAAGCAGAAGAGTCAAGTCAAACATGCACCAAAGCAAAAAACCTAGAAACAAACTGAAACTAAGAACCCATGATCAGGCAAGGAGTGGTGGGAGGAGCTGCCAAATAAACCCGTTGCTGCCTAGGTAAAGGCTGGGGAAGGCAAACTCTGCAAGACACATCAGGGCCAAATTGGTGTAGGATGTGGCCGCGCCTCCCTATAGCCGTGTGGAGATAAGGAGCAGAGCTGGCAGTAAACACAAGGCAGCACAGAAAGTTAATCTGATACTGGGGAAGCAAAATGGTGAATGCAGTGAGTAGAGAGGCGCTGAGAAGGCTTGCGAGAAGCTGGCGTGACACAAAGCTTCACCCTGTACAAGTAATAGTACAGTCAAGACTTGAATATTTCAATAACTTTAAACTTTATTTTTTTTTTACATAAGGAGGATTTTACCTTAAATTTGAAGACCTTAGCACAAATTCATATTAAATTGTGTGTTAGCCCAACTGCCGTGAGAAGGTGACTTCATTCAAGTGGGTTATTACAATGGCAAACATAATATGTGCTACCTCAGCATTTGCACAAGAGCCCAATGGTACCTTCCAAGAAGATTGCTACAATATTTTAGGGACTGGTATGATGAATGTCATCATTTTTCATTACAGGCATGAGTACACAACTCAAAGACGGTGATTACAGTTCTCCTCATCCTCCTTCATGGACAGGGCACAGTGCACACCTACAAAATTCAAAAACACCTCAAAGATTATCTTTAGTTGATTGTTGTCTATGGCAGGGGTGAGTATACCATTGGTGCAACCTGAGCAGCCTCATAGGAGCCCAAGAGATAAGGGGTCCATTGTCACCTCCAAAGCAGGTAGAATTTTGCATTCTGCTGAGTTATTGGACTGTACAGGGCCCATATAAGGTTCTTGCACAGGAGTCATATCTACCTGTGTTTCCCAGTCATCTAATAATAATAATAATAATAATAATAATTTTTATTTATATAGCGCCAACATATTCCGCAGCGCTTTACAACTTATAGAGGGGACTTGTACAGACAATAGACATTACAGCATAACAGTAATCACAGTTCAAAATAGATACCAGGAGGAATGAGGGCCCTGCTCGCAAGCTTACAAACTATGAGGAAAAGGGGAGACACGAGAGGTGGATGGTAACAATTGCTTTAGTTATTTGGACCAGCCATAGTGTATGGTCCATGTAGCTACTTTAAAGCACATCTCTAAATGCTTTTAATATCAACTTTGACAAGTTATTTTCCCCTATAATTTACAGAAAATAGAATAATAAAATGTACAATCAGTAAATAACAAATTACAAAAAAATAGAATATATTATAGTATTAAGTTCCATTGCAAAAATAAGTATTACATAAGGGGACTTGTTTGTCAAATTGATTGAAAAAGAAGCAGTTGGAAAATGAAATAAGGTTTTAGTTAATTACTTGATAATGCAGTTCTCAGAAATAAGTGAATCATAACGATTATTGGCCAGTGTTAAAGAGCCTTAAGATTAAATCTTCGTAATAGTATAGCAGCTACAGAAGTATAGATTTATCTGGAAATAGCCGAGTTCCAAAAGGAGCTTTTTAGTCTCTGTTTCACAATGCATCCAATAATGGTAGAGAAAAAAAGTATCCAAATTTATACAATTATACAAACAGCGCATTTTAGCACTGGGTCAATAGGATACCACAATGACTTATCCAACTACACTGACCACTTTAGCTTTTTCTTTCTGCCCAAAACTTTTCTTTTACAGTAATCTATATGTGAAAACCATAGACGGTGCAGTTTTATGAATGGAGCAACACATATTATATAATTTATTAAAAAATAATAAATAGTTGGACAAGGTTAGAAGTATGTTACTTGTCCATCATTATTACGTTTATTACTAATGTTTATAGAGCCACTAAAATCCCTGAGTAGAATTCCTGGTAATAAAATATCAATATTATTTTGTTCTGCGCACTCCCACCTGTAACACACACTTTATTTATAGAGGCCTCTCAAGTACACGTTTGACGTGGCAAAGCAATGACGTGGCAAGGTGAGAGTTAAAATTCGACAGCCCTTGAAAGCTGCGTACCCCCTCAAGCCCCATACAGGGGTCAGATACAGGACTGGCGTGTCAAGTTACAAGAATGTGAAGAAAGGGAGATTTAGGGCTGGAGATGCCACACAGAAGAGTGTGTTGTTTGTCTGCCTTTGAAATAAGATGCAGCCCAGAGAGCAGGAGGAGGGGAATCTACACCAAAATATTTCTATGAATTATAGCTTGCCCTTGGCTATGACTTGTGGGGGGTGGGGGCTGCTTTCTGGGGATCACATTTCCACAGGTGTTCCTCTGTTTGTCTTCCAAGTTCATTCTTTTTTTCTTGCCTTCTGTCCATCACTGAAAAATGCACCACCGAAGAGTGTCTTTTATCTAATGATAACTGTTCAACCATCCAAATGACTCCCAATGCTTACACTCCATTTCCTCAATCAGTGCGCTCTCACCCAATGACCTACAAAGCACCTTCATTAAGTTAAGAAAAACATTTCATCAGAAATTAAAACAAGGAGATGATTTATAATCATATTCCACATCCTTAAAACACTAGCAGGGCTATCCTTCCTAAATATCTTCATTGGGGCAAGGATTTAGTTTTTTGAGATTTTAGGATATATTCCACCAAACCATCCGTATTAATAATTTCCATAAAAATACACATAAAATCGAATCATGAACCTTCGGAATAGTTTGTGTGCAAGTTCAAAGATGGGGCCAAAATAGTCTAAAAAAGGTAGGAACTGTTAAAAAATATTTAATGTGATACTTACTCTACACTGCGACCAGTCACATATTTAGCGTTCCTTTTAAGTGTTTTGCAAAATGCAACTTTATGTTGCAGAATAAATACTATACATTTTGATAATTAGCTCTAGAATTATTTTAATATTTCAGACAATTGGATATGAGTATATGGTTTTCTTTATTTTGAACCTATATTCAGTACATTCATTTTATATTGTAGATCCGACATTGCCATTTATTGCTTTCAGACTGTGTATTTTAGCTTTCGGTAATTTTTCACGCAAAAAAATAGTCTGAGTGTCATCATTTTTTCATCAGATTTACATGCACTTGTATTGGTAATTGTGCTCTGTGATAAGGATAAAAATGGACATGCCTCCATATTTTTTTGGGGGGGCCTCATGGTCCGCAAAAGCCATGGAAATGTGAACTGGTGCATAGATTGTAATGGGTATGTGTTCTAAAGAGCACGTATGTGAAAAATGGACGTCTGAATGAGGCCTGAAGCACATTGCTAATTCTGCGCAGCTGTTTTCGAAACTCCCACAGAAGTGAGAGGCATGGTCATGCATTACCATCTCAAGTTTTATGCTCTAGATTTGGCAGATTGTGGCCTTTTCACCAAGTGGTTCTGGGGACCTCTGTTCACCACAAAGCTGTTGGCACGAGATGTAGGTGTTTGTAGTGCCATCTTTACATTCAAAATTCTGACAACTGGAGCTCATCTGACCATTAATAACCACTAACAACGTGCAGAAACCTATGGTGATAGTTGGCGTTTTGTATTTCAATCTCAATCAAGGTCCACTATGTAAGTATTTAGAGGGGTATTCTAATTTCAATAATTAAATAGCCTTCTTCATCCCTTAGGCTCACACTACATATATTGAAGGCTACAAACATCATATGCCCATCTGCCAAATGGACACCATTGGGGAAAAAAGCACAAATGAAGGCCATTTGATCATCTCCATTTGTGTCATTGCAGTCTATGGCTCTATTGGGGGTTCTGTCTGAATCTCATTTTTCAGATGCAACCCCCTGAATGTAATTTGGAAAAAGCCCTTACTTTCAGTGGATAAAATCTGCCCTAGTTATGTGACAATTACAAAGATGCAGTGCAGATTATGGTTCCAATATATATATCAGAGCTCTGTCTTAGGCCTCATTCAGACATCTTTGGGTTTTCAAATAGTGAAAAAAATTATCACATGTCATTAGTGTTTTGGATCTGAGTTTCAGCAGTGTTGGGTCAGTTAACACAGAAAACAAATAGATGTGTGATGGGTCCACTAAACAATATAAACCTATAAACATGACACATAACCAATATATCGAATAAAATGTATATTTATTGATTACATATGAAAAAACAAGAATAAAACTTCAAGGGAAAAAATACCTGAAAGTGCAGGCTACTGGAGTGTAAAGAAATATATGATCTGTGTGCAATGCTGTATAAATATACACTTATATGTAAGGTAAATACGGACCTATATGGCACGTATGCTGTATACCAGCTATATACAATGTGAATAGATGGTATACAGCATTTTATTCACTTTTATTCGATACCTTAATGTTTATAATTTTATAGTTTTTAGTAAGTGTTACAATTCTAACATCAGTGTGTTTCATCATTGGTTTCTTAAAAATGTTTGTATTCAATAATTATTAATAAAAAGCAGAAAAATATTTTTTTTACCAAACAATTTCCATGACTTAAAAAAGTATCATTATGAAAAAGGGATTCACACTATACAGTCTGTTCTTTAGGGGAGGAGGGGAAAGCAGCATGCCAAAATATGTTAAAAAGTAATTATTGTTATTTGTGCATTGTAAATAAAACAGAAATGTCTTATTGGGGTCAAGTAGGACCCCTTGATGTTAAAGTTTTCTTCCCAAAGATGGGTGGATTTAGCCTCACAGCAGACAGGACCTGTGGGTCAGAGCTGGCCTTTCAGACACATCTGACACTTGTATAATAATCTCGGCAGGACAGGAAGGTCCGTGGTGGGGGCATTCTTTGCCCATTCCTTCCCTCAATGCTGAAATATCCCCCTCTGTGGCCTCAGACAGTTCTCAAACAACAACTGTCTGCAGGGCCGGCTAATCCCTCACAGGTGACCAGCCGACGCCTCCGGCTCAATTTAGGCATTCCTAGGCCTCTGTTAACCCCTGCAGCACCGCCTATTGGAGAAATTTCAAAACTGTCATCATAGAACATTAAGCTCATTTTAATACATTGAACTACATGACAGTATACTTAATAAAGCTGAAAATAGGCACATGGATTTGCTTGCTAAGATTACATTTCCAATATTGGAACGTCAAATGTTTAAAGCCTCATGTATACCATCTTTTTCCTACATGTTCTGATTTAACATTTGCATTTTGCTAAAGAGGGAATTGAACTTTACTAATGGTGACTTTGGATTGAATAAATTTCCATTGGCCAAATGGATTTATAGAATTATTGGTGTAAATGTTCTGAAATGCTAGAATTGGCTAAAATGTCAAAGCTTCTACGTCATATTTAATTCTGGAAATGTTTTACTTCAGGACCGTATTGTACATGTCATCTATGACCAGCTTTAAACAAGTGAGTTAACATGATCTGAAGACATTTCCCCAAGGTCAAAGAAACCTTAGAAATATGAATCCTTGCTTTCCCTTGGAGGCACATTAGTTGTACAACCAAACCTTGTTCATAGACAAAAGAAATACCTGCCCCATAGAACTCAGAAGAGGTTGACACCATTCTCAAGGCCAGATCCTTACACAGATATGTTCCTTCATTTGATGTGTTGTAAACTCCTTGTGCACAACTAAAACAGACTTTACTTCAGCCGTCTTGACTGACAGGCTGAGCATTTAGGGAATCCTCCCTCTTTCCTGACCAGAGTCAAAGGTTAAAAGCTTGCCGCATTATTAAAATGAAGACAAAAGAATCCTTTCATATGTGAATCTCTAGCACATGTGGGATCCAGACCTTTATAAAAACTTAACACTGCACTGATCCTTCAGCTGTACGCAGTCATCTGCTCCACAAGGAGTATGGGACTACTTCAATAGGTGGAGAAAGCACCAGCCATATATTTCCCTACTAGCCTAATATTTATGTAAAGTACGAATGAAACTAGACCAAATGTGAAATGTCAGCATTTAGAAATTAAATAAAGTTTACAACATAAACAATACAGTGCTTTTATACAGATGGGTATGGCATCCAGTATAAGGTTTGAATGGTAGAAGAGCTACATATAAGGGCTATAGTATGGTGGAAGATGCTGCTTCTAGGTAAAAATAATATTGTAAAATTGTCCTTTATACATTTACTGTACATATTCATTGTTACATAGCTACCTGTGACTAGGGTTGAGCGACTTTCATTTTTTTAAGATCGAGTCGGGTTTTGGGAAACCCGAATTTGTCCAGAGTCGAGTCGAGTGCAGTCGGCCGATTGTCGCTAAAAGTCGGGGATCGACCGAAACACGAAACCCAATGCAAGTCAATGTGGAAGCATAGTCGGCAGTGAGTGGAGGCCAGGAAAACACCTACAGTGCCCATTTTAATGCCAAAAACATCCATTCTTGTTTCTGAAGCTTGTCAATCTTAATTAACTTTATAATAATAGTTGGGCATTGGAACTTGGGGGTCATTTGGCAAAAGTTGTTGGGGGTAGGGCTGGTTCAAGATTTTAATGGGCCCAGGAAACGTGGACTACGTCACGGCAGTGGAGCAGGGAGAGGTAAGTATTTCAACGTTGCAAGTGCTGTGATCCTGAGCAAGCAGGGGGGGCCCACTCATTCGCATTGGCACTGGCACAGGGCCCCTCAAAGTATGGCGGTGTGTTTGCATGGCGGGGGCGCCTCCCAACAGCAGCGACACTTTTGCGTACTCTGAGGTGCCCTGTGCCAGTGACGTCGCCAACGAGTATGCCCCCCCCACCTGATGAAGGAACCTGCACTTTCATCTGCACCTTCCTCTTTGTCCCTGTGTAAGGTGGTATAACATGCGGGAAGGGGAACCTTACTTTCAGCAGGGTCAGATTCTGGCTGTGTAGAGTGCAAGGGGAATGTAGTGGTCTAGGTCAATGTACCAGCAGACTCATCTAGCAGTGGCTGGGCAATGGGCAGGATGAGGAGGAAACAGATATAGGGCCAAAGAATAAATTAGGCTAAATGCAGTTCAAAATTGGTAACAGGACTAAACAGGCGGCATTGCTTTGTTCAGTGGAGTAGCAAAGCCAAGAGCAGCAAACACTTTTTCAAGGGCCCAACCACACCAGTAGGCCAAATGCAGTTTAATATCTGATACTATAGGCCAAAAGCCAGAAGGTAGAAGCTCAGCTGTATTCAGTTGAGGACAAACACCAGGCAGGGGCAGACACCGTTAGTAGGCCCTAAACACCATTTTTTTTAAAATAAACAGCACTTAATGAGAGCCAGAAGGTTGAAGCTCAGCTGTATTCAGTTGAGGACAAACACCAGGCAGGGGCAGACACCGTTAGTAGGCCCTAAACACCATTTTTAAAAAACACAGCACTTAATGAGAGCCAGAAGGTAGAAGCTCAGCTGTATTCAGTTGAGGACAAACACCAGGGAGCAGCAAACAGAGGTATTAGGCCCCATCCAGCAACTTAAAAAAAAAAAAAAGCTTAATAAGAACCAGAAGGTAGAAGCTCAGCTTTATTCAGTTGAGGACAACACCAGGGAGGGGCAGACACCGTTAGTAGGCCCTAATCACCAATTTTTAAAAACACAGCACTTAATCAGAGCCAGAAGGTAGAAGCTCAGTTTTATTCAGTTGAGGACAACACCAGGGAGGGGCAGACACCGTTAGTAGGCCCTAACCACCAATTTGTTTAAAAACAGCACTTAATCAGAGCCAGAAGGTAGAAGCTCAGCTTTATTCAGTTGAGGACAACACCAGGCAGGGGCAGACACCGTTAGTAGGCCGGAACCACCAATTTGTTTAAAAACAGCAGTTAATCAGAGCCAGAAGGTAGAAGCTCAGCTTTATTCAGTTGAGGACAACACCAGGGAGGGGCAGACACCGTTAGTAGGCCCTAACCACCAATTTTTAAAAACACAGCACTTAATCAGAGCCAGAAGGTAGAAGCTCAACTTTATTCAGTTGAGGACAACACCAGGGAGGGGCAGACACCGTTAGTAGGCCGGAACCACCAATTTGTTTAAAAACAGCAGTTAATCAGAGCCAGAAGGTAGAAGCTCAGCTTTATTCAGTTGAGGACAACACCAGGCAGGGGTAGACACCGTTAGTAGGCCAGAACCACCAATTTGTTTAAAAACAGCAGTTAATCAGAGCCAGAAGGTAGAAGCTCAGCTTTATTCAGTTGAGGACAACACCAGGCAGGGGCAGACACCGTTAGTAGGCCGGAACCACCAATTTGTTTAAAAACAGCAGTTAATCAGAGCCAGAAGGTAGAAGCTCAGCTTTATTCAGTTGAGGACAACACCAGGCAGGGGCAGACACCGTTAGTAGGCCGGAACCACCAATTTGTTTAAAAACAGCAGTTAATCAGAGCCAGAAGGTAGAAGCTCAGCTTTATTCAGTTGAGGACAACACCAGGCAGGGGCAGACACCGTTAGTAGGCCGGAACCACCAATTTGTTTAAAAACAGCAGTTAATCAGAGCCAGAAGGTAGAAGCTCAGCTTTATTCAGTTGAGGACAACATCAGGCAGGGGCAGACACCGTTAGTAGGCCCTAAACACCATTTTTTAAAAACACAGCACTTAATGAGAGCCAGAAGGTAGAAGCTCAGCTGTATTCAGTTGAGGACAAACACCAGGGAGCAGCAAACAGAGGTATTAGGCCCCATCCAGCAATTAAAAAAAAAAAAAAAAAAAAGCTTAATAAGAACCAGAAGGTAGAAGCTCAGCTTTATTCAGTTGAGGACAACACCAGGGAGGGGCAGACACCGTTAGTAGGCCCTAACCACCAATTTTTAAAAACACAGCACTTAATCAGAGCCAGAAGGTAGAAGCTCAGCTTTATTCAGTTGAGGACAACACCAGGGAGGGGCAGACACCGTTAGTAGGCCGGAACCACCAATTTGTTTAAAAACAGCAGTTAATCAGAGCCAGAAGGTAGAAGCTCAGCTTTATTCAGTTGAGGACAACACCAGGCAGGGGCAGACACCATTAGTAGGCTGGAACCACCAATTTGTTTAAAAACAGCAGTTAATCAGAGCCAGAAGGTAGAAGCTCAGCTTTATTCAGTTGAGGACAACACCAGGCAGGGGCAGACACCGTTAGTAGGCCGGAACCACCAATTTGTTTAAAAACAGCAGTTAATCAGAGCCAGAAGGTAGAAGCTCAGCTTTATTCAGTTGAGGACAACACCAGGCAGGGGCAGACACCGTTAGTAGGCCGGAACCACCAATTTGTTTAAAAACAGCAGTTAATCAGAGCCAGAAGGTAGAAGCTCAGCTTTATTCAGTTGAGGACAACACCAGGCAGGGGCAGACACCGTTAGTAGGCCAGAACCACCAATTTGTTTAAAAACAGCAGTTAATCAGAGCCAGAAGGTAGAAGCTCAGCTTTATTCAGTTGAGGACAACACCAGGCAGGGGTAGACACCGTTAGTAGGCCGGAACCACCAATTTGTTTAAAAACAGCAGTTAATCAGAGCCAGAAGGTAGAAGCTCAGCTTTATTCAGTTGAGGACAACACCAGGCAGGGGCAGACACCGTTAGTAGGCCGGAACCACCAATTTGTTTAAAAACAGCAGTTAATCAGAGCCAGAAGGTAGAAGCTCAGCTTTATTCAGTTGAGGACAACACCAGGCAGGGGCAGACACCGTTAGTAGGCCGGAACCACCAATTTGTTTAAAAACAGCAGTTAATCAGAGCCAGAAGGTAGAAGCTCAGCTTTATTCAGTTGAGGACAACACCAGGCAGGGGCAGACACCATTAGTAGGCCAGAACCACCAATTTGTTTAAAAACAGCAGTTAATCAGAGCCAGAAGGTAGAAGCTCAGCTTTATTCAGTTGAGGACAACACCAGGCAGGGGTAGACACCGTTAGTAGGCCGGAACCACCAATTTGTTTAAAAACAGCAGTTAATCAGAGCCAGAAGGTAGAAGCTCAGCTTTATTCAGTTGAGGACAACACCAGGCAGGGGCAGACACCGTTAGTAGGCCGGAACCACCAATTTGTTTAAAAACAGCAGTTAATCAGAGCCAGAAGGTAGAAGCTCAGCTTTATTCAGTTGAGGACAACACCAGGCAGGGGCAGACACCGTTAGTAGGCCAGAACCACCAATTTGTTTAAAAACAGCAGTTAATCAGAGCCAGAAGGTAGAAGCTCAGCTTTATTCAGTTGAGGACAACACCAGGCAGGGGTAGACACCGTTAGTAGGCCGGAACCACCAATTTGTTTAAAAACAGCAGTTAATCAGAGCCAGAAGGTAGAAGCTCAGCTTTATTCAGTTGAGGACAACACCAGGCAGGGGCAGACACCGTTAGTAGGCCGGAACCACCAATTTGTTTAAAAACAGCAGTTAATCAGAGCCAGAAGGTAGAAGCTCAGCTTTATTCAGTTGAGGACAACACCAGGCAGGGGCAGACACCGTTAGTAGGCCGGAACCACCAATTTGTTTAAAAACAGCAGTTAATCAGAGCCAGAAGGTAGAAGCTCAGCTTTATTCAGTTGAGGACAACATCAGGCAGGGGCAGACACCGTTAGTAGGCCCTAAACACCATTTTTTAAAAACACAGCACTTAATGAGAGCCAGAAGGTAGAAGCTCAGCTTTATTCAGTTGAGGACAACACCAGGGAGGGGCAGACACCGTTAGTAGGCCCTAACCACCAATTTTTAAAAACACAGCACTTAATCAGAGCCAGAAGGTAGAAGCTCAGCTTTATTCAGTTGAGGACAACACCAGGGAGGGGCAGACACCGTTAGTGAGCCGGAACCACCAATTTGTTTAAAAACAGCAGTTAATCAGAGCCAGAAGGTAGAAGCTCAGCTTTATTCAGTTGAGGACAACACCAGGCAGGGGCAGACACCGTTAGTAGGCCGGAACCACCAATTTGTTTAAAAACAGCAGTTAATCAGAGCCAGAAGGTAGAAGCTCAGCTTTATTCAGTTGAGGACAACACCAGGCAGGGGCAGACACCGTTAGTAGGCCGGAACCACCAATTTGTTTAAAAACAGCAGTTAATCAGAGCCAGAAGGTAGAAGCTCAGCTTTATTCAGTTGAGGACAACACCAGGCAGGGGCAGACACCGTTAGTAGGCCGGAACCACCAATTTGTTTAAAAACAGCAGTTAATCAGAGCCAGAAGGTAGAAGCTCAGCTTTTTTCAGTTGAGGACAACACCAGGCAGGGGCAGACACCGTTAGTAGGCCGGAACCACCAATTTGTTTAAAAACAGCAGTTACTCAGAGCCAGAAGGTAGAAGCTCAGCTTTATTCAGTTGAGGACAACACCAGGGAGGGGCAGACACCGTTAGTAGGCCGGAACCACCAATTTGTTTAAAAACAGCAGAATCAGAGCCAGAAGGTAGAAGCTCAGCTTTATTCAGTTGAGGACAACACCAGGCAGGGGCAGACACCGTTAGTAGGCCCTAAACACCATTTTTTAAAAACACAGCACTTAATGAGAGCCAGAAGGTAGAAGCTCAGCTGTATTCAGTTGAGGACAAACACCAGGGAGCAGCAAACAGAGGTATTAGGCCCCATCCAGCAATTTAAAAAAAAAAAAAAAAAAAGCTTAATAAGAACCAGAAGGTAGAAGCTCAGCTTTATTCAGTTGAGGACAACACCAGGGAGGGGCAGACACCGTTAGTAGGCCCTAACCACCAATTTTTAAAAACACAGCACTTAATCAGAGCCAGAAGGTAGAAGCTCAGCTTTATTCAGTTGAGGACAACACCAGGGAGGGGCAGACACCGTTAGTAGGCCGGAACCACCAATTTGTTTAAAAACAGCAGTTAATCAGAGCCAGAAGGTAGAAGCTCAGCTTTATTCAGTTGAGGACAACACCAGGCAGGGGCAGACACCGTTAGTAGGCCGGAACCACCAATTTGTTTAAAAACAGCAGTTAATCAGAGCCAGAAGGTAGAACCTCAGCTTTATTCAGTTGAGGACAACACCAGGCAGGGGCAGACACCGTTAGTAGGCCAGAACCACCAATTTGTTTAAAAACAGCAGTTAATCAGAGCCAGAAGGTAGAAGCTCAGCTTTATTCAGTTGAGGACAACACCAGGCAGGGGCAGACACCGTTAGTAGGCCGGAACCACCAATTTGTTTAAAAACAGCAGTTACTCAGAGCCAGAAGGTAGAAGCTCAGCTTTATTCAGTTGAGGACAACACCAGGGAGGGGCAGACACCGTTAGTAGGCCGGAACCACCAATTTGTTTAAAAACAGCAGTTAATCAGAGCCAGAAGGTAGAAGCTCAGCTTTATTCAGTTGAGGACAACACCAGGCAGGGGCAGACACCGTTAGTAGGCCCTAAACACCATTTTTTAAAAACACAGCACTTAATCAGAGCCAGAAGGTAGAAGCTCAGCTTTATTCAGTTGAGGACAACACCAGGGAGGGGCAGACACCGTTAGTAGGCCGGAACCACCAATTTGTTTAAAAACAGCACTTAATCAAAGCCAGAAGGTAGAAGCTCAGCTTTATTCAGTTGAGGACAACACCAGGCAGGGGCAGACACCGTTAGTAGACCGGAACCACCAATTTGTTTAAAAACAGCAGTTAATCAGAGCCAGAAGGTAGAAGCTCAGCTTTATTCAGTTGAGGACAACTTGAATTAGGGACTGCAGACAGACTTAGCAGGCTGTCCCGTGTGTGGACCATGCATCCAATACATTAACCCATTGAGCCACAAAGGACACGTAACCTTCCTTGGCCATGCCTACAGGTCCATGTGTCTGTTGTCAGGTGTACCTTTGGACTCACAGATTGACAGAATGCAAGGACAATGCAGTCTTTAACATGCTGGTGGAGGGGTGGGATGGCTTTTCTCGCAAAAGAATTGTCTACTGGGTAGCTCATATCGTGGTACATCGTAGTCCATCCTGGCTTTATTAATATTAAATAAAATAAAAAAATAGGCTATATGCACTTTATAATTGGTTCCAGGGGTACACGGGCAGCAGTGGTCTGGTCAGTGGAGTCCTAGTGGAAGGAGGGACCGCAGACAGGCTTCGAAGGCCTGACACAATAAAATGGGCTGGCTGGAGGCACTTTATAATTGGTTCCAGGGGTACACGGGCAGCAGTGGTCTGGTCAGTGGAGTCCTAGTGGAAGGAGGGACCGCAGACAGGCTTCGAAGGCATAACACAATAAAATGGGCTGGCTGGAGGCACTTTATAATTGGTTCCAGGGGTACACGGGTAGCAGTGGTCTGGTCAGTGGAGTCCTATTGGAAGGAGGGACCGCAGACAGGCTTCGAAGGCCTAACACAATAAAATGGGCTGGCTGGAGGCACTTTATAATTGGTTCCAGGGGTACACGGGCAGCAGTGGTCTGGTCAGTGGAGGCCTAGTGGAAGGAGGGACCGCAGACAGGCTTCGAAGGCCTAACACAATAAAATGGGCTGGCTGGAGGCACTTTATAATTGGTTCCAGGGGTACACGGGCAGCAGTGGTCTGGTCAGTGGAGGCCTAGTGGAAGGAGGGACCGCAGACAGGCTTCGAAGGCCTAACACAATAAAATGGGCTGGCTGGAGGCACTTTATAATTGGTTCCAGGGGTACACGGGCAGCAGTGGTCTGGTCAGTGGAGGCCTAGTGGAAGGAGGGACCACAGACAGGCTTTGAAGGCCTAACACAATAAAATGGGCTGGCTGGAGGCACTTTATAATTGGTTCCAGGGGTACACGGGCAGCAGTGGTCTGGTCAACGGAGGCCGATTGTAATGAGTGTCTGCCAGTTAGTAGTCAAAAACAACAATTAAATTTGAATGTCTTGCATTAAAACAAAACAAAGACACTAAAGGGTGCAATCATTATGTTCAGGGGTGGGATCCTCTGCGTTGTTTCAGACCTACTAATTTAGCGCAAAGTATTTACTGTGGTAAATAGAGGACACTGCCCCTGACTATGTTAAGAACCATCATACATGTCAACACAATGGTATTGTCAGTGGCAGGTATGGAAGGATGTCAGCGCATAGACTAAACATTGGTGGAAGTGTGAGAGATAACTGTGGAAGTGGTAGAGCAATGTTTGACCTGGGGGTGGGTGAACTCTCTTGTGGCCGGTGGTACAGGCCCAGGGCCCCTCATGTTACAACAGTGTGTCTGACGTTGGGTGCGCACCACCACCGCCAGAGACACTTTATTGTACTATGAGGGACCCAGTAGCAATGCCGTCGACCAAAAGCGAGCACACCCACCTCTTCAGACAAACAGCAGTCTCACGGGTGCTTGCGCCAAGTCGCGATACCACGGCCCCGTGTGGGGAGTTTGGCCATTTAGGGAGGTGTAAACATGTCGTATGCTGGACAATCAGCTGCAGAAAACTAGACATTAGAAAAGTAATTCACAGTAGTCCACAGGCAAGAGCTTTTCATAGGAAAGCTAGGTGTCGCCCGGGCAAGGTGGGGCAAAAGATTTCGAAATCCAGTTGTGGTTCATTTTAATGAATGTTAGATCGTCAACATTTTGGGTAGCCAGACGAGTCCTTTTTTCGGTTAATATTGAACCTGCAGCACTGAATACTCTTTCTGATAGGACACTTGCTGCCGGGCAAGCAAGCTCCTGCAATGCATATTCTGCCAATTCTGGCCAGGTGTCTAATTTTGATGCCCAGTAATCAAATGGGAATGACGGTTGAGGGATAACATCGATAAGGGATGAAAAATAGTTAGTAACCATACTGGACAAATGTTGTCGCCTGTCACTTTCAATTGATGCAGCAGTACCTGTCCTGTCTGCGGTCATAGCAAAATCACTCCACAACCTGGTCAGAAAACCCCTCTGTCCAACGCCACTTCTGATGTGTGCACCCCTAACACTCCTAGTCTGCTGCCCCCTGGAGCTCGTGTGAGAACGATCACGTGCGCTGTGTGCTGGGAATGCCTGAAGCAAACGGTCAACAAGAGTTGATTGTTTGGTTGCTAATATTAGTTCCAAGTTCTCATGTGGCATAATATTTTGCAATTTGCCTTTATAGCGTGGATCAAGGAGGCAGGCCAACCAGTAATCGTCATCGTTCATCATTTTCATAATGCGTGTGTCCCTTTTTAGGATACATAAGGCATAATCCGCCATGTGGGCCAAAGTTCCAGTTGTCAAATCTCTGGTTGTGATTGGTTGAGGGGCAGTTTCAGGCAAATCTACGTCACTTGTGTCCCTCAAAAAACCAGAACCCGGCCTTGCCACACAACCAATTTCCAGTGCCCCCGGGAAAGCTTCCGCATTAAAAATATACTCATCCCCATCATCCTCCTCGTCCTCCACCTCCTCTTCGCCCGCTACCTCGTCCTGTACACTGCCCTGACCACACAATGGCTGACTGTCATCAAGGCTTTCCTCTTCCTCTGGTGCAGACGCCTGATCCTTTATGTGCGTCAAACTTTGCATCAGCAGACGCATTAGGGGGATGCTCATGCTTATTATGGCGTTGTCTGCACTAACCAGCCGTGTGCATTCCTCAAAACACTGAAGGACTTGACACATGTCTTGTATCTTCGACCACTGCACACCTGACAACTCCATGTCTGCCATCCTACTGCCTGCCCGTGTATGTATATCCTCCCACAAAAACATAACAGCCCGCCTCTGTTGGCACAGTCTCTGAAGCATGTGCAGTGTTGAGTTCCACCTTGTTGCAACGTCTATGATTAGGCGATGCTGGGGAAGGTTCAAAGACTGCTGATAGGTCTGCATACGGCTGGAGTGTACAGGCGAACGTCGGATATGTGAGCAAAGTCCACGCACTTTGAGGAGCAGGTCGGAGAAACCAGGATAAGTTTTCAATAAGCACTGCACCACCAGGTTTAAGGTGTGAGCCAGGCAAGGAATGTGTTTCAGTTGGGAAAGGGAGATGGCAGCCATGAAATTCCTTCCGTTATCACTCACTACCTTGCCTGCCTCAAGATCTACTGTGCCCAGCCACGACTGCGTTTCTTGTTGCAAGAACTCGGACAGAACTTAAGCGGGGTGTCTGTTGTCGCCCAAACACTTCATAGCCAATATAGCCTGCTGACGCTTGCCAGTAGCTGGCCCATAATGGGACAACTGGTGTGCAACAGTGTCATCTGCCGATGGAGTGGTTGGCCGACTGCGGTCTGTGGAAGAGCTGTAGCTTCTGCAGGAGGACGAGGAGGAGGAGGAGGAGGGGGTGCGAACGCCTACAGCCAACTGTTTCCTAGACCGTGGGCTAGGCACAACTGTCCCGAAATTGATGTCCCCTGTGGACCCTGCATCCACCACATTCACCCAGTGTGCCGTGATGGACACATAGCGTCCCTGGCCATGCCTACTGGTCCATGCATCTGTAGTCAGGTGCACCTTTGTACTCACAGATTGCCTGAGTGCATGGACGATGCGCTGTTTAACATGCTGGTGCAGGGCTGGGATGGCTTTTCTGGAAAAAAAGTGTCGACTGGGTAGCTCGTATCGTGGTTCAGCGTACTCCATCAGGGCTTTGAAAGCTTCGCTTTCAACTAACCGGTAGGGCATCATCTCTAACGAGATTAGTCTAGCTATGTGGGCGTTAAAACCCTGTGTACGCGGATGCGAGGATAAGTACTTCCTTTTTCTAACCAGAGTCTCATGTAGGGTGAGCTGGACTGGAGAGCTGGAGATCGTGGAACTTTCGGGTGTGCCGGTGGACATGGCAGACTGAGAGACGGTTGGAGACGGTATTGTTTCCGCTGGTGCCCTAGATGCAATATTTCCTCCTACAAAACTGGTGATTCCCTGACCCTGACTGCTTTTGGCTGGCAAAGAAACCTGCACAGATACTGCCGGTGGTGCGGAAAATGGTGGCCTTACAGTGACGGAAGGGATGTTGCGTTGCTGACTAGCTTCATTGGCTGAGGGTGCTACAACCTTAAGGGACGTTTGGTAGTTAGTCCAGGCTTGAAAATGCATGGTGGTTAAGTGTCTATGCATGCAACTAGTATTTAGACTTTTCAGATTCTGACCTCTGCTTAAGCTAGTTGAACATTTTTGACAGATGACTTTGCGCTGATCAATTGGATGTTGTTTAAAAAAATGCCAGACTGCACTCTTCCTAGCATCGGATCCCTTTTCAGGGATTGCAGACTGAGCTTTAACCGGATGGCCACGCTGTCCTCCAACAGGTTTTGGCTTTAACACGCGTTTTGGGCCAGATACGGGCCCGGTAGATGGAACCTGTTGCGATGTTGATGCCTGCTGCGGCCCCTCCTCCACCTCCGCTTCTGAACTACTTCCGCCTGCACCCTGTTCCCCCAATGGCTGCCAATCGGGGTCAACAACTGGGTCATCTATTACCTCCTCTTCGAGCTCGTGTGCAACTTCGTCTGTGTCACTGTGTCGGTCGGTGGTATAGCGTTCGTGGCGGGGCAACATAGTCTCATCAGGGTCTGATTGTGGATCAGTACCCTGAGAGGGCAATGTGGTGGTCTGAGTCAAAGGAGCAGCATAGTACTCTGGCTGTGGCTGTGCATCAGTGCACTCCATGTCAGAATCTACTTGTAATGGGCATGGCCTGTTAAGTGTTTCACTTTCTAAGCCTGGGACGGTATGTGTAAAGAGCTCCATGGAGTAACCCGTTGTGTCGCCTGCTGCATCCTTCTCTCTTGTTGTAGTTTTTGCTGAAGAGGACAAGGAAGCGACTTGTCCCTGACCGTGAACATCCACAAGCGACGCGCTGCTTTTACATTTACCAGTTTCAGAAGAGGAGGCAAAAGAGCTAGAGGCGGAGTCTGCAATGTAAGCCAAAACTTGCTGTTGCTGCTCCGCCTTTAAAAGCGGTTTTCCTACTCCCAGAAAAGAGAGCGTTCGAGGCCTTGTGTAGCCAGACGACGAAACTGGCTCCACAGCTCCAGACTTAGGTGGAATATTTTTATCCCCACGACCACCTGATGCTCCACTACCACTACCATCATTACCAGCTGACAATGAACGCCCACGGCCACGACGACCTCTTGCACCAGACTTCCTCATTGTTTTAAAAACTTAACCAAAGTAACTTTATTTGTTGCTGTCAAACAACTTACATGGTGAGCTATAACTTCAGTATGATTTCAATATCCCTTAACAGGTTGGTGAGACCACAAGGAAAATCAGGCACAATGTTACACACTCTGTTTTCTGTGGCACCAAATCACAGAGATGCCACACACGCAGGACTGTCACTCAAGCACAAATGTCAATATTAATCTCCCACTGTTTTTTTTTTCTTTTCTTTTTCAGGGAGACTTTAGAAACAAAATAATAAAAAATAAATAGGCTTTCTATGGCCCACTGAGTGAGAGATGGCACACACAGGAGTCAGGAGTGGCACACAAGCAGAAAGGGCAATATTAATCTCCCACTGATTGATGTAGTGTTTTTTTTTCAGGTAGATTTTAGAACCCAAATCAAGCAAAAAAATTAATAGGCTTTCTATGGCCCACTGAGTGAGAGATGGCACACACAGGAGTCAGGAGTGGCACACAAGCAGAAAGGGCAATATTAATCTCCCACTGTTTTATTTTTTTTTTCTTTTTCAGGGAGACTTTAGAAACAAAATAATAAAAAATAAATAGGCTTTCTATGGCCTACTGAGTGAGAGATGGCACACACAGGAGTCAGGAGTGGAGCACAAGCAGAAAGGGCAATATTAATCTCCCACTGTTTTCTTTTTTTTTTCTTTTTCAGGGAGACTTTAGAAACAAAATAATAAAAAATAAATAGGCTTTCTATGGCCCACTGAGTGAGAGATGGCACACACAGGAGTCAGGAGTGGCACACAAGCAGAAAGGGCAATATTAATCTCCCACTGATTGATGTAGTGTTTTTTTTTCAGGTAGATTTTAGAACCCAAATCAAGCAAAAAAATTAATAGGCTTTCTATGGCCCACTGAGTGAGAGATGGCACACACAGGAGTCAGGAGTGGCACACAAGCAGAAAGGGCAATATTAATCTACCGCTGTTTTATTTTTTTTTCTTTTTCAGGGAGACTTTAGAAACAAAATAATAAAAAATAAATAGGCTTTCTATGGCCCACTGAGTGAGAGATGGCACACACAGGAGTCAGGAGTGGCGCACAAGCAGAAAGGGCAATATTAATCTCCCACTGTTTTATTTTTTTTTTCTTTTTCAGGGAGACTTTAGAAACAAAATAATAAAAAATAAATAGGCTTTCTATGGCCCACTGATTGAGAGATGGCACACACAGGAGTCAGGAGTGGCACACAAGCCCTGACTGAGGCCAATATTTTTCTCCCACTGATTGATGTAGTGTTTTTTTTTCAGGTAGATTTTAGAACCCAAATCAAGCAAAAAAATAAATAGGCTTTCTATGGCCCACTGAGTGAGAGATGGCACACACAGGAGTCAGGAGTGGCACACAATCAGAAAGGGCAATATTAATCTCCCACTGATTGATGTAGTGTTTTTTTTTCAGGTAGATTTTAGAACCCAAATCAAGCAAAAAAATTAATAGGCTTTCTGTGGCCCACTGAGTGAGGGATGGCACACACAGGAGTCAGGAGTGGCACACAAGCCCTGACTGAGGCCAATATTTTTCTCCCACTGATTGATGTAGTGTTTTTTTTTTCAGGTAGATTTTAGAACCCAAATCAAGCAAAAAAATTAATAGGCTTTCTATGGCCCACTGAGTGAGAGATGGCACACACAGGAGTCAGGAGTGGCGCACAAGCAGAAAGGGCAATATTAATCTCCCATTGTTTTATTTTTTTTTTCTTTTCAGGGAGACTTTAGAAACAAAATAATAACATATAAATAGGCTTTCTATGGCCCACTGAGTGAGAGATGGCACACACAGGAGTCAGGAGTGGCACACAAGCCCTGACTGAGGCCAATATTTTTCTCCCACTGATTGATGTAGTGTTTTTTTTCAGGTAGATTTTAGAACCCAAATGAAGCAAAAAAATAAATAGGCTTTCTATGGCCCACTGAGTGAGAGATGGCACACACAGGAGTCAGGAGTGGCACACAAGCCCTGACTGAGGCCAATATTTTTCTCCCACTGATTGATGTAGTGTTTTTTTTTCAGGTAGATTTTAGAACCCAAATCAAGCAAAAAAATAAATAGGCTTTCTATGGCCCACTGAGTGAGAGATGGCACACACAGGAGTCAGGAGTGGCACACAAGCAGAAAGGGCAATATTAATCTCCCACTGATTGATGTAGTGTTTTTTTTTTCAGGTAGATTTTAGAACCCAAATCAAGCAAAAAGTTAATAGGCTTTCTATGGCCCACTGAGTGAGAGATGGCACACACAGGGGTCAGGAGTGGCGCACAAGCAGAAAGGGCAATATTAATCTCCCATTGTTTTCTTTTTTTTTTCTTTTTCAGGGAGACTTTAGAAACAAAATAATAAAATATAAATAGGCTTTCTATGGCCCACTGAGTGAGAGATGGCACACACAGAAGTCAGGAGTGGCACACAAGCCCTGACTGAGGCCAATATTTTTCTCCCACTGATTGATGTAGTGTTTTTTTTTCAGGTAGATTTTAGAACCCAAATCAAGCAAAAAAATTAATAGGCTTTCTATGGCCCACTGAGTGAGAGATGGCACACACAGGAGTCAGGAGTGGCACACAAGCAGAAAGGGCAATATTAATCTCCCACTGATTGATGTAGTGTTTTTTTTTCAGGTAGATTTTAGAACCCAAATCAAGCAAAAAAATAAATAGGCTTTCTATGGCCCACTGAGTGAGAGATGGCACACACAGGAGTCAGGAGTGGCACACAAGCCCTGACTGAGGCCAATATTTTTCTCCCACTGATTGATGTAGTGTTTTTTTTTTCAGGTAGATTTTAGAACCCAAATCAAGCAAAAAAATTAATAGGCTTTCTATGGCCCACCGAGTGAGAGATGGCACACACAGGAGTCAGGAGTGGCACACAAGCAGAAAGGGCAATATTAATCTCCCACTGTTTTCTTTTTTTTTTCTTTTTCAGGGAGACTTTAGAAACAAAATAATAAAAAATAAATAGGCTTTCTATGGCCCACTGAGTGAGAGATGGCACACACAGGAGTCAGGAGTGGCGCACAAGCAGAAAGGGCAATATTAATCTCCCACTGTTTTCTTTTTTTTTTTCCTTTTCAGGGAGACTTTAGAAACAAAATAATAAAAAATAAATAGGCTTTCTATGGCCCACTGAGTGAGAGATGGCACACACAGGAGTCAGGAGTGGCACACAAGCCCTGACTGAGGCCAATATTTTTCTCCCACTGATTGATGTAGTGTTTTTTTTTCAGGTAGATTTTAGAACCCAAATCAAGCAAAAAAATAAATAGGCTTTCTATGGCCCACTGAGTGAGAGATGGCACACACAGGAGTCAGGAGTGGCACACAAGCAGAAAGGGCAATATTAATCTCCCACTGATTGATGTAGTGTTTTTTTTTCAGGTAGATTTTAGAACCCAAATCAAGCAAAAAAATTAATAGGCTTTCTATGGCCCACTGAGTGAGGGATGGCACACACAGGAGTCAGGAGTGGCACACAAGCAGAAAGGGCAATATTAATCTCCCATTGTTTTATTTTTTTTTCTTTTTCAGGGAGACTTTAGAAACAAAATAATAAAATATAAATAGGCTTTCTATGGCCCACTGAGTGAGAGATGGCACACACAGGAGTCAGGAGTGGCACACAAGCCCTGACTGAGGCCAATATTTTTCTCCCACTGATTGATGTAGTGTTTTTTTTTCAGGTAGATTTTAGAACCCACATCAAGCAAAAAAATAATTAGGCTTTCTATGGCCCACTGAGTGAGAGATGGCACACACAGGAGTCAGGAGTGGCACACAAGCCCTGACTGAGGCCAATATTTTTCTCCCACTGATTGATGTAGTGTTTTTTTTTCAGGTAGATTTTAGAACCCAAATCAAGCAAAAAAATAAATAGGCTTTCTATGGCCCACTGAGTGAGAGATGGCACACACAGGAGTCAGGAGTGGCACACAAGCAGAAAGGGCAATATTAATCTCCCACTGATTGATGTAGTGTTTTTTTTTCAGGTAGATTTTAGAACCCAAATCAAGCAAAAAGTTAATAGGCTTTCTATGGCCCACTGAGTGAGAGATGGCACACACAGGAGTCAGGAGTGGCACACAAGCAGAAAGGGCAATATTAATCTCCCACTGATTGATGTAGTGTTTTTTTTTCAGGTAGATTTTAGAACCCAAATCAAGCTAAAAGTTAATAGGCTTTCTATGGCCCACTGAGTGAGAGATGGCACACACAGGAGTCAGGAGTGGCACACAAGCCCTGACTGAGGCCAATATTTTTCTCCCACTGATTGATGTACTGTTTTTTTTTTCAGGTAGATTTTAGAACCCAAATCAAGCAAAAAAATTAATAGGCTTTCTATGGCCCACTGAGTGAGAGATGGCACACACAGGAGTCAGGAGTGGCACACAAGCAGAAAGGGCAATATTAATCTCCCACTGATTGATGTAGTGTTTTTTTTTCAGGTAGATTTTAGAACCCAAATCAAGCAAAAAAATAAATAGGCTTTCTATGGCCCACTGAGTGAGAGATGGCACACACAGGAGTCAGGAGTGGCACACAAGCCCTGACTGAGGCCAATATTTTTCTCCCACTGATTGATGTAGTGTTTTTTTTTTCAGGTAGATTTTAGAACCCAAATCAAGCAAAAAAATTAATAGGCTTTCTATGGCCCACTGAGTGAGAGATGGCACACACAGGAGTCAGGAGTGGCACACAAGCCCTGACTGAGGCCAATATTTTTCTCCCACTGATTGATGTAGTGTTTTTTTTTTCAGGTAGATTTTAGAACCCAAATCAAGCAAAAAAATTAATAGGCTTTCTATGGCCCACTGAGTGAGAGATGGCACACACAGGAGTCAGGAGTGGCACACAAGCAGAAAGGGCAATATTAATCTCCCACTGTTTTATTTTTTTTTTATTTTTCAGGGAGACTTTAGAAACAAAATAATAAAAAATAAATAGGCTTTCTATGGCCCACTGAGTGAGAGATGGCACACACAGGAGTCAGGAGTGGCGCACAAGCAGAAAGGGCAATATTAATCTCATGCTGTTTTCTTTTTTTTTTCTTTTTCAGGGAGACTTTAGAAACAAAATAATAAAAAATAAATAGGCTTTCTATGGCCCACTGAGTGAGAGATGGCACACACAGGAGTCAGGAGTGGCACACAAGCAGAAAGGGCAATATTAATCTCCCACTGATTGATGTAGTGTTTTTTTTTCAGGTAGATTTTAGAACCCAAATCAAGCAAAAAAATTAATAGGCTTTCTATGGCCCACTGAGTGAGAGATGGCACACACAGGGATGGCACTCTAGCAGAAATGCCAATCTTAATCTCCCACAAAAAAAAAAAAAAACAGGGACTGTCCTACAATTACTATCTCCCTGCAGTAATCTCAGCCAGGTATGGCAGGCAGCAATAAGGAGTGGACTGATGCACAAATTAAATAAAAAGTGTGGACAAACAAAAAAGTTAGCTGTGCAGAAAGGAAGGAACAAGAGGATATGTGCTTTGAAAAAAGCAGTTGGTTTGCACAGTGGCGTACACACAGCAATACAGCTATCAGGGAGCCTTCTAGGGCAGCCCAATGAGCTACAGCGCTGAGGAAAAAAAAAAAATGTAGGTTCCACTGTCCCTGCACACCGAAGGTGATGTTGGACAGTGGAAATCGCTACAGCACAAGCGGTTTGGTGGTTAATGGACCCTGCCTAACGCTCTCCCTGCTTCTAATGAAGCGGCAGCAACCTCTCTCTAAGCTCAGATCAACAGCAGTGAGATGGCGGTCGGCGGGAACGCCCCTTTATAGCCCCTGTGACGCCGCAGACAGCAAGCCAATCACTGCAATGCCCTTCTCTAAGATGGTGGGGACCAGGACCTATGTCATCACGCTGCCCACACTCTGCGTTCACCTTCATTGGCTGAGAAATGGCGCTTTTCGCGTCATTGAAACGCGACTTTGGCGCGAAAGTCGCGTACCGCATGGCCGATGCAACGCTGGGACCGGCTCGGTTTCATGAGACGCCGACTTTGCCAAAAGTCGGCGACTTTTGAAAATGAACGACCCGTTTCGCTCAACCCTACCTGTGACCAATAAAAAAAATTGTGAACACATCCAGTAGCTACCAGGGTTTTTGTCTGAAGACATAATAGATACATGTGATCTCACAGCTTTGAAAGTGGTATTATTGTGGTTCACGTAAATCTCAGCCGACTATTTCCTAACTTGCCTCAGAGAACAGAACAATATAAAAACTAAAGGCATAAGTGGCACTTACTAATGTGAACCCTTGCCACTCCAGTGCCACCATTACACTATGACATCTGTAAGAAAGTAGCTGGATTTTGGATCTGGGTTTTAGAAACAGCTGGAAGAGCTGGGTGGGACTGGTCATTCCCATCCTCCAATCCAGGAGGCCCAGCTGATATAAAATGGCAGCTGAGATGCTCCATAATGGTCTGTGTATGTGTGGAGGTGAAAAGACTTTGTATATGTTGCTTTGTCTCTGCCAGAGCCTGTGAAGAGGAGGTATCTCAACAGGTGAGCCCTTGCTATTGTATGGACTGGCTATATTCTGTTTGTTTTGTTTGCCTATATGCTGAAGGAAAGGCTTATTTTGTCTTCAAATATGCTGGAAAGTTTAAGAACTGTAATAAACTTTCCTGTTTGTATTAAGAAGCTTTGTAACTGTGTGGCCCTGAGGGCTACCAAAGATCATACATCCCCTTACACATTCTATTCATTCAGTCACCTGACTTCTGAGGCCAATGATTGACTGCAGGGAGGAGTGACTGATGGAAGTGAAGTCTTACCTTCCAGTGGTACAATAATGGCTGGAACTAAAAAGCAGTATTGACACTCATATCAAACCATGCAACATACAATATTGCCCCCTTTCTTCCTCCTCAAGATGAAAAATAGTTGTTTGTAGTGAATGCCATGCTGAATTGTGCTTTACTTGGTTGCACCTATCACCATTCCCTAATGGAATTTGTTAACAATTTATGTTTTTCAAGCATAATAATGAGACAATAACAAGACAGTCCCTGATTCCAGTGATGTGTAACTTACCAAGCTAATTGCTGTAGTTTTTAAATCACTGTTTTACTGCTTGCTGTAGATCAGCTAGCTCTCTCACTGATAAGTGCTATTTAAGTCCAACTGCACCACTGATTGATAACATTCTGCCTCTAAAACTTATTTTAAATGAATGGGGACATTACCAGTGAGAGATATGTATCTAAAGAATGAAAGTAGAACTGAACTTTATCTTATAACAATTATGTTAGCAGCTGCAGCTCTCACAGCTCTGATGTTTTTCAACCTTGGCTGCCTATAAGGTGGAAGCTGAAGCACTGTGAGGACACATGCAGATGTGTCAGTTATAATCACACACAGTTCTGCCGTGAGACAAGAAGAGCAGTGAGCTGCCCCTACATGTCACATTGGTAACGCCTACTTTTATTTAAAATAAGCTTTGGAGGCAGATCACTGTCAAAGATATACTTTTGAACTTTTGAATATCAAACGCTTTTGAATACCTTTGGGCCATGGTCCCGGCTAATACTTCAATCCTGTCCTACCTATAGCTATAGTACTTAAGTCCTTACAAAATACCACATGATAAGTTTTTGTCAACATTCTCATGTTTAAAGGATAGCATGATGACTTGACTTGACTACTAGTACTATTGTAAAGGAGTGGAGAAACTGTTGACACCCCCTTGAAGATGTTATAGTGATATAATGCATTGATATGTTTTGAATTTTGTTTTATCTTTGTTGCAGCATGCAGTACTTAGTTAGCCAGTGCATGGGATTAAGTAAGTGGGCATACAAAATTGACTTTCCTGTTTTGAGGCAGGTAGGGAAGAGCACTGAAAAAAGAAAGACCTATTGTCCTAATGTTAGCAGGTCTGCATTGAAAAGGGTGTTGTGTGGAAAGAAGGGAGACCATACTTGGATAGCGCATTCTAAAGAAAAGAAGTACAGTGCCAGAAATCTGCTGTGTGTACTCTGCACCCATATCTGTGGGAGTACTGTGCCTTTAAACCTCTGTATGTACTCTTCAGCCCTGCCTGTGGGAGTACTGTTCCAATAATCCTCTATGTACTCTGCAGCCGGGTGTGTACAAGTAGTGTGCCAAATAAATAATTCTTGTCTGCAACCATCTTTTTGTGAGTAGTGTGTCTAAAAAAGAATTCTACTCTGCAGCCATCTTTTTATGATTAGTGTGTCTAAAAAAATAATTCTACTCTGCAGATGTCTCTTTCCCATTTGTGGGAGAAGAAAATATTTTTATTCTACCGCTTTGTCTAAAGGAGTAGTGTGTTTAAAAAATAATTCTACTATGCAGCTGTCTGTTTTCCATTTGTAGATTTTGACTGCGTACTCTGCCAAAAAGTTGCCGTGTGTATTCTGCATCCTTACCTGTGAGAGTATTGGGCCAAAAGCTGCTGCATATACCCTGAAACCCAACCTGTGGAAGTACTGTGCCTTTAAGGTGCTGTGAACTCTGCAACCCCGCCTGTGAGAGTACTGCACCTTTAACCCCTTTCCGATATCGGGCATAAAAGTATGACGATGTTGGACTCCCTCCCTTTGATGTGGGCTCCGGTGGGGAGCCCACATCTTTCCCTGCACATATCAGGTGTTTTGAACAGCTGACATGTGCCCAGAATAACTGTGGGTGGAATCGCAATCCACTTGCGGCTATTAACCCGTTAAATGCCACTGTCAAACGTTGACAGCGGCATTTAACTTGCGCTTCCGGCAATCGGGTCGGAAACCTGCCCACCAGTGACCCCCCGTAATGTGATGGTGGGTCACCGGTTCATTGGCATGACAACCAGAGGTCTCCTGGAGACCTCTATGGTTGTTACTACTAGATTGCTGTGAGCGCCACCCAGTGGTCGGCGCTCATAGCAAGTGAGTAATTCTACTACATAGAGGCAATCAGATCAATGTCTCAATGAAGCATAGCCGATCGGGTTGTGGCAGCTTCTAGTCTCCCATGGAGACTATTGAAGCAGGCCAAAAGTAAAAAAAAAAATGTTTTTAAAAATATAAAAAAAATATATATAAAAATTCAAATCACTCCTTTCGCCAAATTCAAAATAAAACAATAACAAAAATCAAACATACACATATTTGGATCGCTGTGTTCAGAATCGCTCGATCTATCAACAACAAAAAAGGATTAACCTGATCACTAAACGGCGTAGTGAGAAAAAAGTCAAAACGCCAGAATTAAGTTTTTTTTGGCCACGGTGACATTGCAATAAAATGCAATAACAGGCGATCAAAAGATCATATCTGAACCAAAATAGTATCATTAAAAATGTCAGCTCGACATGCAAAAAATAAGCCCTCACCAAATCCGAGATCAAGAAAGATGGAGACACTACGACTATCGGAAAATGGTACAATTTTTTTTTAGCAAAGTTTGGAATTTTTTTCACCACTTAGATAAATAAAAACCTAGACTAGCAGGTCAGTTTTAGCACTTAGGGAACCTAGCAAAATAACATGTGTGCGATTGCACTTTTTTGGCAATTTCATTGCACTTGGAGTTTTTTTCCAAATTTTTAGTACAGCCATGGTAAAACCAATGGTATTGTTCAAAAGTAAGCAAAAAATGAAAACGCAAAACCGAAAATAGCTCCGGGGGTTAAGCCGCTATGCGTACTCTGCAACCACGCCTGTGAGAGAACTGTGCCTTTAATAAGCTGCTGTGTGTACTCTACTCCCCCCGACTGTGGGAGTACTGTTCTTTTAAGCCGCTGTGTGTAAATTGCAACCCCCCAATTGTGGCAGTACTCTACACCACCCGCCTGTGAAAGTATTGTGCTTTTAAGCTACTGTGTGTACTCTGCAACCCTGCCTGTGGGAGTACTGTTCCCATAATCCGCTGTATACACTCTGCAACCCCACCTGTGGGAGTACTGTGCCTTTCGTTGACATTTGTATGCTAAATAAATCATTTTTGTGGACTGCTGTGTGTTTTCTAATAGTGTTACAAACAAATAATTGGCATCAGCTTTCTTGCTGTCATGTGCAGGCCAAATAAATCTTTTTTTCTGGACTGCTGTATGTTTTCTAGTAGTCTGAGAAATATATAATTGGCATCAGGCATCTCATTGCCATTTGTAGTTCAAATAACAAATTTTTCTAGACCCCTGTGTGATTTCTAGTAGTTGCAAATAAATAATTGTCATCAGCTATCTCGTTGGCATTTGTAGGCCAATGAAATAATTTTTCTGGACCACTGAGTATTTTGTAGTAGTCTTGGAAATAAATAATTGGCATCTGCTATCTCATTTCCATTTGTAGCCCAATTAACTATTTTTTCTGGACCCCTGTGTATTTTCTAGTAGTATTACAAATAAATAATTGGCCTCAGCCACATCATTGCCATTTTTAGGCCAAATAAATAATTTTTTGGACTACTGAGTATTTTGTATCAGCCTTGGAAATAAATAATTGGCATCAGCTATCTCTTTTCCATTTGTAGGCCAATTAACTCGTTTTTTATGGACCCCTGTGTGTTTTCTAGTAGTGCTGCAAATAAATAATTGCCATCAGCCATTTCGTTGCCATTTGTAGGCAAAATAAATAATTTTTCTTTACCATTGTGTATTTTATACTAGTCTGAGAAATATATAATTGGCATCAGATGTCTTGTTGCCCTTTTTAGGCCAAATAACTAATTTTCTTGATGGCTGTTTGTTTTATAGTAGTCTGAAAAATAAATGATTGCTCTTCCCCATGGTAATGCTGTGGAAAAAATCATGTGTGCACTGTACAATGTTTACATTCTGA
Organism: Ranitomeya variabilis; assembly: GCF_051348905.1. Taxonomy (NCBI): domain Eukaryota; kingdom Metazoa; phylum Chordata; class Amphibia; order Anura; family Dendrobatidae; genus Ranitomeya; species Ranitomeya variabilis. The sequence goes on from NC_135234.1 coordinate 235,212,813, forward strand.
GTAATTTTGTAGGCCCAACTACCACTCTACTAATAGTGAGGGGCAGAAAAAGTAGAGGCAGTTTGAGACTGAATGGCTGAGAGTGCCTCCAGTTCCTTCCCTTTGTGTTACAATGGGCCCCTCTTAATCATGGCCCTAGTTCCAACAAACACGAAAATAAAAATGGAGTACAACTCACTAGCTAAAGTATTTAGGCATGGTTGCCTGCTTTGAACAATCATTTTTTCAAGGGAAACACTTTAAGCCTCTGGGACCCTTAGGCAACAGCATTGGGGAGGCATCCCAAAGCAAAGGGGCTGGGACTACAGGTAGCAAACCTCGCATCAGACTGCCAGCTGTATCAAAAATCAAACTACAAGCTTTTTATCAGCATCTGTTCTACTGTATGTCACGGAAGGTAAAAATTTGGCTCTGTGGGGTAACTGTGAAAATGTGATGCTAGTTACCACTCACGGATAGACCGTGAGGCAGAGAAGTCGTACTTTCCTGGGTCAGTAGTAAGAAAGCATGTAGAATACCAAGGGGAAAGACAAAAGCGTAAGTCAGGTGACTGTCTGGGGTCAAAATACCAGGAGATAGCGGATCAAACTAAAAGACAAGACAAAGGTATAGTTGTCATGCTGGCTTCGGACTCTGTTCACACTGGGGAGTCAGTTGTGCAGTCTTAGAACTTTCTGTTGCTCAGCCTGAGTTTGGGGTGGTTTGTTCACAGATGTTCAGCTTGGCAGGAGTTAACTTCTGATTAGTGGCTGAGGCTGCTGGGAGCGCCTTTTTCCTTTTAGTATGGTTCAGAACATTCCTGGACATCGACTATATCATTTGCTGGTTTTCTGCATACCAGTCCCGTGTTGGAGTAACTGCTGATACTCAAGTCTGTATTTAGGAGTTTGGTGAAGTATACTTTGTTGTTTGTTTATTTCCCTATTTGTATTGTGTTTCCCTCACACACATATTGTGTCATCCTGTTAGTTTGCTTTGTGGTGCAGTTTACTTATTCCCTGTCTTTCTTTATCTGTGGTTTCCATTAATGTTCACCTTCTGGGATGGGGGTTGGGGGTTTAGCTCTGGACTGGACAGGAGATAGGGACAGGTCAGTGACTCAAGCCTCCCTACCATCAAGGGTACTCCCGAGTTAAGGAAAGACAGGGCTCACCCTAGTCTGAGGGTCAGTGCATGGGCCCTGAATCCTCATCTCCTGTTATCCCATAGCTTCCCGTGACATTATAGAGAGACCAAAAACTTTAACTTCCATGGATCCCATAGCTTCCCTGACTAGACAGTTGGATGCTCTGTCTATCCAGGTTAAAGAGCTTAAAGGGGCGGTTCAGCAACAGGCCTTGTCAGCTTCTGCGGTGAAGTCCGTAGCATTGACTAGGTTATCAGAACCAAAATCGCCCTTTCCAGAGTGGTCTGCAGGAGATCGCAGTAAGTTAATTTCTTTCCGCAAATCCTGCAAACTGTATTTCCGTTTGCGTCCTCTCTCTTCAGGGGTGAGGTTCAGCTTGTGGGTATAGTGGTCTCATTGCTAAGTGGACTTTTTGTCTACCCTCTGATTCCCCTGTGTTTAAATCAGTGGATGTTTTTTTCTCTGCACTCGGCCTTTTCTGTGACGATCCAGATAAACTGGCTTTTGCCGAGTCCAAGATTCGTTCTCTCATTCAGGGGAACCGGCCGGCTGAGGATTACTGTGCTGAATTTCGCCGCTGGTCCATGGTTACTCAGTGGAACGACCGTGCTCTTAGGAGTCAGTTTTTGCAGGGAGTTTCTGAAAGGATCAAGCAGGCTTTGGTGATGTATGAGACTTCCACCTCTATGGAGGTTGCCATGGCACTTGTAGTCCGTATTGACCGCCGTTTTTTTTAGTCATGGGAGGGGGCAGCAACATTTATAGCAACCCCGAAGACCTTTGTAGAGCCAATGCACATCACAGGGATGTTGCATGAAAATAAAAAGCCTTTTATCTCTAAAGGAGGGGGGGGTCTGTTTTTTAAAAAGGGCCATTATATTATCGCTTGTCCCATGGTATCGAAAAAAGATGCACCGGCGGAAAACTGGTAGGCTCAGGGGGCTTGGAGGATCCCAGCCTGAGCCTACGTATATCCTCCATGATGGCATCTCAGTGTATTTTCCCTGCAAAGGTTATAATCGGGGGACAGGAGGTTTATATTGAGGTTTTCTTGGATAGTGGTTCTGCGGCGAATATTATTGATTAATATTTCGCCCGCACATCTGGGTTAAGAGTCGACAAGCTCCCTAGTCCTATTCGGATTGTGGCCATTGATGTGTCTCCACTTTCTCAAGGGGCTTTTACGGAGGTCTTACATTTGGAGCGTTTAACATGCACTGTGCTAAAAAAGCTACCTGCACAGGTAGTTTTGGGGTTCCCTTGGTTGTAAGTTCACAATCTATTAATTGACTAGAAGGCACAGGACATAGTCCAGTGGAGTGCATTCTGCAAAAGAGAACCACCTTGGCACGTGTATTTCAGCTGTGATTCCTGGTATCCCTGAAAATTAACTGGAATATTCAGATGTGTTCTCTGAAAAGGGGTGTCAAGAGTTGCCACCATACTTGCCCTATGACTGCACTAAAAGGTTGAAACCAAGGGCCAAACTTCCTATGTGCAGAATGTATAATCTGTCCTGTCCGGAAAGACAAGCCTTTAAGGAGTACATTACGGAGAGTTTGAGTAAGGGTCATATTATACCATTGAGGTCTCCAGTGGCAGCCGGTTTCTTCTTAGACAAGAAGAAAGATGGCGGATTACGCCTGTGTCTTGGGTTTTTCAAATTATTCAGGAAGTTCATCAAAAACTTTTCTGTGGTTGCTAAACCTTTAACCGACATGACTAAAAAGGGTATAGACTTTACTAACTGGTCTGAGAATGCTATGGGCGCTTTTGATTGTTTGAAGGGAAGCTTCACTTCGGCGCCCATCCTTGTTCAGCCGGATGTGTCCCTTCCCTTCACTGTTGAGGCGGATGCTTCTGAGGTAGAGGTGGGGGCAGTGTTGCCTCAAGAACCGCCTCTTGGTAAATTGCACCCTTGTGCCTTTTTCTCATAGAAGTTGTCACCAGCAGAGCGCAATTATGACATAGGTAACAGGGAATTGCTAGCCATTAAGTTGGCTTTTGAGGAATGGCAACATTTCTTGGAGGTGGCCGCTCATCCTGTTGTGGTGATTACTGACCACAAGAATCTCTTGTATCTGGAGTCAGCCAAGCATATTTCCTCTAGACAGGCTTGCTGGTCACTGTTCTTGAAAAGGTTCAATTTCTTCGTTACTTACTGTCCGGATTAGAAAAACACAAAGGCTGATGCATTGTCCAGAAGTTTTCCTGGTGGAGAACTACGTGAGGAGCCGGTGCCCATTCTCCAGATGGGTGTGATAGTGTCGGCTATCAGTACTGAGGTAGAAGCTGAGATAGCTGAGGCACAGGAGGAGGTACTGCTAGGTTTTCCTGTTAACAGGTCTTTTTGTTCCTTAGCACCTTCGCCTTAAGGTGTTGGGGAGCACCATGATTTCGTCCTGGTTGGTCATCCAGGGTTTAAGGACACATTGGAGCTTCTGTTGTGTCGATTTTGATGGCCCAAAATTCAGAGGGATATCACCTCCTATGTATAAGCCTGTTCCACTTATGCGCGTTCCAAGTCTTCACACTCTCATCCTTCTGGTACGTTGTTTCTGCTTAGTGTGCCTAGAAAACCATGGAAAGATATTTCCATGGGTTTTGTTATGGATCTACCTTCCTCTGCTGGTAACACTGTTTGGTGGTAGTGGACCGTTTTTCTAAAATGACACATTTCGCTGCACTACCATCCTTACCTAATGCCAAGACACTGGCTCAGATATTCATACGTGAAATGGTGAGACTCCATGGGGTTCCGTCTGACATTGTGTCTGATAGGGGTACCCAGTTTGTTGCTAATTTCTGGAGAGCTTTATGTTCGTGCTTTCGTCGGCTTTATATCCGCAGTCGAATGGACAGAGCACATGAATCAAAATCTAGAACTGTATTTGACCTGCTTTGTCTTTGACAATCATGTGGAGTGGTCGACTTTCCTTCCTCTCGTGGAGTTCACCATTCATAATCATCATAATGAGTCCTGTTATGATCTGGTGGCCTAAGCGCAGCATGAGACGTACTCTGGAGAAGGTGGTACCTGTACTGACCGCAGACCCTGAACTTAACACCGCAACTAGAAGTAGCTGTGGAATGTACCTATCACTCCCTAGACATCTCAACACAGCCGGAGGACTAATTACCTCTAGAGATAGAAAAGGGAAAACTATCTTGCCTCAGAGAAAATTCCCAAAGGATAGACAGCCCCCCACAAATATTGACTGTGAGAGGAGAGGGAAAAAACATACACAGACTGAAATCAGAATTTAGCAAAGGAGGCCACTTCTAGCTAAATAGAAAGAATAGGACAGAGTACTATGCGGTCAGTATTAAAACACTAGAAAATATCCCCACAGAAAATACAAAATCTCCACAGCTAACTAAAGATATGGAGGGTATATCTGCATCTCCAGAGATACCAGCTTGGCTAAACAAATCCTTATACAGACCAAGCTGGACAAGACAAAAACATAGAAAAGAACTGAACAATAAGGCCACAGCATGTGGACAGCAAAAATCAAGGCCAGAACTTATCTTTGTTGAAATGAACAGCAAAGCAGGAGAGAGCAGGCAGGGATGTGAATCCTCCAGGAACAATGGACAACTGGCACTGACTAAAGGGTCAAGCAAGGCTAAATAGCCCAGTCAGGATTGCAAAAACTTGACACACCTGATGAATGCTGCGATCCAGAGACAGCAGCACTACCACTTATAACCACCGGAGGGAGCCCAAGAGCAGAATTCACAACAGAGTCCTCTGGGAAGTGCCCTTTTTTCTGTGTGTATGGCCAACACCCTCAGTTCAGCACTCTTCGTCAAGGGTATTCTTCTGGAGTCCCTGAGGAGGATTGGGTGGGTGTGTCATTATTGTCTACATGGAGGAAAGTTAAACAGTGTTTACTTAGTATGGGTTCTAGGTATAAGAGTGTGGCTGACTGTAGACGTGTGCCTGGTCCAGACCTGAATGTGGTTGATTTGGTGTGGTTATCCACTAGGAGCATCAAACTCAAGTTAACATCATTTAAGTTGGGTCACCGCTTTATCGGTCCATTCAGAATCTTGGCCGTCATTAACCCACTGGCCTTCCGATTGGACTTACCTGCCGTGTACAGGAATCATAATGTTTTCCATAAGTCTCTTCTGAAGAAGTTTGTGAGTTCGGGCGATGTTACTCACGCTCCTCTGCCGCCAGCCTTAGTGGATGGCTCTTTAGAGTTTGACGTATCCAGGATTGTTGACTCTCGTATCGTTCATTGCTCTCTACAATATCTGGTGGATTGTGGAGACCATGGTCCAGAGGAGAGGACGTGGGTGCCTACGACAGATATCCATGCTGATCGACTAGTCACAGGTTTTCATTGTCGTCACCCTGATGAACCAGGTCTGCGACATCCTGAGGGCCCTGGGGTCCCTCGAAGAGGGCGGGGAACTGCTGTGGCAGCTTAGTTCAGAATCTTTACGCACTGGGGAGTCTGTTGTGCAGTCTTAGACCTTCCTGTTTCTCAGCTTGAGTTTGGGCGTCAGTGGTGGTTTGATCCCTGATGCTCAGCTTGGCAGGAGTTAACTTTTTGATTAGTGGTTGAGGCTGCTGGGAATGCCTTTTCCCTTTTAGTATGGTTCAGAACATTCCTGGACATCGACTAAATAATAATAATAATAATAATAATAATAATAATCTATAGCATTTGCGTGTTTCTTGCATACCGGTTCCGTGTTGGAGTAGCTGTTGATACTCAAGTCTGTATTTAGGAGTTTGGTGAAGTATACTTTGTTGTTTGTTCATTTCCCTATTTGTATTGTGTTCCCCTCACACACATATCGTGTCATCCTGTTAGTTTGCTTTGCGGTGCAGTTTACTTATTGCCTGTCCTTCTTTATCTGTGGTTTCAATTACTGTTCACCTTCTGGGGTGGGGGTTTAGCTCAGGGCTGGACAGGAGATAGGGACAGGTCGGTGACTCAAGCCTCCCTACCATCAAGGGTACCCTCGAGTTAAGGAAAGACAGGGCTCCCCCTGGTCTGAGGGGCAGTTCAGGGGCCCTGGTTCCTCATCTCCTGTTTCCCCATTACTTCCCGTGACGATAGTCAAAACATGGTCCAAAGGGGCAAACACTCACCAGGAAGCACAAACTACGTCTGGCAGGGATCAGAGGCAGAAGGTCAGTTAAGCATCTGGGCAATCTCCAGAGCAAAGAATACTTGGAGAAAATCCTGCACCTCCCAGTCATAGATTGGACAGCCAAGCTGTCAATGAAAGTATTGACAGCTCAGCACACCCATAACAAGAATGAAAGGCCGAGCCATCAATCAAAGCAATGACAACTCAACATGATCCAGACCCAGTCAGGACCTCCCTCTTTTGCTTCTGCTCACCAAGCCCAAGGGGCTGCATTGCAGCGCATACCTCGCTGTTGTAGGGAGCTTTTCTGGAGCTCCACAGCCATAAAAACAGAACAGCCGTGCAGCTACAAGCTCCCTCCGCCTCTTCTGTGATGTGCTGGTGTCAGATGATGGGGCCTACATAATGATGTAATCGCACTGGCACATACGCGTCCTGGGCACCGGAGAGGAGCTGCAGGGGATCATATGAGAGGTGTAAAAAACTTTTTTTTATTTTTCTGAAATTAATGAAATGGTGTGGGGAGCAAATGATTGACGGTGGAGGATGGGGGACAGTAAATGATGATGTAATAAAGGATCATTGGGGGAGTGCAAATATTGATAAATTGGGGTGAGGGAGAGCAAATTATGAATTGAGGGTGGAGGAAGGGGACAGCAAATAGTGAATTTGGGGTGAGGAGACTAAATTATGATGAATTGAAGGTGGAGGAGTGTAAAGGATTTTGTATTGAAGGTGAGGGAGTGGGTGGGTATGAAGTAGTGATGAGCGAATGTACTCGTTACTCGAGATTTCTCGAGCATGCTCGGGGGTCCTCCAAGTATTTTTTAGTGCTCGGAGTTTTAGTTTTTAGCACCGCAGCTGAATGATTTACATCTGTTAGCCAGCATAAGTACATGTGGGGGTTGCCTGGTTGCTAGAGAATCCCCACATGTACTTATGCTGGCTAACAGATGTAAATCATTCAGCTGTGGCACTAAAAACTAAAACTCTGAGCACTAAAAAATACTCAGAGGACCCCCGAGCATGCTCGAGAAATCTTGAGTAACGAGTATATTCGCTCATCACTAGTTAGAAGTAAATGATAATAAATTGAGACTGGGGGATGGGGTAGAGCAGGGGTCCCCAACCTGTAGCTCGGGAGCCATATGTGGCTCGCGGTCCCATGAATTGTGGCTCGCGGCTGTCTGTCAGCTTGGTGCATTATCTCCAGTTCTAGCAAACAGGTATGAAGAGCACATCTGAAAATGGTGAATTTTGTGAGCAGCCCTGCATAGAAGAGCAGATCTGGATGCACATATATTGGTCTTAGTGGTTTTGAGATGATTTAAGTATGGTACGCTGGAGACAGGATGACACCACATGTCAGAGGAGGTGCTTGAAGCTGGATGTGACAGTGTCTTGGGAGTGCTTTATAGGAGAATACTGAATGGGGGGTATTGTAGGAACCCCTTGATCTTTGTATACTGTTTCAGGGTGATTGATTTTTGTGGAAAAGCTTTAGTTACCATTATGCCTGTAATGGGGGCTTTGGTTGTCACTATTGTGAGGGGGCGGAAGCTGAATTTGGCTCACGAACCTCTCTCAAGGCTGGATGTGGCTCGCGACCCTCTCACAGAGCGGAATGTAGCTCTCAAGGTCAGAAACGTTGGGGACCACTGGGGTAGAGCAAATAATTATAAATTGAGGGGGCTCCCTGCGTGCGCCCATCAGAACAATGTGATTAGATTGCGTTGTTCTGAGGGTCTCCATGGAGACCCCCGGCCAAGAGCTCCTGAGAGTAGGAGCTGAGAAGCTACCTTCCCTGCCTGCCAGATGCTGATCTGATGCTCTGCAGTGCAGAAACATTACAGAGTATCAGATCAGCGATAAATATAATAAAGCGATACAAAAATAATTATTTTTTCTACAAAATAGTTTTTATTGCGTAAAAGCGACAAAACATAAAAAATATAAATGGGGTATCGCTGTAATCGTACTGACTCGAAGAATAAAGCTGCCTTAGCCTGAGCACTTACTCAAGGGTTTCCATGTAAATCTCTGTAGTACGTGATTCAGTCGGCCTATAATGAGGTAGATGGAGGCACAGTGGACGTTACCTCACCTGTGATCCACTGGTGTCCATCTTTTTAGGCGAGTATAAAAGTGCAGTTGACCACAGTTTTGTGCACTTCTGAAAAGAAGGACATTGCTGAACAGAAGCCAGATGGAATACAGAGTAACTATGCTGCATCATTATAGTGAATGGATTCTTTGGGGGTGTCTTCTGCTTCAAGTCACTCGGAGATTTAGATGGAAACCCCAAATTAAATGCTTAGCGTAGAGCGCCATACGGCGAAGCACACATATGGGGTATTTCTACATTCAGAAGAAATTTTGGGACATATTTTGATGCCATTTTTACTCATTTCCTAGTATGAAAATGTAAAATTTAGGGCTAACACACTTGTTTGGTGGTAAAACTAATGTTATTGTTAACTATTGTATGGTGCAATTTTACAGTTACTCATATGAAAATTTTAAAAAATTGGAATTTCTTTGTGAAGTTTAGTTTTTTACTTCCACATTCCATTAATTCTTGTGAAATACCTGAAGGGTTAATAAACTTCTTGAATGTGGTTTTTAGTACCTTGAGGGATACAGATTTTAGAATGCTGTCACTTTTGGGCATTTTCTGTCATATAGGTCCCCTAAAGTCACTTCAAATGTGATGTGATCCCCCCAAAAAAAAGATTTTGTAAATTTTGTTGTAAAAATGAGAAATCGCTGGTCAACTTTTAACCCTTATAACTTCCCAACAAAAAAATGATGTTTCAAAAATTGTACTGATATAAAGTAGACAAGTGGGAAATGTTATTAATTAACTTGTTTGTGTGACATAACTCTCTGATTTAAGGGAATAGAAATTAAAAGTTTGATAATTGCTAAATTTTCAAAAATTTCTCAAATTTCCAATTTAAAAAAAAATAAATATAAGTAATATCAAATAAATTTTACCACTATCATGAAGTACAATATGTCACAAAAAACAATCTCTGAATTAGTGGGATACATCAAAACCTTCCTGAGTTATCACCTCATAAAGTGACAGTAGCCTGGTCAGGAAGATAAAAACAGGCTTCAGGTTAAAGTGGTTAATCTTTATTTTCAGTTTTCAGCTAATGATATGCTTGTGCTCCAGGGTGGGCCTGGAGAGGGGTCTTTATGTGGTGCTGTGCTTAACTATTCATACTGATGGCTTGTGACATGTCACTGAAAAAAAATCACCTTCAGCAGGCAGGCGCTAGCGGCTGCGCCTGCACTGCAGCGTGTTCGCATGTATAATGAGCATTTAATTATTTTATTTGCTGGTATAAATAACTTCAGGGAAAAAAAAATCTGTCTCAAAATGATGCTGGCAACACCTGTACAGTAGCATCTATCTGCGATCCGATAGAGAAAAAAATATAGTTTCCACCAAGATTGCGCCTCTGGCACAGTATCAGTAGCGGGTACTATGTCACATTGGCAAAACCCCTGAGGTGCCAGAACAGCAGAACCCCACACAAGTGACCCCATTTAGAAACTACATCACTATATGACTTCATCTGAGGGTGCAGTGATTATATTGACACCATGGGTGTGTCACAGAATTTTATACCATTGTGAAGAAAAAATAACTACATTTTTACCACAAAAATGTAGTTTTAGCCCCAGATTTTACATTTTCACATGGGGAGATGGGTTAAAATGTCACCAAAATGTGTCACACAATTTCTGCTGAATGTGGCAATACCCCATATGTGACTGAACAGTACTGCCTAGTCCAACGTCAAGACTCGGGAGGTAATGAGCGCTATTTGACTCAAGGAGAACAAATTGTCTTAAAATAGTTTGGGTAATGAATATACAAAGCCCCTAAATGCCAGAAGAGCAGAATCCCCCTCAAGTAACAACATTTTGAAAATTATTCCCCTCTGGGAATTTATGTACAGATGTAGTGATAATTTTTCTCCATGGGTGTTTTCCAGAAGCAAGAAACAATGGATATTGCTAAGTGAAAATTGAAAAATCTGACATTATAGTTCCCGTATGTTGTAGTACCTATACATTGTGCCTAGCTCGTGCCTCTGGAGACATGGGCCACATAAATTAAGCATGCTCTCATTACTACATAAATGCCAAACATGCTATTTGCAGTTTAGGCACTGTGCCAGTTCAACTCACTCAGTGGTATATGGAGGTAGAAAAAAGGAACACTGTATCTTTAAATATTCAGTTGGCTTATTATATGGCTGCATAAACCAACAAGAAGGGGAAAGTAAATCACAGCACTTTGAGCAAAAACAGGAAAACAACAAAGAAAACAAAATGCTGTACACAGTCCATATATTGTGGGAAGCTGCCCTCTCTGCAGCACCACAGGTTCAGTCTTTCCTCCTCAGGAAACAAACCAGTACTGTTATCATTGACAGCAGACGTAGTCTGATGGCAGGAGTAGTCTCTCATCAGCTGGCGTCTACTGACCTGTGGGTCACAGTATCTCTGCGGGATCACGCTGACATCAGACAGCATGACCCTCCAGCGCTCTGACGGCGGTAACATTTTTTTTAAAATTTGAGCACAGGCATCGGTTGATGAGACCACTTCTCCCATCAGTGGCTCCTGCTATCACTGTTATCTCTGACAGCAGACGTAGCCTGATGGGAGAGTAGTCTCTCATCAGCCGACGCCTTTTACTACGGGTCACCTCTGCGGGGTCATGCTAGTGCAGCGCCCCAGAGTCCTGGTCGTTGCAGTGCTGTGGCTTCGCCGCTAAGGGGAGCCATGGTACGTTCGATGGCACCGAAGGAGTTCCTCCAATCAGGTATCACAGACACCAATATGTTTCACAGCTGGGCCTCCGGGGGGAGCTAAGGGTGCTATTCATTAGGCCACTCCCCACCATAGTGGGTAAACTGGGGGTCAGGCAGAAAGTTAGAGAGAACGCTGACGGGATTGAACGGAGCAACACCCTGTGGCAGGGGGTGTTGTGAAGGGAGAGACTGTAGGGTCTCTGCCAGGGGTGGGATCCTGGCAGAGGCTTGGCATTGAAAGAACGTAACGGGTCCGCGCAGGCTCCTGGAAGCGGCGGGACTCAAGAAAGGACTAGAAGCGAGATAGATTGTGCTGAGTGAGAAACGAGATCAAGCAGAAGGAGAATACCAGCAGGGGTTGTGCTGAAAGAGGCAGCACCTTGCCGAGGCGCAATACCGGTGGCCGGAACGCCGAGGGAGTGGATTAGAATACAGCTTCAAGCCATACTCCAAACAGCGGCAGGACAGTCGGTCTCAGGCGGGCTGTCTACCACATATCACCTATGAAGTCTTGGGGGGCAATTGCGGGAGAGGGGCGTCTCTAGGGTCCCGGAAGAACTCCAGGCCTACCTGACAAACGGGTGCCATTCCAACCTGAATACAGGGAAGGGGTGGATTACAGAGGAACATCAAATCGAGTTGTGAGGGAACTTAAGAAACAGACACAACCGTTGTGGGGTCACTTTCCGTGAGCACAGCAGGGAAGGACTACAACACATAGCGCTAAGAAGGAAGGCACAGATTTCCACCTGAGAGGAGAACTCTGGAGGTGCCATTGGACCGGCCGGACTTGCGTAGCCTGGTGAACCGTATTCCGGACTGAGGACTCAGAGATCTCCAGTAAAGAGGTAAAGAGACTGCAACCTGGTGTCCTCGTTATTTACCGCGACTTACACCCCACAACTGCACCGCTACATCGCTACCATTACTACCACCTATTGCACCGGACGTCCCCCACTGACGGACAGGGCCACGGACCGGGTCTAGCCACCGTGACAACCCCGAGACTGAGAACTAGAGGCCCGGCTCCGGGTACCCCTCGGCCCTGCGGCGGTGTGGGGGCGCTCCAATTTGGCGTCACGAACAGGATCTACTTAAGCCTGAAGAATCAGGTCATGTGTGCCTAGAGACTGTGATTTGTTGTGCTTGGACTGTACTTTATTACAAAGACTGTGCTGCGCCAGTTGCCGCCAAAATCTGCCGCCATTGTAGCGCTGAGGAGAGCGCAGGAAGAGAAGAGGGGCGTGGAGTGGGCGTAGACGAGCTGGAGAGCGCGAACAGTAATGGCCGCCCAGTCTAAGTATTTCTGTGTCCTGAGGACGTGCCCGTCAACAGCTGAGGTACGCCTCCTGATCTTGGTCGGAGGGTGGAGACCATGGGGACGGGGCCGCCCACGGAAGAGACCGCGAGAAGGAGACGCGGGAAAAGAGCAAGAAATGGCGGCACCAGAAGCACCACGCGGAGCTGAGTCGGCTCAGTCTGAGGCCGCGGCGTCCGAGACAGACTCCGAGGCACCGCTGCTGGGAGGTCTGACCCTTACCGAGTCCCCGATGGGCCGACTTCCGACGCCGTTATCGGAGGGACGTGTGGCTGCGGCTGAGGCCCGCCAGCTGGCCCGCCGACTGAGGGCCGATGCCCGCGTGCTCACCCGGGTGGGCCAACCCACCGAGATTAAGCTGTCTCCCATTGCTCCTTACCCGGGCCCGGCTGAAAGCACCCCACCTGCACCGGGTCTGAAGATCATGCCGGATGCGGAGCACTTACGGCGCCTTATGGCAGAGTGGCGGAGCCGGCCCCAGCCTGCAGAACAAGTGGACTTGGTTGGTGTCCCCGAGATTCCGCCCTCGCACTGGGGTGTTGTGGTGGCCTTCCATCCCCAGCAAGGGAGAGGGGTCATACAGGAGATTGGGGAGCCGATCCAGGTCCGGGTGGACCGAGAAGAGGTGGAACCTTCTGGCAGGCGGTTTGATTGTAACCTGGAGCCGGGGGACGCCGTCACCTATACGAGGTGGAGAAGGAACACCAGTGAGACGGGCTGGTTTGCCCGGGGGGTCCAACGATGTGTCGCCCTCCAGGCTGCTGCTGGGACACCAGAAGAGGATAGTCCTGGAGGAAAGGCAGCGGGACCTGACCCCGCGGAACCAGGGGAAGTTCGACCTCACCGCGCCCCGGAGAGGCGGGTACGCCTACCGACGAGAAGGACCTCCCGGAGAGGGATTCTATCTTTACTGGAGCCAGGATGGCGTCCTGGCTCACCGGACCGATCTGTGGGTCTGGTGAAGCCAGGAAGGAGATCACCTTCCGCTGAACCTCAGTAAGATATTGCTTTCAATGTTGATGAAAATGTAAATAGTTGCTACTTTATTGTTTTAACTGTTCTTTTAAGTTGCTGCTAAACCTGTCCAGGGTTAATGGATCCCTCTGTTGACCCGGGATCCCCTTTGTTTGTTTTCCTTTTTCTGAAGTTTTTGCACAAAGTTATACAAACTGCAGTAATCATGGACTGTGCATGATTCGAACTTCCTTTGTAAATAGTTTGCACCTTCTTAAAGGTGCTTCCTACTGGTTTTAGCCAAAGACACTTTGCGAAGATATTTGCCCTATTGGTTTGAGCCAAAGACACTTTGTGAAGATACCTTTCCTACCGGTTCTAGTTAAAGACATTTTGCGAAGATACCATACCGGAACCTTTGCGTGGGCTGGTAGGCTGAGGAGACGAGCTACCTCGGAAAGATTTGGTCCCCTCTTAAAGGGGATGTGAAGAATTGAACTTGAGAAAGATACTGTTGCAGAACAGTAATGCCATGATGATGCTTTGAAAAGAAATGTAACTGTTTTACATGCTAAGTTATATGTGTTGAATTTGTTGAAATGTGAAATCTAAATAATGTTTTGCAGAAAGAAAAGATGCAGAGAGCCCGTAGGGGTAGAGATAGAGATCTGCATAGCTGAAAGTAAGGAAGTAATGATGAAGGTGAGGATAGAAGGTCAACCCTGCGTCCCCATAGAAAGTTACTTTGTTACTAAGGACAGAAGGCGAACCCGTAGGGGTTAGAGAGTGAGTCCTTAAAGGAGCCGAGTAGAGCTGGCTCAGAGTTCTCTAAAAAGAAAGGAATGTTATGTCTATACTATGTATAGTAGCGAAAGGCAGTAGGCCCTGGCTGAACGGGGCGGTCCTGTAAAAGAAAGGAGAGGCAGTAGGTCTGGTGCCATAGGGACAGGCGGTCCTGCAGGTTCAAAGTAGGAGAATGTGAAGTTACCTTACCCTGTAATGTGATTATAGGAAGGCCTTTGGTAAACTAAGAGTGTATGTTTCTTAAAGGCAATGTTAATTTATTGTTCCAGAATTTGCACTAAGTAGAATACCCGGTTGGGTAACAGGAGATATGCATAGCCTGTAATTTATAATGTTGACTATGTTTGTAACGTTAAAAGTGTCCTCACCTCCCATAAAGGGAAGCCTGTTCAAGTATGCTTATTGTTTTACACTCAACAAAATTGTATGTCTTTTTGCTAATCTGTATTGTTGTTTTTCTTCCCAGTCCCGGAGTACTGTGTTTAACCAGGGGGGAGTGCAGCGCCCCAGAGTCCTGGTCGTTGCAGTGCTGTGGCTTCGCCGCTAAGGGGAGCCATGGTACGTTCGATGGCACCGAAGGAGTTCCTCCAATCAGGTATCACAGACACCAATATGTTTCACAGCTGGGCCTCCGGGGGGAGCTAAGGGTGCTATTCATTAGGCCACTCCCCACCATAGTGGGTAAACTGGGGGTCAGGCAGAAAGTTAGAGAGAACGCTGACGGGATTGAACGGAGCAACACCCTGTGGCAGGGGGTGTTGTGAAGGGAGAGACTGTAGGGTCTCTGCCAGGGGTGGGATCCTGGCAGAGGCTTGGCATTGAAAGAACGTAACGGGTCCGCGCAGGCTCCTGGAAGCGGCGGGACTCAAGAAAGGACTAGAAGCGAGATAGATTGTGCTGAGTGAGAAACGAGATCAAGCAGAAGGAGAATACCAGCAGGGGTTGTGCTGAAAGAGGCAGCACCTTGCTGAGGCGCAATACCGGTGGCCGGAACGCCGAGGGAGTGGATTAGAATACAGCTTCAAGCCATACTCCAAACAGCGGCAGGACAGTCGGTCTCAGGCGGGCTGTCTACCACATATCACCTATGAAGTCTTGGGGGGCAATTGCGGGAGAGGGGCGTCTCTAGGGTCCCGGAAGAACTCCAGGCCTACCTGACAAACGGGTGCCATTCCAACCTGAATACAGGGAAGGGGTGGATTACAGAGGAACATCAAATCGAGTTGTGAGGGAACTTAAGAAACAGACACAACCGTTGTGGGGTCACTTTCCGTGAGCACAGCAGGGAAGGACTACAACACATAGCGCTAAGAAGGAAGGCACAGATTTCCACCTGAGAGGAGAACTCTGGAGGTGCCATTGGACCGGCCGGACTTGCGTAGCCTGGTGAACCGTATTCCGGACTGAGGACTCAGAGATCTCCAGTAAAGAGGTAAAGAGACTGCAACCTGGTGTCCTCGTTATTTACCGCGACTTACACCCCACAACTGCACCGCTACATCGCTACCATTACTACCACCTATTGCACCGGACGTCCCCCACTGACGGACAGGGCCACGGACCGGGTCTAGCCACCGTGACAACCCCGAGACTGAGAACTAGAGGCCCGGCTCCGGGTACCCCTCGGCCCTGCGGCGGTGTGGGGGCGCTCCACTGACATCTGACAGCGTGACCCTACAGGGCTCTGACAGCGGTAACGATTTACCAGCAGTAACGTTACCGCCGATCAGAACCACTGCACCAGTGTTTCCCATCCTGTCACACAGCCTGGGAAACACCGGCATTTGTGTTATGTATGCATATGTTTTTTACTTCCATTGACTCCAATGGCGTTCGACTATAATCAGCGAATACTCGGCGATTAAGTCGGCGAATATTGCAAATTCGGCAATCATGATATGAACCGAACATTGAAATATTTATTCATCTCTAATTATCACACAGTGAAATATGCTTTTGTGCACAAAAATAAGTTTTTGAATAGTATTCTGAGAGCTATAATTTTTCTAGATTTCTGCTGAGTCGGCTGACAAATCATGTGAGGGCTTATTTTTTGCTGGACGAGTTGACGTTTTTATTGGTACTATTTTCAGGCACATAAAATGCACCTTTTTTCATTAAAGGGAGTCTAGAAGTGGATCTAGATTTTAAGCACCCAGGGCAAAAATTCAGTTTGGCGTCACCTCCTATACTACTCAAACTGCAGCTTATGCGTTTTTTAGTAGCTGTCATGTGACTGCTTAATTTGTATGTGATTTGTATTCTTACAGTCACGTGCCAATAAACTGTTCTTTCTAATTTCTTAATGTTTAGTGAAATACTACAGCCCCTGCTTCAGTCAGAGAAGCATGAAGAGAAACTAATCAGCACATAACTGAAAGTATGAAAATTGCATGAGTGGTCATGGTTAGCACAGCAGCCTTGCAGCGCTGGAGTCCTGGGTTCTAATCCCACCTTGGACAACATCTGCAAATAGTTTGTATGTTCTCTCCGTGTTTGCGTGGGTTTCCTCCGGGCACTCCGGTTTCCTCCCACATTCCAAAGACATACTGATAGGGAATTTAGATTGTGAGCCCCATCGGGGACAGCGATGATAATGTGTACAAACTGTAAAGCGCTGCGTAATATGTTAGCGCTATATAAAAATAAAGATTATTATTATTATGTGATGATGGCTGGAACTAACAAGCAAAACCAAATCCTGACAGTGAGTATGTTATATGCTGTTATCATTGGGTGACTTGAGTATGGTTCAGTGCTTAATTTTATAATTAAAGGCATTGTTCAGGTTCGTGATGAGTCTGCTGTCACTCCATGTGACATGTGACTTTAGACTTCTGAATCCTCATAGCATATGCACTGCATGCTGTCAGGAGTCTCCTGTGCAGGCGGCAAGAGCATGTTGTTATGTGACTGCAAGTATGCAATTTGCATACTTCTAGCAACATTCTAACTAAAAATGCGATTCCTCATTTAATAAAAATTAATTAAGGAAGGCAGCAGGTGTCTAGTCGGCACATGACCGCATGTATGCAAACTGTATGGCTAGGTGTCCTCCAGCTCTCACTGTCAGCACCAGAGTATTATGACATGGTGCATTGCGTACTGGAAGATTCAGAAGAATGCAGTCACAAAGAGTGAATTCAGACTTTCGTCAGAATCCTGAATGACCCATAATGCTCCTTACATAAATACAAATGTAGTAACCCTTAACTTGTCTGACAACACAATATTTATTTTACATGGCTAGGTATTAAGTAATCTTATAAGTTATGGATTGTTGCATGTGGTCAGGATCAGGATCAACAGCAGCACAGAAAAAAATCACTAGCACCCACATCAGTAGAAAAATATAGCAGCACAACCTAAATCAATGCAAAAATTCATCACCAGAACCACCATCAATACATGAGTACATTACAAGACCTCCCATTAGAACAGAAATACAGCAAGAGAACCACCATTAGTACATGAATACAACACCAGACCCACCATTAGTACATGAATACAGTTCTATCATATGAACCTACAATTCCTAGTATGTCAAAAAACAATGATAAGGAGATGCTGGAAGTTTGTTGTTTTTAATTATCATCAGACTGCAGACATATAGGAACCACAGTGCTGATGAGATGCAGGCAGTATCAAAAATAAACATTTACACACAAGTGCCTAAAGGTACCATCACACTAAACGATATCGCTAGCGATCCGTGACATTGCAGCGTCCTAGATAGCGATATCGGTGTGTTTGACACGCAGCAGCGATCAGGATCCTGCTGTGATATCGCTGGTCGTTGATTAAAGTTCAGAACTTTATTTGGTCGTCAGATCGCCGTGTATCGTTGTGTTTGACAGCAAAAGCAACGATACCAGCGATGTTTTACAATGGTAACCAGGGTAAATATCGGGTTACTAAGCGCAGGGCCGCGCTTAGTAACCCGATGTTTACCCTGGTTACCAGTGTAAAATGTAAAAAAACAAACACTACATACTCACCTTCGCGTCCCCCGGTGTCCGCTTCCTGCACTGACTGAGCACCGGCCATAAAGTGAAAGCACAGCACAGCGGTGACGT
Organism: Ranitomeya variabilis; assembly: GCF_051348905.1. Taxonomy (NCBI): domain Eukaryota; kingdom Metazoa; phylum Chordata; class Amphibia; order Anura; family Dendrobatidae; genus Ranitomeya; species Ranitomeya variabilis. The sequence goes on from NC_135234.1 coordinate 235,231,041, forward strand.
CACCGCTCTGCTGTTAGGGCCGGCGCTCAGTCAGTGCAGGAAGCGGACGCTGGGGGACGCGAAGGTGAGTATGTAGTGGTTTTTTTTTTACATTTTACACTGGTAACCAGGGTAAACATCGGGTTACTAAGCGCGGCCCTGCGCTTAGCAACCCGATGTTTACCCTGGTTACCCGGGGACCTCGGCATCGTTGGTCGCTGGAGAGCGGTCTGTGTGACAGCTCTCCAGCGCCCAAACAGCGACGCTGCAGCGATCGGCATCGTTGTCTGTATCGCTGCAGCGTCGCTTAGTGTGACGGTACCTTTATAGGTGACATCTTGCCAAATGCCAGAAGAGCCTGTCTGGCAGTGGGCTGCCTTGTCTGCTACATTGTTAACAGAATCAGTGTTCTCAAGACATCCGTACCATTAAGAGTTTTGATGGAGCACAAAGTCGCTGACTCCTTCACTTACCCCACCAGGCCACAGGTGTCATTATAAATGTTGGTCTTGTAGTAAATCTTCCTTTCCTCCATCCAGGGTAATATTAGTAATATATCCCATCTTGTTCATGGGGATGGGGACAACATGTGCCAGTGTGATTTCAAATGCCAGGACTAAATTTCAGCCCCAGTCCGTACCTGGTGATACCTATAGAGCCCGGGGCGTGCTAGAGTCCCTGTAAAAAGGGTCAAGTCACCAGTCATACAGGTTATGTCCTATCCTATGTGGGGGACAGAGAGAACAGCTGTGAGGACCTTATGTGAAGCCATAGGCAGTAAGGGAATACAACACCACCGCGCCACCTGGTAAAGGGAGACTCTGGACTCGCTTCCATGCCAGCCGGACCCTACCTGCCCTACGATCTGGTACCCTGGACTGTGGCTGCCTGAAGTCTTCAGTAAACCAGGTAAAGAGACTGCAAACCGGTGTCCTCGTTCTTTACTGCACCATTCACCATCTTCCATCTACACACTGGGAGCCCTGGGGATACACTTCACCTGTGGGAAGTTATACCATCTAGCTGCCATAATATCAACCCAGTGGACCACATAAAGGAGCGTTGGTCCCCACTGACTGAATACCACACGTGGCGTCACGAACATAAGCTCTATTCCCCAAATCCCTTTAAAGACTTTCCCCCTTTTACATGGGCGCCCAGGGCCATGGATCGGGTTGCCACCGTGACATCCCCCTGTGAACACCGGTGTAAAGATTATAACGGATAACTCAGGAGACTCTTTGCATGGAACAAGACAACTACAGGACAGTTTTATAAGTGGTAAAGTCTATATTATCACACGGTGATTCAAACAGGTGCAGAGAGAAACTCAAGTCCATAACACTTGGTGTAAATATTAAACGCAGCTTAACAGTCTATAGGAAACTTCAGAGGAAAATGCAATCACGCAGAAAGTCTATGAAGCACAATTATTCTTGAGGATACTTGACACGAATAAGTCCTTGGTGGTCCAAACACAGATAGATATGCTTATAAGGCAGTTCAAATAATATCTTAGCACAACCAGGGAGGCCTGGGTAAAAGTCTCAGGTTTAAGCAGAGCAGCAACAGCTTACATGTCCAGCAAATGCAGATGGAAACAAACACAAACAGCCAGATGGAGGATTACTGGAAACCGATGTATGCAGCAGAAACTCAGAGCTGAGTAGCAGGATCTCCACACAGGTTCACAGGAGCAGGTGCAGGTGCAGGTGCAAAGCCAGGGAGTCATCAGGAGCTGGATGCAAGGCAGAATACTCTAGCACAGACTAAAGGCTGGGGTGGAGTTATATAGCAGGAAGACACAGTGCACATGAGACCAAAGACACAGGGAAGTAATGCACAAAAGGTAATCAAAATGTTCAGAGTCCTGACATTACTCCCTCATTAGAAGCGGCCTCAGGACGATCCTGGACCTGGTTTCTCAGGGAATCTTTGATGAAAACGAGAGATCTTCTGTTGGGCATTGATGTTTTCCACAGGTTCCCAATAGTCTTCCTCAGGGGGATATCCCTGCCATCTTATCAGATATTGGAGCCGATTCCTGCAAATCCTGGAATCAATAATTTCCTCCACCACAAATTGTTCTTGCCCATCAATCACCACAGGCTGCGGAGGTGGCACAACACGTCCCTGGAAGGTATTAGGAGATACAGGCTTTAGTAAAGATACATGAAAAACTGGGTGTACCTTCATAGTCCTAGGCAGCTTCAGACGGCAGGCCACAGAGCTCATAATACCGTTGATCTTGAAAAGCCCAATGAATTTCTGTCCAAGTTTTTGTGAAGGAACGTTTAACTTCAGATTCTTAGTTGATACACACGGAATCTCCTACCTTGAACATGGGTGCAGGTTTACGGAATCAGGGATTCCTTCAGAACCTCCAGATTTTGCCTCATCTCAGTCAGCCTTTCCTCAACTGCTGGAACCGGAGAATTAATCAGAGACCTAGGTAAGATACATGGATGATAACCCAGATTGGCAAAGAAAGGAGTGAACTTAGTGGAGGCGCTCTGAGAATTGTTGTATGAAAATTCGGCTAACGGCAGTAATTCCAACCAATCATCTTGGAGATGGCTAACATAGCATCTTAGATATTGTTCCAACATCTGGTTGGTACGCTCAGTCTGACCATTTGTCTGGGGATGGTAGACTGACATTAATATTGAGTGCAGAGCAAAACCCCTTCCAGAATCTTGAAGTGAACTGTATGCCACAGTCAGAGATGATCTCATCCAGGACCCCATGCAGCCGGAAAACATTCTGAATAACCAAGTTCACTGTATCCTTAGCTGAGGGCAGGCCGGTGCATGGAACAAAATGAGCAGCTTTAGTCAGGCAATCAACTACTACCATGATCGTATTCATGCCTCCCGATGTAGGCAGCTCCACAATAAAGTCCATTGATATAGACCCCCAAGGTCGGGACGGAACAGGTAACGGTTGCAGGAGACCCGTAGGTGCCACACGAGGAGTCTTGTAATGAGCACATACCTCGCAAGAGAGAACATAGTCCTTAGTATCCTTCAGGCAAGTTGGCCACCAGAAAAATCAGCTTAGGAACTCTTGTGTCTTCTGTACCCCCTGTGACCAGCCAACTTGGAGTCATGTACCAACTTGAGGATCTGCAGACGGACGGCCTCAGGGACGTAGATATGTCGATCTCTGAACCACATGCCATCCTTAAAGACAAGATTAATATCAACAGGTGGGTTGGCCAGAAATACATCACCATCATAAGCCTCCCTGCACTTCTTCCACAAGTCCTGATCATGGATAACTCCGATGAAATTGGCATCAGATAGAATGGTCTTGGATGGGGCTCCAGGTACGGAATCCGCAGCATGGAATCGGGATAAAGCAACAGCCTTCCCATTACAAGAACCTGGACGGTACGAGATAATAAAATTAAATTGATTACAAATAAATTCCAACGAGCCTGACGAGGAGAAAGACATCTAGCGGATCTGAGGAACTCAGCTCAGCTGTCTTCCACTCATCCCCTGGTTGAATACGCACCAAATTATAAGCCCCACGAAGATCCAGTTTAAAGAACACCTTAGCATGGTGGACTCTTTCCATTAATTCGGGAATCAGAGGCAAAGGGTAACGATTCCGTACGGTTACCTTATTGAGCTCTCGATAATCCACACAGGGTCTCAGTGACCCATCCTTCTTCTTTACAAAAAATATAGGTGCCCCTGCTGGTGAAGAAGGACGTATGAAGCCTTTGGCCAGATTTTCATCAATATACTCCTTTAAGGCTTGAAGCTCAGGTGCCGCCAAAGGATATACGTTACCAAAAGGAATAGCTGCCCCAGGAAGCAACTCAATGGGACAGTCATAATGCCTGTGTGGAGGAAGCTGATCTGCATTCTTCTTGTCACAGATGTCAGAGAACTCTTTGTATGCTGAAAGTAAAGTAAATACCTGTACCTGTGGTTCCGTAGCTGTGGACTCGGGGACAGCTTCAGTTAATGCTGAGTTGCTCCTTGTTGGAAAGCTAATCTCCTTGGTCTCCCAGTTGATAGTTGGATTCTGAGAATGCAGCCAAGGGATGCCTAAAATCACAGGAAAATGAGGAGAAGAAATTAACAAGAAAGAGAGTTGCTCTTGATGATTAGGCTCCAACAAAATCTCAAGGGGTGCGGTCTCCTGATCCACGGGACCGGAGATTAAAGGTGACCCATCCACTGTTTCCATGGTAATTGGAGAGGCTCTTTGCTGAATTTCAATACCATGTTCCTTGGCGAATGCGATATCCATAAAATTGCCACCTGCACCAGAGTCAATCATAGCTGCACTGGAAATCCACTGTCCTGTACACAGGATCTTAATTGGGAGAGAACAGTGAGAGTTCTTTTCATTTAGCTCCTTGGCTGGTGAAGTCATAGAAAGTGAATGGAATGCAGCGTTTAAAGGCAGGCTACATTCAGAGATGTCAGATTCATCATCATAGTTGTCATACTCCCCTACTGCTGCTAGCACCTTGTTAGGCCGCTTGGGACACTTGGGACAGTTGATTAGAAAGTGGTCAGACTGGCCACAGTAGAAACATAGACTTTCTTGAAGGCGATGCTCCCGGCGCTCATTACTCTCGCGCCTCTGAACAGAATCAATTTGCATGGGCACCTCCTCTACCTCTCGAGATGTTTTACCTGCAGGCTCTTTGGAAGGAAGGGAAAAGTTAGAAATACGGTTATAGGCAGCAAACTTCTCCTGCCTACGCTCAGTAAGGCAAATGTCAATGTGCACACAATGCTGTATAAATCTTTCTAGCTCTTGTGGTGATTTAGAGCGAGCTAATTCATCCTTTACAATGCTAGACAGACCCCTTTTAAAAATAGGTAATTGTGCATAACTGTCCCAATTAGTATCTACCGCTAATCTCCTGAATTCAGTAGCATACTCAATAACAGAACGTTTAGCCTGGTGTAAAGACAATAAAGCAGATTCAGCGGTTGCACGGCGATTAGGGTCATCAAACATTAATGCCATAGCGGCCAAGAAATCATCCAAGTTATTTAACCGCGGGTCACGAGACTCAAACACCGGATTCACCCAGGCGAGCGCTCGTGCGGTCAGCAGCATTATTACACACAATACTTTGGATCTATCATTAGGAAAACTGTCAGCATGCACATCAGAATATGGCATACATTGATTCACAAAGCCACGAAATTTGTTGCGATCACCATTAAATCTGAATGGGGGCAACTTAGGTGGGCTAGCTGGTGGCGGTTGCCCAGATGGTAAAATCGCTTGAGCAGCCATTTGTGTGCTTATGTCCTGAAAAGCCCGTCCATACTGGGACTCTATACCAGCAAGTTTGTTTTCCTGGGCTGCCATGCGGGTGCTTAAGTCCTGCAAAGTTTGTCCAAACACATGTTGATTGTGTTCAAAGCTTCCAAACTTCTTTTGCAGACCTTCCACATCTTTCTACAGTGATCTAATTATGGAGAACACCTGCTCTAGTCTGCTTTCTGCAGTCATTGTTCCAGCAGTGTCCTCTTTTGAGGCTAGAGTATCCTGTAAAGATTATAAGGGATAACTCAGGTGACTCTTTGCATGGAACAAGACAACTACAGGACACAGTTTTATAAGTGGTAAAGTCTATATTATCACACGGTGATTCAAACTGGTGCAGAGAGAAACTCACGTCCATAACACTTGGTGTAAATATTAAACGCAGCTTAACAGTCTGTAGGAAACTTCAGAGGAAAATGCAATCACGCAGAAAGTCTATGAAGCACAATTATTCTTGAGGATACTTGACACGAATAAGTCCTTGGTAGTCCAAACACAGATAGATATGCTTATAAGGCAGTTCAAATAATATCTTAGCACAACCAGAGAAGCCTGGGTAAAAGTCTCATGTTTAAGCAGAGCAGCAACAGCTTACATGTCCAGCAAATGCAGATGGAAACAAACACAAACAGCCAGATGGAGGATTACTGGAAACCGATGTATGCAGCAGAAACTCAGAGCTGAGTAGCAGGATCTCCACACAGGTTCACAGGAGCAGGTGCAGGTGCAAGTGCAAGCCAGGGAGTCGTCAGGAGCTGGATGCAAGGCAGAATACTCTAGCACAGACTAAAGGCTGGGGAGGAGTTATATAGCAGGAAGACACAGTGCACATGAGACCAAAGATGCCATCTTGGAAAAGGGCAGTAATGCACAAAAGGTAATCAAAATGTTCAGAGTCCTGACAACCGGACCCGGTACCGGGTACCCCACGGCCCTGGCGGGCGACTCATCTTGGCGTCATGAACAGGATGGACCGACGACCCTGAAAATCGGGTTATGTGTGCCTAAAAGACTGTGTTGTGTTGAGAGACTGTGAATTGTGAATTGCCGCCAAAAATGGCCGCCATTTCTGCCGCCATTATAGCGCCACGAGAAGCGCCGGAGAAGAAGGGCGTGCCAGCATGGGAGGAGACTACCAGAGCGGCGTGAACTTTGATGAACGCCCCCTTTACATGTTATGACACGATGAGGACGTGCCCGTCTGCCAAAGAGGTCAGCCTCCTGATCTGCTATGGCGGGAACAAGGGGGAAAAGAAGCCCCAACCCCAGAAGACAGAGCAGCAGTGTGCATGTGTGGCCGCAGACCTGGGAGAGAGGATGGCAACCAGCAGTCACCCGGAGCGTGGGGAAGCAGCCGAAGAGAATCTGGACTCACCATTGCCAGAGAATCCGGACTTCCTGGAAGCGCAGGTGGAGGAGCTGAGCCACCAGCTCCTGGACACCGAGCTGACTGCAGTGAAGAAATGGAAAGCAGCCCTGCGCCAGAAGATCGTGCTGGAGGAGCCGCAGCAGCAGCCAACATCAGCAGCCTCACCAGCGGAGCGGACCGACACATCAGACTCAGGTATAGGAAATGACCCTGCCCCAGTGACCAACCCCGCTCCCGTGGCTGCTCCTGCCCCAGCCAGTAACCATGTTCCAGTGACTGCTCCTGCCTCAGCTACCAACTCCGCTCCCGCGACCGCCCCTGCTCCAGCTGAAGGCCCTGCTCTAGTGACTACTACCGCCACAACCAACGAGACACAGGTAGGCCCGCTCCCCGCTCCATCAGCCCCCCGACCTGGTTGGGGTCACTATAACTTCCCCTGGGATCAGGAATCCGGGATGGAGAGGCACCTGAGTGCTCCACTAACACCCATCAGCACCCCACTGGAGGTGAGCGCAGAGGGGGTAGTCTTCCAATGGGAAATTCAGGGAGCAGAACTGATCGGGTTCCCTGGGAAGGCCCAGCCAGAGGGATCCCATATAGAAGTCCTCACTTTGGTGGAGTACAGCCAGCGTTTAGACCTGAAATGGTGAAAAGAGAATGAGGAGTGCCAAGCCAGGTGCAGAGCTTTTAATGAAAGGGATCTACACGCTGAGGCTCAGGCCAGCAAAAACCGACAAACAAATCAGGGCCCGCTAAGGCAGGGCACAGTGGTAACCTTCAAGCTAAGGGAAGGCTGGGGGTTTATTAAAGAGCCAGGCCTGTATGCTGAGGTCTTTGTCAACAGACGAGATGTAGAATCGCACCTCTGGGAAGGACCAAACAAAAGGCTCCAGCAGCGCCACCTACTGTGCTCAGTAAATGATCGATTAATTAATGTGTGTCTATAAAAAGAAACCCAGCACCCCAGACCTTCACTTGAACTGCAACTTGAGCTCTGACAACATGCCAAAAATCCACCCTGCGACCAAAGCCTGGACTATGAAGAGGCTGAAGACCAGATCCACTGCAGAGGTGGCTGGCACCTTTAATGTGTCTCAGCGTGAAGTACAAAGAATTAAAAAAAGATTTGAAGAGACGGTGTTAAGGTTTGCGGAACGCACCGAATATATTTATTGATGTGATTGGTGCGTTCGCAACCCGGGATCCATGGTGCAGGAAATATCCTGCCGCTAAGTGAATGGCGGCACAGTATGGCGGTATTAACCTGCTCTGTTAGCTTCTCAGAGTGGCTGAGAAAGCAAAGCTCTGTGCCCTGTTAACTCTCACAGAGACACAGGCTAACTACCCAGAAGAGAGCAGTCAGTGGTCATTCATGCACACAACACTCCTCGCCGGAGGTGCCAGCATTCTAGGGGCTTATTTCTGCCGCGTCCCTGAATACTCTCATACACAATCTCCTCGCCAGAGGTGCCAGCATTCTAGGGGCTTATTTCAGCCGGGTCCCTGAACACATTCACGCATATGACCACAGTGGTGCAAAGCATGTAACTTTAGAAGATACTAGCGCATGACCGTGGGGCCATGCGAGCCTTAAATAGCTGCAGCACGTACAAGACCTTCCAAAAGAGGACCAATGAGAAACTGCTACAGAGCCTGCGTACCTACAGGACCTTCCTAGAAAGACCAATAGATTTGGCTGCAGTATCTGAACATGTGACCCTTGATCTCCAGTGAGAGATCTTACCCTGGGCATGCTCAGTGTGTGCAAAGCAGGACTTAGTCCCAGAAAAGCCTGTTCGCCGTAGATCAGTGCAGGGTACAATAGCAGAGCCTGGAGAGGCAGCAATAACCCTTTGCACTGAATCAGACTCAGTGAGACGCTGGGACCGACATCTCCGCTGAGCAGGCTCCACTGCGGCCGATGGAGAATGGGAGACCGCAGCAGACACGGATCGAGATTCCCCCTGTGCAGCAGAGGAAACTCGACTCCTAACATTACCCCCCCTCCTAGGGCCCCCCCCTCCTTGAGCCTCGCTACACTCAAAAGCTGCAATGAGCAGTGGAGCCCGAATGTGCTCCACAGGCTCCCAGGTTCTATCCTCTGGACCGTGACCCTTCCAATTTACCAGATAAAATTTCTTGCCACGTACCACCTTGCACCCCACAATAGCATTCACCTCAAACTCATCCGTGGATGAACCCGATGTCCCGGCAGATGACTCAGAAAACCGGGACAAATGAAAGGGCTTTAAGAGGGAAACGTGAAAGGTATCGGTGATACCAAGGCGTGGAGGAATAGCCAAATGGTAGACCACAGGGTTCACCTGTTCCAGAACCTTGAACCGGCCAATGTAGCGAGGCGCAAACTTAGTGGACTCAACTTGCAGCCTGATGTTACGGGTGGAGAGCAACACTAAGTCACCAGGAGCAAAGGTCGGAGCGGGGCGCCGGTGTGTATGAGCCGAGACCCTCATTCTCTCTGTGGAGGCCCGGATGGCATCCTGTGTGCGGTCCCAGATGTCACGTGCCTCCACCGCCCAGTCTGCCACCCTAGAATCGGTGGATGACACGGGCATGGGCACAGGGACACGCGGATGCTGGCCGTAATTAAGGAGAAAAGGAGTCTGACCAGTGAAATCGGCTACGGCGTTGTTCAAGGCAAATTCCGCCCAAGGTAGCAAAGATGCCCAGTCATCCTGCCTAGCAGAGACAAAATGATGTAAGTATGTCACCAGAGTCTGATTGGTTCTCTCTACCAACCCATTCGTCTCGGGATGATATGCAGAGGAGAGATTCAGCTCTATGCTGAGTAAACGGCAGAGCTCTCTCCAAAACCGAGATGCAAACTGGGGACCCCGGTCGCTGACAACTTTATCAGGCATTCCATGTAAGTGCCAGAAACACATGGGCTACTTGCACACTGAACAAGTCTGTAGGAACCTGTTCACACCACCAAAAAACTTGAAGACACAAAAGCACAGTGAGGTAAAAAATACTCTGTTGTAAAAAAAATCACAGTAATAAGCAAGTGCTAGTCAAAAGATGTAAAGAAAACAGGGTATTTAGTTGATACGTTTTTTTGCAAAAAAATGTATACTAAGCTGCTCCACCAAATCGCCAAGGTATACCCTTATAGAGCAGTCCTAACTAATGTATGCAATCCCTATCTGATGTATTTAAAACCTGATTATCTGTATAGTACCTGTATAAGCAGGGTTCAGAGAGAAAAAAATATACATGTGGACATGCAGGATGGAACAGCTTAAATGCAAATGACCCACAGAGGAGTGGTGGACTCCCCAGTCTTGTAGAAACAAGAGAACAAATATAGAACCAGAAACACATGGGCTACTTGCACACTGAACAAGTCTGTAGGAACCTGTTCACACCACCAGAAAACTTGAAGACACAAAAGCACAGTGAGGTCAAAAATACTCTGTTGTAAAAAAAATCACAGTAATAAGCAAGTGCTAGTCAAAAGATGTAAAGAAAACAGGGTATTTAGTTGATACTTTTTTTGCAAAAAAATGTATACTAAGCTGCTCCACCAAATCGCCAAGGTATACCCTTATAGAGCAGTCCTAACTAATGTATGCAATCCCTATCTGATGTATTTAAAACCTGATTATCTGTATAGTACCTGTATAAGCAGGGTTCAGAGAGAAAAAAATATACATGTGGACATGCAGGATGGAACAGCTTAAATGCAAATGACCCACAGAGGAGTGGTGGACTCCCCAGTCTTGTAGAAACAAGAGAACAATTATAGAACCAGAAACACATGGGCTACTTGCACACTGAACAAGTCTGTAGGAACCTGTTCACACCACCAGAAAACTTGAAGACACAAAAGCACAGTGAGGTCAAAAATACTCTGTTGTAAAAAAAATCACAGTAATAAGCAAGTGCTAGTCAAAAGATGTAAAGAAAACAGGGTATTTAGTTGATATGTTTTTTTGCAAAAAAATGTATACTAAGCTGCTCCACCAAATCGCCAAGGTATACCCTTATAGAGCAGTCCTAACTAATGTATGCAATCCCTATCTGATGTATTTAAAACCTGATTATCTGTATAGTACCTGTATAAGCAGGGTTCAGAGAGAAAAAAATATACATGTGGACATGCAGGATGGAACAGCTTAAATGCAAATGACCCACAGAGGAGTGGTGGACTCCCCAGTCTTGTAGAAACAAGAGAACAATTATAGAACCAGAAACACATGGGCTACTTGCACACTGAACAAGTCTGTAGGAACCTGTTCACACCACCAGAAAACTTGAAGACACAAAAGCACAGTGAGGTAAAAAATACTCTGTTGTAAAAAAAAATCACAGTAATAAGCAAGTGCTAGTCAAAAGATGTAAAGAAAACAGGGTATTTAGTTGATACGTTTTTTTGCAAAAAAATGTATACTAAGCTGCTCCACCAAATCGCCAAGGTATACCCTTATAGAGCAGTCCTAACTAATGTATGCAATCCCTATCTGATGTATTTAAAACCTGATTATCTGTATAGTACCTGTATAAGCAGGGTTCAGAGAGAAAAAAATATACATGTGGACATGCAGGATGGAACAGCTTAAATGCAAATGACCCACAGAGGAGTGGTGGACTCCCCAGTCTTGTAGAAACAAGAGAACAATTATAGAACCAGAAACACATGGGCAACTTGCACACTGAACAAGTCTGTAGGAACCTGTTCACACCACCAGAAAACTTGAAGACACAAAAGCACAGTGAGGTCAAAAATACTCTGTTGTAAAAAAAATCACAGTAATAAGCAAGTGCTAGTCAAAAGATGTAAAGAAAACAGGGTATTTAGTTGATATGTTTTTTTGCAAAAAAATGTATACTAAGCTGCTCCACCAAATCGCCAAGGTATACCCTTATAGAGCAGTCCTAACTAATGTATGCAATCCCTATCTGATGTATTTAAAACCTGATTATCTGTATAGTACCTGTATAAGCAGGGTGCAGAGAGAAAAAAATATACATGTGGACATGCAGGATGGAACAGCTTAAATGCAAATGACCCACAGAGGAGTGGTGGACTCCCCAGTCTTGTAGAAACAAGAGAACAATTATAGAACCAGAAACACATGGGCTACTTGCACACTGAACAAGTCTGTAGGAACCTGTTCACACCACCAGAAAACTTGAAGACACAAAAGCACAGTGAGGTCAAAAATACTCTGTTGTAAAAAAAAATCACAGTAATAAGCAAGTGCTAGTCAAAAGATGTAAAGAAAACAGGGTATTTAGTTGATACGTTTTTTTGCAAAAAAATGTATACTAAGCTGCTCCACCAAATCGCCAAGGTATACCCTTATAGAGCAGTCCTAACTAATGTATGCAATCCCTATCTGATGTATTTAAAACCTGATTATCTGTATAGTACCTGTATAAGCAGGGTTCAGAGAGAAAAAAATATACATGTGGACATGCAGGATGGAATAGCTTAAATGCAAATGACCCACAGAGGAGTGGTGGACTCCCCAGTCTTGTAGAACCAAGAGAACAATTATAGAACCAGAAACACATGGGCTACTTGCACACTGAACAAGTCTGTAGGAACCTGTTCACACCACCAGAAAACTTGACCACTCCTCTGTGGGTCATTTGCATTTAAGCTGTTCCATCCTGCATGTCCACATGTATATTTTTTTCTCTCGGAACCCTGCTTATACAGGTACTATACAGATAATCAGGTTTTAAATACATCAGATAGGGATTGCATACATTAGTTAGGACTGCTCTATAAGGGTATACCTTGGCGATTTGGTGGAGCAGCTTAGTATACATTTTTTTGCAAAAAGAGTATCAACTAAATACCCTGTTTTCTTTACATCTTTTGACTAGCACTTGCTTATTACTGTGATTGTTTTTTACAACAGAGTATTTTTGACCTCACTGTGCTTTTGTGTCTTCAAGTTTTCTGGTGGTGTGAACAGGTTCCTACAGACTTGTTCAGTGTGCAAGTAGCCCATGTGTTTCTGGTTCTATAATTGTTCTCTTGTTTCTACAAGACTGGGGAGTCCACCACTCCTCTGTGGGTCATTTGCATTTAAGCTGTTCCATCCTGCATGTCCACATGTATATTTTTTCTCTCTTAACCCTGCTTATACAGGTACTATACAGATAATCAGGTTTTAAATACATCAGATAGGGATTGCATACATTAGTTAGGACTGCTCTATAAGGGTATACCTTGGCGATTTGGTGGAGCAGCTTAGTATACATTTTTTTGCAAAAAAACGTATCAACTAAATACCCTGTTTTCTTTACATCTTTTGACTAGCACTTGCTTATTACTGTGATTTTTTTTACAACAGAGTATTTTTGACCTCACTGTGCTTTTGTGTCTTCAAGTTTTCTGGTGGTGTGAACAGGTTCCTACAGACTTGTTCAGTGTGCAAGTAGCCCATGTGTTTCTGGTTCTATAATTGTTCTCTTGTTTCTACAAGACTGGGGAGTCCACCACTCCTCTGTGGGTCATTTGCATTTAAGCTGTTCCATCCTGCATGTCCACATGTATATTTTTTTCTCTCTGAACCCTGCTTATACAGGTACTATACAGATAATCAGGTTTTAAATACATCAGATAGGGATTGCATACATTAGTTAGGACTGCTCTATAAGGGTATACCTTGGCGATTTGGTGGAGCAGCTTAGTATACATTTTTTTGCAAAAAAACATATCAACTAAATACCCTGTTTTCTTTACATCTTTTGACTAGCACTTGCTTATTACTGTGATTTTTTTTACAACAGAGTATTTTTGACCTCACTGTGCTTTTGTGTCTTCAAGTTTTCTGGTGGTGTGAACAGGTTCCTACAGACTTGTTCAGTGTGCAAGTAGCCCATGTGTTTCTGGTTCTATAATTGTTCTCTTGTTTCTACAAGACTGGGGAGTCCACCACTCCTCTGTGGGTCATTTGCATTTAAGCTGTTCCATCCTGCATGTCCACATGTATATTTTTTTCTCTCTGAACCCTGCTTATACAGGTACTATACAGATAATCAGGTTTTAAATACATCAGATAGGGATTGCATACATTAGTTAGGACTGCTCTATAAGGGTATACCTTGGCGATTTGGTGGAGCAGCTTAGTATACATTTTTTTGCAAAAAAAGTATCAACTAAATACCCTGTTTTCTTTACATCTTTTGACTAGCACTTGCTTATTACTGTGATTTTTTTTACAACAGAGTATTTTTGACCTCACTGTGCTTTTGTGTCTTCAAGTTTTCTGGTGGTGTGAACAGGTTCCTACAGACTTGTTCAGTGTGCAAGTAGCCCATGTGTTTCTGGTTCTATAATTGTTCTCTTGTTTCTACAAGACTGGGGAGTCCACCACTCCTCTGTGGGTCATTTGCATTTAAGCTGTTCCATCCTGCATGTCCACATGTATATTTTTTTCTCTCTGAACCCTGCTTATACAGGTACCATACAGATAATCAGGTTTTAAATACATCAGATAGGGATTGCATACATTAGTTAGGACTGCTCTATAAGGGTATACCTTGGCGATTTGGTGGAGCAGCTTAGTATACATTTTTTTGCAAAAAAACGTATCAACTAAATACCCTGTTTTCTTTACATCTTTTGACTAGCACTTGCTTATTACTGTGATTTTTTTTACAACAGAGTATTTTTGACCTCACTGTGCTTTTGTGTCTTCAAGTTTTCTGGTGGTGTGAACAGGTTCCTACTGCTTGTTCAGTGTGCAAGTAGCCCATGTGTTTCTGGTTCTATAATTGTTCTCTTGTTTCTACAAGACTGGGGAGTCCACCACTCCTCTGTGGGTCATTTGCATTTAAGCTGTTCCATCCTGCATGTCCACATGTATATTTTTTTCTCTCTGAACTCTGCTTATACAGGTACTATACAGATAATCAGGTTTTAAATACATCAGATAGGGATTGCATACATTAGTTAGGACTGCTCTATAAGGGTATACCTTGGCGATTTGGTGGAGCAGCTTAGTATACATTTTTTTGCAAAAAAACGTATCAACTAAATACCCTGTTTTCTTTACATCTTTTGACTAGCACTTGCTTATTACTGTGATTTTTTTTACAACAGAGTATTTTTGACCTCACTGTGCTTTTGTGTCTTCAAGTTTTCTGGTGGTGTGAACAGGTTCCTACAGACTTGTTCAGTGTGCAAGTAGCCCATGTGTTTCTGGTTCTATAATTGTTCTCTTGTTTCTACAAGACTGGGGAGTCCACCACTCCTCTGTGGGTCATTTGCATTTAAGCTGTTCCATCCTGCATGTCCACATGTATATTTTTTTCTCTCTGAACCCTGCTTATACAGGTACTATACAGATAATCAGGTTTTAAATACATCAGATAGGGATTGCATACATTAGTTAGGACTGCTCTATAAGGGTATACCTTGGCGATTTGGTGGAGCAGCTTAGTATACATTTTTTTGCAAAAAAAGTATCAACTAAATACCCTGTTTTCTTTACATCTTTTGACTAGCACTTGCTTATTACTGTGATTTTTTTTACAACAGAGTATTTTTGACCTCACTGTGCTTTTGTGTCTTCAAGTTTTCTGGTGGTGTGAACAGGTTCCTACAGACTTGTTCAGTGTGCAAGTAGCCCATGTGTTTCTGGTTCTATAATTGTTCTCTTGTTTCTACAAGACTGGGGAGTCCACCACTCCTCTGTGGGTCATTTGCATTTAAGCTGTTCCATCCTGCATGTCCACATGTATATTTTTTTCTCTCTGAACCCTGCTTATGCAGGTACTATACAGATAATCAGGTTTTAAATACATCAGATAGGGATTGCATACATTAGTTAGGACTGCTCTATAAGGGTATACCTTGGCGATTTGGTGGAGCAGCTTAGTATACATTTTTTTGCAAAAAAACGTATCAACTAAATACCCTGTTTTCTTTACATCTTTTGACTAGCACTTGCTTATTACTGTGATTTTTTTTACAACAGAGTATTTTTGACCTCACTGTGCTTTTGTGTCTTCAAGTTTTCTGGTGGTGTGAACAGGTTCCTACAGACTTGTTCAGTGTGCAAGTAGCCCATGTGTTTCTGGTTCTATAATTGTTCTCTTGTTTCTACAAGACTGGGGAGTCCACCACTCCTCTGTGGGTCATTTGCATTTAAGCTGTTCCATCCTGCATGTCCACATGTATATTTTTTTCTCTCTGAACCCTGCTTATACAGGTACTATACAGATAATCAGGTTTTAAATACATCAGATAGGGATTGCATACATTAGTTAGGACTGCTCTATAAGGGTATACCTTGGCGATTTGGTGGAGCAGCTTAGTATACATTTTTTTGCAAAAAAACGTATCAACTAAATACCCTGTTTTCTTTACATCTTTTGACTAGCACTTGCTTATTACTGTGATTTTTTTTTTACAACAGAGTATTTTTGACCTCACTGTGCTTTTGTGTCTTCAAGTTTTCTGGTGGTGTGAACAGGTTCCTACAGACTTCTTCAGTGTGCAAGTAGCCCATGTGTTTCTGGTTCTATAATTGTTCTCTTGTTTCTACAAGACTGGGGAGTCCACCACTCCTCTGTGGGTCATTTGCATTTAAGCTGTTCCATCCTGCATGTCCACATGTATATTTTTTTCTCTCTGAACCCTGCTTATACAGGTACTATACAGATAATCAGGTTTTAAATACATCAGATAGGGATTGCATACATTAGTTAGGACTGCTCTATAAGGGTATACCTTGGCGATTTGGTGGAGCAGCTTAGTATACATTTTTTTGCAAAAAGCGTATCAACTAAATACCCTGTTTTCTTTACATCTTTTGACTAGCACTTGCTTATTACTGTGATTGTTTTTTACAACAGAGTATTTTTGACCTCACTGTGCTATTGTGTCTTCAAGTTTTCTGGTGGTGTGAACAGGTTCCTACAGACTTGTTCAGTGTGCAAGTAGCCCATGTGTTTCTGGTTCTATAATTGTTCTCTTGTTTCTACAAGACTGGGGAGTCCACCACTCCTCTGTGGGTCATTTGCATTTAAGCTGTTCCATCCTGCATGTCCACATGTATATTTTTTTCTCTCTGAACCCTGCTTATACAGGTACTATACAGATAATCAGGTTTTAAATACATCAGATAGGGATTGCATACATTAGTTAGGACTGCTCTATAAGGGTATACCTTGGCGATTTGGTGGAGCAGCTTAGTATACATTTTTTTGCAAAAAAACGTATCAACTAAATACCCTGTTTTCTTTACATCTTTTGACTAGCACTTGCTTATTACTGTGATTTTTTTTTACAACAGAGTATTTTTGACCTCACTGTGCTTTTGTGTCTTCAAGTTTTCTGGTGGTGTGAACAGGTTCCTACAGACTTGTTCAGTGTGCAAGTAGCCCATGTGTTTCTGGTTCTATAATTGTTCTCTTGTTTCTACAAGACTGGGGAGTCCACCACTCCTCTGTGGGTCATTTGCATTTAAGCTGTTCCATCCTGCATGTCCACATGTATATTTTTTTCTCTCTGAACTCTGCTTATACAGGTACTATACAGATAATCAGGTTTTAAATACATCAGATAGGGATTGCATACATTAGTTAGGACTGCTCTATAAGGGTATACCTTGGCGATTTGGTGGAGCAGCTTAGTATACATTTTTTTGCAAAAAAACGTATCAACTAAATACCCTGTTTTCTTTACATCTTTTGACTAGCACTTGCTTATTACTGTGATTTTTTTTACAACAGAGTATTTTTGACCTCACTGTGCTTTTGTGTCTTCAAGTTTTCTGGTGGTGTGAACAGGTTCCTACAGACTTGTTCAGTGTGCAAGTAGCCCATGTGTTTCTGGTTCTATAATTGTTCTCTTGTTTCTACAAGACTGGGGAGTCCACCACTCCTCTGTGGGTCATTTGCATTTAAGCTGTTCCATCCTGCATGTCCACATGTATATTTTTTTCTCTCTGAACCCTGCTTATACAGGTACTATACAGATAATCAGGTTTTAAATACATCAGATAGGGATTGCATACATTAGTTAGGACTGCTCTATAAGGGTATACCTTGGCGATTTGGTGGAGCAGCTTAGTATACATTTTTTTGCAAAAAAACGTATCAACTAAATACCCTGTTTTCTTTACATCTTTTGACTAGCACTTGCTTATTACTGTGATTTTTTTTACAACAGAGTATTTTTGACCTCACTGTGCTTTTGTGTCTTCAAGTTTTCTGGTGGTGTGAACAGGTTCCTACAGACTTGTTCAGTGTGCAAGTAGCCCATGTGTTTCTGGTTCTATAATTGTTCTCTTGTTTCTACAAGACTTGGGAGTCCACCACTCCTCTGTGGGTCATTTGCATTTAAGCTGTTCCATCCTGCATGTCCACATGTATATTTTTTTCTCTCTGAACCCTGCTTATACAGGTACTATACAGATAATCAGGTTTTAAATACATCAGATAGGGATTGCATACATTAGTTAGGACTGCTCTATAAGGGTATACCTTGGCGATTTGGTGGAGCAGCTTAGTATACATTTTTTTGCAAAAAAACGTATCAACTAAATACCCTGTTTTCTTTACATCTTTTGACTAGCACTTGCTTATTACTGTGATTTTTTTTTTTTACAACAGAGTATTTTTGACCTCACTGTGCTTTTGTGTCTTCAAGTTTTCTGGTGGTGTGAACAGGTTCCTACAGACTTGTTCAGTGTGCAAGTAGCCCATGTGTTTCTGGTTCTATAATTGTTCTCTTGTTTCTACAAGACTGGGGAGTCCACCACTCCTCTGTGGGTCATTTGCATTTAAGCTGTTCCATCCTGCATGTCCACATGTATATTTTTTTCTCTCTGAACCCTGCTTATACAGGTACTATACAGATAATCAGGTTTTAAATACATCAGATAGGGATTGCATACATTAGTTAGGACTGCTCTATAAGGGTATACCTTGGCGATTTGGTGGAGCAGCTTAGTATACATTTTTTTGCAAAAAAACGTATCAACTAAATACCCTGTTTTCTTTACATCTTTTGACTAGCACTTGCTTATTACTGTGATTTTTTTTTTACAACAGAGTATTTTTGACCTCACTGTGCTTTTGTGTCTTCAAGTTTTCTGGTGGTGTGAACAGGTTCCTACAGACTTGTTCAGTGTGCAAGTAGCCCATGTGTTTCTGGTTCTATAATTGTTCTCTTGTTTCTACAAGACTGGGGAGTCCACCACTCCTCTGTGGGTCATTTGCATTTAAGCTGTTCCATCCTGCATGTCCACATGTATATTTTTTTCTCTCTGAACCCTGCTTATACAGGTACTATACAGATAATCAGGTTTTAAATACATCAGATAGGGATTGCATACATTAGTTAGGACTGCTCTATAAGGGTATACCTTGGCGATTTGGTGGAGCAGCTTAGTATACATTTTTTTGCAAAAAAACGTATCAACTAAATACCCTGTTTTCTTTACATCTTTTGACTAGCACTTGCTTATTACTGTGATTTTTTTTACAACAGAGTATTTTTGACCTCACTGTGCTTTTGTGTCTTCAAGTATTCCATGTAAGTGGAAGATGTGTTTAATGAACAACGCCACCAAGGCCCGTGCAGAAGGTAACCGTGGTAGCGGCACCAAATGCACCACTTTCGAGAAATGATCGGTGATGACCAAAATGATGGTACAACCGCGAGACTTGGGCAAACCCACCACAAAGTCCATCCCGACCATCTCCCAGGGCCTGTCTGCCACCGGCATGGGGTAAAGTAACCCAGCAGGCCGTTGTCGTGAAGACCGATTCTGGGCGCAGGAGACACACGCCCGAATACAGTCCCCGACGTCACGGGCCATATGCGGCCACCAGTACGTCCTCGCCAAAAGCTCAGATGTCCTCTTGGTTCCAAAATGTCCACCCACTCTGGACGAGTGAGCCCAAGAGAGAACCTCCAGTCGCAAATTCGCTGGTACAAAAGTCTTACCTGGGGGCACAGACTCTAGCGAAACCGGGGCCACAGTTTTCAGGCTCTCAGAGGGGACAATAAGCCGAGGCTCCTCATCCTCCTCCTCAGATGACACTACGGAGCGGGAGAGAGCATCAGCACGAATGTTCTTCTCCCCAGAGAGAAAATGGAGAGTAAAATGGAACCAGGAGAAGAACAGGAACCATCTGGCCTGGCGAGAATTCAGCCACTGGGCCGTCTGTATGTACACCAAGTTTTTGTGGTCGGTGAATACTTGGAAGGGAAAGCGAGCTCCCTCCAAGAGGTGTCTCCACTCAGAAAAAGCCAACTTCATTGCTAGCAACTCCCTATCCCCGATGGAATAATTCCTCTCCGCTGGTGTGAAGGTCTTGGAGAAGAAGAAGCAAGGATGCTTCCGACCTTGAGCATCCTTTTGGAAAAGGACTGCTCCAGCACCAACGGATGAGGCATCCACCTCCATAATAAATGGCTTATCTACATCGGGGCGATGTAGAATAGGAGCGCTAGCGAAGTGTGACCTAATCAAAAGGAATGCCTTGGAGACATCCTCCGACCACAACTTGGGATTTGCTCCCTTCTTGGTGAGGGTGACCAAGGGAGCTACCAAAGTTGAAAAGTGTGGAATGAACTGGCGATAGTAATTGATGAACCCCATAAAGCGCTGCACCGCTTTAAGTGAATGGGGTTCCTGCCAGTCCATCACAGCCTGTAGTTTGGCAGGATCCATAGCCAAACCCTGGGCAGAGATGATATAACCAAGGAATGGCAAGGACTCCTGCTCAAACACACACTTCTCCAACTTGACGTAGAGGGAGTTTGCCAATAAGAGGTCGAAGACTTTGCGAACATCTCTCCGGTGCGTGTCAATATCTGGAGAGTAGATGAGAATATCATCCAGATAGACTACGACCGAGGTGGTGAGCATCTCCCGGAAGATGTCATTCACAAAGTCTTGGAAAACGGCTGGGGCATTACAGAGCCCGAAGAGCATCACCAGATTTTCATAGTGCCCATCCCTGGTGTTAAAAGCCGGCTTCCACTCGTCCCCCTCACGGATGCGAATCAGGTTATAAGCACCCCGCAGATCTAATTTAGTAAATACCCTTGCTCCCTGTAGCCTATCAAAGAGCTCAGATATCAGGGGTAGAGGGTACTTGTTTTTAACGGTGATGGCGTTAAGACCCCTGTAGTCAATGCATGGACGTAATTCTCCACTCTTCTTCTGAACGAAGAAGAACCCAGCCCCTGCAGGTGACACTGACTTCCTAATAAAACCCCTTGCCAGATTATCTTGGATATACTGAGACATTGCCTCCGTCTCCGGGAGAGATAACGGATAGACTCGACCCCGGGGAGGCTCAGCACCAGGCAAGAGATCGATAGGACAGTCATAGGGGCGGTGAGGCGGAAGGGTCTCCGCAGCCCTTTTGGAGAACACGTCCGCATAAGGCCAATAGTGCTTGGGGAGAGAAAGATCTGCGGGTACCTCAGTTGTAGCAACCTGAATGCACTCCCTCTGACATCTACCCTCACAGGATTTACTCCATCCCAAAATTTTCCCTGAGGACCACTCTATATGAGGAGAATGAAAACGAAGCCAGGGTATCCCCAACAGGACCTCATCAACTCCCTCAGGAAGGACCAAAAGAGAAATAATCTCCTGATGTGATGGAGATACAGAAAGAGTGAAAGGGATGGTTTGGTGTGTAATCTGTGAAGGTAGTGTCGACCCATTTACCACTCGAATGGTTATTGGCTTGGCGAGCATCACCAGGGGTATTGCGTGTCGCTGAGCGAAAGCGGATGACATAAAATTACCTTCCGCCCCAGAGTCCACGCAAAGCTCTACCATAAGAGTGGATGGGCCTATGGTAATTGTCCCCTTGAAGGACAATTTTGAGGTAAACGTCGCCGTGTCTAATGTACCTCCTCCAACTGCCACTAGACGCTGACGTTTCCTCGACCGCTGCGGACACTTGGAGGCAAGATGTCCGGACTGCCGGCAAACAAGACAGACCTTAAGGGCACGAGCGGCCTGGGACTTAGACCCCGCTCGCGACCCCCTTATGGCCTCATGTGACTCGAGCGCCTGGACCGGAGATTCCAAAGGTCTGGCGAAGGTGGGAGCCAGCCGAAACCTCTGCTTACACTGGGCTCGCTCCAACCCTCGCTCGTGAAAACGAAGGTCTATGCGAGTTGATATAGATATGAGCTCCTCCAGTGTAGCGGGAATCTCCCTAGTGGCCAAAGCGTCCTTCACATGGTCAGCCAGCCCCCTCCAAAATACTGGGATGAGGGTTTTATCTGACCACTCCAACTCAGATGCTAAAGTCCGGAAGAGAATGGCAAATTGGCTGACCATGGTCGAACCCGGAGTCAATGCCAGCAGTTGGAGCGCCGTATCATGGGTAACTTGAGGTCCTACGAAGACCTGCTTCAGAGTACCCAGAAACCGAGGAACGCTCTGCACCACATGATCGTTGCGCTCCCACAGCGGCGTAGCCCACTCCAAAGCTCTGTCCGATAGGAGAGAAATTACAAATCCCACCTTTGCCCGCTCTGTGGGAAAACGTGCAGCCAGGAGCTCGAGATGTATACCGCACTGGCTCACGAATCCCCTACAGGACTTACTGTCCCCAGAGAATTTTTCAGGCAACGGAAGGTGGGATAAGGTTGGAACAGAGGTGGCAGTGGGTAAAGCTGCTGCAGCCACGCTAGCAGCCTGAACAGCAATTGCGGTAACATCCACCACCGAGGTTGCACGCTCGAGAGACGCCAACCGGCTCTCCAGCAGCTGGATGTACCCCTGCAATCGCTGTTTGTCCGCCATTACTTAGCCAGACCCTGGCGCTAGTATACTGTTAGGGTTTGCGGAACGCACCGAATATATTTATTGATGTGATTGGTGCGTTCGCAACCCGGGATCCACCGTGCAGGAAATATCCTGCCGCTAAGTGAATGGCGGTACAGTATGGCGGTATTAACCTGCTCTGTTCTTCACAGAGCGGCCGAGAAAGCAAAGCTCTGTGCCCTGTTAACTCTCACAGAGACACAGGCTAACTACCCAGAAGAGAGAAGTCAGAGGTCATTCATGCACACAACACTCCTCGCCGGAGGTGCCAGCATTCTAGGGGCTTATTTCAGCCGGGTCCCTGAATACTCTCATACACAATCTCCTCGCCGAAGGTGCCAGCATTCTAGGGGTTTGTTTCAGCCGGGTCCCTGAACACATTCACGCATATGACCACAGTGGCGCAAAGCATGTAACCTTAGAAGATACTAGCGCATGGCCGTGCGGCCATGCGAGCCTTAAATAGCTGCAGCACGTACAAGACCTTGCAAAAGAGGACCAATGAGAAACTGCTACAGAGCCTGCGTACCTACAGGACCTTCCTAGAAAGACCAATAGATTTGGCTGCAGTACCTGAATATGTGACCCTTGATCTCCAGTGAGAGATCTTACCCTGGGCATGCTCAGTGCGTGCAAAGCAGGACTTAGTCCCAGAAAAGCCTGTTCACCGTAGATCAGTGCAGGGTACAATAGCAGAGCCTGGAGAGGCAGCAATAACCCTTTGCACTGAATCAGACTCAGTGAGATGCTGGGACCGACATCTCCGCTGAGCAGGGTCCACTGCGGCCGATGGAGAATGGGAGACCGCAGCAGACACGGATCGAGATTCCCCCTGTGCAGCAGAGGAAACTTGACTCCTAACAGATGAGAGATGTGTTTGACAAGCCCAGGTCCAGCAGACCCAGCAAGACAACTGCTCAGTAGGAATGTTTGCTGGTTAGAAAATCGAAAGCAAGCCCCTCTTCCACTGCAGCAGAGCTCCAACAGGCCTGGTCACCTCAAGTCCCTGTGTCAAGTAGAACAGTTTGTAGGATTCTGTCTCGAAATGGTTTATAGTCGAATCAGTGCCCAGAAGCCAGCACTAAACAAAAGGTAAATAAAAAAAGTGTGGCATTTGCAAAGTCCCACAGCCTGCTAAACAGATGGACGCTGGAAAAGTGGCAGAAGGTGGATTTCTCTGATGAATCTTCAGTAGAATTTCACCACAGCCACCGCAAATACTGCAAGAGACCTACTGGAGCCCGTATGGATCCAAAATACATCCAGAAAACAGTTAAATTTGGTGGTGGAAAGATCATGGTCTGGGGTTACATTAAGTATGGGGATGTGCGAAACATTTGCAAGGTGGAAGGCAATATCAATAGCGTAAAATATTAAGAAGTATTAGCTATCTCTTATATTCCAAATCATAAAAGGGGTCAAATTCTGCAGCAGGATAGTGCCTCATCTCATACATCCATCTCTACAACAAAGTTCCTCCAGGCAAAAAAGCTCAAGGTGCTCAATGACTGGCCAGGCCAGCCCAGTCACCAGACATGAACATCATTGAGCATGTTTGGGGTAGGATGAAAGAGGAAGCTTGGAAGACAAAACCAAAGAATCTAGATGAACTCTTGGAGGCATGTAAGACTGCATTCTTTGCTATTCCTGATGACTTCATTACTAAATTGTATGAATCATTGTTGAACCCCATGGATGCAGTCATTCAAGCTCATGGAAGTCACACAAAATATTAAATATGACTCGAATAGCACCACAACTTCATTCACCAATGTTATGCAACATATATTTGTATTTTAAGTTAATTATTTGTTTGAATATCACATTACTTTCTCTGGGCAACAAAACTTTTGTCTTGCCAAAATCTGACCATTCTGTATCCATTAACTGATCAATATTTCTGCATTGATGACAATTAGTGTTGAGCGATACCGTCCGATACTTGAAAGTATCGGTATCGGAAAGTATCGGCCGATACCGGCAAAGTATCGGATCCAATCCGATACCGATACCCGATACCAATACAAGTCAATGGGACTCATGTATCGGACGGTATCCCTGATGGTTCCCAGGGTCTGAAGGAGAGGAAACTCTCCTTCAGGCCCTGGGAACCATATTAATGTGTAAAATAAAGAATTAAAATAAAAAATATTGCTATACTCACCTCTCCGACGCAGCCTGCACCTCACCGAGGGAACCGGCAGCGTTGTTTGCTTAAAATGCGCGTTTAATTCCTTACGTGAAGTCCCGGCTTGTGATTGGTCGCGTGCCGCCCATGTGGCCGCGACGCGACCAATCACAGCAAGCCGTGACGTAATTTCAGGTCCTTCAGGATTTTAAAATTACGTTCCGGCTTTGTGATTGGTCGCGTCGCGGTCACATGGGCGACGCGACCAATCACAAGCCGTGACGTCATGGGAGGCAGGACAAGCGCACATTTTAAAATGCGCGCGTGTCCAGCCTCCCGTGACGTCACGGCTTGTGATTGGTCGCGTCGCCCATGTGACCGCGACGCGACCAATCACAAAGCCGGAACGTAATTTTAAAATCCTGAAGGACCTGAAATTACGTCACGGCTTGCTGTGATTGGTCGCGTCGTGGCCACATGGGCGGCACGCGACCAATCACAAGCCGGGACTTCACGTAAGGAAGTAAACGCGCGAATTTTAAGCAAACAACGCTGCCGGTTCCCTCGGTGAGGTCCAGGCTGCGTCGGAGAGGTGAGTATAGCAATATTTTTTATTTTAATTCTTTATTTTACACATTAATGTTGTTTCGATACCGATACCCGATACCACAAAAATATCGGATCTCGGTATCGGAATTCCGATACAGCAAATATCGGCCGATACCCGATACTTGCGGTATCGGAATGCTCAACACTAATGACAATTTATTTTCTTAACCTAAACCACATTTTGGAGTGTTTCAGCTTTCAAAAGAATAATTATACAACCAATGGATGAATTTAACTTCAGGTTGTAAGCTTTTATTTACATAACACGGATAAGCAACATAACTAGAGATGAGCGGTGTTCGAGTCGAACTGTTCGCCAATTTCAAATTCGAGCTGTTTTGGGCGGTGTTCGAGTCATTCGTTGAACTCGAATAATTTGCTTAAAATTCGGCTGTTCGAGTTTTTGTTCGATAACTGTTCGTTCACCAAAAGCCTAACTTGATTTGCACATTAAAACTGTTTATCATTGTTAATAGACTGTTTCAGTGTATAGTGGGCGGGGGATAGATCTGAGCTGAAATAATGTCGATCTCCATTTTTTTTTCTTTCCCGCATTTACAGTGGGGCAGTGCAGTCTCTCAGCCTATCAGCAGTGCACACACACAGCAATGTGCATGTGATGCACACAAGCAAGGGCATGTGTCATTGGCTGTGTATGTCACATGTCCTTGCCTTGTAAGAACCAGCCATTTGCCCCGTCGCCACCATTTCCTCACTGCTGCAGCTTAGTGTTAGACGGCACCGCTGCTGCTGTGAGCGCTATAGAGTATAAGAGTGTGAATTGTGAGCGAATTGTCAGAGAGATAGGTTAAGGGAGTCGGGAGGAGTCGGGACTAGTTATAATATCAGCCCTTTTCAGGGTAAGTTACAGCAGTTCCTAGCACTTTTTGCCAGGCAGGTCTGAGCCAGTGCTGTGCAAGTGTTTGTCACAGCATTTGGTGTAATCTAGCTCAGCCAATCCTTTTGGGCTAGTAGCATTGTCTGATAGCCATCTGAGTAGCCCGTCTGTGAATCTAGCTACACCGCCTGTGTATCTCAATTTTTACTGCATCTAACCCAGTAAATAGTTTTAGGACTAGGAGCAGTGTCTGCACGCCTGTGTATCAAAATTTTTACTGCATCTAACCCAGTATATAGTTTTGGGCCTAGGAGCAGTGTCTGCACGCCTGTGTATCTAAATTTTTACTACATCTAACCCAGTAAATAGTTTTGGGCCAAGGAGCAGTGTCTGCACGCCTGTGTATCTAAATTTTTACTGCATCTAACCCAGTAAATAATTTTGGGCCTAGGAGCAGTGTCTGCACGCCTGTGTATCTAAATTTTTACTGCATCTAACCCATTAAATAGTTTTGGGTCTAGGAGCAGTGTCTGCACGCCTGTGTATTTAAATTTTTACTGCATCTAACCCAGTAAATAGTTTTGGGCCTAGGAGCAGTGTCTGCACGTCAGCGGAGTAGCCCGCCTGTGAAGCTAACTAGACCACCTGTGTATCAAAATTTTTACTGCATCTAACCCAGTAAATAGTTTTGGGCCTAGGAGCAGTGTCTGCACGTCAGCGGAGTAGCCCGCCTGTGAAGCTAACTAGACCACCTGTGTATCAAAATTTTTACTGCATCTAACCCAGTAAATAGTTTTGGGCCTAGGAGCAGTGTCTGCACGCCTGTGTATCTAAATTTTTACTGCATCTAACCCAGTAAATAGTTTTGGGCCTAGGAGCAGTGTCTGCACGCCTGTGTATCTAAATTTTTACTGCATCTAACCCAGTAAATAGTTTTGGGCTTAGGAGCAGTGTCTGCACGCCTGTGTATCTAAATTTTTACTGCATCTAACCCAGTAAATAGTTTTGGGCCTAGGAGCAGTGTCTGCACGCCTGTGTATCTAAATTTTTACTGCATCTAACCCACTAAATAGTTTTGGGCCTAGGAGCACTGTCTGCACGCCTGTGTATCTAATTTTTTACTGCATCTAACCCAGTAAATAGTTTTGGGCCTAGGAGCAGTGTCTGCACACCTGTGTATCTAAATTTTTACTGCATCTAACCCAATAAATAGTTCTGGGCCTAGGAGCAGTGTCTGCACGCCTGTGTATCTAAATTTTTACTGCATCTAACCCATTAAATAGTTTTGGGTCTAGGAGCAGTGTCTGCACGCCTGTGTATTTAAATTTTTACTGCATCTAACCTAGTAAATAGTTTTGGGCCTAGGAGCAGTGTCTGCACGTCAGCGGAGTAGCCCGCCTGTGAAGCTAACTAGACCACCTGTGTATTCAAATTTTTACTGCATCTAACCCAGTAAATAGTTTTGGGCCTAGGAGCAGTGTCTGCACGCCTGTGTATCTAAATTTTTACTGCATCTAACCCAGTAAATAGTTTTGGGACTAGGAGCAGTGTCTGCACCCCTGTGTATCTAAATTTTTACTGCATCTAACCCAGTAAATAGTTTTGGGCCTAGGAGCAGTGTCTGCACGCCTGTGTATCTAAATTTTTACTGCATCTAACCCAGTAAATAGTTTTGGGCCTAGGAGCAGTGTCTGCACGCCTGTGTATCTAAATTTTTACTGCATCTAACCCACTAAATAGTTTTGGGCCTAGGAGCAGTGTCTGCACACCTGTGTATTTAAATTTTTACTGCATCTAACCCAGTAAATAGTTTTGGGCCTAGGAGCAGAGTCTGCACGCCTGTGTATCTAAATTTTTACTGCATCTAACTCAGTAAATAGTTTTGGGCTTAGGAGCAGTGTCTGCACGCCTGTGTATCTAAATTTTTACTGCATCTAACCCAGTAAATAGTTTTGGGTTTGGGCCTAGGAGCAGTGTCTGCACGCCTGTGTATCTAAATTTTTACTGCATCTAACCCAGTAAATAGTTTTAGGCCTAGGAGCAGTGTCTGCACGCCTGTGTATCTAATTTTTTACTGCATCTAACCCAGTAAATAGTTTTGGGCCTAGGAGCAGTGTCTGCACACCTGTGTATCTAAATTTTTACTGCATCTAACCCAATAAATAGTTCTGGGCCTAGGAGCAGTGTCTGCACGCCTGTGTATCTAAATTTTTACTGCATCTAACCCAGTAAATAGTTTTGGGCCTAGGAGCACTGTCTGCACGCCTGTGTATCTAATTTTTTACTGCATCTAACCCAGTAAATAGTTTTGGGCCTAGGAGCAGTGTCTGCACACCTGTGTATCTAAATTTTTACTGCATCTAACCCAATAAATAGTTCTGGGCCTAGGAGCAGTGTCTGCACGCCTGTGTATCTAAATTTTTACTGCATCTAACCCACTAAATAGTTTTGGGCCTAGGAGCAGTGTCTGCACACCTGTGTATCTAAATTTTTACTGCATCTAACCCAGTAAATAGTTTTGGGCCTAGGAGCAGTGTCTGCACGTCAGCGGAGTAGCCCGCCTGTGAAGCTAACTACACCGCCTGTGTATCTGAATTTTTACTGCATCTAACCCAGTAAATCCTTTTGGGCCTAGTAACACAGTTTGGCCACTCAGTTCTGCTCAGTTTTCATCCATAGGTTCTTGTGCCAACAACTACAGATACAGAGTTGCCAATTAGTTAAGCACCAAAATGAGTGGCAAAAGGCCTGCTGCTGGTGGAAAGGGGAATAGGTGTGTTGGAAAGGGAAAAAAAGGTTGTGTCCATGGGGTAGGTGGTAAAGCAACAGTAACATCTGCAGAAGAAAGACCATCTTCCAGCCAAAGTAAGATGTCTACTTCTTTTTGTGGACAATCTGATATGATCCCTTTCTTACAACCATCGCTACGAGCATCGCCAAAAATTCCAGATGAGGCACAAAAACAGCAGGTGCTTGAACGGATATCAAGTGCTCATTCAAGTGGGCTCTCCTCCATGTCAAATTCAACATCACAACTACTCCAGTCCTCAGAGTTGTCACCCCAATCGCACTTGCTTCCTCACAGCTCCCAAGTCTCCAGCCGCGCGTCTGAGCATGGGGTAACACAGATGGTTGAGTCTGCAGAGCTGTTTACTCATACTATAGCCTGGGAATCAGAGGTCTGCTCCAGAGCTTCTGCGAATCCAGTCGAGGAAATAATCTGCACTGATGCCCAGAATCTTTTTGAGTCGGATCCAGGCCCAGATGAGGAAGGTTCTGAGCATAATGTAGACCCTCGTTCCCAAACTGTAACTCCTATTGGTGGAGACAATGAGGAAGATGATGAGACTGAGATACCTGATTGGAAAAAAAACTTGACTTTTTAGTCAGGGCAGGAAGAGGTTGTCTCTGAGGACGACGGGTGTGAGAACACAAAGGATGATGATGGCGAGGTTGGAGACCCCACTTACTGTCAACCCACAGTCCGCCTGTCCATGAGGTCAGCAGAGGAGGTGCAGGAGGATGCTAGTGATGAGTCTGATGATGAGGTTACGTTGCGCCTTCCTGGACAGAGACGGAGTACTGGAAGCACGTCAACAACTGCATCCTCAACCCCAACTGTGCCTCTGAGCAGAAGTCGTGGTGGCTCTTCAGGTTGCACGGGCTCTGAGCCTTGCATAGCCTGGGCATTTTTTAATATCGCAAAGGATGACCCAACTCATGTTGTTTGTAAGATTTGTCAACAAAATCTCAGTAGAGGCCAAAAAATGACTAGCTTGAGTACTTCATGCATGAACCGTCACATGGATATGAGGCATAAGTTGCAGTGGGAAGCTCACTGTGCTACAATGCGGCCTAGTGGGCCGGGTCAACCACCGTCTGCCCCATCAAGTGCATCCGCGTCCTCTTCATCCTCTGTGACTGTGGGGACAGCAGTCGCACATGGTTTTGGACGCAGACCTTCCACCTTTTTACCCACAACAGCCAGTGAGATTGGCAGGTCGTCAGGATATTTGCAAGTGGAAACACCTGCTGGTGTTGAGCGCTCTCCGACATCGACACCACATTTTGATCAAGGCAACATAACATCTCCGCCTGCACCTTCCTCACAGACCAGCAGTTTGCCGGGGACACCCTACTCAACTCCGTCTAAGCACGGCAGCCAGCCCTCAGTCCCTCAGATGTGGACAAGTAAAAGACCATTTCCTCCTAGCCATGACAAAGCTAAGAGGTTGAATTTCACCATCTGCAAGCTGTTGGCTACAGAACTGCTGCCTTTCCGCCTGGTGGACACAGAGGATTTTCGAGACCTTATATCCATCACAGTGCCCCAGTACCAGATGCCCAGTCACTACTACTTCTCAAAGAAAGCTGTGCCTGCGCTACCCCAGCATGTTGCACACAAGATTACCACTTTCTTAAGAAACTCTGTGTGTGACAGGGTGCATTTCACCACAGACACTTGGGCGAGTAGACAGGGACAGGGTCATTACATGTCAGTGACTGGGCACTGGGTAACTATGGCGACATCAGGAGAAGGGGCTGCTGTCCAAGTCTTGCCGTCCCCACGAGTTTCTCATCGATCCTCTGTATCTAGAAGTTCCTCCACTGCTTCTGCCTCCTCAACTTCCTCTCGGTCCTCCACCTGCACCCAAAGCTTGTCTGGTAATGCCACCCGCGTTCTAACTGCGCAGAAGGAATCCTGCACACCTCCTTACCATGCTGTCACCAGGGCTCAACGGCATCAGGCAGTGTTTACATTGAAATGTCTGGGAAATGTGAGTCACACAGCTGAGGAGTTGTGGTCAGCTCTGGAGACCGAGTTCCATCAATGGTTGTCTCCACTCAACCTGCAGCCAGGGAAGGCCGTGTGCAACAATGCTGCAAACCTGGGTGCGGCCCTTCGCCGGGGCAATGTCACACACGTGCCTTGTATGGTTCACGTTTTGAACCTGGTTGTCCAGCAATTTTTATCCCACTATCCCGGACTAGATGGGCTTCTGCAGAGGGCACAGTCGCTGTGTGCTCACTTCTGCTGTTCGCATCCCACAGCTCACCGACTTACATCTCTACAGAAGTCGTTGGGCCTGCCAGTACACCGGCTGAAATGCAATGTGCCCACACAGTGGAATTCAACCCTGCACATGTTGCAGCGACTGTGGCAGCACCGACTAGCCCTGGTGCAATACGTTATGGGCCAACGAGATCCAGAGGTGGGGCAAATCACAATGCAGGAGTGGTCTCAGATCAGGGACCTATGCACCCTTCTGCACAATTTTGAAATAGCAACGAAGATGTTTAGTGCTGACGATGCCATTATCAGCATGACTATTCCGGTGATTTACCAGCTGGAGCACACCTTAAACAGTATTCGGAGTCAGGTGGTGGAACAAGAGGAGGAGGAGGAGGAGGAGGAACAGGAGGAGTCATATGCGGAAGGGATAATATCTCCAAGGTCCAGATGGTTGGCAGCACCAAGGCGGCTGGCATTGGATGCTGGGGGAGAGGGATTACCGAGGGTGCATGGTAGCAGCCAAACTGTTAAGGTGCAGGAGGCAAGGAAGAAGTGGGGGACGAACTGGCGCTGGGCATGGAAGACTCATCAGATGAGGGATACCTTGATCAAATTTCTGTTGTGTGAGGTTGGGGGGAGAGGGCAGAGGAAGGAAGCATGATTCACACCTCGCCACCACCAAGACAACAAGGACTTGGTCCTCCTGGATGCGCAAGACACATGACGTCTGGAGTACACTTGACTCACCAGTGCCTCCGATACTATCCCCTTATTCCCAAATTCTTATCCATACCGCCCCCACCCTATAGTAACATCAGTTGTAATACCCAAAAAGAATGACATTACACCTGTTTTGGATTAAATGGCCACAGCAGCCTTTTATTAACAAACAATTACACAATTAAATAAAAAACCCAAACTAGGAAGAGGTGGTCCTCGAAGCCACAAAATTAAAGATTTTCAATGTTCCTATTTTATATATTCCTTTTGGCCTCCAGGCTTAGTCTTGCCCCCAGCCGCAAAGCACCAGCTCGGAGGCAGCTAATGACCAGCCCGGCCAAAACCAACCAATACCAATTCCCCAAAATTATCCAATCCACCGACTGATCGACCACATTTCCTCGTAAACTACTCCGGGGGAGTCCAGGACCAATATAGATCCCCCCCTGCAATCCGCCATCGCCCTTTCCACCAACTTCGAGGACCTCCCTCCCCCGCCTTACTGCTATGACAGAAAATTAACACTCACTATTTAACATAAGCATAAATACCGTTAACAAACTTAACAAATCAAATCCCGATTTTGAAAATTAAGGGAGGGTGGGAGCTTCGCTTGCTGGCAGACCGCAGGTAATTACGTGCTCCAGCCGAATGCTGACTCATCCTTGGCAGCTTTCCAATAACTGCCCTGCAGTCTCTCAGCCCAAAGCCCCTTCACTCCGCCCCTCTGGGTCCCTCCCCCCTCACCAATTCAAATAACTCCCTGCAGCCCACTTAACCCTGTAACTGCCCATTAACCCCTTGTGGCCCTGATTTTGCATGTGACCCCGTCATGTCGGCCTCCCCTGATGGCCCTAGGGGCCAGTACGGCCTTTCTTGAGTGCCTTCTTGCTGCACTACCTGCAACATGACCCTCGGATTGTCAGAATCCGAAGTAATGCCGACTACTGGGTTGCCACACTCTTAGATCCCCGGTACAAAAGTAAATTTGGCGAAATAATACCTGCCATAGAAAGGGATTCATGCATGCAGGAGTATCAGCAGAGACTATTACAGAATCTAACATTTGCTTTTCCACAAAACACCAGTGGTGCACGTAGTGAATCTCTGAGTTCTAACTTGCCAACCGTGGGACTATCGAGTCATCACTCAAACTGTAACAGTAACATCATATCTGGTGGTAACAGCAATTTTTTCCAATCGTTTCAAGATTTTTTTAGACCATCCTTTGCAAGGCCACAGGAGACAAGAAGTCTGACGCACCTCCAATCCAATCTTGAAAAATGGCCTGAGCTCGCCACTCACGCCTTGGAGATCTTGTCGTGCCCCGCAGCCAGCGTTCTCTCTGAACGTGTGTTCAGCGCTGCTGGTGGTGTGCTGACAGATAAGGGCACGCGGCTGTCCAGTGACAATGTAGACAGACTAACGTTCATCATGATGAACAAATCCTGGATCCGCAAGGATTTTTCTACCCCTGTGTCATCCTGGGGAGACTAAAAGCTTGATGATTTTTGAAAATCACCTCACCAAGCATTTTAAAAAACTCTGGCGAAATTGATGCCACTTAAGTGGTGTCTGTGGCCGAATTTTTTGAAAAAATGGAGATTCTTTCTTGAGTCCCCTTGCTGTGTTTTACATGACGTTGCCATCGTCAATTCCAGGTGGGTGGGGTCGTCTGCAGAGTTATTTACTCATACTATGGCCTGGGATTCAGAGGTCTGCTCCAAAGCTTCAGTGTCTGCTAGTCAGCAGAGTAGCCCACCCACCCACTGCCTGTTTACCTAAGTACTATTTTTTAATGGCATCTAGCCCAGGAAATCCTTTTCGGCCTACTAGAATTTTGTGCTACTCAGCAGCGTACCCCACCCATTAAGCAAGCTACACCGCCTGTTTACCTCAGTACTATTTTTTAACGGAGTCTAGCCCAGGAAATCCTTTAGGGCCCAGTAGCAATTTCTGCTACTCAGCAGAGTACCCCACCCATGAAGCAAGCTACACCGCCTGTTTAACAAAGTACTATTTTTTAACTGCATCTAGCCCAGAAAATCCTTTTGGGCCTAGTAGCAATTTCTGCTACTCAGCAGAGTACCCCACCTGTGAAGCAAGCTACGCTGCCTGTTTACCTAAGTACTATTTTTTAACTGCATCTAGCCCAGCAAATCCTTTTGGGCCTAGTAGAATTTTGTGCTACTCAGCAGCGCACCCCACCCATGAAGCACGCTACACCGCCTGTTTACCTAAGTACTATTTTTTAACTGCATCTAGCCCAGCAAATCCTTTTGGGCCAAGTAGAATTTAGTGCTACTCAGCAGCGTACCCCACCCATGAAGCAAGCTACACCGCCTGTTTACCTAAGTACTATTTTTTTAACTGCATCTAGCCCAGGAAATCCTTTTGGGCCTACTAGAATTTGTGCTACTAAGCAGCGCACCCCACCCATGAAGCAAGCTACACTGCCTGTTTACCTAAGTACTATTTTTTAACTGCATCTAGCTCAGGAAATTCTTTTGGGCCTAGTAGCAATTTCTGCTACTCAGCAGCGTACCCCACCCATGAAGCAAGCTACACCGCCTGTTTACCTAAGTACTATTTTTTAACTGCATTTAGCCCAGGAAATCCTTTTGGGCCTAGTAGAATTTTGTGCTACTCAGCAGCGTACCCCACCCATGAAGAAAGCTACACCACCTGTTTACCTAAGTACTATTTTTTAACTGCATCTAGCTCAGGAAATTCTTTTGGGCCTAGTAGCAATTTCTGCTACTCAGCAGCGTACCCCACCCATGAAGCAAGCTACACTGCCTGTTTACCTCAGTACTATTTTTTAACGGAGTCTAGCCCAGGAAATCCTTTAGGGCCCAGTAGCAATTTCTGCTACTCAGCAGAGTACCCCACCCACGAAGCAAGCTACACCGCCTGTTTAACAAAGTACTATTTTTTAACTGCATCTAGCCCAGAAAATCCTTTTGGGCCTAGTAGCAATTTCTGCTACTCAGCAGAGTACCCCACCTGTGAAGCAAGCTACGCTGCCTGTTTACCTAAGTACTATTTTTTAACTGCATCTAGCCCAGCAAATCCTTTTGGGCCTAGTAGAATTTTGTGCTACTCAGCAGCGCACCCCACCCATGAAGCACGCTACACCGCCTGTTTACCTAAGTACTATTTTTTAACTGCATCTAGCCCAGCAAATCCTTTTGGGCCAAGTAGAATTTTGTGCTACTCAGCAGCGTACCCCACCCATGAAGCAAGCTACACCGCCTGTTTACCTAAGTACTATTTTTTTAACTGCATCTAGCCCAGGAAATCCTTTTGGGCCTACTAGAATTTTGTGCTACTAAGCAGCGTACCCCACCCATGAAGCAAGCTACACTGCCTGTTTACCTAAGTACTATTTTTCAACTGCATCTAGCTCAGGAAATTCTTTTGAGCCTAGTAGCAATTTCTGCTACTCAGCAGCGTACCCCACCCATGAGGCAAGCTACACCGCCTGTTTACTTAAGTACTATTTTTTAACTGCATCTAGCCCAGGAAATCCTTTTGGGCCTAGTAGAATTTTGTGCTACTCAGCAGCGTACCCCACCCATGAAGCAAGCTACACCACCTGTTTACCTAAGTACTATTTTTTAACTGCATCTAGCTCAGGAAATTCTTTTGGGCCTAGTAGCAATTTCTGCTACTCAGCAGCGTACCCCACCCGTGAAGCAAGCTATACCGCCTGTTTACCTAAGTACTATTTTTTAACGGCTTCCAGCCCAGGAAATCCTTTTGTGCCTAGTAGCAATTTCTGCTACTCAGCAGAGTACCCCACACATGAAGCAAGCTACACCACCTGTTGATCTAATTGCTAATTTTTAACTGCATCTAGCCCAGGAAATCGCTTTGTACCTAGTAGCATTTTGTGCTACTCAGCAGAGTACCCCACCCATGAAGCAAGCTACACCGCCTGTTTACCTAAGTACTATTTTTTAACAGCATCTGGCCCAGGAAATCCTTTTGGGCCTAGTAGCAATTTCTGCTACTCTGCAGAGTACCCCACCCATGAAGCAAGCTACACCGCCTTCTTCCTTTCTCAATCTAACCCCTCGGCTCTGGGGTGTCCACTCTCCCTCCAGCTCTCTCCTTCTCACAGGTGGACTACCGTGTGTATTCACACTGTGGTGAATCTTTTATGCCCAGGCATAAGAAGTCGTCGACGTAATGGATAATATGTGCCGCCTTACAAACGTCCATGACGACACATTCGAGGAAGCAACTAAACGCCTCAAATAGTGAGCAGGGTATGGAGCACCCCATGGGCAAAGAGCGATCTATGTAGTATGCTCCTTCACAGAAGCAGCCCGATGGGAGGACACTATTCGGAGGCACAGGTAGTAACCGGAACGCCCCCTCAATGTCTGTTTTGGCCATTAGGGTGCCCCTTGCCAACTTCTTGACCCACCTGATCACCTCGTCAAAGGGGGTACAGTACATAGTACTGTACTTGGTTCCGCGTCAATGTTGTCGTTTACTGACCTGCCCCTTGGATATGACAAATGGTGGATTAGTCTGAATGTATTGGGTTCCTTTTTTGGCACAACTCCCAATGGGGGTACCACTACGTCTTCTAAGGAAATGTTCTGAATGGATCCGCCGCCATTCTACCTAAAGATATTTATTTTTTAATTTTTTTTGTCACGACGTCTGGGTGTTGGTAGGTTGATTTTAGATTTTTACTCCAGCCTTTCTTGATTTTAGAAGGGCATGACATGCCTATATCTGTTTCTCCTCCTCCTTTTACTCCTCCACCTCTTTTATTTTCGAATGACTATATGTAGTTGTGACTTTTCCATGTGTTTGTTGTGTCTTCTGTGCAGTTTGTCAGCTTTTGGACACCTTTTAAGGTGTTTTCTATGTGTTTTCTATGTGTTTGTATGTGTTTGTGTTTGCCTGCCATTGGTTTCAATGGGGTTCGACGGTGTTCGTCGAACGTTCGACAAACATTCGTCGAACACATCTCACTTCGACGAACCGAACTCGAACACTAGGGAGGTGGCTCAACACTAGACATAACTTCTGTCAGGGAGTGTATGTGGCATACTTTATTGCATACAGTAAGAGGGTCCATTACATTACTGTCTGCTGCTGCCTATTACAGATACAGGTATCAGTGGCCAGGAATAATTTTTTTTGCATCTTAATCCTGATTATTTTATTTAAAAGCAATCCAGAGCACACATATTTTTTTTCCATTTGCTTGTTGGTACGACATAATACAGCCAGATCCTTTCCATAGTACAGCGTTAAAATTCAGCTATTTTAAACAGGGGTTTGGCTGTTACAGCGATCACATCTGAGTGCGCATAAAATTCTGCCATTTTTGTGGTACTGTAAAAATTATTTGGAGTGTCTTTTACAAGTTCTTGACACCAGTTGGCTTAAAAAAAATCTTTACCTACAAGGCAGATATTTTACTCTGTGTTTTGTCCTCCACAAAATTGTGCCATTTCAGGGCTCCATTGAATATTTTTTACTGTGTCTTAGCCTACTTTATGATACAGTTTTGCTATTAAAAAAAAAACAGGCCAGATAATTAAAACTGGGGGATCTCCGTCACAGGCCTCACCTATCTGTGGGCTAAAAATTGGGGCATTTTTTTGGCTCAATTGAACTGTTGTTGCTGTGTCTTAGCCTAGTTATTGACACAATTTTGCTGTTAAAAAAAAATCCAGGCAAGATAATTAAAAGTGGGGATCTTTGTCACAGGCTTCACCTATCTGTGGGCTAAAAATTGGGGCATTTTTTGGGCTCAGTTGAACTGTTGTTGCTGTGTCTTAGTCTAGTTATTGACACCAGTTTGCTTACAAAAAAAAGGTGTTACCTACAGGCCAGATATTTTAAACTGTGGTTTTCCCGCCGCACACTGATCAAATATAAGTTCGCTCCAAAGTCAGTCATTTTTAGTGCACGTGCAAAATATTATAGTCCATTTAAGGCTGGTTTCACACTGGCGTTTGGCTGGTTTGCGTATGGCTGCGTACATCCTCAGTTAAGCTCCTCCTATGCTCCGCCTACTTCCACATGCGTCCTGCATCGTCCTGCATACCTATCTTTAACATTGGGTATGCAGGGACATGCGTCATATGTGGATGCGTCCGCATGCAGCATTTTGATGTGCCCGCCGCCTGCATGGTAACGCAACTTTTTGTGTTAGGTCTTCCCGAGTCTGGTTGTTTTTTAAAGACTCTGCCGATAACCCCAAACAGGCCATTTGCACCACCTGCCATGCCCGCATAAGCAGGGGTAGCAAAACTACCAGCCTGACCACCACCAGCATGATCAGGCACATGGCAGTAAAGCACCTGACTTTGTGGGCCGAACCCCAGCATCCAGGAACACTGTCTGCGGGTGACACCACTGCTTCTTCCGCTATTGTGTGTGGAAGTCAATCCCCTGTCCATGGTGCCTGCGAAGATGCCTCCTGCCCTGCACCTGTCGCTGCACACACTCAACTAGCACCATCATCATGCACCTCCACGTCCTTGTCCCAGCGCAGCATTCAGGTGTCCATACCCAAGTCATTGGAACACAAGCAGAATTATGCTGCCAACGCCCCAAAGGCCACCCTACTAAAATCACACATTTCTCATCTGCTTGCACTCGAAATGTTGCCTTTCAGGCTCGTGGAGAAGGAAGCTTTCCGCAACCTGATGGTGGTGGCCTTTCTAAGGTACTCGGTCCTCAGCCGCCACTATTTCTCCCGGTGTGCCATCCCCGCATTACACAATGCTGTTACTGGGAAGGTCCACCTAACCATGGACACGTGGAGAAGTGCTTGTGGGCAGCGATGGTACATCTCGCTGACAGCACACTGGGTTAACATAGTGGAAGCCCGGATCCAGTCTGACCTTGGGATCGAACACGTCCTCCAGATGCCAAGGATTGCGGGCCCTACATCAATCAGGGTTGCCCTCACAGTCTTCAGCTCCTGCACCTCCTCCTCCTCTTCAGCCTCCATCTCCGAAATAACCACATAAGTTACAAACTGGAAGCACTGCAGCACTGCCTCAACCAAGCGACATCAGGCTGTGCTGAAGCTATTATGCTTAGGTGACAAACCGCACAATGCTAAAGAGTTGTGGACAGCTCTGAAAGAGCAGGCAGATCTGTGGCTGACACCGCTGAACCTACAGCCAGGCATGATCGTGTGTGACAATGGCCGGAACCTGGTGGCGGCTCTGAGGTGAGGCAAGCTCACAAATGGTATATGCCTGGCCCATGTGCTTAACCTCGTTGTTCAACGGTTTCTCAAAAGCTACCTGGAGCTGCCGGATCTGCTTGTGAAAGTACGCTGCCTGTGTGCACATTTTGGAAAGTCAGCTACAGCTTCCGCCGCCCTTGCCGTGCTTCAGCAGCATTTGCAGCTTCCGGCTCACTGACTGGTGTGTGATGTCCCCATGCGTTGGAACTCTACAATGCATATGCAGCACCCCAGAGTCCTGGTTGTTGCAGTGCTGTGGCTCCGCCACTACGGGGAGCTATGGTGCGTCTGATTGCACTAGGGAGTTTCTCTGATCAGGTACACTCACACCACACTTCACACTCCGGCCACCAGGGGGGGTGGTCCTATCTAGTAGGCCACTCCTCACAACTCTGGTAAAACTGGGGGTTGGACAGGAAGACAGGGAGAAGTAGCTGGGAAGAGCTAGTGAGAGGACCTGTCAGGGATGGGATCCTGGCAGACTCCTCAGAGCAGAACTAACCAGTAAACAGCGGGAATACAGAAAAGGAGAAATACCAGAAGGGGTCTTGCTGTTAGACCAAGGCAACATCCTTCTGAGGCGCAAACAGTCGGTGGCCGGAACGCCGAGCAAGTAAGAGACTTTAAGTACATTGCAAACCACGGCAGGGCAGCTAACTACAGGTTGGCTGTCTCACTTAACACCTAAGCAGACAACGGAGGCAGCTGTGGGAGAGGGGCGACTCTAGGGTCCCGGAAGAACTCCAGGCCTACCCCGTCATACGGGTGCGTCCTACCATATCAACTGGAGGATGGAGAAGGAACAATAGAGACAGAAAGAAACAGTTGTGAGGACTATCCCGGGAGCTCAGCAGGGAAGAACTACAACACACAGCGCTAGAAGGTAGATACTGATTCCCACCTGTAAAGAGAGCTCCTGATGTGTCGTTGGACCGGCCGGTCTCTGAAACCCAGTTAACAGCGCTCTGGACTGAGGTCTCCCACATCTTCAGTAAAGAGGTAAAGAGACTGCAACCTGGTGTCCTCGTTATTTACCGCGACCTGCACCCCACAACTGCACCGCCATACCACCGTTAACAGTACCTATTTGCAACGGACGTCCCCCACTGACAGACAGGGCCACGGACCGGGTCTAGCCACCGTGACAACCCCAGGACTGAGATCCCAGAGGCCCGGCTCCGGGTACCCCTCGGCCCTGCGGCGGTGTGGGGGCGCTCCACATATGTTGGAAAGGATTTGTGAGCAGAAGAGGGCAGTTGTTAACTACCAAGGCCATCGGTATTCAGTTCAGACTCCACACATAAGACCTCAGGAGTGGACATGGATGTCAGACATATGTACACCATCCTCCAAAACTTTGAGGACTGCACCAAGATGGTGAGCGGTGATGATGGCATAATTAGCATAACCATCCAGCTTCTCTGCATTCTGAAAAGCTCTCTGCTCACAATGAAAGATGATGCATTGCAGGTGGAGCACGAGGACATGGAGCAAAGAACCATTCAGGGTGATTACATACAGCCCAGCCTCATGTCATCCCAATGTGGATTGGTTGACAAGAGGAGGAAGAAGAACAGGAGCTACTTTGATGTGGTATAGACCGTACTACAAGCACAACTGTCATACCGTCTGTTCGTTGATGGCCTGAGGACAGGGAGGAGGAGGAGTTTGAGGAGGAGGAGGACACCTTAGTCAGTCATTCTTTTGTTGAGGACACAGGAAGGCTTTCCCGTTACCAGTCTGGTACGCATGGCTGATTTTATGTTGCGCTGCCTTTCCCGTGACCCTCGTATTGTAAAACTTTTGGGTGACAGTCATTACTGGGTAGTGACACTATTAGACCCACACCAAAAGGAGAACTTTCAATTTCTTGTTTCAGAGTCAGACAGATGTACTAAAATGGTGCAGTACCAGAGGGCCATTGTTGCAGAATTATTAAAAAAAATCCCGTCTGAAAACACTGGCAGCAGACGTCACAGTGCGTTGGACAACCAAGGAGTACAGGCGACAGAGACACAACTCCAATCCAGCAGTGGCAGGGCAACACTGGGAAAGTTCTGGGAGAATTTTCTTAGACCCTCCCTTCGCCCTGGCCCAGAGGCGTGGGGTAATGTTACAAGGAATGGAATGTTTGGGAAGATGGTGAGGGAGTACCTTGCTGACGCTGACCATACCAGCATCGTCAGTGATTCCTCTGTGCCTTATAATTGTTGGGTATCCAAGCTTGACACGTGGCATGAACTGGCTCTCTACGCTTTGGAGGTCCTGGCCTCCCTGCCGCTAGCATTTTGTCATAGCGGGTTTTTAGTGCTGCTGGTGGAATTATAACAGATAAGCGCATTCGCCTGTCAACTGAAAATGCAGACAGGCTGACTCTTATAAAAATGAACAAGGGCTGGATTTGGCCAGACTTCTCTACAACACCAAATGATAATAGTGAAACATAGCCTCCAATACAGTGACTTTTTGGGAGGTGAATTCCCATGCACCCTCTTCACACCCACACATGGGTATACGCTTCCTGATTTTGGCTATTTGGTGTCCTCCTCCTCCTCCTTCTCCTCATCATTCACCACCACTAGAACACCAGGGTGAACGTGTTCTGTGATGCTACAGCCAGTCTATTTTTTTGCAAAGGTGTCATTGAGGCCCGTACATTTTTTAAATTTTTTTTACCCCACATGGGGAAATGTTTGTCAGCCCATGCACTTAGTGTATTGGCATTACAAGTATAGGAGATCCACTCCTTTACATTGGGAAATCATTCATATTAGGTCAACCTCCACATCTCTTCAGACACCACTACTAGAACATGAGGGTGAACGTATTCCGTGATGCAACAGTCACCTAATTTGTTAGCAAGAGTGTTTATGATACCCGTAAATAATTTTTTTTTTAAAAAAGAGACCCCGAGGGGGAAATGTTTATCAGCCCTCACACTTAGCGTATGGGTATTACAAGTATAGGAGACCTGCTTCTTTAAATTGGGAAAACATTCTTAGGAGGACATCATCCATGTCTATTCAGACTGCACCACTAGAACCCGAGGGTGAATGTATTCCGTGATGCAACAGTCACTCAAATTTTTGGCAAGGGTGTTTATGATGCAAGAAATTTTATATTATTTTTTAAAAAGGAGACCCCCCCAGGGGGAAATGTTTGTCAGCCCTCACTCTTAGCGTATGGGCATTACAAGTATAGGAGACCCACTCCTTTAAATTGGGAAAACATTCGCAGGAGGACATCGTCCATGTCTTTTCAGACACCACCACCACCAGAACACGAGGGTGAATGTACTCCATAATGCAAAAGTCACTAAAATTTTTGGCAAGGGTGTTTATGATGCTCAAAATTATTATTTTTTTTTAAAAAAGGAGACCCCCCAGGGGGAATGTTTGTCAGTCCTTACACTTAAGGTACCGTCACACTAAACGATATCGCTAGCGATCCGTGACGTTGCAGCGTCCTGGATAGCGATATCGTTGTGTTTGACACGCAGCAGCGATCAGGATCCTGCTGTGATATCGCTGGTCGTTGATTAAAGTTCAGAACTTTATTTGGTCGTCAGATCGCCGTGTATTGTTGTGTTTGACAGCAAAAGCAACGATACCAGCGATGTTTTACAATGGTAACCAGGGTAAATATCGGGTTACTAAGCGCAGGGCCGCGCTTAGTAACCCGATGTTTACCCTGGTTACCAGTGTAAAATGTAAAAAAACAAACAGTACATACTCACCTTCGCGTCCCCCGCCGTCCGCTTCCTGCACTGACTGAGCGCTGGCCGTAAAGTGAAAGCACAGCACAGCGGTGACGTCACCGCTCTGCTGTTAGGGCCGGCAC
The DNA here is from genome assembly GCF_051348905.1 of Ranitomeya variabilis. Lineage (NCBI taxonomy): Eukaryota > Metazoa > Chordata > Amphibia > Anura > Dendrobatidae > Ranitomeya > Ranitomeya variabilis. Next base: position 235,273,876 of record NC_135234.1, read on the forward strand.
TCAGTCAGTGCAGGAAGCGGACGCCGGGGGACGCGAAGGTGAGTATGTAGTGTTTGTTTTTTTACATTTTACACTGGTAACCAGGGTAAACATCGGGTTACTAAGCGCGGCCCTGCGCTTAGCAACCCGATGTTTACCCTGGTTACCCAGGGACCTCGGCATCGTTGGTCGCTGGAGAGAGGTCTGTGTGACAGCTCTCCAGCGACCAAACAGCGACGCTGCAGCGATCGGCATCGTTGTCTGTATCGCTGCAGCGTCGCTTAGTGTGACGGTACCTTTAGTGTATGGACATTACAAGTATAGGAGACCCGCTCCTTTAAATTGGGAAAACATTCAAAGGAGGACATCCTCCACATCTCTTCAGACTCCACCACACCACTAGAACACGAGGGTGAACGTGTTCCGTGATGCAACAGTCACTCTAATTTTTGGCAAGGGTGTTTATGATGCCCGTAAAGAATTAAAAAAAGAAAAAGGAGACCCCCAGGGGGAAATGTTTGTCAGCCCTTACACTTAGTGTATGGGCATTACAAGTATAGGAGACCCGCTCCTTTAAATTGGGAAAACATTCATAGGAGGACATCCTCCATGTCTATTCAGACACCACCATTAGAACACGAGGGTGAACGTATTCCGTGATGCTACAACCACTCTAGTTTTTTGCAAGGGTGTATGATGGCCGTAAACAAATTTTTTAAAAAAATTTACCCCCCATGGGGAAATGTTTGTCAGCCCATGCACTTAGTGTATGGGCATTCCAAGTATAGGTGAAGCGCTCCTTTGTGATGTTAAATTTTTTGAGACCCTCCTCCACGTTTCTTCCAAGGAGGATTGTGGTGCATTCAAATTATGTCCAGGCCTTTCATTCACTTCATGGACAAAATTTATGGTATTAAAAAAAAAAAATAATGGGAACTTTTGTTTCATGTGGCCATCCAGTATGTGGTTTCAAAGGGTTATTGGAGTGCATGTAACATTGGTGCCAGGCAGGCCTTGCATTCACTGCATAAGCAATCAGTATGGGAGACACACTTTTTTCTAATGGGAAAAATTTTGTCATGAGACCCTCAAGTACTTCTACTGAAAGGGTTATTGGGGTACATGTAACATTGTTGGAGGGCTGGCCTTTCATTCAGTGCATAAGCAATCAGTATGGGAGACACACTTTTTTAATGGGAACAATTTTGTCATGAGGCCCTCAAATACGTCTGCTAAAACGGTTATTGGGGTGCATGTAACTTTGGGGCAGGCCAGGCCTTGCAATCAATGCATAAGCAAACAGTGTGGGATGCACACTTTCTTCTAATGGGAACAATTTTGTCATGAGACCCTCAAGTACTTCTACTGAAAGGGTTATTGGGGTACATGTAACATTGTTGGAGGGCTGGCCTTTCATTCAGTGCATAAACAATCAGTATGGGAGACACACTTTTTTAATGGGAACAATTTTGTCATGAGGCCCTCAAGTACGTCTGCTGAAACAGTTATTGGACTGCATGTAACTTTGGAGCAGGCCAGGCCTTGCATTCAATGCAACAATTTTTCAGGAGGCCATCCTGTAGGTCTCTTGAAAGGGGTATTGGGGTGCGTCCTAATTTTTGGCAGCCCAGCCACTCACTGCATAGGCAATAACAGTATAGGAGACCCACTGTTTAATGGCCCTTTAAGATGATTAATGCTGCTTGATGCCCCTCTAAAAATAGGCTTTGTGACTTTTAGAGTCCCTCCTTCGGAAATGAAACAAGATGTGTGTGCTCATGTGTCACACAACACATGGCCAGCTAGGGTTGTTAAATGTTACAATGACATTACCCAGTGAATGTATTTGTATTGGTTGAAAGCAATGTTAAAGTTGAAAAACGCTTCTACTCAACTGAAACTGCCCTAACTAAAGTGACCAACGGCCTACTAACCAAGAGCAAGTAACACTACCCTGTCCTCCTCCTCCTGGACCTGTCTTCTGCCTTTGACACTGTGGACCACTCACTCCTGTTACAGATTCTCTCATCTCCTGGCATCACAGACTTGGCCCTAGCCTGGATCTCATCATATCTAACAGACCGAACATTCAGTGTCTCCCTCACCCACACCACCTCCTCATCTCACTCCCTGTCTGTCGGTGTTCCCCAAGGCTCAGTTCTAGGACCACTACTCTTCTCCATCTACACCTTCAGCCTGGGACAGCTCATAGAATTCCACGGTTTACAATATCATCTCTACACTGATGACACGCAGATCTACATATCTGGACCGGACCTCATTTCCTTACTGACCAAAATCCCACAATGCCTGTCTGCTATTTCATCTTTCTTTTCTGCTCGCTTTCTAAAACTGAACATGGACAAAACAGAATTCATCATCTTTCCCCCACCTCACTCTACCCCTCCACCCAACCTTTCCATCAATGTCAATGGCTGCTCACTTTCCCCGGTCCCACACGCTCGGTGCCTTGGGGTGATCCTTGACTCTACCCTCTCTTTCAAGCCATATATCCAATCCCTTGCCTCCTCCTGCTGATTCCAACTCAAAAACATTTCCTGGATCTGTGCATTCCTTGACCATGAAACCACAAAAACACTTTGTACATGCCCTTACCATCTCCCGCCTCGACTACTGCAACCTCCTACTCTCTGGCCTCCCATCTAGCACTCTGGCACCACTCTAATCCATCCTAAACTCTGCTGCCCGACTAATCCACCTGTCCCCCGTTATTCCCCAGCCTCTCCTCTCTGCCAGGCCCTTCATTGTCTTCCTATTGCCCAGAGGCTACAGTTCAAAATGCTAACAATGACATACAAAGCCATTCACATCCTGTCTCCTCCATACATCTGTGGCATGATCTCCCGGTACCTACCTACACGCAACCTCCGATCCTCTCAAGATCTCCTCTACTCCTCTCTCATCTCTTCCTCCCACACCTGCATCCAAGAATTCTCCCGTGCTTCCTCTACACAGTACTCTGGAACTCTCTACCCCAACACATCAGGCTCTCGCCTACCAAGGAAACCTTCAAAAGGAACCTGAAGACTCACCTCTTCTGACAAGCCTACAGCCTGCAGTGATCCGCAACCTACCAGCTCTACCCTCTCCTAGTGTATCCTCACCCATCCCCTGTAGACTTTGAGCCCTCGCGGGCAGGGTCATCCCTCCTTATGTACTTGTGTGTGCCTTGTTTTACTCATGTTTATTGTACTTTTCTATATTTGCCCCGTTCACATGTAAAGTGCCGTGGAATAAATGGTGCTATAAAAATGTATAATAATAATAATAATAATAATATTGGTTGAAAGCAATGCTAAAGTTGAAAAACGCATCAAAAACGCTGCCTGTGAGCATAACCCAAATTGTGGAGGAACATTTTTGTGTGGGGTTAATTATTTTGTCTTATATACAAGTCATTACCCAGGAAAGAATGTTCCTTAACATATTTCCCAGCAAAATCAATTTGGCTTTCGGTTTTGTATGTTTTTTTCTGCACCCGTAAAAATGGCAGTGAAACTCTGACAACATTGCTTACAGCTGTGACCTAGGAGTCAGAAATGCTTCCAGGGACATTTGTCATGATGTTCCTGTGTCATTTGAGCAGTGTTTCCATCATTTTCAGATGTTTTTAGACCTTAAAAGGACCCCCGGGGGGATTGCGGTAAAAATCCTTGGGTCTTCCATAGACTTACATTGGGCTTGTTGTTCTGTCCGAGTACCTGAGTATTACAAATTGCTCGACCCGAGCAACAAGCACCCGAGCATTTTAGTGCTTGCCCATCACTAGTAATGGCAAATGGGCAACTGGTACTGGGGGGCTGCAACGGCCATCAAGTTTCGGAAACCATCTGTATCCACCGGGTGGAAAGGCAGCATTTCTGTGCCCAACAGATTGGAGATGGTTGATTTCATGCTCTTAGCTTTGGCATGGGGAAAAACGTTCTTTTACGTGACTACAACTGCGGGATCGAGGCATGGCTGCTCTACTGAGAGCGGGTGGAGTAGGGTGAACGTGACACACTGCTGGACTGTGAGTGAGGTGCAGGTGTAGATGTTATGGTGGATTGAGAAAGAAGTGGTGTGTTCAGTGAAACAAGAACAGCAGGCATGTTCACTTCCTTTACAGTTGACGGGCTCTCACTCACCCCAACTGTGGGGGGTAAACAAGTGGAGGTTCCACGGCCAGAGACCTGTGTGACAACACTTTATAATGTGATGGAGGAGGAAGAAGCATCAGATGTAGTTGATGGGCCATCCGGTGCTTGGCAAGGCATGCCAGTCCTCATTTTAGCACAGTGAGATTCCCAGACTAATGCATTTTGATCATACATATGCTGGTTCATGCATGTAGTAGTCAAATAATTGCAATTTTTGCCTCTACTGAGTCTTTTTTTGCAAACTTGCCAGATATTGTGAATTGGGTGGTCCTTTGTGGTCGCAAAAATGGCCCAGGCCAGGTAGCTCTTGCCACCCCTGCGAACTGCAGCACTGCAACTGCTGTTGGCCACAGTCAGAGTTGTGGCTGAGGATGCAGTGCTTGTCATGCTTCCTCCTCCACCTCCTCTGCTGAGCTACTCAGCTACATGCCTCTGAGTTCACACAAAGTGTGATCTACAACCTGATCATCATCTTCTATGTTCCCCAGCTTCTTGCCCTGATAGTCACCCTCCTCCTCTTCCTGCCCTGACAGCACAGTACAATCTGTGCATGCCTCAGGTATCTGAGTCTAATCATGATTATCTCAACCCTGGGGGTTAATGTCTGGTGACATATGTCTGGATTTTGCTTGGACCCTACTTTGTCCGGCCCCGGAACCAACTGAAAAAAAAATTACGCATTTGGTGCAGTTGCTTTTCTCCTCTTGATTCTGTGAATTTTTGGAGCAGACCTCTGATGCCCATGGAATAGAATGTGTGAACAGTTCTGTGGTTCGCCACAGTTTGTTGGGTGGCTGGAGAGTTGTGACATAGGGGGAAACAAGGGTAATTGAGATCCCACCTCTGAGGATTGTACTGTGTGTGATGTTAAGGTGGAGGAGGAGGATAGGTCACTTGATGCAGTGGTTGTCATCCACTGGAGCACATGCTCTTCTGGCCTTCATCTACAAGGGATAGCACTGTATGGCTGCTAAAGAGAGAGAGTCGAATAGCACCTCCAGGAGCAGATGTTGTCAGTGTTCTTTGGTTGAGACTGTGTTTGTTCAGTAGTGGTTTCAGTAACATTACCACCTAACCCACATATACATCGCACACCTAGCCTATTTCCCCTTCCGCCGCAACCTAGCTTTTTCCACTCATGCTGGATGTACTCTTTCCCTCTTTTAACCAGCTGTTTCCCAACCTAGGCCCAGACCTGTCAGTCACCTGTCACTAAATTAATAATCAGTATTTATTTTCTGAGATAGTGTGTCTGGACAACACTATATGCCGAAAGGATTCAGATTCAGAAATGTGGACTGGCGTCTGGACCACACTAATAGCAAAAAAGGATTTAGATTCTGAAATGTGGCTTCCTGCCTGCACCACAATATTAGCACAAACAATTTAGATTAGGAAATGTGGCCTCGTGCCTGCACCACAGTAGTAGCACAATCAATTTCAATTAGGAAATGTGGCCTCCTGTCTGCACAACAGTATTAGCATAAACAATTTAGATTAGGTAATGTGGCCTTCTGCCTGCACCACAGTATTAGCTCAAACGATTTAGATTAGGAAATGTAGACTCCTGCCTACACTACAGTATTAGCACAAATGACTTAGATAAGAAATGTGGCCTCCTGCCTGCACCACAGTATTAGCCCAAACAATTTAGAGTGGGAAATATTTCTTCTGGCTTGCACAACAGTATACACACAATTGATTTAGATATGTAGCCTGGTGCCTGCACCACAGTATTAGCCCAAATGATTTAAATTAGGAAATGTGGCCTCCTGCCTGCACCACCGTGTTAGCACAAATGATTTTGATTAGAAATTGTGGCCTCCTGCCTGCACCACAATATTATCACAAACAAGTTAGATTAGTAAATGTGGCCTCCTGCTTGCACAACAGAATTAGCCAAATCGAGTTTTGATTAGGAAATGTGGCTTCCTGCGTGCACCACAATATTAGCACAAATAATTTAGATTCTAAAATCTGGCCCCCTGCCTGCACCACAGAATTATCCAAAACTATTTTGATTAGGAAATGTAGCCCCCTGCCTGCACCACAATATAGGCCCAAACAATTTAGAGTAGAAAATGTGGCCCCCTTCATGCACCACACTATTAGCTTAAAGGATTTCCATTAAGAAATTCGGCTTCCTGCCTACACCACAGTATTAGCACAAACAATTTAGTTGAGGAAATCTGGCCTCCTGCCTGCTTCACCGTATAACCCCAAATAATTTTGATTAGGAAATGTGGCCTCCTGCCTTCACCACAATATTAGCACAAATGATTTAGATTATGAAATGTGGCCTCCTGGCTGCACCACAATATTAGAACAAATATATTAGATGCTGGAATGTCAATTTTACACAGGATCCTATCTAGCTGAAGTATATGACAATAAACCGCCTATCTAACTTGCAGCAGCAGTAGGAGTAGACTCTCTGCACTGTTACAGTGACAGAATGGAGCCACCAAAACAACATGTCCACTTTTTATATGGAGAGGGACATGTGAATTCGGCAGCCAATGACAGAAGTCCTTGTGTCTGGACGTTGTGGGTGGTTTCTGCACCCTGATTGGCTGCTAGAATCTCCACAGATTAAGTTATTAAAAAAAAAGAATAACAGTCCGCTGCTCCTCTGACCTCCCCACCCCCTCCATTCATCAAACACGTCCCCTCCACTCATCATGCAGCACTACTATCCCAGACAAAGTCTTGAGAAAAGCATTTTTAGAATTTATTGGCTTTTTAATTGTTTTTATAAATCTATTGTTTGTATTTTTCATCGATAAAATGTATTATATTTTATCATTGGTGATCCTGACTATTTCATACACACTTTCTTTTTTAGTTTTTAAGCATTTCCATTTTCAAGTGTGTGGTCACTGATCCCTTAGGCATTTGTTGTGCCCTCAAGTCTTTTCCATGGCGGAAGAACAAAAAAAAAGGAGTAGATTTCCAGCATGAAAGCTTGGATAAAAGTCCAATTTATTTAAACATCCAGTAAAATACAAGTTTCATGGTGATACAGCAAATGGTGAAGTTCATAATGTGACCAACTTCACCACTTGCTGTATCACCATGAAACTCGTATTTTAATGGAAATTTAAATAAATTGGACTTTTATCCAAGCTTTCACGCTGGAGATCTACTCCTCTATTTTTCTTCTTCTGTTGTGGACAACGCCTCTGATCAAGGCACCTCCGTGCGTCATTTCTACTCATAGTCTATCAAGACAGCTGAGCAGTGTTAATCCCAGATATATTCAGACTTTAGTCTGATCTATTTATCTGTCTAATTCCATCTTTCAAATTACAGATTTATAATTACATTACTTTGAATTAGACTTGAATTGGACTGCAATTGACTGTAAGGTAATGGAATATAAAACCACTGCAATGTTTCGGTTTCTTTTCACTTTCACACCTATACAACTCTATTTTTTCCTACCTCCTGTAATCCACCCTCCTAATAAGGAACTAGAAATTTCACCCTCAATCCTCAGCCATCTCACCTCTTCCTCACAGCTGTTCCTCCACATACAATCCTTTTTCTCCAGACACACATGGCCACATCATGTCCTATCCTGCTCCCACCTTCTAACGCTCTATCTGCTACTTCTCATCGCTGGTGATGTATCCCCAAATCCTGGCCCTCCTCAACACATCCCCACACTCATTTCTAACCCCCTGCCACGATACTCTACACGTTTTCCAAACCATGATAACCTCATACCCATTCATCCAGCCCTCACTCCCCCGACCCCCTACCTGGAGCACTATGGAACGCAGTCTTCATCTGCAAAAAACTGCCATTTATCCATGACCTCTTCATCACCAACAAACTCTCCTTCCTCGGCATCACTGAAATCTGGCTCACCCCCTCTGACTCAGCCTCTCCAGCTGCACTTTCCTATGGCGGATTCCACCTCTCTCACACCCCTCGCCCCAGCACCAAATGTGGTGGAGGAGTTGGCTTGCTCCTGTCCAACACCTGCTCCTTTATTCCAATCCCGCTACCACCCTCCACTAGAGTTGAGCGACTTTTACTTTTTTAGGATCGAGTCGGGTTTCGCGAAACCCGACTTTGTCAAAAGTCGGGTCGGATGAAATCGGCCGATTATCGCGAAAAGTCGGGGGCCGACCGAAACACGAAACCCAATGCAAGTCAATGGGGAATCAAAGTCGGCAGAGAGTGGAGGACAGGAAAACACCGACAGTGCCTATTTTAATGCCAAAAACATCAATTCTTATTACTGAAGCTTTTCAATCTTAATTAACTTTATAATAATAGATAGGCATTGAAAATTGGGGGTCATTTGGCTAAAGTTGGGGGGGGGTAGGGCTGGTTCAAGTTTTTCGTGGGCCCAGGAAACGGGGACTACATCACGGCGGTGGAGCAGGGAGAGGTAAGTATTTCAACTTTGCAAGTGCTGTGATCCTGAGCATGCAGGGGGGGCCCACTCGTTTGCATTGGCACTGGCACAGGGCCCCTCAAAGTACGGCGGTGTGTTTGACGGCAGGGGCACCTCCCACCGGCGGAGACACTTTTGCGTACTATGAGGGGCCCTGTGCCAGTGACGTTGCCAACGAGTATGCCCCCCACCTGATGAAGGAACCTGCACTTCCATCTGCACCTTCCTCTTTGTCCCCGTGTAAGGTGGTATAGTATGCGGGAAGGGGAACCTGACTCTCAGCAGGGTCAGATTCTGGCTGTGTAGAGTGCAAGGGGAATGTAGTGGTCTGGGTCAATGTACCAGCAGACTCATCTAGCAGTGGCTGGGCAATGGGCAGGATGAGGAGGAAACACAGATATAGGCCCAAATAATAAAGTGGGCTAAATGCAGTTAAAAATTGGTAACAGGAGTAAACTGGCGGCATAGCTTTGATCAGCGGAGGACAATTGTAAGGAGTGGCAGACACAGTTAGTAGGCCCAAAAAAGTACGTAGGCTAAATGAAGTTCAAAATTAGTAACAGGAGTACACTGGCGGCATAGCTTTTTTCAGCAGAGGACAATTGTAAGGAGTGGTGCAGACAGACTTAGTAGGCCTAAAATAAAAAAGTAGGCTCAATGCAGTTTAAAATTGGTTACAGGGGTACACAGGCGGCACAGCGTTGATCAGCGGTGGACAATTGTAAGGAATGGCGCAGACAGACTTAGTAGGTCTAAAATAAAAAAGTAGGATCAATGCAGTTTAAAATTGGTTACAGGGCTACACAGGCGGCATAGCGTTGTTCAGCGGAGGATGATTGTAATGAGTGGCGCAGACAGACTTAGTAGGCCTAAAGTAAAAAAGTAGGCTCAATGCAGTTTAAAATTGATTACAGGGGTACACAGGCGGCATAGCATTGTTCAGCGGAGGACAATTGTAATGAGTGGCGTAACAGACTTAGTAGGCCTAAATTAAAAAAGTAGGCTCAATGCAGTTTAAAATTGGTTACAGAGGTACACAGGCGGCATAGCGTTGTTCAGCGGAGGACAACTGTAAGGAGTGGCTGACAGCCTGACACAGTTAGTAGGCCAAAATAATAAAGTGAGGTAAATGTCTGCCAAAAAATGTTTCAAAAATAAACAGGTGGCATAGCTATGTACAGGGGTGGGCTCCTCTGCTGAGTAGCAGACAGTGGTAGTTGGCGCAAAGTATTAAATGGTCTCAATGGAGGCCAGGGCCCCTGTATATTTTAACTATCATCTATCATTTCAACAAATTTGTATTGGCAGTGCCATTGAAGGATTTCTCAGCACAGACTACACTGTGGTGGAGCAGGGAGAGGTAAGTATAGCAAGTGGTAGAGCACTGTTCGACCGGGGGGGACACTCTCTCATGGGTACTGGCACAGGGCCCCTCATATTACGACGGTGTGTCTGACATTGGTTGTGCACCACCACCGTCAGAGACACTTCATTGTACTATGAGGGACCCTGTGCCAGTGCCCTCGCCCAAGAGTGGGCACACCCACCTGTCCAGGCAAACGGCACTCGCACGGGTGCTTGCGCTAGGTGGTGACCACGGCCCTGTGGGGGGAGTCAGCCCATTTAGGGAGGTAAAAAAATGGCCTATGGTGGACATTCAGCAGCTGCAAATGGAGGAATTGGAGCAGTCAGTAAGAGGAGGCCAAAAGCAAGACATTTTTCAGGCAAGCTACGTGTCAGCAGGGGAAGGTGGGGCAAAATAATTAGAAACCCATGATTGGTTCATTTTAATGAAGGTTAGATCATCAACATTTTGGGTAGCCAGACAAGTCCTTTTTTCGGTCAGTATTGAACCAGCAGCACTGAAGACTCTTTCGATAGCACACTAGCAGCTGGGCAAGCGAGTTCCTGTAATGCATATTCTGCCAATTCAGGCCAGGTGTCTATTTTAGATGCCCAGTAATCAAAGGGGAATGACGTGTGAGGGAGAACATCGATAAGGGAGGAAAAATACTTCGTAACCATACTGGACAAATCTTTTCTCCTGTCACTTTCAATTGATGCAGCAGTACCTGTCGTGTCTGCGGTCATTGCGAAATCACTCCACAACCTGGTCATAAAACCCCTCTGTCCAACGCCATTTATGCACCTCTAGCACCTCTGCCATGTTGCCCCCTGCAGCTCGTGTGAGAACCATCACTGCCGCTGTGTGCTGGGAATGCCTGAACCAAACGGTCTGCAAGAGTTGCTTGTTTGGTAGCCAATATTTGGTCAAGGTTCTCATGTGGCATGATATTTTGTAATTTCCCTTTGTAGCATGGATCCAGGAGGCAGGCCAACCAGTAATCGTCATCGGTCATCATTTTTATAATGCGGGGGTCCCTTTTTAGGATACGCAAGGCATACTCAGCCATGTGGGCCAATGTTCCAGGTGTCAATTCACTGCTTGTGCTGGGTTGAGGAGCACTTTCTTGCAAATCAACATCACTTGTCTCCCGCAAAAACCCTGTACCTGACCTTGCAACACCACCAGTTTCTATTGGCCCCTGAGAAGCATCCTCCTCCCATAAATATTCATCCCCATCATCCTCCTCCTTCTCCTCCTCTTCATCCCCCTCCTCGTCCAGGAGAGTTCCCTGAGCAGACAATGGCTGACTGTCATCAAGGCTTCCCTCATCCTCGGCTGCAGACGCCTGCTCCTTAATGTGCATCAAACTTTGCATCAGCAGACGCATTAGTGGGATGCTCATGCTTATGATGGCATTGTCTGTTTTTTGTGTGGGAGACTGCAGCAAAAACCAGGCCCACTGTATTAAACTACATAATGTAAGTGGCAAAACGTGGCTGGCAGATATACGACAAACAGAGCTGACAAAGATCCACTTAGTGGCAATTTAAATCTCACTTTATTATGTGGGAGACTGCTGCAAAAACCAGGCCCACTGTATTACACTACACAATGTAAGTGGCAGAACGTGGCTGGCAGATATACGACAAACAGAGCTGACACAGATCCATTTAGTGGCAATTTAAATCTCCCTTTATTATGTGGGAGACTGCTGCAAAAACCAGGCCCACTGTATTACACTACAAAATGTAAGTGGCAGAAAGTGGCTGGCAGATATACGACAAACAGAGCAGTCGCAGATCCACTTAGGGGCAATTTAAATCTCCCTTTTTTGTGTGGGAGACTGCTGCAAAAACCAGGCCCACTGTATTACACTACACAATGTAAGTGGCAGAAAGTGGTTGGCAGATATATGACAAACAAAACTGACGCAGAACCACTTAGGGGCAATTTAAATCTCCCTTTATTATGTGGGAGACTGCTGCAAAAACCTAGGCCCACTGTATTACACTACACAATGTAAGTGGCAGAAAGTGACTGGCTGATTTACGACAAACAGAACTGAAGCAGATCCACTTAGGGGCAATTTAAATCTCCCTTTATTATATGGAAGACTGCTGCAAAAACCAGGGTCAATGTATTACACTACACAATGTAAGTGGTAGAACGTGGCTGGCAGATATATGACAAACAGAACTGATGCAGATCCACTTAGTGGCAATTTAAATCTCCCTTTATTATGTGGGAGACTGCTGCAAAAACCAGGCCCACTGTATTACACTACACAATGTAAGTGGCAGAAAGTGGCTGGCAGATATAAGACAAAAAGAGCTGACGCAGATCCACTTAGGGGCAATTTAAATCTCCCTTTTTTGTGTGGAAGACTGCTGCAAAAACCAGGCCCACTGTATTACACTACACAATGTCAGTGGCAGAAAGTGGTTGGCAGATATACGACAAACAGAGCTGATGCAGATCCACTTAGTGGCAATTTAAATCTCCCTTTATTATGTGGGAGACTGCTGCAAAAACCAGGCCCACTGTATTACACTACACAATGTAAGTGGCAGAAAGTGGCTGGCAGATATAAGACAAAAAGAGCTGACGCAGATCCACTTAGGGGCAATTTAAATCTCCCTTTTTTGTGTGGAAGACTGCTGCAAAAACCAGGCCCACTGTATTACACTACACAATGTCAGTGGCAGAAAGTGGTTGGCAGATATACGACAAACAGAGCTGACGCAGATCCACTTAGTGGCAATTTAAATCTCCCTTTTTTTGTGTGGGAGACTGCTGCAAAAACCAGGCCCACTGTATTACACTACACAATGTAAGTGGCAGAAAGTGGCTGGCAGATATACGACAAACAGAGCTGATGCAGATCCACTTAGTGGCCATTTAAATCTCCCTTTATTATGTGGGAGAATGCTGCAAAAACCAGGCCCACTGTATTACACTACACCATGTAAGTGACAGAAAGTGGCTGGCAGATATACGACAAACAGAGCTGACGCAGATCCACTTAGTGGCAATTTAAATTTCCCTTTTTTATGTGGGAGACTGCTGCAAAAACCAGGCCCACTGTATTACACTACACAATGAAAGTGGCAGAAAGTGGCTGGCAGATATACGACAAACAGAGCTGACGCAGATCCACTTATTGGCAATTTAAATATCCCTTTATTATCTGGGAGACTGCTGCAAGAACCAGGCCCACTGTATTACACTACAAAATGTAAGTTGCAGAAAGTGGCTGGCAGATATATGACAAACAGAACTGACGCAGATCCACTTAGGGGCAATTTAAATCTCCCTTTATTATGTGGGAGACTGCTGCAAAAACCAGGCCCACTGTATTACACTACACAATGTAAGTGGCAGAACGTGGCAGGCAGATATACGACAAACAGAACTGACGCAGATCTACTTAGGGGCAATTTAAATCTCCTTTTTTGTGTGGGAGACTGCTGCAAAATCTAGGCCCACTGTATTACACTACACAATGTAAGTGGCAGAACGTGGCTGGCAGATATACGACAAACTGAACTGATGCAGATCCACTTAGTGGCAATTTAAATTTCCCTTTTTTGTGTGGGAGACTGCTGCAAAAACCAGGCCCACTGTATTACACTACACAATGAAAGTGGCAGAAAGTGGCTGGCAGATATTCGACAAACAGAGCTGACGCAGATCCACTTAGGGGCAATTTAAATCTCCCTTTATTATGTGGGAGACTGCTGCAAAAACCAGGCCCACTGTATTACACTACACAATGTAAGTGGCAGAACGTGGCTGGCAGATATACGACAAACAGAGCTGACACAGATCCACTTAGTGGCAATTTAAATCTCTCTTTTTTGTGTGGGAGACTGCTGCAAAAACCAGGCCCACTGTATTACACTACCCAATGTAAGTGGCAGAAAGTGACTGGCTGATTTACGACAAACAGAACTGAAGCAGATCCACTTAGGGGCAATTTAAATCTCCCTTTATTATATGGAAGACTGCTGCAAAAACCAGGGTCAATGTATTACACTACACAATGTAAGTGGTAGAACGTGGCTGGCAGATATATGACAAACAGAACTGATGCAGATCCACTTAGTGGCAATTTAAATCTCCCTTTATTATGTGGGAGACTGCTGCAAAAACCAGGCCCACTGTATTACACTACACAATGTAAGTGGCAGAAAGTGGCTGGCAGATATAAGACAAAAAGAGCTGACGCAGATCCACTTAGGGGCAATTTAAATCTCCCTTTTTTGTGTGGAAGACTGCTGCAAAAACCAGGCCCACTGTATTACACTACACAATGTCAGTGGCAGAAAGTGGTTGGCAGATATACGACAAACAGAGCTGATGCAGATCCACTTAGTGGCAATTTAAATCTCCCTTTTTTGTGTGGGAGACTGCTGCAAAAACCAGGCCCACTGTATTACAATACACAATGTAAGTGGCAGAACGAGGCTGGCAGATATACGACAAACAGGAATGACGCAAATCCACTTAGGAGCAATTTAAATCTCCCTTTTTTGTGTGGGAGACTGCTGCAAAAACCAGGCCCACTGTATTACACTACACAATGTAAGTGGCAGAACGTGGCTGGCAGATATACGACAAACAGAACTGACGCAGATCCAGTTAGTGGCAATTTAAATCTCCCTTTTTTTGTGTGGGAGACTGCTGCAAAAACCAGGCCCACTGTATTACACTACACAATGTAAGTGGCAGAACGAGGCTGGCAGATATACGACAAACAGAGCTGATGCAGATCCACTTAGTGGCAATTTAAATCTCCCTTTTTTTGTGTGGGAGACTGCTGCAAAAACCAGGCCCACTGTATTACACTACACAATGTAAGTGGCAGAAAGTGGCTGGCAGATATACGAGAAACAGAGCTGATGCTGATCCACGTAGTGGCAATTTAGATCTCCCTTTATTATGTGGGAGACTACTGCAAAAACGAGGCCCACTGTATTACACTACACAATGTAAGTGGCAGAAAGTGGCTGGCAGATATACGACAAACAGAGCTGACGCAGATCCACTTAGTGGCAATTTAAATCTCCCTTTTTTATGTGGGAGACTGCTGCAAAAGCCAGGCCCACTGTATTACACTACACAATGTAAGTGGCAGAACGTGGCTGACAGATATACGACAAACAGAACTGACGCAGATCCACTTAGGGGCAATTTAAATCTCCCTTTTTTGTGTGGGAGACTGCTGCAAAAACCAGGCCCACTGTATTACACTACACAATGTAAGTGGCTGAAAGTGGCTGGCAGATATATGACAAACAGAACTGACTCAGATCCACTTAGGGGCAATTTAAATCTCCCTTTACTATGTGGGAGACTGCTGCAAAAACCAGGCCCAATGTATTACACTACACAATGTAAGTGGCAGAACAAGGCTGGCAGATATACGACAAACAGAGCTGACGCAGATCCACTTAGTGGCAATTTAAATCTCTCTTTTTTTGTGTGGGAGACTGCTGCAAAAACCAGGCCCACTGTATTACACTACACAATGTAAGTGGCAGAAAGTGGCTGGCAGATATACGAGAAACAGAGCTGATGCAGATCCACTTAGTGGCAATTTAAATCTCCCTTTATTATGTGGGAGACTGCTGCAAAAACCAGGCCCACTGTAATACACTACACAATGTAAGTGGCAGAAAGTGGCTGGCAGATATACGACAAACAGAGCTGACACAGATCCACTTAGTGGCAATTTAAATATCCCTTTTTTATGTGGGAGACTGCTGCAAAAATCAGGCCCACTGTATTACACTACACAATGAAAGTGGCAGAAAGTGGCTGGCAGATATACGACAAACAGAGCTGACGCAGATCCACTTAGCGGCAATTTAAATCTCCCTTTATTAGGTGGGAGACTGCTGCAAAAACCAGGCCCACTGTATTACACTACACAATGAAAGTGGCAGAAAGTGGCTGGCAGATATACGACAAACAGAGCTGACGCAGATCCACTTATTGGCAATTGAAATATCCCTTTATTATCTGGGAGACTGCTGCAAGAACCAGGCCCACTGTATTACACTACAAAATGTAAGTTGCAGAAAGTGGCTGGCAGATATATGACAAACAGAACTGACGCAGATCCACTTAGGGGCAATTTAAATCTCCCTTTATTATGTGGGAGACTGCTGCAAAAACCAGGCCCACTGTATTACACTACACAATGTAAGTGGCAGAACGTGGCAGGCAGATATACGACAAACAGAACTGACGCAGATCTACTTAGGGGCAATTTAAATCTCCTTTTTTGTGTGGGAGACTGCTGCAAAAACCAGGCCCACTGTATTACACTACACAATGAAAGTGGCAGAAAGTGGCTGGCAGATATACGACAAACAGAGCTGACGCAGATCCACTTATTGGCAATTTAAATATCCCTTTATTATCTGGGAGACTGCTGCAAGAACCAGGCCCACTGTATTACACTACAAAATGTAAGTTGCAGAAAGTGGCTGGCAGATATATGACAAACAGAACTGACGCAGATCCACTTAGGGGCAATTTAAATCTCCCTTTATTATGTGGGAGACTGCTGCAAAAACCAGGCCCACTGTATTACACTACACAATGTAAGTGGCAGAACGTGGCAGGCAGATATACGACAAACAGAACTGACGCAGATCTACTTAGGGGCAATTTAAATCTCCTTTTTTGTGTGGGAGACTGCTGCAAAAACTAGGCCCACTGTATTACACTACACAATGTAAGTGGCAGAACGTGGCTGGCAGATATACGACAAACTGAACTGATGCAGATCCACTTAGTGGCAATTTAAATTTCCCTTTTTTGTGTGGGAGACTGCTGCAAAAACCAGGCCCACTGTATTACACTACACAATGAAAGTGGCAGAAAGTGGCTGGCAGATATTCGACAAACAGAGCTGACGCAGATCCACTTAGGGGCAATTTAAATCTCCCTTTATTATGTGGGAGACTGCTGCAAAAACCAGGCCCACTGTATTACACTACACAATGTAAGTGGCAGAACGTGGCTGGCAGATATACGACAAACAGAGCTGACGCAGATCCACTTAGTGGCAATTTAAATCTCTCTTTTTTGTGTGGGAGACTGCTGCAAAAACCAGGCCCACTGTATTACACTACCCAATGTAAGTGGCAGAAAGTGACTGGCTGATTTACGACAAACAGAACTGAAGCAGATCCACTTAGGGGCAATTTAAATCTCCCTTTATTATATGGAAGACTGCTGCAAAAACCAGGGTCAATGTATTACACTACACAATGTAAGTGGTAGAACGTGGCTGGCAGATATATGACAAACAGAACTGATGCAGATCCACTTAGTGGCAATTTAAATCTCCCTTTATTATGTGGGAGACTGCTGCAAAAACCAGGCCCACTGTATTACACTACACAATGTAAGTGGCAGAAAGTGGCTGGCAGATATAAGACAAAAAGAGCTGACGCAGATCCACTTAGGGGCAATTTAAATCTCCCTTTTTTGTGTGGAAGACTGCTGCAAAAACCAGGCCCACTGTATTACACTACACAATGTCAGTGGCAGAAAGTGGTTGGCAGATATACGACAAACAGAGCTGATGCAGATCCACTTAGTGGCAATTTAAATCTTCTTTTTTTGTGTGGGAGACTGCTGCAAAAACCAGGCCCACTGTATTACAATACACAATGTAAGTGGCAGAACGAGGCTGGCAGATATACGACAAACAGGAATGACGCAAATCCACTTAGGAGCAATTTAAATCTCCCTTTTTTGTGTGGGAGACTGCTGCAAAAACCAGGCCCACTGTATTACACTACACAATGTAAGTGGCAGAACGTGGCTGGCAGATATATGACAAACAGAACTGACGCAGATCCAGTTAGTGGCAATTTAAATCTCCCTTTTTTTGTGTGGGAGACTGCTGCAAAAACCAGGCCCACTGTATTACACTACACAATGTAAGTGGCAGAACGAGGCTGGCAGATATACGACAAACAGAGCTGATGCAGATCCACTTAGTGGCAATTTAAATCTCCCTTTTTTTGTGTGGGAGACTGCTGCAAAAACCAGGCCCACTGTATTACACTACACAATGTAAGTGGCAGAAAGTGGCTGGCAGATATACGAGAAACAGAGCTGATGCTGATCCACGTAGTGGCAATTTAGATCTCCCTTTATTATGTGGGAGACTACTGCAAAAACGAGGCCCACTGTATTACACTACACAATGTAAGTGGCAGAAAGTGGCTGGCAGATATAAGACAAACAGAGCTGACGCAGATCCACTTAGTGGCAATTTAAATCTCCCTTTTTTATGTGGGAGACTGCTGCAAAAACCAGGCCCACTGTATTACACTACACAATGTAAGTGGCAGAACGTGGCTGACAGATATATGACAAACAGAACTGACGCAGATCCACTTAGGGGCAATTTAAATCTCCCTTTTTTGTGTGGGAGACTGCTGCAAAAACCAGGCCCACTGTATTACACTACACAATGTAAGTGGCAGAAAGTGGCTGGCAGATATATGACAAACAGAACTGACTCAGATCCACTTAGGGGCAATTTAAATCTCCCTTTACTATGTGGGAGACTGCTGCAAAAACCAGGCCCAATGTTTTACACTACACAATGTAAGTGGCAGAACGAGGCTGGCAGATATACGACAAACAGAGCTGACGCAGATCCACTTAGTGGCAATTTAAATCTCTCTTTTTTTGTGTGGGAGACTGCTGCAAAAACCAGGCCCACTGTATTACACTACACAATGTAAGTGGCAGAAAGTGGCTGGCAGATATACGAGAAACAGAGCTGATGCAGATCCACTTAGTGGCAATTTAAATCTCCCTTTATTATGTGGGAGACTGCTGCAAAAACCAGGCCCACTGTAATACACTACACAATGTAAGTGGCAGAAAGTGGCTGGCAGATATACGACAAACAGAGCTGACACAGATCCACTTAGTGGCAATTTAAATATCCCTTTTTTATGTGGGAGACTGCTGCAAAAATCAGGCCCACTGTATTACACTACACAATGAAAGTGGCAGAAAGTGGCTGGCAGATATACGACAAACAGAGCTGACGCAGATCCACTTAGCGGCAATTTAAATCTCCCTTTATTAGGTGGGAGACTGCTGCAAAAACCAGGCCCACTGTATTACACTACACAATGTAAGTGGCAGAACGTGGCTGGCAGATATACAACAAACAGAACTAACGCAGATCCACTTAGGGGCAATTTAAATCTCCCTTTTTTGTGTGGGAGACTGCTGCAAAAACCAGGCCCACTGTATTACACTACACAATGTAAGTGGCAGAAAGTGGCTGGCAGATATATGACAAACAGAACTGACTCAGATCCACTTAGGGGCAATTTAAATCTCCCTTTATTATGTGGGAGACTGCTGCAAAAACCAGGCCCACTGTATTAAACTACACAATGTAAGTGGCATAACGTGGCTGGCAGATATACGACAAACAGAACGGACTCAGATCCACTTAGGGGCAATTTAAGTCTCCCTTTATTATGTGGGAGACTGCTGCAAAAACCAGGCCCACTGTATTACACTACACAATGTAAGTGGCAGAACGTGGCTGGCAAATATACGACAAACAGTACTGACGCAGATCCACTTAGGGGAAATGTAAATCTCCCTTTTTTGTGTGGGAAACTGCTGCAAAAACCAGGCCCACTGTATTACACTACACAATGTAAGTGGCAGAAAGTAGCTGGCAGATACACGCCAAACAGAGCTGACACAGATCCACTTAGGGGCAATTTAAATCTCCCTTTTTGTGTGGGAGACTGCTGCAAAAACCAGGCCCACTGTATTACACTTCACAATGTAATTGGCAGAAAGTAGCTGGCAGATATATGACAAACAGAACTGACTCAGATCCACTTAGGGGCAATTCAAATCTCCCTTTATTATGTTGGAGACTGCTGCAAAAACCAGGCCCACTGTATTACACTACACAATGTAAGTGGCAGAACGTGGCTGGCAGATATACGCCAAACAGAGCTGACACAGATCCACTTAGGGGCAATTTAAATCTCCCTTTTTTGTGTGGGAGACTGCTGCAAAACCAGGCCCACTGTATTACACTACACAATGTAAGTGGCAGAAAGTGGCTGGCAGATATATGACAAACAGAACTGACTCAGATCCACTTAGGGGCAATTTAAATCTCCCTTTATTATGTGGGAGACTGCTGCAAAAACCAGGCCCACTGTATTACACTACACAATGTAAGTGGCAGAACGTGGCTGGCAGATATACGCCAAACAGAGCTGACACAGATCCACTTAGGGGCAATTTAAATCTCCCTTTTTTGTGTGGGAGACTGCTGCAAAAACCAGGCCCACTGTATTACACTACAAAATGTAAGTGGCAGAAAGTGGCTGGCAGATATACGACAAAGAGAGCTGACGCAGATCCACTTAGTGGCAATTTAAATCTCCCTTTTTTGTGTGGGAGACTGCTGCAAAAACCAGGCCCACTGTATTACACTACAAAATATAAGTGGCAGAACGTGGCTGGCAGATATACGACAAACAGAACTGATGCAGATCCACTTAGTGGCAATTTAAATCTCCCTTTTTTGTGTGGGAGACTGCTGCAAAAACCAGGCCCACTGCATTACACTACACAATGTAAGTGGCAGAACGTGGCTAGCAGATTTACGACAAACAGAGCTGACACAGATCCACTTAGTGGCAATTTAAATCTCTCTTTATTATGTGGGAGACTGCTGCAAAAACCAGGCCCACTGTATTACACTACACAATGTAAGTGGCAGAAAGTGGCTGGCAGATATACGACAAAAAGAGCTGACGCAGATCCACTTAGTGGCAATGTAAATCTCCCTTTTTTGTGTGGGAGACTGCTGCAAAAACTAGGCCCACTGTATTACACTACACAATGTAAGTGGCAGAAAGTGGCTGGCAGATATACGACAAACAGAGCTGACGCAGATCCACTTAGTGGCAATTTAAATCTCCCTTTATTATGTGGGAGACTGCTGCAAAAACCAGGCCCACTGTATTACACTACATAATGTAAAAGGCAGAAAGTGGCTGGCAGATATACGAAAAACAGAGCTGACTCAGATCCACTTAGTGGCAATTAGTGTTGAGCGATACCGTCCGATACTTGAAAGTATCGGTATCGGAAAGTATCGGCCGATACCGGCAAAGTATCGGATCCAATCCGATACCGATACCCGATACCAATACAAGTCAATGGGACTCAGGTATCGGACGGTATTCCTGATGGTTCCCAGGGTCTGAAGGAGAGGAAACTCTCCTTCAGGCCCTGGGAACCATATAAATGTGTAAAAGAAAGAATTAAAATAAAAAATATCGCTATACTCACCTGTCCGACGCAGCCGGGACTTCAGCGAGGGAACCGGCAGCGTTGTTTGTTTAAAATTCGCGCTATTACTTGGTTACGTGAATTCCCGGCTTGTGATTGGTCAGGTCGGCCATGTTGCCGGGACGCGGACCAATCACAGCAAGCCGTGACGAAATTACGTCACGGCTTGCTGTGATTGGTCCGCGTCCCGGCAATATGGCCGCCCTGACCAATCACAAGCCGTGACGTCACGGGAGGCTGGACACGCGCTTATTTTAAAATGGGCGCGTGTCCAGCCTCCCGTGACGTCACGGCTTGTGATTGGTTGCGCCGCGGTCAACCAATCACAAGCCGGGAGGCTGGACGCGCTCATTTTAAAATGGGCGCGTGTCCAGCCTCCCGTGACGTCACGGCTTGTGA
Organism: Ranitomeya variabilis; assembly: GCF_051348905.1. NCBI lineage: Eukaryota > Metazoa > Chordata > Amphibia > Anura > Dendrobatidae > Ranitomeya > Ranitomeya variabilis. The sequence continues at coordinate 235,295,552 of NC_135234.1, forward strand.
TTGGTTGCGCCGCGGTCAACCAATCACAAGCCGGGAGGCTGGACGCGCTCATTTTAAAATGGGCGCGTGTCCAGCCTCCCGTGACGTCACGGCTTGTGATTGGTCAGGGCGGCCATATTGCCGGGACGCGGACCAATCACAGCAAGCCGTGACGTAATTTCGTCACGGCTTGCTGTGATTGGTCCGCGTCCCGGCAACATGGCCGACCTGACCAATCACAAGCCGGGAATTCACGTAACCAAGTAATAGCGCGAATTTTAAACAAACAACGCTGCCGGTTCCCTCGCTGAAGTCCCGGCTGCGTCGGAGAGGTGAGTATAGCGATATTTTTTATTTTAATTCTCTCTTTTACACATTTTAACATTAATGTTGTTGCGATACCCGATACCCGATACCACAAGAGTATCGGAATCCCGGTATCGGAATTCCGATACAGCAAGTATCGGCCGATACCCGATACTTGCAGCATCGGAATGCTCAACACTAGTGGCAATGTAAATTTCCCTTTATTATGTGGGAGACTGCTGCAAACACCAGGCACACTGTATTACACTACACAATGTAAGTGGCAGAAAGTGGCTGGCAGATATACGACAAACAGAACTAACGTATATAAACTTGTTGGCAATTGAAATCTCCCTTTTTTGTGTGGAAGATTGCTGCAAAAACCAGGCCCACTGTATTACACTACACAATGTAAGTGGCAGAAAGTGGCTGGCAGATATGCGACAAACAGAACTGACGCAGATCCATTTAGGGGCAATTTAAATCTCCCATTATTATATGGAAGACTGCTGCAAAAACCAGGGCCACTGTATTACACTACACAAAGTAAGTGGCAGAACGTGGCTGGCAGATATACGACAAACAGAACTGACGCAGATCCACTTAGTGGCAATTTAAATCTCCCTTTATTATGTGGGAGATTTCTGCAGAAACCAGGCCCACTGTATTACACTACACAATGTAAGTGGCAGAAAGTGGCTGGCAGATATACGACAAACAGAGCTGACGCAGATCCACTTAGGGGCAATTTAAATCTCTCTTTTTTGTGTGGGAGACTGCTGCAAAACCAGGCCCACTGTATTACACTACACAATGTAAGTGGCAGAACGTGGCTGGCAGATATATGACAAACAGAACTGACTCAGATCCACTTAGGGGCAATTTAAATCTCCCTTTATTATGTGGGAGACTGCTGCAAAAACCAGGCCCACTGTATTACACTACACAATGTAAAAGGCAGATAGTGGCTGGCAGATATACGATAAACAGAGCTGACACAGATCCACTTAGTGGCAATGTAAATTTCCCTTTATTATGTGGGAGACTGCTGCAAATACCAGGCCCACTGTATTACACTACACAATGTAAGTGGCAGAACGTGGCTGGCAGATATACGCCAAATAGAGCTGACACAGATCCACTTAGGGGCAATTTAAATCTGCCTTTTTGTGTGGGAGACTGCTGCAAAAACCAGGCCCACTGTATTACACTACACAATGTAAGTGGCAGAACGTGGCTGGCAGATATACGCCAAACAGAGCTGACACAGATCCACTTAGGGGCAATTTAAATCTCCATTTTTTGTGTGGGAGACTGCTGCAAAAACCAGGCCCACTGTATTACACTACAAAATGTAAGTGGCAGAAAGTGGCTGGCAGATATACGACAAACAGAGCTGACGCAGATCCACTTAGTGGCAATTTAAATCTCCCTTTTTTGTGTGGGAGACTGCTGCAAAAACCAGGCCCACTGTATTACACTACACAATATAAGTGGCAGAACGTGGCTGGCAGATATACGACAAACAGAACTGATGCAGATCCACTTAGTGGCAATTTAAATCTCCCTTTTTTGTGTGGGAGACTGCTGCAAAAACCAGGCCCACTGTATTACACTACACAATGTAAAAGGCAGAAAGTGGCTGGCAGATATACGATAAACAGAGCTGACACAGATCCACTTAGTGGCAATGTAAATTTCCCTTTATTATGTGGGAGACTGCTGCAAAAACCAGGCCCACTGTATTACACTACACAATGTAAGTGGCAGAACGTGGCTGGCAGATATACGCCAAATAGAGCTGACGCAGATCCACTTAGGGGCAATTTAAATCTGCCTTTTTGTGTGGGAGACTGCTGCAAAAACCAGGCCCACTGTATTACACTACACAATGTAAGTGGCAGAACGTGGCTGGCAGATATACGCCAAACAGAGCTGACACAGATCCACTTAGGGGCAATTTAAATCTCCCTTTTTTGTGTGGGAGACTGCTGCAAAAACCAGGCCCACTGTATTACACTACAAAATGTAAGTGGCAGAAAGTGGCTGGCAGATATACGACAAACAGAGCTGACGCAGATCCACTTAGTGGCAATTTAAATCTCCCTTTTTTGTGTGGGAGACTGCTGCAAAAACCAGGCCCACTGTATTACACTACACAATATAAGTGGCAGAACGTGGCTGGCAGATATACGACAAACAGAACTGATGCAGATCCACTTAGTGGCAATTTAAATCTCCCTTTTTTGTGTGGGAGACTGCTGCAAAAACCAGGCCCACTGCATTACACTACACAATGTTAGTGGCAGAACGTGGCTAGCAGATTTACGACAAACAGAGCTGACACAGATCCACTTAGTGGCAATTTAAATCTCTCTTTATTATGTGGGAGACTGCTGCAAAAACCAGGCCCACTGTATTACACTACACAATGTAAGTGGCAGAAAGTGGCTGGCAGATATACGACAAAAAGAGCTGACGCAGATCCACTTAGTGGCAATGTAAATCTCCCTTTTTTGTGTGGGAGACTGCTGCAAAAACTAGGCCCACTGTATTACACTACACAATGTAAGTGGCAGAAAGTGGCTGGCAGATATACGACAAACAGAGCTGACGCAGATCCACTTGGTGGCAATTTAAATCTCACTTTATTATGTGGGAGACTGCTGCAAAAACCAGGCCCACTGTATTACACTTCACAATGTAAAAGGCAGAAAGTGGCTGGCAGATATAAGAAAAACAGAGCTGACACAGATCCACTTAGTGGCAATGTAAATTTCCCTTTATTATGTGGGAGACTGCTGCAAACACCAGGCCCACTGTATTACACTACACAATGTAAGTGGCAGAAAGTGGCTGGCAGATATACGACAAACAGAACTAACGTATATAAACTTGTTGGCAATTTAAATCTCCCTTTTTTGTGTGGAAGATTGCTGCAAAAACCAGGCCCACTGTATTACACTACACAATGTAAGTGGCAGAAAGTGGCTGGCAGATATGCGACAAACAGAACTGACGCAGATCCATTTAGGGGCAATTTAAATCTCCCATTATTATATGGAAGACTGCTGCAAAAAACCAGGGCCACTGTATTACACTACACAAAGTAAGTGGCAGAACGTGGCTGGCAGATATACGACAAACAGAACTGACGCAGATCCACTTAGTGGCAATTTAAATCTCCCTTTATTATGTGGGAGATTTCTGCAGAAACCAGGCCCACTGTATTACACTACACAATGTAAGTGGCAGAAAGTGGCTGGCAGATATACGCCAAACAGAGCTGACGCAGATCCACTTAGGGGCAATTTAAATCTCCCTTTTTTGTGTGGGATACTGCTGAAAAAACCAGGCCCACTGTATTACACTACACAATGTAATTGGCAGAAAGTGGCTGGCAGATATACGCCAAACAGAGCTGACACAGATCCACTTAGGGGCAATTTAAATCTCCCTTTTTTGTGTGGGAGACTGCTGCAAAACCAGGCCCACTGTATTACACTACAAAATGTAAGTGGCAGAAAGTGGCTGGCAGATATATGACAAACAGAACTGACTCAGATCCACTTAGGGGCAATTTAAATCTCCCTTTATTATGTGGGAGACTGCTGCAAAAACCAGGCCCACTGTATTACACTACACAATGTAAAAGGCAGAAAGTGGCTGGCAGATATACGATAAACAGAGCTGACACAGATCCACTTAGTGGCAATGTAAATTTCAGTTTATTATGTGGGAGACTGCTGCAAAAACCAGGCCCACTGTATTACACTACACAATGTAAGTGGCAGAACGTGGCTGGCAGATATACGCCAAACAGAGCTGACACAGATCCACTTAGGGGCAATTTAAATCTGCCTTTTTGTGTGGGAGACTGCTGCAAAAACCAGGCCCACTGTATTACACTACAAAATGTAAGTGGCAGAAAGTGGCTGGCAGATATATGACAAACAGAACTGACTCAGATCCACTTAGGGGCAATTTAAATCTCCCTTTATTATGTGGGAGACTGCTGCAAAAACCAGGCCCACTGTATTACACTACACAATGTAAAAGGCAGAAAGTGGCTGGCAGATATACGATAAACAGAGCTGACACAGATCCACTTAGTGGCAATGTAAATTTCCCTTTATTATGTGGGAGACTGCTGCAAAAACCAGGCCCACTGTATTACACTACACAATGTAAGTGGCAGAACGTGGCTGGCAGATATACGCCAAATAGAGCTGACACAGATCCACTTAGGGGCAATTTAAATCTGCCTTTTTGTGTGGGAGACTGCTGCAAAAACCAGGCCCACTGTATTACACTACACAATGTAAGTGGCAGAAAGTGGCTGGCAGATATATGACAAACAGAACTGACTCAGATCCACTTAGGGGCAATTTAAATCTCCCTTTATTATGTGGGAGACTGCTGCAAAAACCAGGCCCACTGTATTACACTACACAATGTAAGTGGCAGAACGTGGCTGGCAGATATACGCCAATCAGAGCTGACACAGATCCACTTAGGGGCAATTTAAATCTCCCTTTTTTGTGTGGGAGACTGCTGCAAAAACCAGGCCCACTGTATTACACTACAAAATGTAAGTGGCAGAAAGTGGCTGGCAGATATACGACAAACAGAGCTGACGCAGATCCACTTAGTGGCAATTTAAATCTCCCTTTTTTGTGTGGGAGACTGCTGCAAAAACCAGGCCCACTGTATTACACTACACAATATAAGTGGCAGAACGTGGCTGGCAGATATACGACAAACAGAACTGATGCAGATCCACTTAGTGGCAATTTAAATCTCCCTTTTTTGTGTGGGAGACTGCTGCAAAAACCAGGCCCACTGCATTACACTACACAATGTTAGTGGCAGAATGTGGCTAGCAGATTTACGACAAACAGAGCTGACACAGATCCACTTAGTGGCAATTTAAATCTCTCTTTATTATGTGGGAGACTGCTGCAAAAACCAGGCCCACTGTATTACACTACACAATGTAAGTGGCAGAAAGTGGCTGGCAGATATACGACAAACAGAGCTGACGCAGATCCACTTAGTGGCAATGTAAATCTCCCTTTTTTGTGTGGGAGACTGCTGCAAAAACTAGGCCCACTGTATTACACTACACAATGTAAGTGGCAGAAAGTGGCTGGCAGATATACGACAAACAGAGCTGACGCAGATCCACTTGGTGGCAATTTAAATCTCCCTTTATTATGTGGGAGACTGCTGCAAAAACCAGGCCCACTGTATTACACTACACAATGTAAAAGGCAGAAAGTGGCTGGCAGATATACGAAAAACAGAGCTGACACAGATCCACTTAGTGGCAATGTAAATTTCCCTTTATTATGTGGGAGACTGCTGCAAACACCAGGCACACTGTATTACACTACACAATGTAAGTGGCAGAAAGTGGCTGGCAGATATACGACAAACAGAACTAACGTATATAAACTTGTTGGCAATTGAAATCTCCCTTTTTTGTGTGGAAGATTGCTGCAAAAACCAGGCCCACTGTATTACACTACACAATGTAAGTGGCAGAAAGTGGCTGGCAGATATGCGACAAACAGAACTGACGCAGATCCATTTAGGGGCAATTTAAATCTCCCATTATTATATGGAAGACTGCTGCAAAAACCATGGCCACTGTATTACACTACACAAAGTAAGTGGCAGAACGTGGCTGGCAGATATACGACAAACAGAACTGACGCAGATCCACTTAGTGGCAATTTAAATCTCCCTTTATTATGTGGGAGATTTCTGCAGAAACCAGGCCCACTGTATTACACTACACAATGTAAGTGGCAGAAAGTGGCTGGCAGATATACGCCAAACAGAGCTGACGCAGATCCACTTAGGGGCAATTTAAATCTCCCTTTTTTGTGTGCGAGACTGCTGCAAAAACCAGGCCCACTGTATTACACTACACAATGTAATTGGCAGAAAGTGGCTGGCAGATATATGACAAGCAGAACTGACTCAGATCCACTTAGGGGCAATTTAAATCTCCCTTTATTATGTTGGAGACTGCTGCAAAAACCAGGCCCACTGTATTACACTACACAATGTAAGTGGCAGAACGTGGCTGGCAGATATACGCCAAACAGAGCTGACACAGATCCACTTAGGGGCAATTTAAATCTCCCTTTTTTGTGTGGGAGACTGCTGCAAAACCAGGCCCACTGTATTACACTACACAATGTAAGTGGCAGAACTTGGCTGGCAGATATACGCCAAACAGAGCTGACACAGATCCACTTAGGGGCAATTTAAATCTCCCTTTTTTGTGTGGGAGACTGCTGCAAAAACCAGGCCCACTGTATTACACTACAAAATGTAAGTGGCAGAAAGTGGCTGGCAGATATACGACAAACAGAGCTGACGCAGATCCACTTAGTGGCAATTTAAATCTCCCTTTTTTGTGTGGGAGACTGCTGCAAAAACCAGGCCCACTGTATTACACTACACAATATAAGTGGCAGAACGTGGCTGGCAGATATACGACAAACAGAACTGATGCAGATCCACTTAGTGGCAATTTAAATCTCCCTTTTTTGTGTGGGAGACTGCTGCAAAAACCAGGCCCACTGCATTGCACTACACAATGTTAGTGGCAGAAAGTGGCTAGTAGATTTACGACAAACAGAGCTGACACAGATCCACTTAGTGGCAATTTAAATCTCTCTTTATTATGTGGGAGACTGCTGCAAAAACCAGGCCCACTGTATTACACTACACAATGTAAGTGGCAGAAAGTGGCTGGCAGATATACGACAAAAAGAGCTGACGCAGATCCACTTAGTGGCAATGTAAATCTCCCTTTTTTGTGTGGGAGACTGCTGCAAAAACTAGGCCCACTGTATTACACTACACAATGTAAGTGGCAGAAAGTGGCTGGCAGATATACGACAAACAGAGCTGACGCAGATCCACTTGGTGGCAATTTAAATCACACTTTATTATGTGGGAGACTGCTGCAAAAACCAGGCCCACTGTATTACACTACACAATGTAAAAGGCAGAAAGTGGCTGGCAGATATAAGAAAAACAGAGCTGACACAGATCCACTTAGTGGCAATGTAAATTTCCCTTTATTATGTGGGAGACTGCTGCAAACACCAGGCACACTGTATTACACTACACTATGTAAGTGGCAGAAAGTGGCTGGCAGATATACGACAAACAGAACTAACGTATATAAACTTGTTGGCAATTTAAATCTCCCTTTTTTGTGTGGAAGATTGCTGCAAAAACCAGGCCCACTGTATTACACTACACAATGTAAGTGGCAGAAAGTGGCTGGCAGATATGCGACAAACAGAACTGACGCAGATCCATTTAGGGGCAATTTAAATCTCCCATTATTATATGGAAGACTGCTGCAAAAAACCAGGGCCACTGTATTACACTACACAAAGTAAGTGGCAGAACGTGGCTGGCAGATATACGACAAACAGAACTGACGCAGATCCACTTAGTGGCAATTTAAATCTCCCTTTATTATGTGGGAGATTTCTGCAGAAACCAGGCCCACTGTATTACACTACACAATGTAAGTGGCAGAAAGTGGCTGGCAGATATACGCCAAACAGAGCTGACGCAGATCCACTTAGGGGCAATTTAAATCTCCCTTTTTTGTGTGCGAGACTGCTGCAAAAACCAGGCCCACTGTATTACACTACACAATGTAATTGGCAGAAAGTGGCTGGCAGATATATGACAAGCAGAACTGACTCAGATCCACTTAGGGGCAATTTAAATCTCCCTTTATTATGTTGGAGACTGCTGCAAAAACCAGGCCCACTGTATTACACTACACAATGTAAGTGGCAGAACGTGGCTGGCAGATATACGCCAAACAGAGCTGACACAGATCCACTTAGGGGCAATTTAAATCTCCCTTTTTTGTGTGGGAGACTGCTGCAAAACCAGGCCCACTGTATTACACTACACAATGTAAGTGGCAGAACGTGGCTGGCAGATATACGCCAAACAGAGCTGACACAGATCCACTTAGGGGCAATTTAAATCTCCCTTTTTTGTGTGGGAGACTGCTGCAAAAACCAGGCCCACTGTATTACACTACAAAATGTAAGTGGCAGAAAGTGGCTGGCAGATATACGACAAACAGAGCTGACGCAGATCCACTTAGTGGCAATTTAAATCTCCCTTTTTTGTGTGGGAGACTGCTGCAAAAACCAGGCCCACTGTATTACACTACACAATATAAGTGGCAGAACGTGGCTGGCAGATATACGACAAACAGAACTGATGCAGATCCACTTAGTGGCAATTTAAATCTCCCTTTTTTGTGTGGGAGACTGCTGCAAAAACCAGGCCCACTGCATTGCACTACACAATGTTAGTGGCAGAACGTGGCTAGTAGATTTACGACAAACAGAGCTGACACAGATCCACTTAGTGGCAATTTAAATCTCTCTTTATTATGTGGGAGACTGCTGCAAAAACCAGGCCCACTGTATTACACTACACAATGTAAGTGGCAGAAAGTGGCTGGCAGATATACGACAAAAAGAGCTGACGCAGATCCACTTAGTGGCAATGTAAATCTCCCTTTTTTGTGTGGGAGACTGCTGCAAAAACTAGGCCCACTGTATTACACTACACAATGTAAGTGGCAGAAAGTGGCTGGCAGATATACGACAAACAGAGCTGACGCAGATCCACATGGTGGCAATTTAAATCTCACTTTATTATGTGGGAGACTGCTGCAAAAACCAGGCCCACTGTATTACACTACACAATGTAAAAGGCAGAAAGTGGCTGGCAGATATAAGAAAAACAGAGCTGACACAGATCCACTTAGGGGCAATTTAAATCTCTCTTTATTCAGTGGGAGACTGCTGCAAAAACCAGGCCCACTGTATTACACTACACAATGTAAGTGGCAGAAAGTGGCTGGCAGATATACGACAAACAGAACTAACGTATATAAACTTGTTGGCAATTTAAATCTCCCTTTTTTGTGTGGAAGATTGCTGCAAAAACCAGGCCCACTGTATTACACTACACAATGTAAGTGGCAGAAAGTGGCTGGCAGATATGCGACAAACAGAACTGACGCAGATCCATTTAGGGGCAATTTAAATCTCCCATTATTATATGGAAGACTGCTGCAAAAAACCAGGGCCACTGTATTACACTACACAAAGTAAGTGGCAGAACGTGGCTGGCAGATATACGACAAACAGAACTGACGCAGATCCACTTAGTGGCAATTTAAATCTCCCTTTATTATGTGGGAGATTTCTGCAGAAACCAGGCCCACTGTATTACACTACACAATGTAAGTGGCAGAAAGTGGCTGGCAGATATACGCCAAACAGAGCTGACGCAGATCCACCTAGGGGCAATTTAAATCTCCCTTTTTTGTGTGGGATACTGCTGCAAAAACCAGGCCCACTGTCTTACACTACACAATGTAATTGGCAGAAAGTGGCTGGCAGATATACGCCAAACAGAGCTGACACAGATCCACTTAGGGGCAATTTAAATCTCCCTTTTTTGTGTGGGAGACTGCTGCAAAACCAGGCCCACTGTATTACACTACAAAATGTAAGTGGCAGAAAGTGGCTGGCAGATATATGACAAACAGAACTGACTCAGATCCACTTAGGGGCAATTTAAATCTCCCTTTATTATGTGGGAGACTGCTGCAAAAACCAGGCCCACTGTATTACACTACACAATGTAAAAGGCAGAAAGTGGCTGGCAGATATACGATAAACAGAGCTGACACAGATCCACTTAGTGGCAATGTAAATTTCCCTTTATTATGTGGGAGACTGCTGCACAAACCAGGCCCACTGTATTACACTACACAATGTAAGTGGCAGAACGTGGCTGGCAGATATACGCCAAACAGAGCTGACACAGATCCACTTAGGGGCAATTTAAATCTGCCTTTTTGTGTGGGAGACTGCTGCAAAAACCAGGCCCACTGTATTACACTACAAAATGTAAGTGGCAGAAAGTGGCTGGCAGATATATGACAAACAGAACTGACTCAGATCCACTTAGGGGCAATTTAAATCTCCCTTTATTATGTGGGAGACTGCGGCAAAAACCAGGCCCACTGTATTACACTACACAATGTAAGTGGCAGAACGTGGCTGGCAGATATACGCCAAACAGAGCTGACACAGATCCACTTAGTGGCAATGTAAATCTCCCTTTTTTGTGTGGGAGACTGCTGCAAAAACTAGGCCCACTGTATTACACTACACAATGTAAGTGGCAGAACGTGGCTAGCAGATTTACGACAAACAGAGCTGGCACAGATCCACTTAGTGGCAATTTAAATCTCTCTTTATTATGTGGGAGACTGCTGCAAAAACCAGGCCCACTGTATTACACTACACAATGTAAGTGGCAGAAAGTGGCTGGCAGATATACGACAAAAAGAGCTGACGCAGATCCACTTAGTGGCAATGTAAATCTCCCTTTTTTGTGTGGGAGACTGCTGCAAAAACTAGGCCCACTGTATTACACTACACAATGTAAGTGGCAGAAAGTGGCTGGCAGATATACGACAAACAGAGCTGATGCAGATCCACTTAGTGGCAATTTAAATCTCCCTTTATTATGTGGGAGACTGCTGCAAAAACCAGGCCCACTGTATTACACTACACAATGTAAAAGGCAGAAAGTGGCTGGCAGATATACGAAAAACAGAGCTGACACAGATCCACTTAGTGGCAATGTAAATTTCCCTTTATTATGTGGGAGACTGCTGCAAACACCAGGCACACTGTATTACACTACACAATGTAAGTGGCAGAAAGTGGCTGGCAGATATACGACAAACAGAACTAACGTATATAAACTTGTTGGCAATTTAAATCTCCCATTATTATATGGAAGACTGCTGCAAAAACCAGGGCCACTGTATTACACTACACAAAGTAAGTGGCAGAACGTGGCTGGCAGATATACGAAAAACAGAACTGACGCAGATCCACTTAGTGGCAATTTAAATCTCCCTTTATTATGTGGGAGATTTCTGCAGAAACCAGGCCTACTGTATTACACTACACAATGTAAGTGGCAGAAAGTGGCTGGCAGATATACGCCAAACAGAGCTGACGCAGATCCACTTAGGGGCAATTTAAATCTCCCTTTTTTGTGTGGGAGACTGCTGCAAAAACCAGGCCCACTGTATTACACTACACAATGTAAGTGGCAGAACGTGGCTGGCAGATATACGCCAAACAGAGCTGACACAGATCGACTTAGGGGCAATTTAAATCTGCCTTTTTGTGTGGGAGACTGCTGCAAAAACCAGGCCCACTGTATTACACTACAAAATGTAAGTGGCAGAAAGTGGCTGGCAGATTTACGACAAACAGAGCTGACGCAGATCCACTTAGTGGCAATTTAAATCTCCCTTTTTTGTGTGGGAGACTGCTGCAAAAACCAGGCCCACTGTATTACACTACAAAATGTAAGTGGCAGAAAGTGGCTGGCAGATTTACGACAAACAGAGCTGACGCAGATCCACTTAGTGGCAATTTAAATCTCCCTTTTTTGTGTGGGAGACTGCTGCAAAAACCAGGCCCACTGTATTACACTACACAATATAAGTGGCAGAACGTGGCTGGCAGATATTCGACAAACAGAACTGATGCAGATCCAATTAGTGGCAATTTAAATCTCCCTTTTTTGTGTGGGAGACTGCTGCAAAAACCAGGCCCACTGCTTTACACTACACAATGTAAGTGGCAGAATGTGGCTAGCAGATTTACGACAAACAGAGCTGACACAGATCCACTTAGTGGCAATTTAAATCTCTCTTTATTATGTGGGAGACTGCTGCAAAAACCAGGCCCACTGTATTACACTACACAATGTAAGTGGCAGAAAGTGGCTGGCAGATATACGACAAAAAGAGCTGACGCAGATCCACTTAGTGGCAATGTAAATCTCCCTTTTTTGTGTGGGAGACTGCTGCAAAAACTAGGCCCACTGTATTACACTACACAATGTAAGTGGCAGAAAGTGGCTGGCAGATATACGACAAACAGAGCTGACGCAGATCCACTTAGTGGCAATTTAAATCTCCCTTTATTATGTGGGAGACTGCTGCAAAAACCAGGCCCCAATGTAAAAGGCAGAAAGTGGCTGGCAGATATACGAAAAACAGAGCTGACACAGATCCACTTAGTGGCAATGTAAATTTCCCTTTATTATGTGGGAGACTGCTGCAAACACCAGGCACACTGTATTACACTACACAATGTAAGTGGCAGAAAGTGGCTGGCAGATATACGACAAACAGAACTAACGTATATAAACTTGTTGGCAATTGAAATCTCCCTTTTTTGTGTGGAAGATTGCTGCAAAAACCAGGCCCACTGTATTACACTACACAATGTAAGTGGCAGAAAGTGGCTGGCAGATATGCGACAAACAGAACTGACGCAGATCCATTTAGGGGCAATTTAAATCTCCCATTATTATATGGAAGACTGCTGCAAAAACCAGGGCCACTGTATTACACTACACAATGTAAGTGGCAGAACGTGGCTGGCAGATATACGACAAACAGAACTGACGCAGATCCACTTAGTGGCAATTTAAATCTCCCTTTATTATGTAGGAGATTTCTGCAGAAACCAGGCCCACTGTATTACACTACACAATGTAAGTGGAAGAAAGTGGCTGGCAGATATACGACAAACAGAGCTGACGCAGATCCACTTAGGGGCAATTTAAATCTCCCTTTTTTGTGTGGAAGACTGCTGCAAAAACCAGGCCCACAGTATTACACTACACAATGTAAGTGGCAGAAAGTGGCTGGCAGATACATGGCAAACAGAACTGACGCAGATCCACTTAGGGGTAATTTAAATCTCCCTTTTTTGTGTGGGAGACTGCTGCAAAAACCAGGCCCACTGTATTACACTACACAATGTAAGTGGCAGAACGTGGCTGGAAGATATACGACAAACAGAACTGACGCAGATCCACTTAGTGGCAATTTAAATCTCCCTTTTTTGTGTGGGAGACTGCTGCAAAAACCAGGCCCACTGTATTACACTACACAATGTAAAAGGCAGAAAGTGGCTGGCAGATATACGACAAACTGTCACGCTCATGCCTAGACTGGTTGGCGCGGGCATGCGGGGGAGTGGCCCCACTGGACCACAGACCAAACTTCCCTGGAAGGGGTGTGACTAAGTAGCTTCCTAGGTGTTCTCTGGAGCCTCTGATGGTGAGGTCAGACTTGTGCAATAGGAAGCTACCAGGTACCATTCCAGGGTGGTGTCTGGCTGTGGCTGCTGATCCCACCGGGGAACAGAACATAGACAGGCAAGTGGGCATGGCTGGCACTCAGGCAGACAGGTGGGCACGGCTGGGACACAGGCAGGCAGATGGGCACGGTTGGCTCTCTGGTAGGCAGGCAGGTACGGCTGGCTCTCTGGCAGAACAGGCGGACAAGACTGGAACACTGGAAGAACTGGTAGGGACCTGTCTGCAGGCAGGCATGTAAAACAGGTAAGAACCTGTTCAGGCAGGAGGACTTAAGAATAGGTAGAGAAAGACCACAAGAGCAAATGCAGAGCGAAAGCACAGGAGCTAGAGCCAAGAACAGAAATGCAGGAGGCGGAGCCAAGAGCAGGAGGTGGAGCCAAGGGCAGAACCACAGGAGGCGGAGCCAATAGCTGGAGGCGGAGCCAAGTGCAGAAACGCAGGAGGCAGAGCCAAGAGCGGGAGAAGTAGAACCGCAGGGAGCGGAGCCAGGTAGAACCGCAAGGAGCGGAGCCAGGTAGAACCGCAAGGAGCAGAGCCAGGTAGAACCGCAAGGAGCAGAGCTAGGTAGAACCACAAGAGGCGGAGCCACAGAGCGAGAGCTGTGCAGAGCCGCAGAGCAAAGCCACAGAGTGCAGAGCTGAGAGCAGAGCAAAGTCAGAGAGTAAAGCAAGACACAGAGGGCAGAGCAGGGCAAAGCAAGCACAGAGTACGCACAGCAGGGAAAGGAAACCAAGGCAGGGATTTAAACGGACATAGGAGCAAGACTAGGCTAAGACAAAGTCAGGAACCGGACAAGACACAAAGACATGGACACAAGCCAGGGTACGACGCCCCTCTGGGTGGCAGACATAGGCCAGGGTACAAAGCCCCGCTGGGTGGCTACACAAGGACATAGACCAGGGTACTAAGCTGTTATGATCCGGTGGTAGGCTCACCAAACTGACCTGATAGGTAAACCAGAATATTAGGACGAGCTTTGGGGATGTGGAAACTATACTGACCGCAACACTGAACCTATCCAATACACACTAAAGGCAGCCGTGGAGCGTTACCTAAAAACCTAGACGCCTCGTCACAGCCTGAGGAACTAACTACCCCTAGAGAGAAAGCCAAGCCTCACTTGCCTCAGAGAAATGACCCCAAAGTTTAGACAGCCCCCACAAATAATAACGGTGAGTTAAGGGGAAAATACAAACGTAGTAATGAAAAACAGGTTTAAGTAAATGAGGCCCGCTAAAGCTAAATAGACTGAAGATAGCAAGGGATCTGTGCGGTCAGTACAAAAACTATCAAAAACTATCCACGCAGAAAATACAATACCCCCACACCGACTCACGATGTGAGGGGCGTACTCTGCACCCCAGAACTTCCAGCAAGCAAAAAATCACATATAAGCAAGCTGGACTGAACTCATCATATAATGAAACATATTTTCAAGAGAAAAATGAGCAAACATGAACTAGCAAGACTTAGCTTCTCCAGATGGAGACAGGTCACAAGGAAGTCCAGAGAGATCAGAACCAGTACTGAATACAACGACAGCAGGCCACAAACAAAGGTGCAGGTGGAGTTAAATAGGAACCAGCAAAGCTGGAAATGAGACAGCTGAGCCCATCTCCAGAACCGCAGTATCGCTAAAGGCCACCAGAGGGAGCCCAGACGGAATTCACAACACTAAGCCCCTCTGGGTGGCTACACAGGAAACAGAGTAAGCGAGACAGGGCCTGGCACCTCAGCAGCTAAGAACTGACTGAGGGAGTAAGTTGCACAGGCCCCCACCAATGGGTGGGGATGTCTTAAATACAGGAAGCCTCATGGCGATTGGCCAGGGACACCTTAGCAAGGTGCACACAGTCTCTATAAGAAACAGGAGTTGCCGGCGCCGCCCCCCTATGCACACAGATAGAGCATGCACAGAGCAGACAGCAGACATGAGGCACACAGCATGGAGCTGGCAGCAGAGAGAAGTCACAACAAGGCCCAGAGAAGTAAGTGAGTTTGAGTGTAATGCAGGTGGGGGATGGGAGGCCATGCAGTGATGCCAGCAGAGTTGTTACAGTACCCCCCCCCCCTTTACGGCCCCTCTTCTTCAAGCTCGCCAGGATGATTTGCAGAAGAAGAATAGGTTCACACACAGTCCAGGCCAACATGACATCTTCAGGGTATAATAAGGCAGGAGGGTCACCAGGTATCTCAGAAAACAAAGTCTCTTGGTGCTCAACAGGGTTAGCTTTCACAATGAGCAGGACCACCTCCTCCAGGTACATAAGTAACAGGGACTTGAATGCTTAACATCTTCACCAGCCAGACACATGGAAACTGGAAACCTTCTCATAGGATTCCAGTTTTGCCCAACAGGTAGCAGAAAAGCTCCTGGATACTGAACACAGGAAAAGTCACTAGAGATGAGTGTGGAGAACAACAGCTCCACCAGGTCAGAGAAAAATTGAGGTGAACAGACTTCTGTTTTGAAATCTTCACCAGCCGGCCACAGGGACGCTGAAGGTGTCCACATAGGAACCATCTTCTGCCCGTTATCCAGAAGAAATTGTCCAAACGCCGGGGATGTTCCTAGGAACGGATTACAGGTATAGTCGTGGGAGGTGTGTGGAGAGATAGTCACCGCTTCCCCATCTTCGGTGATGTCAGCACACCTTGACTCATCGACTAGCAGACCAGCTGAATAAGATGACACTGCTGAGTGTCTTTGACGCATGGGAACCAGACACTTCTCAAGACTGGGTAAGTTCAAACGAAGCACTTTACTGGAACTCTTGACCAGAGCGGGTGGTAGAGTCCTTGGCTCAGAATTACCCATGTGTTATGACCCCAATGGCGAGGGTCTCAGAGGAACAAGTAAGTCTGCGAAGTACAAAAATCCAGCTCATAGGGCAGTGGTAACTGGGTTGACCATATATCTACTCCTAACGCCAACACTAGAAGTAGCCGGGGAACATGCCTACGTTGGTCGCTAGATGTCTCGCGCCAGCCGGAGGACTAACCACCCCTAGAAGAGGAAAACAAAGACCTCTCTTGCCTCCAGAAAATAGACCCCAAAAGTTGGATACAAGCCCCCCACAAATAATAACGGTGAGGTAAGAGGAAATGACAAACACAGAGATGAACTAGGTTTAGCAAAGAGAGGCCCACTTACTAATAGCAGAATGTAGTAAGATAACTTATATGGTCAACAAAAACCCTATCCAAAATCCACACTGGAAATTCAAGAACCCCCGAACCGTCTAACGGCCCGGGGGGAGAACTCCAGCCTCCCTAGAGCTTCCAGCAAGGTTAGGATACAGATTATGTACAAGCTGGACAAAAATGCAAACAAAAACAAATAGCAAAAAGCAAGAAAGCAGACTTAGCTTAATCTAGCAGGAACCAGGATCAGTAGACAAGAGCACAACAGATTAGCTCTGATTACAACGTTGCCAGGCATTGAACTGAAGGTCCAGGGAGCTTATAAAGCAACACCCCTGACCTAACGACCCAGGTGAGTATACAAGGGATGGCAGACATTCCCAGAGTCAAATCACTAGTAACCACTAGAGGGAGCCAAAAAGGTAAATTCACAACAGTACCCCCCCCCTTAGTGAGGGGTCACCGAACCCTCACCAAGACCACCAGGGCGATCAGGATGAGCGGTGTGAAAGGCACGAACCAAATCGGCCGCATGCACATCAGAGGCGACCACCCAGGAATTATCCTCCTGACCATAGCCCTTCCACTTGACCAGGTACTGAAGCCTCCGCCTGGAGAGACGAGAATCTAAGATCTTCTCCACCACGTACTCCAACTCGCCCTCAACCAACACCGGAGCAGGAGGCTCAGCAGAAGGGACCACAGGCACAACGTACCGCCGCAACAAGGACCTATGAAATACGTTGTGAATGGCAAACGACACCGGAAGATCCAGGCGAAAGGATACAGGATTAAGGATTTCCAATATCTTGTAAGGACCAATGAAGCGAGGCTTAAATTTGGGAGAGGAGACCTTCATAGGAACAAATCGAGAAGACAGCCATACCAAATCCCCAACGCGAAGTCGGGGACCCACACCGCGGCGGCGGTTGGCAAAACGCTGAGCCTTCTCCTGTGACAACTTCAAGTTGTCCACCACATGACTCCAGATCCGCTGCAACCTATCCACCACAGAATCCACCCCAGGACAGTCAGAAGGCTCCACATGTCCCGAGGAAAAACGAGGATGGAAACCAGAGTTGCAGAAAAATGGCGAAACCAAGGTGGCGGAACTAGCCCGATTATTAAGGGCAAATTCAGCCAACGGCAAGAAGGTCACCCAATCATCCTGATCAGAAGAGACAAAACACCTCAAATAAGCCTCCAGAGTCTGATTAGTTCGCTCCGTTTGTCCGTTAGTCTGGGGATGAAAAGCGGACGAAAACGACAAATCAATGCCCATCCTACCACAAAAGGATCGCCAGAACCTGGAAACAAACTGGGATCCTCTGTCCGACACAATATTCTCAGGAATGCCGTGCAAACGAACCACGTTCTGGAAGAACACAGGAACCAGATCAGAAGAGGAGGGCAGCTTAGGCAAAGGAACCAAATGGACCATCTTGGAGAAACGATCACATATCACCCAGATGACAGACATGCCCTGAGACACCGGAAGATCAGAAATGAAATCCATAGAGATGTGTGTCCAAGGTCTCTTCGGGACAGGCAAGGGCAAGAGCAACCCGCTGGCACGAGAACAGCAAGGCTTAGCTCGAGCACAAGTTCCACAGGACTGCACAAATGACCGCACATCCCTTGACAAGGAAGGCCACCAAAAGGACCTGGCCACCAGATCTCTGGTGCCAAAAATTCCCGGGTGCCCTGCCAACACTGAGGAATGAACCTCGGAAATGACTCTGCTGGTCCATTTAGCAGGCACAAACAATCTGTCAGATGGACAAGAGTCAGGCCTACCAGCCTGAAATCTCTGCAACACACGCCGCAGATCAGGAGAAATAGCTGACAAGATAACTCCTTCCTTAAGAATACCCACAGGTTCAGCGACTCCAGGAGCATCAGGCACAAAGCTCCTAGACAGAGCATCGGCCTTCACATTCTTAGAACCTGGTAAATACGAGACCACAAAGTCAAAACGGGAGAAAAACAATGACCAGCGGGCCTGTCTAGGATTCAGGCGTTTAGCAGACTCGAGATACATCAGATTTTTGTGATCAGTCAAGACCACCACACGATGCTTAGCACCCTCGAGCCAATGACGCCACTCCTCAAATGCCCACTTCATGGCCAACAACTCCCGATTGCCCACATCATAATTTCGCTCTGCCGGCGAAAACTTCCTGGAGAAAAAGGCACAAGGTCTCATAGTAGAGCAACCAGGGCCTCTCTGCGACAAAACGGCCCCTGCCCCAATCTCCGAAGCATCCACCTCCACCTGAAAGGGAAGTGAGGTGTCAGGTTGGCACAAAACAGGCGCCAAAGTAAACCGGCGTTTCAACTCCTGGAAAGCCTCCACGGCAGCAGGAGCCCAGTTAGCTACATCAGAGCCTTTCTTGGTCATATCCGTCAATGGTTTAACAACGCTAGAAAAATTTGCGATAAAACGACGGTAGAAGTTAGCAAAACCCAAGAACTTCTGAAGACTCTTAACTGACGAGGGTTGAGTCCAATCATGAATAGCTCGGACCTTGACTGGGTCCATCTCCACAGCAGAAGGGGAAAAAATGAACCCCAAAAAGGGAACCCTCTGTACACCAAAGAGACACTTTGAGCCTTTAACAAACAAAGAATTTTCACGCAAAATCTTAAAAACCATCCTGACCTGCTCCACATGCGAGTCCCAATCATCAGAAAAAAACAGAATATCATCCAGATAAACAATCAAAAATCTATCCAGATACTTCCGGAAAATGTCATGCATGAAGGACTGAAAAACTGAAGGTGCATTAGAGAGCCCAAATGGCATCACCAAGTACTCAAAATGACCTTCGGGCGTATTGAATGCGGTTTTCCATTCATCGCCTTGCTTAATGCGCACAAGGTTGTACGCACCACGAAGGTCTATCTTGGTGAACCACTTGGCACCTTTAATCCGGGCAAACAAGTCTGACAACAGCGGCAAAGGATACTGAAATTTGACAGTGATCTTGTTTAAAAGCCGATAGTCAATACAAGGCCTCAAAGATCCGTCCTTTTTGGCCACAAAAAAGAATCCCGCACCAAGAGGGGAAGAAGAAGGACGGATATGCCCCTTCTCAAGAGACTCCTTGATATATGAACGCATCGCGGTATGTTCAGGTACCGACAAATTAAACAGTCTCCCCTTAGGAAACTTACTGCCAGGAATCAAATCTATTGCACAGTCACATTCCCTATGAGGAGGCAGTGCACTGGACTTAGACTCGCTGAAGACATCCTGATAATCAGACAAATACGCCGGAACTTCCGAGGGCGTAGAAGAAGCAATAGACAAGGGCAGGGAATCTCCATGAATTCCATGGCAGCCCCAACTTGACACCGACATTGCCTTCCAGTCCAAGACTGGATTATGGGTCTGTAACCATGGCAAACCCAAAACAACCAAATCATGCATCTTATGCAGAACAAGAAAACGTATCACCTCCCGATGTTCGGGAGTCATGCACATGGTAACCTGTGTCCAAAACTGCGGTTTATTTTTTGCCAAAGGCGTAGCATCAATACCCCTAAGAGGGATAGGATTTTCTAATGGCTCCAGAACAAAACCGCAGCGCTTGGCAAATGACAGATCCATCAGACTCAGGGCAGCACCTGAGTCTACAAACGCCATGACAGGATACGATGACAGTGAGCAAATCAAAGTTACAGATAGAATAAATTTAGGTTGCAAATTACCAATGGCGACAGGACTAACAACCCTAGTAAGACGTTTAGAGCATGCTGAGATAACATGTGTAGAATCACCACAGTAGTAACACAAGCCATTCTGGCGTCTATGAATTTTCCGCTCATTTCTAGTCAGGATTCTATCACATTGCATTAAATCAGGTGCCTGTTCAGACAACACCATGAGGGAATTTGCGGTTTTGCGCTCCCGCAACCGCCGGTCGATTTGAATTGCCAGGGCCATGGAATCATTCAGACCTGTGGGAATGGGAAAACCCACCATCACATTCTTAATGGCTTCAGAAAGGCCATTTCTGAAATTTGCAGCCAATGCACACTCGTTCCACTGGGTCAGCACGGACCATTTCCGAAATTTTTGGCAATACACTTCAGCCTCGTCCTGGCCCTGAGACATAGCCAGCAAGGCTTTTTCTGCCTGAATCTCAAGATTGGGTTCCTCATAAAGCAAACCGAGCGCCAGAAAAAACGCATCAATATCAGCCAATGCCGGATCTCCTGGCGCCAGCGAGAAGGCCCAATCCTGAGGGTCGCCCCGTAAAAAAGAAATAACAATTTTCACTTGCTGAGCGGAGTCTCCAGATGAACAGGGTCTCAGGGACAAAAACAATTTACAATTATTCCTGAAATTTCTAAATTTAAATCGGTCTACGGAAAACAGTTCAGGAATCGGTATCTTAGGTTCTGACATAGGATTTCTGATAACATAATCTTGTATGCCCTGCACACGAGCAGTAAGCTGGTCCACACCTGTAATCAAGGTCTGGACATTCATGTCTGCAGCAAACACAAGCCACTCAGAGGTAAAGGGGAAAAGAAAAAAAAAATGAGAAAGAGAAAAAAAAAAACTCAGAATTTTCTTTCTTATAATCCCGCTTCTGCAATGCATTTAACATTTAATACTGGCCTGGCAAACTGTTATGACCCCAATGGCGAGGGTCTCAGAGGAACAAGTAAGTCTGCGAAGTACAAAAATCCAGCTCATAGGGCAGTGGTAACTGGGTTGACCATATATCTACTCCTAACGCCAACACTAGAAGTAGCCGGGGAACATGCCTACGTTGGTTGCTAGATGTCTCGCGCCAGCCGGAGGACTAACCACCCCTAGAAGAGGAAAACAAAGACCTCTCTTGCCTCCAGAAAATAGACCCCAAAAGTTGGATACAAGCCCCCCACAAATAATAACGGTGAGGTAAGAGGAAATGACAAACACAGAGATGAACTAGGTTTAGCAAAGAGAGGCCCACTTACTAATAGCAGAATGTAGTAAGATAACTTATATGGTCAACAAAAACCCTATCCAAAATCCACACTGGAAATTCAAGAACCCCCGAACCGTCTAACGGCCCGGGGGGAGAACTCCAGCCTCCCTAGAGCTTCCAGCAAGGTTAGGATACAGATTATGTACAAGCTGGACAAAAATGCAAACAAAAACAAATAGCAAAAAGCAAGAAAGCAGACTTAGCTTAATCTAGCAGGAACCAGGATCAGTAGACAAGAGCACAACAGATTAGCTCTGATTACATCGTTGCCAGGCATTGAACTGAAGGTCCAGGGAGCTTATATAGCAACACCCCTGACCTAACGACCCAGGTGAGTATACAAGGGATGGCAGACATTCCCAGAGTCAAATCACTAGTAACCACTAGAGGGAGCCAAAAAGGTAAATTCACAACACCCATGGGCATAACAGACAGCATGTGGAAGACAAACTTCTTCGTGTATAAGGCTCCAACTTGGAGCTGTAGTTGTCCTTGCAGGACTAGACTGCTCTTTAGCAGGGCTCGACCATTATCAGGCAATGCCCACACCGGATTCTGGAAATGTAGAACGGAGACCATACACCGACTCCGTATGATAGGCAGCTTAAACACACCAAAGCTCCCAGAAGGCAGAGAAACAGTCATTAACTTAGATGGAGAGGGAGTACTCTCGCCAGGGGCAGCCTCTCCTACTGGCCCAGGGTTTTGGAGTACAGGCTTCACAGGGCAAAGACCACCTGAATGTTCTTTACAACCACAGGGATACCATATATCAATCTCAGCACCAGATTCAGGCTGCAGATTTGCCAGCCCCCTCTTATTAGACCTCTTGGATCTTGCTCAGGTGGCCGCTTTGGCAGGTTGTGGAACAGGTGAGTCTTGGACGGTCATGGACGGAAGCGACGGTGTACCTACAGGTTTCTTTCCTCTGGACCGTATCTGTGAGCTTGGAGGGGAAGACTTTTCAGGAGATGCAGTACTTGGCTCATCGAAGGCTTTACAGAAGGCCACCAGGAAGGCCGGCAGATTCGAGATAAAGGGGTCCCCTGCTTCCCAAAGGGGGTCGCACTACATCAAAGCATCTCCTCTTAGGTAGGCCATTAAGAAACCTACTTTCAACCAGTCAGTGGGGAATTGGGGAGCATGCCACTTGAAATAACGCAAGCACCGCTCCAAGAACACACGACATTGCTTTGGGTCCCCATAGTAGCATGGAGGATCTGCTGGCATGGATTCGTCATTAGGAGCGCAGGCTTGAAGTTGATCCAACAGCTCATTGGAGAAGACAATTGGGAATGGAGCAGTGAAGGACTGGCTTTCAGACTGGGTAAACCTTTTCCTCGGAGGCCAATACTGGCAAGAAGAGAGTTCATCTTGCTCCGAGAGCAAAGGCACATGGGACTCAGCGGGGACCATGGCCTGTGCAAACTGTCACGCTCGTGCCCAGACTGGTTGGCGCAGGCGTGCGGGGGAGTGGCCCCACTGGACCACAGACCAAACTTCCCTGGAAGGGGAGTAACTAAGTAGCTTCCTAGGTGTTCGCTGGAGCCTCTGATGGTGAGGTCAGACTTGTGCAATAGGAAGCTACCAGGTACCACTCCAGGGTGGTGTCTGGCTGTGGCTGCTGATCCCACCGGGGAACAGAACATAGACAGGCAAGCAGGTATGGCTGGCTCTCTGGCAGAACAGGTGGACAAGACTGGAACACTGGAAGAACTGGTAGGGACCTGTCTGCAGGCAGGCATGTAAAACAGGTAAGAACCTGTTCAGACAGGAGGACTTAAGAATAGGTAGAGAAAGACCACAAGAGCGAATGCAGAGCGAAAGCACAGGAGCTAGAGCGAAGAACAGAAACGCAGGAGGCGGAGCCAAGAGCAGGAGGCGGAGCCAAGCACAGAAATGCAGGAGGCGGAGCCAAGAGCTGGAGGCGGAGCCAAGAGCAGAAACGCAGGAGGCGGAACCAAGAGCTGGAGACGGAGCCAAGCGCAGAACCACAGGAGGCGGAGCCAATAGCTGGAGGCGGAGCCAAGTGCAGAAACGCAGGAGGTGGAGCCAAGAGAGGGAGAAGTAGAACCGCAGGGAGCGGAGCCAGGTAGAACCGCAAGGAGCGGAGCCAGGTAGAACCGCAAGGAGCAGAGCCAGGTAGAACCGCAAGGAGCAGAGCCAGGTAGAACCACAAGAGGTGGAGCCGCAGAGCGAGAGCTGAGCGGAGCCACAGAGCAAAGCCACAGAGTGCAGAGCTGAGAGCAGAGCAAAGTCAGAGAGTAGAGCAAGACACAGAGGGCAGAGCAGGGCAAAGCAAGCACAGAGTACGCACAGCAGGGAAAGGAAACCAAGGCAGGGATATAAACGGACATAGGAGCAAGACTAGGCTAAGACAAAGTCAGGAACCGGACAAGACACAAAGACATGGACACAAGCCAGGGTACGACGCCCCTCTGGGTGGCAGACATAGGCCAGGGTACAAAGCCCCGCTGGGTGGCTACACAAGGACATAGACCAGGGTACTAAGCCCCTCTGGGTGGCTACACAGGACAAAGAGTAAGCGAGACAGGGCCTGGCACCTCAGCAGCTAAGAACTGACTGAGGGAGTAAGTTGCACAGGCCCCCACCAATGGGTGGGGATGTCTTAAATACAGGAAGCCTCATGGCGATTGGCCAGGGACACCTTAGCAAGGTGCACACAGTCTCTATAAGAAACAGGAGTTGCCGGCGCCGCCCCCCTATGCACACAGACAGAGCATGCACAGAGCAGACAGCAGACATGAGGCACACAGCATGGAGCTGGCAGCAGAGAGAAGTCACAACAAGGCCCAGAGAAGTAAGTGGGTTTGACTGTAATGCAGGTGGGGGATGGGAGGCCATGCAGTGATGCCAGCAGAGTTGTTACACTTACAGAACTAACGTATATAAACTTGTTGGCAATTTAAATCTCCCTTTTTGTGTGGGAGACTGCTGCAAAATTCAGGCCCACTTTATTACACTACACAATGTAAGTGGCAGAAAGTGGCTGACAGATATACGACAAATAGAACTGACGCAGATCCACTTAGGGGCAATTTAAATCTCCCTTTATTATATGGAAGACTGCTGCAAAAACCAGGCCCACTGTATGACACTACACAATGTAAGTGGCAGAACGTGGCTGGCAGATATACGACAAACAGAACTGACGCAGATCCACTTAGTGGCAAGTTAAATCTCCCTTTATTATGTGGGAGACTGCTGCAAAAACCAGGCCCACTGTATTACACTACACAATGTAAGTTGCAGAACGTGGCTGGCAGATATACGACAAACAGACCTGACGCAGACCCACTTAGGGGCAATTTAAATCTCCCTTTTTGTGTGGGAGACTGCTGCAAAAACCAGGCCCACTGTATTACACTACACAATGTAAGTCTCAGAACGTGGCTGGCAGATATACGACAAACAGAGCTGACACAGATCCACTTAGGGGCAATTTAAATCTCCCTTTATTATGTGGGAGACTGCTGCAAAAACCAGGCCCACTGTATTACACTACACAATGTAAGTGGCAGAACGTGGCTGGCAGATATACGACAAACAGAACTGACGCAGATCCACTTAGGGGCAATTTAAATCTCCCTTTTTTGTGTGGGAGACTGCTGCAAAAACCAGGCCCACTGTATTACACTACACAATGTAAGTGGCAGAACGTGGCTGGCAGATATACGACAAACAGACCTGACGCAGACCCACTTAGGGGCAATTTAAATCTCCCTTTTTGTGTGGGAGACTGCTGCAAAAACCAGGCCCACTGTATTACACTACACAATGTAAGTCTCAGAACGTGGCTGGCAGATATACGACAAAAACAAAGCTGACACAGATCCACTTAGTGGCAATTTAAATCTCCCTTTATTATGTGGAAGACTGCTGCAAACACCAGGCCAACTGTATTATACTTCACAATGTAAGTGGCAGAACGAGGCTGCCAGATATACAACAAACAGAGCTGATGCAGATCCACTTAGTGGCAATTTAAATCTCCCTTTTTTGTGTGGGAGACTGCTGCAAAAACCAGGCCCACTGTATTACACTACACAATGTAAGTGGCAGAAAGTGGCTGGCAGATACATGCCAAACAGAACTGACGCAGATCCACTTAGGGGCAATTTAAATCTCCCTTTATTATGTGGGAGACTGCTGCAAAAACCAGGCCCACTGTATTACACTACACAATGTAAGTGGCAGAATGTGTCTGGCAGATATACGCCAAACAGACCTGACGCAGATCCACTTAGGGGCAATTTAAATCTCACTTTTTTGTGTGGGAAACTGCTGCAAAAACCAGGCCCACTGTATTACACTACACAATGTAAGTGGCAGAACGTGGCTGGCAGATATACGACAAACAGACCTGACGCAGACCCACTTAGGGGCAATTTAAATCTCCCTTTTTGTGTGGGAGTCTGCTGCAAAAACCAGGCCCACTGTATTACACTACACAATGTAAGTGGCAGAACATGGCTGGCAGATATACGACAAACAGAGCTGACACAGATCCACTTAGTGGCAATTTAAATCTCCTTTTATTATGTAGGAGACTGCTGCAAAAACCAGGCCCACTGTATTATACTTCACAATGTAAGTGGCAGAACGAGGCTGCCAGATATACGACAAACAGAGCTGACGCAGATCCACTTAGTGGCAATTTAAATCTCCCCTTTTTGTGTGGGAGACTGCTTCAAAAACCAGGCCCACTGTATTACACTACACAATGTAAGTGGCAGAAAGTGGCTGACATATACGACAAACAGAGCTGACGCAGATCCACTTAGTGGCAATTTAAATCTCCCTTTATTATGTGGGAGACTGCCGCAAAAACCAGGCCCACTGTATTACACTACACAATGTAAGTGGCAGAAAGTGGCTGGCAGATATACGACAAACAGAGCTGATGCAGATCCACTAAGTGGCAATTTAAATCTCCCTTTTTTGTGTGTGGAGACTGCTGCAAAAACCAGGCCCACTGTATTACACTACATAATATAAGTGGCAGAACGTGGCTGGCAGATATACGACAAACAGAACTGATGCAGATCCACTTAGGGGCAATTTAAATCTCCCTTTATTATGTGGGAGACTGCTGCAAAACCAGGCCCACTATATTACACTACACAATGTAAGTGGCAGAACGTGGCTGGCAGATATGCGACAAACAGAACTGACGCAGATCCATTTAGGGGCAATTTAAATCTCCCTTTTTTGTGTGGGAGACTGCTGCAAAAACCAGGCCCACTGTATTACACTACACAATGTAAGTGGCAGAACGTGGCTGGCAGATATACGACAAACAGAAGTAACGTATATAAACTTGTTGGCAATTTAAATCTCCCTTTTTTGTGTGGGAGACTGCTGAAAAAACCTGGCCCACTGTATTACACTACACAATGTAAGTGGCAAAACGTGGCTGGCAGATATACGACAAACAGAACTGACGCAGATCCACTTAGGGGCAATTTAAATCTCTCTTTATTCAGTGGGAGACTGCTGCAAAACCAGGCCCACTGTATTACACTACACAATGTAAGTGGCAGAACGTGGCTGGTAGATATATCTATGCAGCGCACCAGAGACCTGGTCGTTGCAGTACTGACGCTCCGCCACTAAGGGGAGTGATGGTACGTCTGATGGCACTAAAGGAGTTCACCTGACAAGGTATCACAGTCACACACTACACTTCACACTCTGGCCACCAGGGGGAGCAAAGGGTTCTATGTATTAGGCCACTCCTCAAAATCTGGTAAAACTGGGGGCTGGATAGGAAGTTAGCCAGAAGCTGACTGGGTTAGATCCAGGCAACATCCTGTGGCAGAGGGTGTTGCAGGGGTAGACTCAGGGGGGTCTCTGTCAGGGGTGGGATCCTGACAGTGGCCTAGCGAAAAGAACAGAACGTTACGGAGCTGCTCCTGCACTTGAATGCGGTGGCATCCCAAGAAAGGAAATGAAGCGAGGTTTACTGTGGAGAAGTGAGAAACGAGATCGCAGCAAAAAGGAGATAAGCCAGTAGGAGTCATGCCTTAAGATCGTGGCAACATCCTACTGAGGCGCGTAGCCGGTGGCCAGAACGCCGAGGAAGTATTGGGCTCCAAGCAGTACATCAAACAGCGGCAGGACAGTTAACTTTAGGTTGGCTGTCTCACCTAAATCACCTAAGCAGACATAGGGGGCAATTGTGGGAGAGGGGCGACGCTAGGGTCCCGGAAGAACTCCAGGCCTACCCGTCATACGGGTGTGTCCTAGCCATATCATCTGGGGGACGGAGAAGAACATCAGAACAGATACAAGTTGTGAGAAAGAACATCAGAAACAGAAACAACAGTTGTGAGGACTATCCCGTCGTGCTCAGCAGGGAGGTACTACAACACACAGGCGCTAGAAGGTAGGCACTGATTTCCACCTGCAAAGGAAACTCTGGATGTGCCTTTGGACCGGCCGGTCTCCGCCAGCCCTGTTAGCAGTACTCTGGATTGCGGACCCTGAAGCCTTCAGTAAAGAGGTAAAGAGACTGCAACCCTGTGTCCTCGTTATTCATCGCACCTTGCACCACACACCATCATCACACCTTTCATTGGACGCCCCTTAGCAGGGTCACGGACCGGGTCTAGCCACCGTGACAACCCCAGGACCGAGACTGAGAGACCCGGTACTGAGTAACCCGTGTTCCTGCGTCTGGGGGCGCTCCAACTTGGCATCACAAACAGAATCTACTTAAGCCTGAAGAATCAGGTCATGTGTGCCTTGGAACAATGTCTGAATTGTGCTTGAACTGTGATTTATTGTAAAGACTGTGGATTGCCACTTGCTGCCAAAATTTCCTGCCAAAACCGCCACCATTACAGCGCCAAGGGGAGCGCAGGAGAAGAAGAGGGGCGCGAAGTGGGCGTACATGAGCTGGAGAGCGCGAAAGACAATGGCCGCCCAGTCCGAATATTTCTATATCCTGAGGACGTGTCCGTCAGCAGCTGAGACCCACCTCCTGATCTTCTATGATGGGCGGAGACCGAAGAAACAAAACTATGCCTCAGATGAGGTGGGACTGGAGACCAGAGAAGGCCTACAGAAGAGAATGGCCCCGCACCGACCCCCGTCACCGGAGGATTATTCCGACATGCCCTCGTTGGAGGATTTCGACCCATGGGAGCTGTCGATGGGGCATCCCATGCCTGAACGATCCCCAGCCCGTACACCTCCCTCAGGAGAGTGGAGTGGTGCCGAAGGAGTTACCTCAAGCGAGGGTACACAGTGCCGCGACTCCCGGGGAGGTCACCTCACCCCCGCACCTGACCCAGTCACCACCGCGACTACTGGCGCCCCGGTGGCCCCGCCGCTGGTCCCCAAATTACCGAGGGGGCACGACCTCGGGCCCTTCCCCTGGGGAGAATATCGTAACCACCTAATCGCGGAGTTCCAGTGAGAAGTGGAGCCAGAAGCGCGAGGTGAGCTGCTGGATGGCTCCTTGCCGAAATGGGGCGTTGTGATTGTCTACCAGCCTCAGGAAGGGAAGGGCTTCGTCCAAGAAATTGGAGCGGCCCTGAGAGTTCGCATCACCCAGGACGAGGTGGAGCCCTGTCTGTGTGGAGACGGCGCCAAGTCTCTCCTGAATCCGGGAGATGTGGTGACGTACCGCCGACATCTCAAGGGCAGAAGTTGGTGGGCCCAGGACATGCAGAGCTGTACAGCCGTCCTGGCGGCATCCAGAACCGAGGGGGAGGAGCTTTCCGCCGAAGCGTCATCCACCGGCCCACACAGACACTCATCACGGCGCACGACCTGGTCGTGCAGAAGACCCTAACCCATGGAGTGAACCTGGCAATGGGAGTAGACCTGGAGTCAAGCCTGCCTGGGCCACAGAGGGCCACCTGTCAGGTAAAGCCCCGGTGGAGGCCGCCAGATCCAGAGTAAGATCCTAATGCTCTGAAACTGTACATAGTTAACTCTTTGTTTCCCTGCTTTTTTTTGCTGCTAATACCCGACCAGGGTTATTCTTAAAGGGATCTTTACCTTCAGTAAAGAGGTAAAGAGACTGCAACCCTGTGTCCTCATTATTCATCGCACCTTGCACCACGCACCATCATCACACCTTTCATTGGACGCCCCTTAGCAGGGTCACGGACCGGGTCTAGCCACCGTTACAACCCCAGGACCGAGACTGAGAGGCCCGGTACCGAGTACCCCGCGGCCCTGCGTCTGGGGGCGCTCCATATATATAAAAAAAGGGACTGTACTACAATAACAATCTCCCTACAATGATCTCAGGACAAGTATGGCAGCCAGCAATAAAAAGGACTGCTGCACACAAAAGTGTGGACAAATAAAAAATAGAACTGTGCAGAACGGAGCAACAGGATTTTTGCTTTTAAAAAAGCAGTTGGTTGGCACAGCGGCATACAAACAGCAATGCAGCTATCAGGGAGCCTTATAAGCTACAGAGCTGATGCACAAAAATCTAGCCTCCACTGTCCCTGCAAAGAAAAGGTGGTGTTGGACAGTGGAAATCGCTACAGCACAAGCGGTTTGGGGGTTAATCTTCCCTCCCTAACGATATCCCTGCTTCTGACGAAGCTGCAGCAACCTCTCCCTATGCTCAGATCAGTAGAAGTAAGATGGCGGTCGGCATGCACGCCCCTTTATAGCACAAGTGATGCCGCAGAAAGCAAGCCAATCACTGTCATGCTCTTCTCTAAGATGGTGGGGACCGATACCTATGTCATCACGCTGCCCACACTCTGCATCCTCCTTCATTGGCTGAGAAATGGCGCTGAAAGTGTCATACGAAACGCGACTTTGGCGCAAACATCGCCGACAGCATGGCTGATCCCACACTGGGTTCGGGTCGGGTTTCGTAAAACCCGACTTTGCCGAAAGTCGGCGATTTTTGAATTTGTCCGATCCGTTTCGCTCAACCCTACCCTCCACTACTCTTCCCTCATTTGAGGAGCACTCTGTCCGCATCTATTCCCCCTCCAGCCTCCAGCTGGCTGTCATCTACCGCACCCCAGAACTAGCTGTCTCCACCTTTCTCGACCACTTTACCACCTGGATACTTCACTTCCTCTCTGCTGACATCCCCACTATCATCATGGGTGACTTCAATATCTCCATTGACACTTCTACCTCAGCTGCCTCTAAACTTTTATCACTCACTGCCTCCTTCGGCCTCATTCAATGGTCTTCTGCGGCCACTCACAAAGATGTTCACACACTTGACCTTATCTTTACATGCTTCTGTTCCCTTACTAATCTCACTAACTCACCCCTCCCCTGTCAGACCACAACCTACTGACATTCCCTTCCATCTCCTCTCCTAGAACGCAACCCCCACTCCACAAACTCACTCACCCTCGCAGAAATCTCAAACACCTCAATTTACAATCACTCTCTGAGTCTCTTCTCCCTCTTACAGACATAGCTTCCCTTCATGACACAGATGCTGCTGTTACTTTTTATAACACCACAATAACAGCGACACTCGATTCGGCCGCCCCCCTCATGCATAGCAAAACTCATACAATCAACAGACAGCCCTGGCTGACACCAGCCTGACCAAAGAACTGAGACAGGCTTCCAGGGTCACTGAGCAGAGATGGAAGAGATCCCACTCTGCTGAGCACTTCATCGTATACAAGCAGTCCCTCGCCAGCTTCAAGTCCACGCTCACTGCTGCAAGACAAACTTCTCATCTCTCATATCCTACCTGTCTTACAACTCTAAACAGCTTTTCAAAACTTTCAATTCTCTACTTCGTCCCCAGCACCTCCTCCCTCCTCTCTCATTTCTGCTGAAAACTTTGCCTCTTTTTTTAAACAGAAGATCGATACGATTTTGAAAAAGCTTTGGCCCACCAAAACCAGCTTCTCCACCATGACAGAAGATCAGCTCTCCACCCTCCTGTCAAGATCACATCTCACCACTTGCACGCTTGATCCACTCCCATCCCACCTCATCATTAATCTCTCCACAGTCTTCATTCCAACCCTAATGCACCTCTTCCTACTCTCACTCACAACTGGTGTCTTCCCCTCATCCTTCAAACATGCCAAGATTACACCCATCCTCAAAAAGCCCTCCTTCGACCCATCCTTTGTGTTTAGCTATTGCCAATATCTTTTCTTCCTTATGCCTCAAAACTACTGGAACAGCATGTCCATCTTGAACTGTCCTCCCACCTCTCCTCCTGCTCCCTCTTTGACCGGTTACAGTCTGGCTTCTGACATAACACTCAAAGGAAACTGCTTTAACTAAAGTCACCAATGACCTACTAAGCGCTAAGAGCAAGCATCAGTACTCTGTCCTCCTTCTCCTGGACTTGTCTTCTGCCTTTGACACTGTGGACCACTCCCTCCTGCTACAGATTCTATCATCTCTTGGCATCACAGAATTGGCCCTATCCTGGATTTCATCATATCTAACAGACTGAACATTCAGTGCCTCCCTCTCCCACACCACCTCCTCACTTCACCCCTTGACTGTCGGTGTTCCTGAAGGCTCAGTTCTAGGATCCCTACTCTTCTCCACCTACACCTTCGGCCTGGGACAGCTCATAGAATCCCACAGTTTGCAGTATCATCTCTATGCTGATGACATGCAGATCTACCTATCCGGACCTGACCTCACCTCCTTACTCACCAAAATCCCACACTGTCTATCTGCTATCTCGGCCTTCTTTTCTGCTCGCTTTCTAAAACTGAACATAGACAAAACAGAATTCATCATCTTTCCCCCATCTCACTCTACCCCTCCACCAGACCTATCCATCAATGTCAATGGCTTCTCACTTTCCCCAGTCCCACATGCTCGGTGCCTGAGGGTGATCCTCGACTCTGCCCTCTCTTTCAAGCCACATATCCAAGCCCTTGCCTCCTCCTGCCGTCTCAAACTCAAAAATATTTCCCAGATCCGCTCATTCCTTGACCATGAAACCACAAAAACACTAATGCACGCCCTTATCATCTCCCGCTTTGACTACTGCAACCTCCTACTCTCTGGCCTCCCGTCCAGCACTGTGGCACCAATCCAATCCATCCTTTACTCTGCTGCTCGACTAATCTACCTGTCTCCCCACTATTCCCCAGCCTCTCCCCTATGCCAAGCCCTTCACTAGCTTCCTATCATCCAGAGATTCCAGTTCAAAGCCTTTACTATGACATACAAAGCCATCCACAACCAGTCTCCTCCATACATCTGTGAGATGGTCTTCCGGTACTTACCTACACGCAACCTTTGATCCTCACAAGATCTCTTTCTCTACTCCCCTCTTATCTCTTCTTCCCATAACCGCATCCAAGACTTCTTCCGTGCTTCCCCCATACTCTGGAACTCTCTACCCCAACACATCAGACTCTCGCCTACCATAGAAACCTTCAAAAAGAACCTGAAGACTCATCTCTTCTGACAAGCCTACATCCTGCAGTGATGCTCAACCTACTGAACCGCCGCACAACCAGCTCTACCTTCTCCTAGTGTATCCTCACCCATTCCCCTGCAGACTGTGAGCCCTCGCGGGTAGGGTCCTCCCTCCTTCTGTACCTTTTATTGCCTTGTTTTTTGCTCATGTTTTTTGTATTTGTCTATAGTTGCCCTATTTATTACATGTAAAGTGCCTTGGAATAAATGGCACTATAAAAAATGTATAACAATAATCTATATATATAATTGTCTAAGGGGTACTTCCGTCTTTCTGTCTGTCCTTCTGTCTGTCTGTCGGCAACTTCCGTCACAGTTATTCATTCGCTGATTGGTCTCGCCAGCTGCCTGTCATGGCTGCCGCAACCAATCAGTGACGGGCAAAGTCCGATTAGTCCCTCCCTCCTCCCCTGCAGTCACTGCTCGGTGCCCGCTCCATACTCCCCGCAGTCACGGCTCACACAG
The DNA here is from genome assembly GCF_051348905.1 of Ranitomeya variabilis. NCBI lineage: Eukaryota > Metazoa > Chordata > Amphibia > Anura > Dendrobatidae > Ranitomeya > Ranitomeya variabilis. Next base: position 235,329,148 of record NC_135234.1, read on the forward strand.
GGTTAATGCCAGCGGTAACGGACCGCGTTATGCCGCGGGTAACTCACTCCGTTACCACCGCTATTAACCCTGTGTGACCAAGTTTTTACTATTGAGGCTGCCTATGCAGCTTCAATAGTAAAAACATGTAATGTGAAAAATGATAATAATAATAAAAAAATCATTATATACTCACTTTCTGCCGCCTTTCCGACGCTCCGGTGACCGGTCCATGCAAGCGGCAGGTTCCGGTGCTAAGTTTGGTGTGCGACAAGGACCTGCCATGACGTCACGGTCATGTGACCACGACGTCATCACAGGTCCTGGGGGCCTGCGCGAGCAGGACCTGCCATGACGTCATGGTCATGTGACCGCGACGTCACCACAGGCCCTGCGCGAAGAATCTGCGGTACCATGGGACAGGCAGGGACAGCGTCAGGAGCGCCAGGAGCAGGTGAGTATTTCATATTCACCTGTCCGCGTTCCATCCGCCGGGCGCCGCTCTGTCTTCCCGTCCTCTTGCAGTGACTGTGCATGTCAGAGGGCGCAATGGCGTATTAGTGTGCGCGCCGCCCTCTGCCTGAACAGTCAGTGCGGAAAGACGGGACGCTGAGGAGCAGCGACGAGAGGTGAGTATGTGATTTTTTTTTTTTATTGCAGCAGCAGCATTACATGTGGTACAGTGCTGTATGGAGCGTCTATGGGGCCATAAAGAACTGCATGGAGCATTATATGGGGCATCTATGGGGCCATAACTGCATGGAGCATTGTATGGGGCATCTATGGGGCCATAACTGCATGGAGCATTATATGGGGCATCTATGGGGCCATAACTGCATGGAGCATTATATGGGGCATCTATGGGGCCATAACTGCATGGAGCATTATACTACGTGACTGGGCAATATACTACGTGACTGGGCAATATACTACGTGGACATGCATGTTCTAGAATACCCGATGCGATAGAATCAGGCCACCATCTAGTAATAATAATATGTACCTGTGCAAGCCTATATACTGTACAAGGACTCCTGCTTCAACTGGTGAGCTTAATTATTTTCCTGTTCCCTTTTTCCCTTGTCCACATGCAAGTCTTTTCCATAACACTTTAAGCCATGACTGTACATGCACCAGCACCAGTTTCTCCCATGAGATATATACAGTGGGTGCGGAAACTATTCAGACCCCTTTAAATTTTTCACTTTGTTTCATTGCAGCCATTTGGTAAATTCAAAGAAGTTCATTTTTTTTCACATTAATGTACACTCTGCACCCCATCTTTACTGAAATAAAACAGAAATGTAGAAATTTTTGCTAATTTAATAAAAAAGAAAAACTGAAATATACAACAGAAAAAATGGTGAAGGTGCTATCAAGGCCATAGTGTTCAATAAAATGTGGCACAAAATTATAACTTAAGTGTCACAAAATTAACCAAATTTTTAAAGTGTGGGCAGTATCAGAATTTGTAGAAAAGGTAATGTCAATTATCAATATATTCATATATTTACAGGAGAAATGACACAGATATGGCACACATTTCTGGAAAACAGGAAGGTTATTGTCTTTATCTTTGATAACACCTTGGAGGGGCTCCTGAGCTTTTTATGGTGCTCAGTTTGAAAATGCACGTACCTACTGTCCTGTGTTTCAGACTGGTTTTGTATTGAAAAAGGTGCCAGTCCAGCATCGAAAAGCATAGAGAATAAAAACCTTCTTGTTATCCTGTTTGAAGATTCTTCAGTCCAGCAGAGCAGCACTTTTACCCGTGTTTTATCAATAATTTCTAATGGATGACTCCTACAAGCTGCAGGGCAGGGCTGACATGGCACAACACTGCTAAGTGAGCACAACCACAAGCACCGTATTTCTGTTATCTCCCTTTGGAGTATCAACCTATTTGTGCAATTTTTTGTTCCACTCCAGCACATCCGCAATGTCTTCAAAATGGCACACATGGTTGATGAATTTTGCACAAAGTCATAACGATCTTTATTTTCTTTCATCACCACAAAATTTGCACAAAATGTTTGGAACACAAAAAAAAATATCTCAGGAGTAGTGTTGAGCATTCCGATACCGCAAGTATCGGGTATCGGCCGATATTTGCTGTATCGGAATTCCGATACCGAGATCCGATATTTTTGTGGTATCGGGTATCGGTATCGAAACAACATTAATGTGTAAAATAAAGAATTAAAATAAAAAATATTGCTATACTCACCTCTCCGACGCAGCCTGCACCTTACCGAGGGAGCCGGCAGCGTTGTTTGCTTTGGCACGCGACCAATCACAAGCCGGGACTTCACGTAAGGAAGGAAACGCGCGAATTTTAAGCAAACAACGCTGCCGGTTCCCTCGGAGAGGTGAGTATAGCAATATTTTTTATTTTAATTCTTTCTTTTACACATTAATATGGATCCCAGGGCCTGAAGGAGAGTTTCCTCTCCTTCAGACCCTGGGAACCATCAGGATACCGTCCGATACTTGAGTCCCATTGACTTGTATTGGTATCGGGTATCGGTATCGGATTGGATCCGATACTTTGCCGGTATCGGCCGATACTTTCCGATACCGATACTTTCAAGTATCGGACGGTATCGCTCAACACTACTCAGGAGTACATTTGCACAAAAATGTAATCACTTTTTAAAATGTCGCATTTGATGAATCAGTATAAAACACTTTAAAAAGTCCAGATGGACTTAAGATTAACTAAAAAACAAAAGACAACTTTTAAAAATGCAAAAAGCCTTTGATGAATTTGTTGAAAATCAGAAGGTCACTAATTGAGATTTATTCTCTAAAAAATACAATGATGAATCGGACCTGTACAGGTGTAATTGTTATAGGGGTTATATACCCTAACAGGCTACGTGCTTGGTTTATACTGACAGTTCGGCTAAAAGAGTGCCTTTAATATTAAAAAAATATATAAAACAATTTATACTAATAGTATATTTTGAGTTTCACAATTTGCTCACATTTTGTTAATATTTACCTGGAAAAATAACATGAAGGTGACAACTCATGATGTTTGTATTAATGAAAAAGACACAGCTAAAGTATGACTTACAGCTATATTACATGTACTGTATCTCACATATCCATTGCTTAGACATACAACATCCATCCATCCATTTTGTGCTGATATATTAAAGCATCACTCCAGTGTGGTGCTTTAAACGTAATTCCCCTGCCCCCTGTCTCATACTCACCTGCTGCCACCTTCATCTTTTTTCGACATTGCTCCCATTGGCCTCTGAAGAAAAGTGACCTGCTAGTAGCTCCAGTGTTTCATGGAGCACGCCGGAGGTCACTCTTCAATACATTTCTATGAGAGTCTCTTTCTGGTTCTCAAAGACTTGCACTGAGTTCTTGTGATGTAACTTCTGATTTTCAGCCAGTCAGAAGTTACAAGCACAATATGGCACCGCAGGACCGGAATGGTGCCGAAAAATGGCAAAGCCGCCGTTTGGTGAGTATAGGAACGGGGACAAGGGGCTTTTTCAGTGCTTGAGTGCCTCTCAAACACTGAAAAAACAAATGCTGGGATGGTGCTTTAATGTAATATAGAGATAAAAATAGTTCTCTATATTATCTTAGTTAACATGTCTTATTTAAAATGTAAGGAACACTACAAAAAAGGAATATAGATTGTAAAATTCATGATACAATTTTTTAGGTACTCATGTAAATGTACACATTGACACACACTGGATATGTCTGGGTTGGCCTCCACCGAGCCGGGGCGTAATGGTGGCCAATGTTCACTGTGGTCTTGCTGGCCGGTAGGCTGTCCTCAGCAGATTAAAAAGGAGAAAGTTGTGGAAAGGGTGCAGGATCAGCCTGTTTCAATAAGCAATGTCCAGACCTCGGTTGCAACAGGAAAAAAAAACAACTCACTTTTTTTGGAGCAGTTGTTGATGATGCTGATGATGATTACTACCTTCCACTCTTATTCAGTACACTGAGCCAACAGCCCCTCATGGTGTGATGAACCCAGTTCTTCTCCGGCAATGTGTGGCAGCTCTCCTTGCTCCCACTGCATGTAGCACTATACATGCAGAAAAACTCCTCTCCGCCTGGACCTTGACATTCACAGCACCTCAGGCTTACAGGAAAGTACCTCTGCTCTCTTCCAGGTGTTTGAATCTAAGGATTGTATATCAAGACATCTCGCATCTAATCCCTTACTGACGTCATCTAGCAGTCGGGCACTTCTTGAACGACGTAGGACCCTATGTCCCATGCGGCAGCACATACCGTATTTCGCTAGAGTTATGACAGCGACCACAGCAAAGGCACTGGCTGTCATCCTCGATCTCCTGCACCACTCAGTCTCAGGGTTGCTTCTCCTGGGCTCAGTAGTTCTGTTGTGGGGACTGCTACCCACTAGAGTTCACAATAGCACTTACACTAATTATATGTGCGTATATAAAAATGGCTGAAGAGTTGGCTTCTCATACCATCAGAGTTCACAGACATTTGTGATGCCTGACTTTGCAGGGTACCACACTTGTCAAACACACAATAATGTAACAGAAACAGTAATGGAGCTCCATTTCTCCAGTGGTGACACACTATTCTCTGAGCACATGGTTTACACTCCCTTCAACCTTGTCTAAAAGCAATCTGTGCATCTAATGAATGTCAGGGATCTAACTGAAACATTATGCGTTAAACTGTGGCTTGCACATGTAAATAAAACACAATAATTTGCAACTTTCTACAAGTGCCAAGTACTTTGATGCTAGTTCTGACACAGAATAGACTCTACTAACATTGATGTCCAATGTAAGTTTGGAGGAATTTTTGATCTGACACACAGAAAAAAATAATGTTGTTGACCCTGTTTACAGGGGCATAACAGATGGGAGTGCATTGGTTGGAGTAGCACCTAGGCCCAAGTACTTAGGGGCCCAGAACAACTCTTTTGACCATATTAGAAGATAAATTCTATTACTGACCCATGATTGATGGTAGGTCCTCTTGTAGATTTTGCATTGGGGCCCATTTAAGTTACGCCACTGCCTTTTTGCCAACCCAGGCATCCCCTGATAAAGCAAAACTATAACACTCTTGCTGTAGCAATATGTTGCACTTTGAATTCTTATTTATTTGTCTTCTTACCATGTTTTAAGATGTGTTAACAATAGCCCATGGTAGCCATTAAACAACCACTAATTGGCTACATATTTGTCGATCAATGTTTGTCGATCAATGGTTGTTTAATAGCCTGTTTAAACAGGCCAATCACACTTCCTATAGGTAATAGATTGTTCTGTGTACAGAGTATGTCATTGTTCTCGGCAGCACATGCCCTGTTTACACATGAAGACATGCTGCCAAGAATGATGACTTTCAATCAATCTTAAAAAAACTCACCCAATGAATACTGTCTGCTTATTCAAATGGTTGCTCACAATAATGGGTGAGTGTAAATGTACCCTTACCTAGCTACTGGAGCATGAAACATATTAGATCTGGATCTCATTAGATTTTACATGATCTGGAATAATAGCCTAAAAGGTCCCCTAAACTTTACTGTATTTAAAAGGGTTAAAATGGATTAGATTTTGGCCAGTCTGATCATTTGTTCCACAAAACCTATTGGTACAACGTGCTCCTTCAGAAACATATGGCAGCTTCTCATCGCATTCTTCTTACTGAAAAAGCATGCTTCTTCACGTGAAGTAAAGGTCCATTTCACTGCGGACATGTTTTGTCAGTTGCCAGTTGTTTACACAGGCAGGCCACGCTTCAGATGTGCATTGAAAGACCTAATAGGTCAGTGATGGCGAACCTAAGACACGCTTGTCAGTGCTGACACGCGTAGTCATTTTCAGTGACACGCCGGCCGCGGCCCCAGAAATTGCATCTTTACATTGCATGGCATCCGATCCGATTTTTTATCGGATCGGATGCCATGCAGGAGGTCTGTGGGTCCAAACAACAGAGCTCCGGCACAGAGCGTCTAGGCCTGGGACTTCCGGTAGGCCCGGCGCAGCTCCCGGAAGTCCCAGGCCTCCGCGCGGGTCGGATGCCATGCAGGAGGTCTGTGGGCCCAAACAACAGAGCTCCGGTGCAGAGCGTCTAGGCCTGGGACTTCCGGTAGGCCAGGCGCAGCTCCCGGAAGTCCCAGGCCTCTGCGTCGGAGCTGTGTTGTTTGGGCGGCATTGCGCTGCTCCCTGCTTCGCCGGCCGGAAAGATCAGACCTACCGGTCCCATGCCGAGAGTCCGCTCTGCGCCCTAGCTCTGTTATTTGGGTGGCATTGCGCTGCTCCCTGCTGCGCCGGCCAGAAGTCCCAGGCTGCACTTCTGAGGCCTGAGGAGATCGCTGTCTGGAGTCCCTGTGATTGCTGTCTGCAGGCCCTGTGATTGCTGTCTGCAGGCCCTGTGACTACTACAGCAACCATCATCCAGTGAACTGTGGGGTGTCATTGGCCATTACTAAGATAAGTGAGGGGGAGGCTGGAAGAGGCCTGTGCTATGGGTGCCGTTTCCCGCCATTAGGAACGCCATCTTGCAGCATAGTGACTCCATTTCACCACCATTACTGTTTGTGGTGCATCCTTATTAACCCCTATTTCTGCTAATTGCCTGCAGGGCTAACTATAAATCTTCTCTCATGGAGAAGCCACAAAATAAAAAACCAAAGTTAAGTAAAGGGAGTGGTAGTAGCAGTAGCCGACCCTTTCAAGAGATATGGACTGAGATGTATGGCATTATAGAAAAAAATGGCAGATCATTTTGCGTTCTATGTAGTGAAATGGTAGTAAGCAGAACGTGGAATGTAAATAGATATTTTGAAACTAATCATTCCCAGCTCTTGAAAAAAAGTGAGGATGAAAGGAAGGAATACATTTCCAGGCAGCTACACCTTCATAAGAGCCAATCTAATTCCATCCTTAAATTTGTAAAAAGCTCTACAAATTTAACATCTGCAAGTCACTAAATTTAGTGATGGCGAACCTGTGGCAGTCCAGCTGTTGCAAAACTACAATTCCCATCATGCCTGGCCATTCCAAGCAAAAGCTTTGGCTGTGAAGACATGATGGGAATTGTAGTTTTGCAACAGCTGGAGTGCCACAGGTTTGCCATCGCAAGAATTCCCCCTCCCCCTCACTTATCTTAGTTCACGGCACCCCACACAAGTTAAATAATAGCAAGACCAACAAAATAAACCAACTGACAGATGAACAAAGAAGTCACTAAGCAGGTAAGTTAAATAATTATAATTATACATATTTGTTATTTAAACTATACATGTCGCAAAATTATGGTTTTTTATCAAGGTGACACACCACCCAAGTTATGCTCGGTTTTTTGGCGAATTTTGACACACCAAGCTCAAAAGGTTGCCCATCACTGTAATAGGTTGTTCAGTGTGCTTAGGCAGCCAAAGTACCAAAGTTTACACAGGACAATGCACTGCTGAGAGCGATATTTTGTGGGAATTAAAAGATCATTTCACATGATGATTGCGCATTTTTTTGCTTATTGTTTAATCGTAAGCCTGCTTACACTGAAATATTACCGTGAAATGAGCGTTGTGCAATGCGAATGAACCTCATGCAGAATTGTTGCACCATTTCATTTATATAGGGCTACAGACTTCTTGTGTTAGTTAAGGGCAGTTAAGTGAAAACAATGCACATACATAATGCAACAAGTTATGTAACAGATTTTCAGTGATATCACTAATTGATGCACCCTCCTGAACCATATGATGCTCTCCTTTTCGGCATTACATTTGGTTTACTCTATGTAGTAGACACAATATGCTTCATAGCTGAAGTTATTTTAACCCCTTAGTGACAGAGCCAATTTGGCACTTAATGACCAAGCCAATTTTTACAATTCTGACCACTGTCACTTTATGAGGTTATAACTATAGAACACGTTAACGGATCCCGCTGATTCTGAGACTGTTTTTTCATGACATATTGTACTTTATGTTAGTGGTAAAAATTTCTTCGATATTACTTGAGTTTATTTATGAAAAAAATGGAAATATGGTGAAATTTTTAAAATTTTGCCATTTTCAAATTTTGAATTTTTATGCTCTTAAATCAGAGAGATATGTCACACAAAATAGTTAATAAGTAACATTTCCCACATGTCTACTTCACATCAGCACAATTTTGGAAACAAATTTTATTTTTGTTACGAAGTTATAAGGGTTAAAATTTGACCAGCGATTTCTCATTTTTACAACAAAATTTACACAACAATTTTTTTAGGGACCATCTCACATTTAAAGTCACTTTGAGGGGTGTTCATGACAGAAAATACCAAAAAGTGATACCATTCTAAAAACTACACCCCTCAAGGTGCTCAAAACCACATTCAAGAACTTTATTAACCCTTTACGTGTTTTACAGGAAGTGAAGCAATGTGGAAGGAAAAAGTTAACATTTAGCTTTTCTTTTACAAATATTTAACTTCAGAACCAATTTTTTTTATTTTCACAAGTACAAAAAGAGAAAATGAGCTTTAAAATTTGTTGTGCAATTTCTCCTGAATACGCCGATACCCCATATGTGGGGGTAAACCACTCTTTGGGCGCACGGCAGTGCTTGGAAAAGAAGGAGCGCCGTTTGACTTTTTCAATGCAGAATTGACTGGAATTGAGATCGGACGCCATGTTGTGTTTAGAGAGCCCCTGATGTGCCTAAACAGTGGAAACCCCCACAAGTGACACCATTTTGGAAACTAGACCGCTTAAGGTACTTATATAGATGTGTGGTGTGCACTTTGAACCCCCAAGTGCTTCACAGAAGATTATAACGTAGAACCGTGAAAATAAAAAATCACATTTTTTCCACAAAAATGATTTTTAGCCCACAAGGGTAACAGGAGAAATTGGACCCCAAAAGGTGTTGTCCAGTTTCTCCTGAGTATGCCGATACCCTATATGTGGGGGGGACCAATGTTTGGGCACACAACGGGGCTCAAAAGGGAAGTAGTGACGTTCAAAAATGCAGATTTTGATGGAATGGTCTGCGGGCGTCATGTTGCGTTTGCAGAGACCCTGATGTGCCTAAACAGTGGAAACCCCCACAAGTGACCCCATTTTGGAAACTAGACCCCCAAAGGAGCTAATCTAGATGTGTGGTGAGTACTATGAACCCCCAAGTGCTTCACAGAAGTTTATAACGCAGAGCCGTGAAAATAACAAATATTTCCACAAAAATGATTTTTTAGCCCCCAATGTTTTTTATCTTCCCAAGGGTAGCAGGAGAAACTGGACTCCAAAAGTTGTCCAATTTTCCTGAGTACGCTGAAGCCCCATATATGGGGTAAACCACTGTTTGGATGCACGGCAGAGCTCAGAAGGGAGGGAGCACCATTTGACTTTTTCAACTCAAAACTGGCTGGAATCAATGGTGAAGCCATGTCGTGTTTGGAGACCCCCTGATATACCTAAACAGTGGAAACCCCCAATTCTAACTCCAACCCTAACCCCAAAAACCCCCTAACCCTAATCCCAACCCTAACCATAACCCTAACCACAAACCTAACTCTAATCCCAACACACCCATAACCCTAATCCCAACCCTAACCATAACCCTAATCCCAAACCTAACCCTAATCCCAACCCCAATCCTAACCCCAATTCTAACCCTAATCCTATCCCTAACCATAACCCTAATCCCAAACCTAACCCTAATCCCAAACCTAAGGCTTCTTTTACACTTTTACCGGGTTTTTTGCTGCCCATTATTGCATTGCGGGCTTTTTTGCATTGCTGCAGTTTTCACGGTCTGCAGCAATAATAGACCACAAAAAACCTGCGGATCGCCCTTGTTCAGGTTTGCAATACTATGGCAAAAGTATTGGTAAAAAAAATGGCAGTTCGCAAAACCGGAAATCACGGTGCACCGCAAAAACAACCTTCCGTTGTTTATGCGGCCCCATTGAATTACAATGGGGCCGTGTCCGTAAGCCGTGAAAAATACCGAGCAGGCTCAAAATTTTTTCACAAATATTTCCCTCACAGCCATATGGCATACGGCGCTCCGTGGAATTATTGCGGCCTGTTTTTCCAGTCCCATAGAAATCTATTGGGACCGCAAAAACGGGATGCAAAACCACAGTAAGTGTAAGAAGCCTTACCCTAATCCTAACCCTAACTCTAATTTTAGCCCCAACCCTAACCCTAATTTTAGCCCCCAACCCTAACCCTAATTTTAGCCCCAACCCTAACCCTAACTTTAGCTCAACTCTAACCCTAACCCTAAAAGGAAAATGGAAATAAATACATTTTCTTTATTTTATTATTTTTCACTAACTAAGGGGGTGATAAAGGGGAGGTTTATTTACTATTTTTTTTATTTTGATCAATGTGATAGGGTTTATCACAGTGACCAAAATGAACCAATAGGAAAAATCTTCCTATTGTTGCCGGGTGCCGGCCAGCAGATCTTGGCGGGCGCATGCGCCCGTCATTTATTTCCCTGATCAAGATGGCGGCGCCCACTGGAGGAATAATGAGGGCCGAGGAGCACCTTGAGGTATGGGGGGATCGGAAACCCTATACCTCTCTCCTCTGATGTGCAATCACATCAGAGGAGAGAGAAATTAACTGACACATAGGTTTTTTTTGCGGCCGCCACTACACAGTTAGTAGCGGCGATCGCAAAACTGGGGTCAGTAAAAACTGACCCAAATTATGTTCTCTGGGGTCTTGGCTACCCCCTGCAGCCGAGACCCCGAGATCTTCCGGGTACCAGCCGGCAGATCTCAGCGGGCGCACTACGCATGCGCACGCCATTTTTTTTCCTGGGAAAAGATGGCGGCGCCCATGGGGGGCAGGAGGGCCGAGGAGCACCAGGATCGCATCAGAGGAGAGAGAAATTAAATGGCACATCGGACTTTTTTTGCGGTCGAAGGTAAATGGTTAATGCAGGCGATCGCAAAACCAGGGTCCGTAAAAACCGACCTGAATCATGTTCTCTGGGGTCTCGGCTACCCCTGACAGCCGAGAACCCAGAGAAAATCCGACTCTGGGGGCGCTATACACTTTTTCCACAGCACGATTAATTAACAGTGCTGTGGTTTAAGTACCCTTAACTACCGCCATTAAAAGGCGTATCGGCAGTCGTTAAGGGGTTAACATGTGATAACCATGTCTGCTCCAAATGAAATTCAGCATTTCACATCACTTCTGGTTGTACTGACCATGGCCTTGAGTCTCCTAACAGAACTAACTGTCATGGCTACATAGAGACGTTGAAGTGGGGAAATTATTTAGCCATAAAGTAAAAAAAAGTTATGTAAGGCTAAGTTCACATTTGTGGATCCAATGTTAAAGATAGGGTACGCAGGACGCATGCCGACGTAGGCAGAGCAGAATGGAAGAGGTGGGCAGTGGGCAGGGCTTAACGGAGGAAGTACGAGGAAGTACGCAGCCCTCCGCAGCTCTGCCCTCCACAAATGTGAACCCGGCCTAAGATGTTTTCCAGTCTTGGGCCAAAAGAAATATTTATGATGATCAGGCTTTAATTTCCTCAAGCTAGGGAAGAAAACTGTGATAAAAGTAAAAAGGAAGAGTTACATTTTGTTTACTTGAAATCAAATTATCTGCATTTAAAGCAAAGTAAAGGAGAGGTCGTCACCATAAAATTGGTGGGGATTAGTGATGAGCGAGTATACTCGCTACTCGGGTTTTCCTGAGCACGCTCGGGTGGTCTCCGAGTATTTGTGACTGCTGGGAGATTTAGTTTTTGTTGACACAGCTGCATGATTTACAGCTGCTAGCCAGTCTGAGTACATGTGGGGGTTGCCTGGTTGCTAGGGAATCCCCACATGTAGTCAAGCTGTCTAGCAGTCGTAAATCATGCAGCTGAGTCAACAAAAACTAAATCTCCCAGCAGTCACAAATACTCGGAGACCATCCGAGTGTGCTTGGGAAAACCCGAGCAACGAGTATACTTGCTCATCACTAGTGGGGATACAATACTCAGCATACCTATGAATAGCTTTTATGTGCCCTGGTGGCTGCAGGATGTAAACACTTTGAATGGAGTTTCAAAGCGCAGCTCCACTCACCGTGCAGCAACCACTGCAAGATACTGCAAAATGGATAATATTCAAAACATTAGGAGTTAATCTGCAGTACCAGGATTTTCTTCCATATGGTCTTCTTTGCCCAGTATAGTGTTATCTTTGCTAAGTCCACCAGCCTCTAAACAGAGAGAACTAAAGTCTCTGCTTGTTCTCAAGAGAATCTAACAAGACTTAAGACAGACTTAAAGAGCATTTCTTCTAGATAAATGTTAGATGACTTAAGGCCGGGTTCACAATAGCGTTTCTGTGTGCAGCGTATGATCCACATACATCCACATGGACATCTTAAACATTGTGTGTGCAGGGACATGTTTTTTGCGGATGCGTACGCATGCGTTGCTTCACGGTGTGCGGTGGTGTCCGGCGAACGCAACATGTTGCATTTTTTGAGGCGTCAAATATTGCGCAATCATCCGCATGTGGACGATTGCATAAAAACCCGCATTACTGTCTATGGGAATGCATTGGTACGCAAAGACATGCGTACGCATGCGTTTGATACGCAACGCATGTGTACTTCATACTAATCATGTCCAGGAAACTATGTTTCCACCTGCAAAATCACTGATGTATAAGAGGGGGTCAGGAGACAGGTAATCCATTACTTTCAAGATGGAAGCACAAGACTTAGGACAAGACTCTGGATGTAAGTATAGAAGCTTTTTTAATGTCTGTTTTCTCTTTGCAGTCTGTACTCTGTACTAATTTTTTTCTGTTCCTTCCTCTTGCTGCCTTTGTAGTGCTGCCGCCGTCATGTTGTTGCTGCCGCTGTCCTGGTGCTGCCGTCCAGGTGCTGCTGGATGTAAGTATAGAAGCTTTGAAAATGTCTGTTTCTCTTTGCAGTCTGTACTGTGTACTATTTTTTTTTCAGGTCCCTTGTAGAGTGTTTGCTGCTCCAATCCTGTTGCTGCTGTCCTGTGTACTAATTTTTTTCTTTTCCTTGCAGACTGTTTGCTGCTCTGGTCCTGGTGCTGCTGCCGTCTTCCTGATGCTGCCACCTTCATGTTGCTGCCGTCTTTCTGTTGCTGCTGCCTTCCTGGTGCTGCCTGACTGCCGTATTGTTGGACTACTGCCTGTAATGTAAGTATTGGTGTCCATTTGTTTTGTGCCACATTTGTTTTGGCTTCTACCAAGTTGTTACATTTGTCTTTTTTTTTTCTTCTCTAGTGTTCCACTTGACTGCTGCCTGCTCTTCCAACATGTCCTCCACTGATAATTTGATTTACTGATTGGTATGTATTGACTGTCAATACTACACATGTGTTAAATAATGCATTTTCTTTAGGCTAGTGGAAATTATTCTTCCCAGGGTCGTCAGCCTCAAGTTGCTGAGGAGGAAAGACGGGGTGTAAGTAGCCTTTAACAGAGTTGTAATTGAATTTGTTTTCAGTTTAATTTACAATTTTTTTTTTTGTATTTTATCTATAGGTTCCACAACCTGAGGAAGGACAACGTGATATTGATAATGAAGTCCTTATTTAAGCTGTGCAAGAGCGAGCAGCATTGTTTGACACCCGTGATCGTAATCATTCCAACTCAGCCTTGATCCGACGACTCTGGGAAGAAGTGGCCAGATCGCTGTTGGATGATTGGGACCATGCAAGGCCACAAGTCAGAAAGGATTTTCGTAAGTATTGCAATGTGGTCTTTTATGCGTCGGTTTTGCTGTAAATGTTGGTGTCTTTTTACAATATTTTTTTTTCTTCCCCCTTCACAGTGAAGAGAGTAAATGTTTGTTAGTTCTCGATGAAGGATCTCTTCAATAAGGACATGAGAGAGGAGATTCGGGTTCGAAGTGGTGTTGCTTGAAAAGTCGGAAAATGTAAGTACAATCAGCAGCTTTTTTTTCTGAGGCCTGCTCTTGCTCAGCAAACGTGAGTATCTCTTGTGTTGTCTAACTATTATTTAAACTTTTAATTTGTTTACTTATGATTTTCATTTATTTTCCACACAGAACCTGGTGCAGCACCACAGAACCTGGATCGTCCTCTATTGGAGCGGCCCCTCATCGACCACCCACCGAACAGGCCCAATCATCCACCAGCAATGTAGCAGCCAGGTAGGCTTCACAGGCTGGGGAACAGGAAGCTGGCCCATCAGGTTTTCCCTTCTCCCAGCCCTCTGCCACTACTTTACTTGGGTCTGCTCACCAGCAGCAGAGGGCCTGTGAGAGGTCAGTCATGCCCGAGTTTACTCACTTAAGCTCGGTCTTCCAGGCTGGGATGAAGGCGGCTGTAGAAAGAATGGATAGTGGGTTAAGTCACTTGAACACACTTTTCCAGGACATCCACAAACACATTGACCGCATTGAAGCTGACCTTAATAGACCAGCGCAACATTTTTCCACTATAGAATTGGGTGTGATGGAAAACCTTAGTCCTGATCTCCAGCTCTATGTGATGAAGGCCTGTCAAGATGCTTACATCAAGGCCATGAAGTGGTCCTGATATCAGCAGCAGGCACCAAGTTCTTTCCCTACAGGGTAAAAAGGCTCCAGGTCAGCATCAGTGGGGCTATCTACTACCACCACGACCACCGCTGGACATTAGGATTGTTCCAACACTATCCAGCTACAGCATGCAACTGATTACAGCATCCCAGCCTTCCCCTTCAACCACACAGCCGAGTGCAGCAGCCCATCCTTCCGCTTCTACCATGCAGCAGAGTGCAGCAGCCCAGCCTTCCACTTCTATCATGCAGCAGAGTGCAGCAGCCCAGACTTCTACTCCCACCATGCATCAACAGGAAGGAAATGGCCGAGGAAGCAGCAAAACCAAATCCAGGAAATGTAAAAATGTCAAAAAACCTTAACCAACCCCTCCACCCTCACCTCCGAATGTGTCTTTGTTTTCGCATCTGTTCACAACTTCCCTTGTTTCCTTCCCATCCAATGTGTCAATCCCTTCCAACTTGTTCTCTACTCCTAATGTGTCCTCTTCCCCCAATGTGCCCTCTGTCAATGTTTCAGACCCAATCCTCCCATTGTCTGCCACTTCCACTTCTACTTCTCCAACCACTCCAAGCCTGCCATCACTGCCCAACACCCCCCAGGTCCATCATGTCACTCCCTCCCGCAGAACACAGCAATAATCACATTTTCGTTTTTGTTTTTTTTAATTGTTTCTATTTTTATTAATAAAAATTCTTTTGATTCACAATATCTGTCTCACTGTGTTTTCTTTAGCTCTTTATTTAAACATGTGTATTGTTGAGTGAAGTATTTTTCTCTTTCTTTAAACATGTGTGTATTGTTGAGTGAAGTATTAACGGGTGTTACAGTTAAGGTGTTTATTATTAAACTTACATTAAAGGTGACAATATAACAGTCAGAAAAAAGTACAGGTACATAGCACTACAGGTACATTTGACTTATTTACAGCTTAAATCATTTCATCTTGTGATGACACACGTCTAATATCAGAGGCAAAATAGGCAGCAAATTTATTCCTCATTTGGGTAACTTTGACTGTAGTCCTCAGAGGGTGAGCATGATAATCCGGCAATGTGGTATTAACAGGGTCATCAAGTTCGAAGTGGGGTTGCCCTTTTGCCAGGATGTAATTATGCAGAACAACACATGCTTTCACAACCTCATCAATTTTCTCTACTTTAAGATTGATTGGTGTTCCCAAAATGCACCATTTAGCTGCCAGCAAACCAAAGGCACACTCCACAGTTCTTTGTGCCCTTGTCAGTCTGTAGTTGAAAATCCTTTTGCTGTGATTCAAGTCCCGACTTGAGTATGGTTTTATGCGGTTGGCACACATTTGAAACGCCTCATCCCCAACAACAAATTGCATTGGCGGTCCTTCAGTGTTTGGAAGAGGTTGTGGAAGCGGAAAATTGAAATTATCAGCATACAAATGTTGTCCTATGTCAGAGTTTTTGAAAGTCTGTGAGTCATTTCCTCATCCAAAAGAGCCAACGTCAATGGCGACAAATCGACATTCAGCATCCGCAATCACCATGGGAACAATCGAAAAGTATTATTTATAATTGAAGTACTCGGATCCACTTCCAGCAGGTTTAAGAATCCGAATGTGCTTGCCATCCACAGCCCCCACACAGTTTGGAAAATTACAAATGTCCTTGAATTTGTCTTTATTTTTCCCCCAGAGTTCAGTTGTGGGTTGGGGGAGGAATTCTGCACGCAGAACGTCATACAAGGCATGGTAGATGTCTCCAACAATCCCAGAAAGGGTGGACAGTCCAATCCGAAATTGAAATTCTAAAGATCTTAAGGTCTCTCTGGTAGCCAGGAATCTGTGGAAAATAAAGAAAATGGGGAAAAAAAAATCAGTACATGGTTTTTATAACAAGAATATTAATTACAGGTGTTTCTTTTTCAAAATTACGTACCTTAGGGTCACCAACAGACGTTCCTCAGCAGGAATTGCTCTACGTAGTTGCGTGTCCTGCCTGTGATCCTCGCACATGATGCAGCAATTCATTGAAGCTGTGTTCAGACATCCTCGTGTATTCAAAAAACTTTTGTGGGTTTTGATGAAGCTCGGTGCACAATGAGTGGTAGGCTCCACGGCTCTCTCGGACTTCAACAATGGGGTGTTACCAACAGTGACGATGACATCTTCTCTGTCTTTCTCTTCTCCTTTCTTCCTCACAAGCCAAAGCAAAAGCTAAAGCCAATTTCAATGATAAATCCAGAATCAGATTGAAGCTCTCCACGCTAAGATCCATCTTGCAGCAAAATACAGCATCAAAAGAAGAGGATTTCATCTGTGCAGGGACTATATATAGAAATCCCATAAGCCACGCCCAGTGGGAAATACCGTACACATGCGCATAAACAGCGCAAACACATGCAAAAAGGCGTACAAACGCATGCACACACAGATTTTTTTGCCGTCATGCATAAGATCATGCTGATGATACGCTATGCACATAACGCTAATGTGAACCTAGCCTAAGAATGGGCATGGACCTAGGGCATAGCCTTAACTAACGTCAAAGGGCACAGAGCACTTGTGCTCAACCATATTTCCATTAATGGATGGCAAGCAACAGCTGATGTGATCTTTGGCTTCTGGGTGACCAGGAAGTGAAGCATCATGTCACGAGAGTTGACTATAAAACCCAAATACTAATTTCTTTGCTAATAACAGGTGTAGTACGGACATGAGATGGCAGGTGGTTTTTAAGTCTGGATTTTTTTGACCATTGAATCAATCATGGAAGCTAATAGGTGGAAGCCATGCTGTCCATTAGAGCAGTGACTGGTAGCTCTAGGATGGACATATTTGAGGGTTCGGTATGCTGAGTTCACTAGGCCGCAGGAAGGAAGGGTGCTTCAGTGGCTTTCCTGTGATTGGAAAGTCACCCTCCAGAAATGAGAGGAAGAGATGTCCATAGTAGAGATCTATACCCATAGCAAGAAAGGAAAATAGAGGCCTGTTGTGGTCTATCAGTGTGGAAGAACCTGCCCCAATAAAGGCTAGTGTTTGAGTCCTAAAAGTAGCTGAAAAACAAAAGGCCAAGAGGTTGGAGTTGCAGCACAGGATGGACAGCACTATGAGTGAAGAGTAACACTGTACGAACAGTGCCGTAGAAAGACCTGCTGAAGAAGATGGGAGTGATAATGAACCAACTGCCAGCAAAGGAGCCACCTCATGATGTGGGCAGTTTGGTAAGAGTGACGAGACATCTGAGGTAGATTGCCCTTAAGGATATCAGGGCTCGATTCATCAATCAGTTTTTAGAGTAAAAAGGCTTGAAATGTCAATACATTTTCACAAAATTCTGAATTGTGTAAAAATTCTGCCATTATTGTAATTTTAATGCCGGCCCTGGTCAGTTCCTCAAACATTTTGAAAAGTTTGCAGCACTCAGGTGGGATGAGGCATGGTCAAGCAAGTCCAAAAAATGAACTATAAGCTATAACACAAATGTGGTGTAAATTGCAAAATGTGCTCTGACACCTTTCTGGAGGTGACATATGGCCATTGAAAAATGTCAAATTCATTAAAATGGGCTTGCCGGTTAATGAATTTGTTGCATTCCTCTAGCACTGTCTTCATTATGGCTGGAGTACAAAACTCTAGTTCTAAAGGGAATATGTCACCAGGTATTTGCGTCTAATCTTAGAGCAAAATTTTGGAGCCGCAGAAACCATGTTTCCAGCAGTGTGGTACTTACTGGAACAGATTGCTGTAGTTTTAATAAAATTACTGTATATGAGTAGAACATTATCACTAGAGAACTAGTAGGCCTGCTGCCAAGTAGTCTTTCATATTCATGAGCTCTGTATAACCCCACCCACCCACTGATTGGCAGCTTTCTGCCTATGCACAGTGTACACACAAAGATGCCACTCAGTGGTAGGGGCGGGGGTTAAGCATTCAGTGAACTGGTTGATCTGCAGTAGATAAAATGATTTTGTCAAAACAACAGCAAGCAGCCAAGTGAGTGATACATCATTGGAATCATGATCTCTGCTACATTAGGCTGATCTCAGATGGGAAAGCAAAATCCTGATGACAGATTCACTCTAATGAATCAGCACCATAGTTTTGCGCTTCGAGTTTTTGTACTAATGGTGAATACAAATGGAGAACTATTCTTTGTGATTGATTCCCTGTTTTATAAAATTAGATTTTAAGGATATTATCCTCCCGTAGTTATTGTTCTTTAGATATGTACATGCAGTTGTATGTAATAATATCTGTAGTCATATAAAACATATAAAGCCTGATTATCTAACATTAAGGTACATTGTGCTCACATGTTTCAGACACAGGGATTTTGATATGAATACTGTTGCACAGTAAAAGTACATTACAGATGAAAGATCTTTAATGTAAACATATAAATCACAATAGAGACTGCACCTATTGATATCACATATATGTAAAATGCCAAACTTTCCTGCACATTGTCACTAAATGTAGATATGTATCTAGAAGGAGCTTAGCTATATCTTCCCACATTCTTTTCTGTCAACACATATTTCTCTTGTATGGAATGAGCACATGAAGCACAGCAGGAACCTGTTAAACCATTGACCTTACCCCTTTGAAAAAATGAATTCTTTTCTAAGCAGGTTTCTACTCTGACAAGGACTCCTCTGTTACTAAACAGCACATATTGCTTTAGTACACAGGAACACAGGATACATTCTCTCTTGGCCCACATTAACATCCAACAAGCTAGCCTTTCTCAGAGAATCATTTTGGGACATTCTTTTTGATCATTTGCACTCAGCTGAAAAGTATAATGTACTATTTCCAAAGTAAATTAGGACCTGTGCGGTGCCCAAAAATAAAATTTACATAAACCTTTTTACCTTTCTATGCCATCAATATACAGGTCCTTCTCAAAAAATTAGCATATAGTGTTAAATTTCATTATTTACCATAATGTAATGATTACAATTAAACTTTCATATATTATAGATTCATTATCCACCAACTGAAATTTGTCAGGTCTTTTATTGTTTTAATACTGATGATTTTGGCCTACAACTCCTGATAACCCAAAAAACCTGTCTCAATAAATTAGCATATCAAGAAAAGGTTCTCTAAATGACCTATTACCCTAATCTTCTGAATCAACTAATTAACTCTAAACACATGCAAAAGATACCTGAGGCTTTTAAAAACTCCCTGCCTGGTTCATTACTCAAAACCCCCATCATGGGTAAGACTAGCGACCTGACAGATGTCAAGAAGGCCATCATTGACACCCTCAAGCAAGAGGGTAAGACCCAGAAAGAAATTTCTCAACAAATAGGCTGTTCCCAGAGTGCTGTATCAAGGCACCTCAATGGTAAGTCTGTTGGAAGGAAACAATGTGGCAGAAAACGCTGTACAACGAGAAGAGGTGACCGGACCCTGAGGAAGATTGTGGAGAAGGACCGATTCCAGACCTTGGGGAACCTGAGGAAGCAGTGGACTGAGTCTGGTGTGGAAACATCCAGAGCCACCGTGCACAGGCGTGTGCAGGAAATGGGCTACAGGTGCCGCATTCCCCAGGTAAAGCCACTTTTGAACCATAAACAGCGGCAGAAGCGCCTGACCTGGGCTACAGAGAAGCAGCACTGGACTGTTGCTAAGTGGTCCCAAGTACTTTTTTCTGATGAAAGCAAATTTTGCATGTCATTCGGAAATCAAGGTGCCAGAGTCTGGAGGAAGACTGGGGAGAAGGAAATGCCAAAATGCCTGAAGTCCAGTGTCAAGTACCCACAGTCAGTGATGGTGTGGGGTGCCATGTCAGCTGCTGGTGTTGGTCCACTGTGTTTCATCAAGGGCAGGGTCAATGCAGCTAGCTATCAGGAGATTTTGGAGCACTTCATGCTTCCATCGGCTGAAATGCTTTATGGAGATGAAGATTTCATTTTTCAGCACGACCTGGCACCTGCTCACAGTGCCAAAACCACTGGTAAATGGTTTACTGACCATGGTATTACTGTGCTCAATTGGCCTGCCAACTCTCCTGACCTGAACCCCATAGAGAATCTGTGGGATATTGTGAAGAGAAAGTTGAGAGGCGCAAGACCCAACACTCTGGATGAGCTTAAGGCCGCTATTGAAGCATCCTGGGCCTCCATAACATCTCAGCAGTGTCACAGGCTGATTGCCTCCATGCCACGCCGCATTGAAGCAGTCATTTCTGCCAAAGGATTCCCAACCAAGTATTGAGTGCATAACTGAACATTATTATTTAATGGTTTTTTTGTTTGTTATTAAAAAACACTTTTATTTGATTGGACGGTTGAAATATGCTAATTTATTGAGACAGGTTTTTTGGGTTATCAGGAGTTGTAGGCCAAAATCATCAGTATTAAAACAATAAAAGACCTGACAAATTTCAGTTGGTGGATAATGAATCTATAATATATGAAAGTTTAATTGTAATCATTACATTATGGTAAATAATGAAATTTAACACTATATGCTAATTTTTTGAGAAGGACCTGTATTATCAATGACAAAAGCAGGGTATTTTCATAACAGTAACAGTCACAGTAACCATCATAGCCCTCCACATAACAGTGACAGGTAAACTACCCATTAGAATCAACCATGTAATAGTGACAGTTAAGGTCCCTATCAGAGCCATCTATTGAGCTTCTTTAATAGCCATGCAAATAGCTCCTGCTGCATCATAGAATCATAGAATGTTAAAGGGAACCTGTCACCTCCAAAATGGCTGGTGAGGTAAGCTCACCGGCATCAGGGGCTTATCTACAGCATTCTGTAATGCTGTAGATAAGCCGCCGATGTTACCTAAAAGAGGAGAAAAAGACGTTAGATTATACTCACCCAGGGGCGGTCCCGCTACGGTCTGGTCGGATGGGTGTATTCGGTCCGCTCCGGCGCCTCCCATCTTCGTTCCATGACGTCCTCTTCGGGTCTTTACGCCGCGGCTCCGGCGCAGGCGTACTTTGTCTGCCCTGTTGAGGGCAGAGCAAAGTACTGCAGTGCGCAGCCGCCGGAAAGGTCAGAGAGGCCCGGCGCCTGCCTGCGTCCATGCAGCGATGTCTTCACTGGTAACCAGGGTAAACATCGGGTTACTAAGCGCAGGGCCGCGCTTAGTAACCCGATGTTTACCCTGGTTACCATTGTAAATGTAAAAAAAAAACCACATACTCACATTCCGGTGCCTGTCACGTCCCCCGGCGTCCGCTTCCCTGCACTCCTCCTGCATCCAGTGTAAGCGTGGCCATAAAGCAGAGCGGTGACGTCACCGCTGCGCTCTGATGTACGGCCGGCCGGTGCTGACACAGGATGCAGGAGGAGTGCAGGGAAGTGGACGCCCGGGGACGTGACAGGCACCGGAATGTAAGTATGTAGTGTTTTTTTTTTTACATTTACAATGGTAACCAGGGTAAACATCGGGTTACTAAGCGCGGCCCTGCACTTAGTAACCCGATATTTACCCTGGTTACCAGTGAAGACATCGCTGCATCGGCGTCACACACGCCGATGCAGCGATGTCAGCGGGTGATCCAGCGACAAAATAAAGTTTCAAACGATCTGCTACGACGTACGATTCTCAGCGGGGTCCCTGATCGCAGTAGCGTGTCAGACACAGCGAGATCGTAACTATATCGCTGGAACGTCACGGATCGTGCCGTCGTAGCGACCAAAGTGCCACTGTGAGACGGTACCCTAAGTTTCCTAGTTCTGTCTGCTAGCCTTGTTCGATTTTTTTTTTTTTTTTAAATTCACCAAACCCCCCAAAAAAATGTATACAGTCTGTTACGTTAGGCTGAGATCTGGTGTATCTGTGGTGGAAAAATCGTAGTTTTGCAGGCATACGTAGCATAGTTCTGTGTTCTAGTCTTGTTCTACTCTTTTTTTTTTCAAAAATTCACAAAAAACAAAAAAATGATTTATACAGTCTGTTATGTCAGGCTGAGGCCTGGTGTATCTTTAATGGAAAATCATAGCTTTGCAGGCATAAGTTTCCCAGTTCTGTCTGCTAGCCTTGTTCCACTCATATTTTTTTTTCAAAAATTCACCAAAAGCCAAAAAAATATTTATACAGTTTGTTATGTCAGGCTGAGGCCTGGCGTATCTGTGGTGGAAAAATCGTAGCTTCGCAGGCATATGTTTCCTAGTTCTGTCTGCTAGTCTTGCTCCACTCATTTTTTTTTCAAAAATTCACAAAAAAATATATATATTTATACAGTCTATTATGTCAGGCTGATGCCTGGTGTATCTGTGGTGGAAAAATCGCAGCTTTGCAGGCATACGTTTCCTAGTTCTGTCTGCTACCCTTGTTCCACTCATTTTTCTTTTCAAAAATTCACCAAAAGCCAAAAAAAATGTATACGGTCTGTTATGTCAGGCTGAGGCCTGGTGTATCTGTGGTGGAAAAATCATAGCTTCGGAGGCATAAGTTTCCTAGTTCTGTCTGCGAGCCTTGTTCCACTAATTTTTTTTTCAAAAATTCACCAAAAACGCCCCCAAAAATTATACAGTCTGTTATGTCAGGCTGAGGCCTGGTGTATCTGTGGTGGAAAAATCTTAGTTTCGCAGGCATACATTTTCTAGTTCTGTCTGCTAGCCTTGCTCTACTCTTTTGTTTTTTTTTTAATTCACAAAAAACAAAAAAATGATTTATACAGTCTGTTATGTCAGGCTGAGGCCTGGTGTATCTGTGGTGGAAAAATCGTAGTTTCGCAGGCATAAGATTCCTAGCTCTGTCTGCTAGGCTTGTTACACTCTTTTTTTTTCATTCAAAAATTTACCAAAAAAAAAAAAATGTATACAGTCTGTTATGTCAGGCAGAGGCCTGTTGTATCTGTGGTGGAAAAATCGTAGCTTTGCAGGCATGAGTTTTGTAGTTCTGTCTGCTAGCCCTGTTCCACTCATTTTTTTTTCAAACATTCACCAAAAAAAAAATATCTGTAGTGGAAAAATCATAGCTTTGCAGGCATACATAGCATAGTTCTGTGAGCTAGCCTTGTTCTACTCATTTTTTATTTGTTTCCAAATTTCACAAAAAACAGGAAAAAAAATTATACAGTCTGTTATGTCAGGCTGAGGCCTGGTGTATCTGTGGTGGAAAAATCGTAGCTTCGCAAGCATAAGTTTCCTAGTTCTGTCTGCTAGCCTTGTTCCACTAATTTTTTTTTTCTACAAAACTTCACCAAAACTCCCCCAAAAATGTATACAGTCTGTTATGTCAGGCTGAGGCCTGGTGTATCTGTGGTGGAAAAATCATAGCTTTGCAGGCATAAGTTTCCTATTTCTGTCTGTTAGCCTTGTTCTACTCATTGTTTTTCCAAATTTCACATACAGCAGAAAAAAAAATTATACAGTCTGTTTTCTGTGGCTGCGGCCTGGTGTATCTGTGGTTGTAAAATCGTAGCTTTGTAGGCATACTGATCAGATATAATTTTGCTCCAAATAAATACATTTGTCTTGAGCTTTTGAAATAGTTCAGTAGTCCATTTAAAATGGGCAAGGCAAGGGGCAAGGCATGGGGAAGTGGACATGATGCTGATGGTGCATGCAGAGGACGAGGCCCCGGCCAAGCCGAAAGTGGGCCACAACAAAGATCCACATCTTCTCGTTCGATCTTCCTGTCCCAGTTTGCAGGGGACCGCAGCACACCACTATTGAAGCCAGAGCAGTGTGAAATGGTTGTTGTTTGGATAGCAGATAATGCTTCCAGTCACTTAGTCACCATGTCTTCCACACGGTCAAGTCTGAGTAGCCGTGAGTGTGGACCGGATATTCCTCACCCTTATCCTCTTTCCTCCCACCATGCCGAGTGCCATGAGATAACTGATCCCACACTTGGACACTCTGAAGAGCTGTTCAGTTTTCCCTTTAAATATTCCAGACTCTCAGCCTGTCAACTTGAAGTGGGGCCAGATGAGTTCGCATGTAGCGATGCCCAAAGCTTTGACCAGCCACGGTCACATCAAGGCCTTGGTGGGAAAGTGTCACAAGAGGTGGACGATGATGAGACACAATTGCCAGAAAGTCAGGAGGAGGAGGAGGGTGCGGATGTGGAAGATGAGGTGGTGGATGACATAGTGGCTGACCCAACCTGGCAGGAGGACATGCAGAGCGAGGACAGCAGCATACATGGGGAAGGAGGCATATCAATCCAACAGGCATGAAGAAGCAGTGTGGTGGCCACAGACAGAAGGCATCGTGCATCCTTTCCCCGCAACACCAACATGAGGGAAGTTGCCAATCCAACTGTTAGATCTTCCCGAGTCTGGTTATTTTTTAAAGACTCTGCCGATAACCCCAAACAGGCCATTTACAGCACCAGCCATGCCCGCATCAGCAGGGGTAGCAAAACTACCAGCCTGACCATCACCAGCATGATCAGGCACATGGCAGCAAAGCATGCGACTTTGTGGGTTGAACCCCAGGTTCCAGGAACATTGTCTGCAGGTGACACTACTGCTTCTTTCACTGTTTTGCATATAAGCCAATCCCCAGTCCACCGTCCATGTGAATATGCCTCTATGCATGCACCTTTTGTTGCCCACAGTCAAACAGCACCACCATCAAGCCCGTCTACGTCCTTGTTCCAGCACAGCCTTAAGTTGTCTCTAACCCCAGTCATTGGAATGCAAGCAGAAATACCCAGCCAACGTCCCACAGGCCACAATACTAAATTCTAATATTTCTCTTCTGCTTGCTCTTGAAATGTTGCCTTTTAGGCTCGGAAGCTTTCTGCAACCTGATGGCGGCGGCCGTCCCAAGATACTCGGTCCCCAGTTGCCACTATTTCTCCCAATGTTCTGTACCGGTATTACACGAGCATGTGTCTCACAACATTGCCCGTGCCCTCAACAATGCTGTTACTGGGAATGTCCACCTAACCACGGACACGTGGACAAGTGCTTTTCGGCAGAGACGGTACATCTCACTGACAACACAATAGGTTAAGATAGTGGAAGCTGGGACCAAGTCGGACCTTGGAATGGAAAACATCCTCTCCACACCGAGGATTGCGGCCCTACATCAATCAGGGTTGCCCCCACAGTCTACAGCCCTGCACCTCCTCTTCCTCTTCAGACTCCATCTCTGAAATCAACACATCAGTCAGAAGCTGGAAGCACTGCCTCCGCCAAGTGGCAACAGGCTGTGCTGAAGCTAATCTGCATAGGTGACAAACAGCACAATGCTGAAGAGTTGTGGACAGTACTGAAAGAGCAGTCAGATATTTGGATGGCACCGCTGAACCTACAGCCAGACATGGTCATGTGTGACAATGGCCTGAACCTGGTGGCGGCTCTGAGGCAAGGAGAGCTCACACACGTACCCTGCCCGGCTCATGTGCTTAACCTTGTGGTTCAATGTTTTCTGAAAAGCTACCCGGAGCTGCTGCATCTGCTACTGAAAGTATGCCATCTGTCTGCCCATTTTAGAAAGTCATCTACAGCTTCAGACGCCCTTGCCGTGCTTCAGCAGCGTTTGCAGCTTCCGGCTCACCAACTGGTGTGTGATGTCCCCACACATTGGAACTCTATGCTGCATATGTTTGAAAGGATTTGTGAGCAGAAGAGGGCAGTTTTTGACTACCAACATCAACAAGGCCGTTGAGATTAAGTTCAGACTCCACACATAAGACCTCAGGAGTGGACATGGATGTCAGACATTTGTACCATCCTAGAAAACTTTGAGGACTGCACCAAGATGGTGAGTGGCGATGACGCCATAATTAGCATCATCATCCCGCTTCTCAGTATTCTGGAAACCTCTCTGCTCACAAATAAAGAGGATGCATTGCAGACAGAGCACGAGGACATGGAGCAAGGAACCATACAGGGGGATTACACTCAGCCCAGCCTCATGTCTTCCCAACATGGATCGGAAGGCAATGAGGAGGAGGAGGACAAGTAGGAGGAGGAAGAACAGTAGCTACTTTCATGTGCTATAGGCGGTACTACAAGCACAGCTGTCATAACTTCTGTTCAGCGGGAATGGCCTGAGGACAGGGAGGAGGAAGATGAGGATGAGGAGGAGGAGGACAGCATTGTCAGTTGTCCTGTTGGTGAGGACATGGAAGTCTTGCCTGTTAGCAGTCTGGCACGCATGGCTGACTTTATGTTGCACTGCGTTCACGTGACCCTCACATTATACATTTTTTTTGTGACACTCATTACTGGTTGGTGACACTTCTAAACCCACACTACAAGGAGAACTTTCAATCTCTTCTGCCAGAGGTGTACTAAAATGTTGCAGTACCAGAAAGTCCTTGAAGTGGATTTACTTAAAAAAATTCCCATGTGAGAACGCTGGCAGTAGACATCAGAGTTTGTTGTACAACCAAGGAGACCAAGCGAGAGAGACAGATGTACAATCCATCTCAGGCAGGGGAACAATGGCAAAGTTCTGGGACAGTTTTCCAGGACCCTCCCATTGTGCCGGCACAGAGGCAAGGGGTGCTGTCACAAGAAGTGCAGTGTTTGGGAAGATGCTGAGGGAGTAACTTGCAGATGGTACAAACGTCCTCCGTGATTCCTCTGTGCCTTTTACGGTAATTATTGGGTATCCAAGCTGGACACATGGCATGAACTCGCTCTCTATGCCTTGGTGGTCTTATAAAAATGAACAAGGGCTGGATTGGGCAAAACTTCTGTACACCACCAAGTGAAAACAGCGAAATATAACCTCTAATACATTGTCTTTTTGTGGAGGTGTATTGTCATGCACCTCCCCCCAACCACACATGGATATTCTCTTCCTGATTTTGTCTGTTTGGTGTTATCCTCCTCCTTATCCTCATCCTCATCATCCACAACCAGTACAACACCAGGGTGAACGTATTCCGTGATGCTAAAGTCACTAAATTTTTGTGCAAGGGTGTTCCTATGATGCCCGTTACTGATTAGAAGCCAAAATAAACTCCCCCAGGGGGAACGGTCATCAAAATGAGATGTATGTATATTTTTCCCATTTATTCTTATGTTTTCCAGTTTTAATATCTCTGTACCGTCCTTTTATGACCTAGTATATACCTCTACAATATGAAAATATTGAAATACTATTATATTAAAATTTTATTTATATCCCTGTCTCTGAGCTGTTGCTAGAGTCAAACATATCTCGATGGACACATTCTGGCATCATATAAATGAACCTGTGTTCACCCCTCCTTTTTGTTTTTTACTTTCATCGGTGGATTAACATCCTTTATTTATTTGTTTGACTTCAGTGTAATTTATCTTTATGTCTCCTCATTCTCCACCACTACATAACCAGGCTTAACATGTTCTGTGCCGCTACAGGCAGTCCAATTTTTGGCAAGGGTGTCTATGATGCCCATAGTATATTTAAAAAAAATGTATCCCCTATGGGGAAATGTTTGTCAGCCCATGCACTGAGTGTATGGGCATTACAAGTCAAGGAGACCCGCTCCTTTACATTGGTCCCAGTTTTTAATGAGGCCTTCAGCAATGTCTCCTCATTCTCCGCCACTAGATCAACAGGGTTAACGTGTTCTGTGCTGCTATAGGCAGTCCAATTTTTGGCAAGGGTGTCTATGGTGCCCATAGCATATTTTTTAAAAATGTATCCCCCTTGGGAAAATGTTTGTCAGCCTTTGCACTGCGCGTATGTGCATTACAAGTCTAGGGGACAAACTCTTTACATTCAGCCTAGTTTTTAATCAGGCCTTCAGCAATGTCTCCTCATTCTCCACCACTAGATCACCAGGCTTAACGTGTTCTGTGCTGCTATAGGCAGTCCAATTTTTGGCAAGGGTGGCCTATGATGCCCATAGTATATTTTTAAAAATGTATCCCCCTTGGGGAAATGTTTGTCATCCCATGCACTGTGTGTATGGGCATTACAAGTCTAGGAGATGCACTCCTTTACATTGGGCCTAGTTTTTAATGAAGCCTTCCTCCACATATCATCATTCTCTGCCACTAGAACACCATGGTGAACGTGTTCTGAGCTGCTACAGCCATTCAAATTTTGGGCAAGGGCGTCTATGATCCCCATAAATAATTTTTTAAAAATGTACCCCCACGGGGAAATGTTTGTCAGCCCATGCACTTAGCATATGGGCATTACGAGTCTAGGACACCCGCTCCTTTGTAATGGGATTTTTTTTATGAGGCCCTCCTCCATTATTCTTCCGAGCGGGGATTGTGTTGCGTGCAAATCTGGGTCAAAGCAGCCCTTGCATTCTATGCATAAAGAAACAGTATGGCAGGACCAACTGAAGAATGTGAAAAGGGTTTTCCTGTGGCCATCCAGTACCTGGATTCAAAGGCCTTGTTGGGGTGCGTATGACTTGGTAGAAGGGCAGGCCTTGTAGTTAATACATAAAAAAACAGTATGGGATTAGAAAATGAATAATGTGAAGTGTATTTTCCTGTGTCCATCCAGTACCTGGGTTCAAAGGCTTATTGGGGTGCATATGACTTGATAGCAGGGCAGGCCTTGCATTCACTGCAACCTTTTTTCAGGAGGCCCTCCTGTACCTCTCGTGAAAGGGGTATTGGGGTACGTTGTAATTCTTGGCAGCCCAGCTACTCACTGCATAGTCAATAACAGCATTGGAGACCCAATGTTTAATAATGTCCCTTTAAGAATATTAATGCCGCCTGATGCCCCTCTAAAAATAGGCTTTGTGACTTTAAGAGTCCCTCCTTCAGAAATGAAACAAGATATGTCTCCTTATGTGTCACCTACCATATGGCCAGCTAGGGTTGTTAAATGTTACAATGATATTTCCCAGTGAATGCATTTGTATGGGTTGAAAGCAATGTGAAAGTTGAAAAACGCATCAAAAACAATGTGTGTGAACATACCCCAAGTGGTGGAGGAACATTTTGGTTTGGGGTAAATTATTTTGCCTTATATACAAGTCATTACCCTGGAAAGGATGTACCTTAACATATTTCCCAGCAAAATTCATTTTGGTTTTGTAGGTTTTTTGGTGCACCTGTAAAAATGGCGTGAAACTCTGACAATATTGCTTACAGCTGTGGCCTAGGAGTCAGAAATGCTTCCAGGGGGCGATCCCCATGATGTTCCTGTGTCATTTCTGCAGTGTTTCCATCATTTTCAGACGTTTTTAGATCTTAAAGGGAACCTGTCACCCCCCCTGGCATTTTTAACTAAAAGAGCCACCTTGTGCAGCACTAATGCTGCATTCTGTCAAGGTGGCTCTTTTATTTGGGGTCCCTTCCAATGCTGCAATATTCGTTTTTAATTTGCCCACCATACCTGTAGCCTATCCGGAGGGCATGTCTTTTCCCCCAGACACAAACGCCTCCCAGCCATCACTCAGCCCCTCCGTGCGCCGAGCACCGCCTCCTCTGCCTTCATGTATGTCCCCGGCGCCTGCGCTGTAAGTTCCTTTTTCGGGCATGCGCAGTTTGCGCTGCCCTTCGACTCACATCACATGATGGGAACTTACAGCGCAGGCGGGAGACAGCGTGGGATCCCCTTATTTCAACACTTGGTATGCTTACTTGGTTCTTACTTGTGCGTATACCATTACTAGAATCATTTTCTCAATATATTTTCATGCCTGCATCCCTTTGAACATCTAGGGATTTCTATGCTGTAATTACCGCCCTTATGTATGCGACATTGTCTGTCACTTTTTAGCCCTGTTATTTGTCATTGACTTGTATCATTAATAAATTCATTCTGCAATATATATACATATGTTGATTTGGACTTGTCTTCACTGTCATTCTTCTGTGGTGGTTTTCGTATCAACATTCATTGGGTCCTTATTGTCCTAATCCTTAGCTATGGAATTTATTTGTATTTTTTCTAATATACTTTCTAACATTATATATTGAACATGCTATTTTCCATTAGCTGTATGTGTTTATCTTTTTGTTATAGGATAATCAAGAAGGAGACAGTAGGTTAGTGGGTTGCAGCAGCTCCGATGGTGGTGAGGTGACATTGGGGTTATTGCAGACTGTAAGCTTTTTTGAAGAGATAGGTTTCCAAATTCCCTCAAAAAGTTCCAAATGTGGTGGACAATACAGGCCTGAAAGGGCAAAATTGTTTGAAAAGTAAGAGGAGATTTTTATATATTTTTGATCTCTGAACTCAGTGAAAATATTGAAAAACTTCCATCACATACAGTTTTTTCACAAACACTGACTGCATAGGCTTTTTCTTGCACCATACATTGACCCCTTTGCATGACTTTTGGTGGATGATTTTGCTGTCATTAGATTGGTTAAAAATGTTTTTTCATGGTACAGAGATAGAGAAAAGAAATTCCTTCCATATTTTTCTTAACAAGGTGCTCTAGTGTATTGCAGTGATCTTCCTGGACTAATGAAAAAAATTAACAGTGAGTACAATGTGAGCAAGTGGAGACTCTATTGATTCATCCAAAAAAAGTCTGAAAACTGTGCTACTTCACAATGGCAGCAAGTATGCTTCAGTGTCTGTAGAGCATTATGTCCACTTGAAGGAACGCTATGAGAATTTAGACTTAATTCTCAAGAAACTTAACCATGAGGATCAAGAATGGTCAATATACGTGGTGATCTGAAAGTCCTCTCTTTGCTCCTTGGACAGCAAGGTGGATACACAAAGTACCCATGCTTTTTGATAGAATGTGACAGTCGGAATAGGACTCATCACTGGAGCCAAAAGAGTTGGCTTATGAGAACATCTTTGTAACCTGAGAAAAGGATGAATATGGATGCACCGCTATATATTTAAAAGGTATAATTAGGGTGCAATATCATGTATTGAGGCAAGACATATAAAGAAAAACAAGAATTACAATAGTGATGTGCACACCTTACACTATATTATAAAAATACACACTTTATTGAACACAATTCTTAAAACCTTATAAAAACACCTAAGACCTGATACACACAGTAATGATACAGTTAAGGTCATCAATAATAGACTATCACAAGGCGTTGAAGTAACAACACTGCAGGGGATAAGATAATATAATTTTATAAGGCATTTAGCAAACATGTCATGAAAACAGTACAAAAGGCGCATAAAGTGCTATGTGCAATGTAATCAAAATTGATAATACAGTTGATCCATGATGAGCAATTTATACAGAAGAAAAGCTCAAACCTATAATCCCACAGACACAGAAGGTATTTAGAAATTATGCAAATTGCAACATGAAACTAAGTCGGTCAAAGACAAAGCACCTTAACCATAAGTACTGTCTAATGAAAAATCTGCCTACAAGACACTATTCATGCCATATTACCCCAAAGAAAACATAGGGTTGTTAGACTCAAACACTTTTGCAACTTGGACTCAAGAACATAGTTGCAGAAAGTTTAGTTGATCCCACTAAAGTTCTTCTTCCACCACTCCACATTAAGCTTGGACTGATGAAGCAGTTTGTGAAAGCTCTACAAAAAAAAAAGGAGAGAATACACTTGCACATGTCAGGTTGAATGCAGTACACACGGTTGATCTAACCAATTGTGGTTAAATTGTTGTGAAATTATGAGGAAATACCTGGATAACCCATCAGATGCAGTAAGCAGCATCATGAACCGGTAGTGGACTCTGTTTATTGTACATTCATGTTTTCAAAACTCTTGTCATTTCTTTGCCTTCTTCTACATGCTGCTTTGAACTTGCAATTCTTTCTTTGTCTGCTCTCCTGGTTTTGTGGCTTCCAGTGCATCCAAGTGCTGACTGTTCCATGTGCCTTTTAGATTGCTGGGCCACTGTCCAGGGTCTTTGTGTTTTTCCTGACCTGCAGCTTCTTAAATTCACCTCAGCAGGTGAGTATAACAAAATGCTAATACCATGGATTCAAAAGGCGACTTGACTGGACTGGTTTTGCAACTGGCTGTGAGTCAATATGAGATTGCCCAGACTGTGCAAAACACATATGCGTGTATGTATATGCTCTGTGTATACATATGCGTGTTTGTGCTCTGTCTGTACATGTGTTTATGTATCTGTTCTGTGTTTAATTATATAATACTAGTTGGCCCTTGAAAAATTTTCTCACATTGGTTGTCGGGGGCGCAGGCAATTTCAGGAAAATCAAGCTGGTCAAATGTAAATATATTTATTGAGATGATGAACACAGAGAGGTATGTGTCTCACTGACATATATATATATATATATATATATATATATATATATACACAGTCTATATAGACTGTATATATGTTTTCACAAATATTTGAGCCCATGGATCCATTATATGCGTTTTTAGGGCACACTTAAAACTGTGGGGACTGGGGATTAATCATATTAACCTGGGTAGTGCATTCCAAAGAATTGGCGCAGCAAGTGAAAAGTCTTGGAGATGGGAGTGGGAGGTTCTGATTATTGAGGATGTTAACCTCAGGTCATTAGCAGAACGGAAAGCACAGGTAGGGTGGTAGACTGAGACCAGGGAGGAGATGTAGGGTGGTGCTGAGCCATGGAGTGCTTTGTGGATGAGGGTAATAGTTTTGTACTGGATTTTGGAGTGGATGGGTAACTAGTTTAATGACTGGCACAAGGTAGAGGCATCGGTATAATGATTGGTGAGAAATATGATCCTGGCTGCAGCAGTCAGGACAGATTGGAGAGGGGAGAGTTTGGTAAGAGGGAGGCCGATTAATAGAGAGTTACAATAGTCCAGACGAGAATGAATAAGTGAAACAGCAAGAGTTTTTGCAGAATCGAAAGTAAGAAAAGAGCAAATTCTAGAAATATTTTTGAAATGCAGATAAGAGGAGCAAGAAGATCGAATGTGGGGGGTGAATGAAAGCTCGGAATCAAGTATGACCCCAAGGCAGCGGGCATGTTGCTTGGGAGTAATGGTGGAACCACACAGAGATGGCAATGTCAGGCAAAGGTAGGTTAGTAGAGGGAGAGAACACGAGGAGTTCAGTTTTTTGACAGGTTCAGTTTCAGATAGAGGAAGGACATGATGTTAGAGACAGCAGTAAGAAAATCACTGGTGTTTTCTAAAAAGGCAGGCATGCTATCAGGAGAAGTGTATAATTGGGTGTCATCAACATAGAAATGGTACTGGAAACCAAATCTACTGATTGTTTGTCCAATAGGGGCAGTATACAATGAGAAGAGGAGGGGGCCTAGGACTGATCCTTGAGGAACCCCAACAGTAAGGGGAATGTGAGAGGAAGAGGAACCAGCAAAAGATACAGTGAAAGAGCGATCAGAGAGATAGGAGGAGAACCAGCAGAGAACGGTGCCCTTGAGGCCGATGGAGTGTAGTATAGGGAGGAGGAGCTGATGATCCACAGTATCGAATGCTGCGGAGAGATCCAAGAGAATTAGCCTGGAGTAGTGACCATTAGATTTAGCTGTTAGTAGATCATTAGAGACTTTAGTGAGGGCAGTTTCAGTAGAGTGTAAAGAGCGGAAACCAGGTTGAAGAGGGTCGAGAAGAGAGTCATCTGAGAGCTAGTGGATAAGATGGGAGTGGACCAGGCCTTTCAAGGAGTTTAGAGATGAAGGGAAGATAAGAGACAGGTCTATAATTAGCGGCACAGTTTTAATCTAGGGATGGTTTTTTAAGTAATGGATATATGATGGCATGCTTAAATGATGAGGGAAAGATACTAGAAGAGAAAGAAAGGTTGAATATTTTTGTTAGGCGAGAGGTGACAGCAGGGGAAAGGGACTGGAGGAGATGTGACGGAATGGGGTCACTGGTGCAAGTGGTCGGGAGAGAAGATGCAAGGAGCCTGATTACTTCTTCTTCTGTAACTGATTCCATGTCAGAGAGTGAACTAGATGCAGTGGGGGAGGGAGCACAGTGCATGGTATGAAGGGATTGGGAGATAATTTCCTGTCGGATGTGGTCAATTTTTTCTTTCAAGTAGTTGGCCAGATCGTCAGCACAGAGATCCGTGGTTGGGGCCTGCACTCTTGGGTTGACTAGGGAATGAAAAGTGTCAAAGAGACATTTGGGTTATTGGACATTGAGGTGATGAGAGTGTTAAAATAGGTTTGTTTGTAGAGGTGAAGGGCAGAATTGTATGTTTTAAGCATGAACTTACAATGGATGAAATCTTCTGGTAGATTAGATTTTCTCCACAGACGTTCGGCGCACTTGGTGCACCGCTGCAGGAAACGTGTTTGCAGCGTGTGCCACGATTGTCGCCGTATCTAATACTCTTTTAGGTATATTTTTAATTATTGTTCTTTAAGGTAATGAGTTACATACTTTTTTTAACTAATTGAAATCAGACTGTGAATTTTTTATCATCTGTATTTCTGACTGCAGATTATTGCATTCTGTTTTGTGTACATGTATGAAAACTGCTCTCTTGCCTGTTTGGAGATATGTACATTGTACATATTAATGTATACAGTCATGGCCGAAAGTGTTGGCACCTTTGAAATTGCTCCAGAAAATTATTGCAATTACAAATGTTTTGCTTTGCACATTTTTGTTTCCTTTCTGTGTGGAACAATGCAAAAAAAGGAAAATTGGACATCATATCACTCAAAACCCCCCAAAATGGTCCTGACAAAATTGTTGGCACCTTTCCAAAATTGTGGGTAAGCAACTTTGTTTCAAGCATGTGATGCTTGTTCAAAGTCACCTGTGGCAAGTAACAGGTGTAGGCAATATGAAAATCACACCTGAAATCAGATAAAAAGGGAGAAGTTGACTCAATATTTGTATTGTGTGACTGTGTGTACCACACTAAGCATGGTGAACAAAAAGAGAAGAAGAGAACTGTCTGAGGACTTGAGAACCCAAAATGTTGACCAACAGCAACAATTTCAAACTTACAAGTCTATCACAGAGATCTTGATGTTCCTTTGTTCACAGTGCACAATATAATCAAGAAGTATACAACCCATAGCACTGCAGCTAATCTCCCTGGTCATGAAGGGCAGAAAAAAATTATGAAAGGTTGAAAAGCAGAATAGTCCGGATGGTGGATAAGCAGCCTCAATAAAGTTCCTAAGAAATTCAAGCTGTCCTGTAGACAGCAGAATGCATCTTGTGAACAGATAAGACCAAGATAGAGCTTTTTGGTAAAGCATATCATTCTACTAAAAAAGGAATTCGGCCTACAAAGAAAAGAACGCAGCAACTATAGTCAACTATGATGGAGGTTTAAAGATGTTTTGGAGTTGTTTTGCTGCCTCTGTCACGGAGTCCCTTATCTGTCTGCAAGGCATAATGAAATCATAAGATTGCCAAATAATTTTGGGTCATGGGACTTCCAGCAGGACAATGACCCAAAACATATTTCAGGAAGAACCCAGAAATTGATGGAAACAAAGCTGTGGAGAGTTCTGAAGTGGACAGCAGTGAGTCCTGATCTAAATCCCATTGAGTGGCCACAGGAGTGGCCACAGACAACAACATCCGGGTCACCAGAGCTAGAAAACATGCTGATCATGTGCAGTGCATGATCAGCAAGTCTCTCTGGCAGTGCAGAGCTGACAATTTCTACACCATGGGGATGCTGCTGCTTCTCCATGTTGTAGATGCAGTCAGCTTGCAGAACATGATTGTCCCATAGTGGGACAAAGTAACAAAAGTTTAAAAAAGTAAAAACATTTTTTTCCAATAATTGTAAAAATATATTTTTTAAAACTCTAAAATACTAATTAAAAAATCAAAAGATATTGTATGTACAAATAATTATTTGAATGAAAAAAATATAAACAATAAAAGTACTCATATTTTGAATCGCCGCTTCCTCAACGATCCGACCTATAAAACTGTCCCATTAGTTAACCCATTTAGTGAACACCATAAAAATAAATAAAAAGCAAGGCAAAAAACAATGCATTGTCATCATACCGCTGAGCAAAATGTGGAATAAAACGCGATAAAAAAGCCATGTATAAATAAACATGGTACCTCTGACAACGTCATCTTGTCATGCAAAAAACAAGCCTCTATACAGCTCCATCAGTGAAAAAATAAAAAGTTATAGCTCTCAGAATAAAGTGATGAAAAATTATTATTTTGTCTGTAAAATAGTTTTGTGTAAAAGCACCAAAACATAAAAAAAAAATAAATGTGGTATCGCTGTAATATTACTGACCCGAATAATAAAACTGCCTTACCAAATTTACCACACACGGAACAGCATAAATTCCCCCAAAAAGAAATTCCTCCCAAAAATCGGAATAGAAAGAGATAAAAAAAAGTCATGTGCCTGAAAATGATACCGCAGTTTAGGCAGATCAGGAGCTCTCCAAATGCGACATTGTGTCTGTCAATTGTTCCAGCAAATTTTGTGCAAAAAGTCAAATGGCGCTCCTTACCTTCCGAGCTCTGCAGTGCACCCAGTGATTTTCTCCCTCACATGGGGTATCGGCATACTCAGGAGAAATTGCACAACAAATTTATGGTGCAATTTTTCCTCTTACCCTTATGAAAATGCAATATCTTGTGCTGAATACATATTTGTGGGGAAAATTTGTTTGTTTTTTTTTATTGCTACGGCTCAACGTTATAAACTACTGTGAAGCACCTGAGGGTTCGATGTGCTCACCACACATCTAGATCAGTTTCCCTGAGGGGTCTAGTTTCCAAAATGGTGTCACTTGTATGGGATTTTCACTGTTTAGGCACATCAGGGGCTCTCCAAATGAACATTGGCATGCGCCAATTGTTCCAGCAAATTTTGTATTCAAAAAGTCAAATGGCGCTCCTTCCCTTCCGAGCTCTACCGTGCACCCAAACAGTGGTTTTCTTCCTCATATGGGGTATCGGCATGCTCATGAGAAATTACACAACAAATTGTGGGATCTATTTTTACCTGTTACCCTTGTCAAAATAAGAAAAATTGGGTCTGAAGTAAATTTTTTGTGAAAAAGTTAAATAATTAATTAATTTAATTTAATTGTTTTTCAAAAAAATTCCTGTGAAGCACCAGAAGGGTTAATAAAATTGCTGCATGTGGTTTTGAGCACCTTGAGGGGTGTAGTTTTTAGACTAGTGGCACTTTTGGGCATCTACTATCATATAGACCCATCAAAGTGACTTAAAATGTGATGTTGTCCCTAAAATAAATGGTTTTGTAAATTTTGAAGGAATAATGAAAAATTGCTGGTCAACTTTTAACCTTTATAACTTCCTAATCATGCTGAAGTAAAGTAGACATGTGGGAGATGTTTACTATTTTGTTTGACATATCTCTGTGATTTAAGGGCATGAAAATTCAGAGTTTGAAAATTGAGAAATTTTCCGAATTTCCATTTTTTTTGGAAGCAGAAATTTTTACTACTATCATGAAGTACAATATGACACGAAAAAACAACTTCAGAATCACCAGGATCAGTTGAAGCGTTCCAGAGTTATAACATCATAACGTGACAGTGGTCAGAATTACAAAAATTGGCCTGGTCATTAACATGCAAACCAGCCTCGGGTGTAAATGAGTTAAAGGGATCGGCCATTTTCTGGTTATTGTTGACCAAAGTTTTTGTGATGATGAATGATAAGGCATTTACTAATATGGTCTTTTTTGAATTTCAGCATTAAATATGAAATATGGGAAATAAAAATGTAGTCTGTTGAATTTCTGCACTAAGTGCCTTTTAACCCTTTTACCCCCAAGGGTGGTTTGCATGTTATTGACCGGGCCTATTTTTACAATTCTGACCATTGTCCTTTTATGAGGTTATAACTATGGAATGCTTCAACGGATCCTGATGATTCTGACATTATTTTCTAGTGACATATTTTAATTCATGATAGTAGCAAAATTTCTTTGATATTACCTGCGTTTATTTGTGAAAAAAAATGGAAATTTGGCGAAAATTTAGAAAATGTTGCAATTTTCCAACTTTGAATTTCTATGCCCTTAAATCACAGAGATATGTTACACAAAATACTTAATAAGTAACATATATCACATGTCTACTTTACATCAGCACAATTTGGGAACCAAAATTTTTTTTGTTAGGGAGTTATAAGGGTTAAAAGTTGACCAGCAATTTCTCGTTTTTACACCACCATTTTTTTTAGGGACCACATCACATTTGAAGTCATTTTGAGGGGTCTATATGATAGAAAATAACCAAGTGTGACACCATTCTAAGAACTGCACCCCTCAGGGTGCTCAAAATCACATTCAAGAAGTTTATTAACCCTTCAGGTGTTTCACAGGAATTTTTGGAATTTTTAACAAAAAATGAACATTTATCTTTTCTCACAAAAAATGTACTTCAGATCCAATTTGTTTTATTCTACGAAAGGTAACAGGAGAAAATGGATGCCAAAAGTTGTTGTACAATTTGTTCTGAGTACGCCGATACCCAATATGTGGGGGTAAACCACTGTTTGGGCGCATGACAGAGCTCGGAAGGGAAGGAGCGCCGTTTGACTTTTCAATGCAAAATTGACTGGAATTGAGATGGGACGCCATGTTGCATTTGGAGAGCTCCTGATGTGCCTAAACTTTGAAACCCCCCTCAATTGACAACATTTTGGAAACTAGACCCCTCAAGGAACTTATCTAGATGTGTGGTGAGCACTTTGACCCACCCCACCAAGTGCTTCACAGAAGTTTATAATGCAGAGCCGTAAAAATAAAAAATCATATTTTTT
Source organism: Ranitomeya variabilis (assembly GCF_051348905.1). Taxonomy (NCBI): domain Eukaryota; kingdom Metazoa; phylum Chordata; class Amphibia; order Anura; family Dendrobatidae; genus Ranitomeya; species Ranitomeya variabilis. Next base: position 235,368,176 of record NC_135234.1, read on the forward strand.
CACAAACATGATTTTTTCGCCCCCAATTTTTTATTTTCCCAAGGGTAACAGAAGAAATTGGACCCGAAAAGTTGTTGTGCAATTTGTCCTAATTAAGGCTTACACCAGATCTGTGGGGGTAAACCACTGTTTGGGCGCATGGCAGATCTCAGAAGGGAAGGAGCACTGTATAACTTTTTCAATGCAGAATAGGCTGGAATTGAGATCGGACACCATGTCGTGTTTGGAGAGCCCCTGATGTGCCTAAACAGTGGAAACCCCCAATTCTAACTGAAACCCTAACTCAAACACACCCCTAACCCTAATCCCAACCATAAATGTAATCCAAACCCTAACCCTAACTTTACCCCCAACCCTAACCCTAACTTTAGCCCCAACTGTAACCATAAATTTAGCCCCAACCCTAACCCTAACTTTAGCCCCAACCCTAACTGTAGCCCTAACCCCAACCCTAACCCTAGATCCAACCCTAACCCTAGCCCTAACCCTAACCCTAGCCCTATCGTCAGTACGATTACATACAGCGATACCTCATTTATATTTTTTTATGTTTTGGCGCTTTTATGTGATAAAAACTATTTTATATAAAAAATAATTATTTTTGCATCGCTTTATTCTGAGTACTACAACTTTTTTTTTTTTTCTTTGATGACGCTTTATGGCGGCTGGTTTTTTGTGAGACAAGATGACGTTTTCATCGGTACCATGGTTATTTATATCCGTATTTTTTATCGAGTGTTATTCCACTGTAATAATTATAGGGGATAACTCAGGAGACTCTTTGCGTGGAAAAAGACAACTACAGGACACAGTTTTATAAGTGGTAAAGTCTATATTATCACACGGTGATTCAAACAGGTGCAGAGAGAAACTCTAGTCCACAACACTTGGTGTAAATATTAAAAGCAGCTTAGCAGTCTATAGGAAACTTCAGAGGAAAATGCAATCAAGCACAAAGTCTATGAAGCACAGTTATTCTTGAGGATACTTGACACGAATAAATCCTTGTCTTAGTCCAAACACAGATAGATAAGCTTATAAGGCAGTTCAAATAATATCTTAGCTCAACCAGGGAGGCCTGGATAATAGTCTCAGGTTCTTAACGCTTACATGTCCAGCAAATGCAGATGGAAGTAAATACAAGCAGCAGATGAAGGAGGATTACTGGAACTGGTGTATGCAGCAGGAACTCAGAGCAGAGTAGCAGGATCACCACACAGGTTCACAGGAGCAGGTAAATAGCCAGGGAGTAATCAGAGGTCAGGAGCTGGATGCAAGGCAGAATACTCTAGCACAGACTGAAGGCTGGGATGGAGTTTTATAGCAGGAAGACACAGTGCACATGAGACCAAAGACGCCATCTTGGAAAAGGGCAGTAATGCACAAAAGGTAAAAAATGTTCAGAGTACTGACATTACTCCCTCCTTAGAAGCGGCCTCATGACGATCCTGGACCTGGTTTCTCAGGGAATCTCTGATGAAAACGAGAAATCTTCTGTTGGGCATTGATGTTTTCCACAGGTTCCCAAGAGTCTTCCTCAGGGGGATATACCTGCCATCTTATCAGATATTGGAGCTGATTCCTGCAAATCCTGGAATCAATAATTTCCTCCACCACAAATTGTTCTTGTCCATCAATCACCACAGCCTGCGGAGGTGGCACAACACATCCCTGGAAGGTATTAGGAGATACATGCTTTAGTAAAGATACATGAAAAACTGGGTGTACCTTCATAGTGCTAGGCAGCTTCAGCCGGCAGGCCACAGAGCTCACAATACCATTGATCTTGAAAGGGCCAATGAATTTCTGTCGTTTAACTTCAGATTCTTGGTTGCTAACCACATGGAATCTCCTACCTCGAACATGGGTGCAGGTTTACGGAATCTATCAGCCGATCTCTTATAACGTTCTTGAGCTGTGGTCAGGGATTCCTTCAGAACCTCCAGATTTTGTCTCATCGCAGTCAGCCTTTCCTCCACTGCCGGAACCAGAGAATTAATTGGAGACCTAGGTAAAATACACGGATGATAACCCAGATTGGCAAAGAAAGGTGTAAATTTAGTGGAGGCGCTCTGAGAATTATTATATGAAAATTCGGCTAATGGCAGCAACTCCAACCAATCATCCTGGAGATGGCTGACATAGCATCTTAGATATTGTTCCAGCGTCTGGTTGGTATGCTCATTCTGACCATTTGTCTAGGGATGGTAAGCGGAAGAGAGACAGACATTAATATTGAGTTCAGAGAAAAACCCCTTCCAGAATCTTGAAGTGAACTGTACTCTACGGTCAGAGATGATCTCATCCGGATCCCCATGCAACCGAAAGACATTCTGTATAACCAAGTTCACTGTATCTTTAGCTGAGGGGAGGCCGGTGCATGGAACAAAATGAGCAGCTTTAGTCAGGTGATCAACTACCACCATGATTGTATTCATGCCCCCCGATGTAGGCAGCACCACAATAAAGTCCATTGATATAGACCCCCAAGGGTGGGACGGAACAGGTAATGGTTGTAGAAGACCCGTAGGTGCCACATGAGGAGTTTTGTAATGGGCACATACCTCGCAAGAGAGAACATAGTCCTTGGTATCCTTCAGGCAAGTTGGCCACCAGAAGAATCGGCTCAGGAACTCTTGTGTCTTCTGTACCCCCCTGTGACCAGCCAACTTGGAGTCATGTACCAATTTAAGGATCTGCAGACGGACGACCTCAGGGACGTAGATACGTCGATCTCTGAACCACATGCCACCCTTAAAGACAAGATTAATATCCACAGGTGGGTTGGCCAGAAATACATCACCATTATAGGCCTTCCTGAACTCCTTCCACAAATCCTGATCGTGGATAACTCCGATGAAATTGGCATCAGATAGAATAGTCTTGGATGGGGCTCCAGGTACAGAATCCGCAGCATGGATTCGGTATAAAGCATCAGCCTTCCCATTACGAGAACCTGGACGGTACGAGAAAACAAAGTTAAATTGATTTAAAAATAAGTTCCAACGAGCCTGACGAGGAGAAAGACATCTAGCGGATTTAAGGAACTCTAAATTGCGATGGTCAGTTAGCACAATGATCTGTTGTGCAGCTCCTTGCAGATGATGCCTCCATTCTTTGAAAGCCTCAATAATAGCCAGCAATACCTTGTCTCCCACGTCATAATTCTTCTCTGCTGAGGTTAGTCTATGGGAAAAGAAAGCACAAGGATGTAGCAGACCCTTCTCTCCAGTTCTTTGGGAGAGAATAGCCCCCAAAGCATTATCAGAAGCGTCCACCTCCACAATGAATGAAAGTGTTGGATCTGGGTGTATCAACAGCGGTGCTGATGTGAAACAGATCTTAAGCCAATCAAAAGCTTCTTGAGCCTGTGATGACCACTTAAAGGGATTTTCCTTCTTTGTCAAGGAAGTAATGGGACGGACAATATCAGAAAAATTTCAAATGAAGCGTCTGTAGAAATTTGCAAAACCAATAAAACATTGGACCTCCTTAACGTTCTTGGGTACCGGCCAGTCAAGGATAGCCTGAATCTTAATAGATTCCATGTTCAGCCCCTGGGGAGAAATGATATAACCTAAGAACTGTATCTCAGAACGATGGAACTCGCATTTCTCTGGCTTAATATACAGATGGTTCTCTTTCAGACGTCTTAAAACAGTTTTGACATGTTCTTCATGTTCCTGTAGAGAGTCAGAAAAGATTAGTATATCGTCCAAATAGATCACCACAAACTGGTCCAACAAATCTCTGAAAATGTCATTAGCAAGGTGTTGAAATGTTGCAGGGGCGTTACAAAGCCCGAAGGGCATCACAAGAGATTCAAAGTGTCCATACCGGCATCTGAATGCTGTCTTCCACTCATCCCCTGGATGAATACGCACCAAATTATAAGCCTCACGAAGATCCAGTTTAGAGAACACCTTAGCATGGCGGACTCTTTCCAGTAATTCGGGAATCAGAGGCAAAGGGTAACGGTTTCGTACGGTTACCTTATTGAGTTCCCGATAGTCAACACAGGGTCTCAGGGTCCCATCCTTCTTTTTTACAAAAAATATAGGTGCCCCTGCTGGTGAGGAAGAAGGACGTATGAAGCCTTTGGCCAGATTTTCATCAATATACTCCTTTAAGGCTTGAAGCTCAGGTGCCGCCAAAGGGTATACGTTACCAAAAGGAATAGCTGCCCCAGGAAGCAGCTCAATGGGACAGTCATAATGCCTGTGTGGAGGAAGCTGACCTGCATTCTTCTTGTCACAGATGTCAGAAAACTCTTTATATGCTGGAGGTAAAGTAAATACCTGTACATGTGGTTCCGTAGCCGTGGACTCCGGGACAGCTTCTGTTAATGCTGAGTTGCTCCTTGTTGGAAAGGTAATCTCCTTGGTCTCCCAGTTGATAATTGGGTTCTGAGAACGCAACCAAGGAATGCCTAAAATCACAGGAAATTGAGGAGAAGAAATTAGCAAGAAAGAAAGTTGCTCCTGATGATTAGGCTCCAACACAATTTCAAGGGGTACGGTCTCCTGATCCACAGGCCCAGAGATTAAAGGTGACCCATCCACTGTTTCCATGGTAATTGGAGAGGCTCTTTGCTGAATTTCAATACCATGTTCCTTGGCAAATGCGATATCCTTGAAATTGCCACCTGCACCAGAGTCAATCATAGCTGCACTGGAAATCCACTGTCCTGAACACAGGATCTTAATAGGGAGAGAACAGTAAGAGTTCTTTTCCTTCAGCTCCTTGGGGAGTGAAATCCTAGAAAGTGAATGGAATACAGTGTTTAAAGGCAGGCTACATTCAGAGATGTCAGATTCATCATCACAGTTGTCATACTCCCCTATTGCTGCTAGCACCTTGTTAGGCCGTCTAGGACACTTAGGACAATTGATCAAGAAGTGGTCGGACTGGCCGCAGTAGAAACATAGACTTTCACGAAGGCGATGCTGCCGGCGCTCATTGATCTTGTGCCTCTGAATGGAATCAATTTGCATGGGCACCTCCTCCACCTCCCGAGAGGTTTTACCTGCAGGCTCTTTGGAAGGAAGGGAAAAGTTAGAAATACGGTTATAAGCAGCAAATTTCTCCTGCCTACGCTCAGTAAGGCGAATGTCCATGCGCACACAATGCTGTATAAATGTCTCTAGCTCTTAGGGTGACTCTGAGCAAGCTAGTTCATCTTTTATAATACTAGACAGACCCCTTTTAAAAATAGGCAATTGTGCATAACTGTCCCAATTGGTAGATACCGCTAATCTCCTGAATTCAGTGGCATACTCAATAACAGAACGTTCAGCCTGGCGTAAAGACAACAAAGCAGATTCAGCAGTTGCACGGCGATTAGGTTCATCAAACATTAATGCCATAGCGGCCAAGAAATCATCCAAGTTATTTAACCGTGGGTCACGAGACTCAATCATCGAATTCGCCCAGGCGAGAGCTCGTGCGGTCAGCAGCATTATTACACACAATACTTTGGATCTATCAGTAGGAAAACGGTCAGCATGCACATCAAAATATAGCATACTTTGATTCACAAAGCCACAAAATTTGTCGCGATCACCATTAAATCTGAATGGGGGCAACTTAGGTGGGCCAGCTGGTGGCAGTTGCCCAGAGGGTAAAGTCACTTGTGCAGCTATTTGCGTGTGTGCAGCTATTTGCGTGCTTATGTCCTGAAAAGCCCGTCCATACTGGGACTCTATGCCAGCAAATTTGTTTTCCTGGGCTGCCATGCGGTTGCTTAAGTCCTGCAAAGTCTGTCCAAACACTTGTTGATTGAGTTCAAAGCTTCCAAACTTCTTTTGCAGACCTTCCACATCTTTCTGCAGTGATCTAATTATAGAAAACACCTGCTCTAGTCTGCTTTCTGCAGTCATTGCTCCAGCAGTCTCCTTTTTTTATGGCTAGAGTATCCTGTAATAATTATAGGGGATAACTCAGGAGACTCTTTGCGTGGAACAAGACAACTACAGGACACAGTTTTATAAGTGGTAAAGTCTATATTATCACATGGTGATTCTAACAGGTGCAGAGAGAAACTCAAGTCCACAACACTTGGTGTAAATATTAAACGCAGCTTAGTAGTATATAGGAAACTTCAGAGGAAATGCAATCAAGCACAAAGTCTATGAAGCACAGTTATTCTTGAGGATACTTGACACAAATAAATCCTTGTCTTAGTCCAAACACAGATAGATAAGCTTATAAGGCAGTTCAAATAATATCTTAGCTGAACCAAGGAGGTCTGGTTAATAGTCTCAGGTTCATGTAGAGCAGCAAACTCTTACATGTCCAGCAAATGCAGATGGAAGTAAATACGAGCAGCAAATGAAGGAGGATTACTGGAACTGGTGTATGCAGCAGGAACTCAGAGCAGAGTAGCAGGATCACCACACAAGTTCACAGGAGCAGGTATATAGCCAGGGAGTAATCAGGGCTCAGGAGCTGGATGCAAGGCAGAATACTCTAGCACAGACTGAAGGCTGGGGTGGAGTTTTATAGCAGGAAGACACAGTGCACATGAGACCAAAGACGCCATCTTGGAAAAGGGCACAAAAGGTAAAAAATGTTCAGAGTCCTTACATCCACTTTTTGTTTGGCGGTATGATAATAAAGTGTTGTTTTTTGCCTTGTTTTTTTTACCGCGTTCACTGAAGGGGTTAACTAGCGGGACTCATTCATAGGTGGAGTCGTTACGGACGCAGCGATACTAAATACGTGTCTTTTATTGCTTTGTTTACTTTTTCCCAAGAGTAACAAGGGACCCCAAAAGTTGTCCAATTTGTCCTGAGTACGCTGATACCCCATATGTGGGGGGAACCACCATTTGGGCGTATGGCAGAGCTCGGAAGGGAAGGAGCGCCGTTTGGAATTCAGATGGATTGGTCTGCAGGCGTCACATTGCATTTGCAGAGCCCCTGATATAACTAAACAGTAGAAACCCCCCACAAGTGACCCCATATTGGAAACTAGAACCCCCATGGAGCTTATCTAGATGTGTTGTGAGAACTTTGAAGTGTTTCACTACAGTTTATAACGCAGAGCCGTGAAAATAAAAAAACATTTTTTTCCCACAAAAATGGTTTTTTAGCCACCAATTTTTTATTTTCCCAAGGGTAACAAGAGAAATTGGACCCTAAAAGTTGTTGTCCAACTTGTCCTGAGTACGCTGATACCCCATATGTAGAGGTAAACCCCTGTTTGGGCGCACGGGAGAGCTCTTTTTCAACGCAGAATAGGCTGCAATTGAGATCGGACGCCATGTCGCGTTTGGAGAACCCCTGATGTGCCCAAACAGTGGAAACCCCCAATTCTAACTGAAACCCTAACCCAAACACACCCCTAACCCTAATCCTAACTGTAAATGTAATCCAAACCCTAACCCTAACTTTAGCCCCAACCCTAACCCTAACTGTAGCCCTAACCCCAACCTTAACCCTAGCCCCAACCCTAGCCCCAATCCTAACCCCAACCCTAACCCTAACCCTAGCCCTAACCCTAATGGGAAAATGGAAATATATACTTTTTTTAATTTTATTATTTTTCTCTAACTAAGGGGGTGATGAAAGGGGGCTTGATGTACTTTTATAGCGTTTTTTTTAGCGAATTTTTATGATTGGCAGCTGTCACACACTAAAAGACGCTTTTTATTGCAAAAAATTGTTTTTGCATCTCCACATTTTGAGAGCTATAATTTTTCCATACGTTGGTCCACAGAGTCATGTGAGGTCTTGTTTTTTGCGGAACGAGTTGACGTTTTTATTGGTACCATTTTTGGGCATGTGACATTTTTTGATCGCTTTTATTACGATTTTTGTGAGGCAGAATGACCAAAAACCAGCTATTCAAGAATTTCTTTGGGGGGGGGGCGTTTATACCTTTCCGCATTTTGTAAAATTGATAATGCAGTTTTACTCTTCGGGTCAGTACGATTACAGCAATACCTCATTTATATCGTTTTTTATGTTTTGGTGTTTTTATACGATAAAAGCTCTTTTATGTAAAAAATAATTATTTTTGCATCGCTTTATTCTGAGGACTATAACTTTTTTATTTTTTCTTTGATGACGCTGTATGGCGGCTCGTTTTTTTGCGGGACAAGATGATGTTTTCAGCGGTACCATGGTTATTTATATCCATATTTTTATTCGCGTGCTACTCTACTTTTTTTTTGGCGGTATGATAATAAAGCATTGTTTTTTGCCTCGTTTTTTTTTTATATACCGCGTTCACTGAAGGGGTTAACTAGTGGGACAGTTTTATAGGTCGGGTCGTTACGGACGCGGCAATACTAAATATGTGTACTTTTATTGGTTTTTTTATTTAGATAAAGAAATGTATTTATGGGAACAATATATATATATTTTTTCTTTATTTAGCAATTTTTTTTTTTTTTACACATCTGAATTTTTTTTTTTTATACACTATACCATTGCCCCAGGGGGGCATCATGTTATAGTGTCAGATTGCTGATCTGACACTTTGCACAGCACTGTGTCAGAGCTGCAGGATTACCAGCACTTGCTCTGAGCAGGCGCTGGTAAGCCACCTCCCTGCAAGACCCGGATGTAGCTCCGCGGCCATTTTGGATCCGGGGCCTGCAGGGAGAAGGAGATAGGAGACCCTCGGAGCAATGCGATCACATCGCGTTGCTCCGAGGGTCTCAGGGAAGCACGCAGGGATCCATCTCCCTGCGCTGTGCTTCCCTATACCGCTGGAACTCTGCGATCATGTTTGATCGCGGTGTTCAGGGTGTTAATGTGTCAGCGGCGGTCCGTGACTGTTCCTGGCACATAGTGCCGGAAGTCAGCTGCGATAGTCAGCTGACACCTGGCCGCGATCAGCCGCGCTCCCCCCGTGAGCGCGGCCAATCGCATATGACATACTATCCCGTCGGTGGTCATATGGGCTCACCCCACCTCGACGGGATAGTATGTCATATGTCAGAAAGGGGATAATTATCTCACAAATACATTTGATAACAATAACCAGAGAGTGGTCAATGTCCTTAACATAAAAGCTTCGTAACACATCCCCACTAAACATTTCATTAACTAAATCTATTTCTCATAAGAGTCATTTAGTTAATTTTTTGGGTCAATTATGTACAATGCAAAATTATAATGCCAGTAAAAAAACAACAGAAAACAAACAAACCAAACAGACAACACATATAACCAATTAATACAATGAATATAATGTCATTTTGTGAGGTCATAAAAACATAATATAAAAACAACAAACAGTATTGTACACGACCTAAGGAACTGAACCATAATAATGAATACGTATTTCCATATATCTGGGTCCAGGTACAGGTCCCACAACTGAAACTGATCTGTTACATCTCTCTAATTCTTTGACTTTGAGTCAGTAAACCCGCAGTCAGGCTAGGATACTCATACATAGTGATGGGCGAGCACTAAAATGCTCGGATGCTCGTTGCTCGGGTGGAGCAAATTGGAATACTCGGGTACTCGGCCAGAAAAACGAGCCCAATGTAAGTCTATGGGAGACCCGAGTATTTTTACCGGGATCCCCCCCGGGGGTCCTTTTAAGGTCTAAAAACGTCTGAAAATGATGGAAACACTGCTCAAATGACACAGGGACATCATGGGGATCGGCCCTGGAAGCATTCCTGACTCCTAGTTCACAGCTTTAATCATTTTTTTCCGAGATTCATGCCATTTTTCCCGGTGCCACAAAAAACACATGAAAACGAAAACAAAATGGGTTTTGCTTGGAAATATGTCAAAGTACATCCTTTGCAGGTTAATAACTTGCCTGTAAGGTCAAATATTTAACCCCAGACCGAAAATTTCCTCTCTCACTTAGGCTTAGTTCAGACGCAGCTTTTTTGAAGCGTTTTTCAACTTTAACATTGCTTTCAACCACTACAAATGCATTCACTGGGAAATGTCATTGTAACATTTAACAACCATAGCTGGCCATGTGGTGTGTGACGCATAAGCAGACCCATCTTGTTTCATGTACGAAGGAGGGACTCTTAAAGTCACAAAGCCTATTTTTACTGGTGCATCAGGCGGCATTAATCTTCTTAAAGGGCCATTATGGAACAGTGGGTCTCCTAAGCTGTTGTAGCATATGCTGTGAGTGGATGGGCTGCCAAGAATTACGACGCACCACAATACCCCTATCATAAGTTGTCCAGGGGGGACTCCTGAAAAAGCGTTGCATTGAATTCAAGGCCTGCCCTGCTACCAATTCATATACATCCCAAAAAGCCTTTGAACCCACATACTGGATGGGACCTTGAAAATCCACTTCACAATATGCATTTTGTACTCCGTACTCCTTTGCTTTACACATTGGCTGCAAGGCCAGCCCTGCTGCATAGTCAGTCATATGCACCCCATTAGGCCTTGGAACCCACATACTGGATGGGCCCATGCAAATCCACTTCACAATATGCATTTTGTGCTCCATACTCCTTTGTTTCATACATTGGCAGGAAGGTGAGCCCTGCTGCAATGTCATATGCACTCCATTAGGCCTTGAAACCCACATACTGGTTGTGCCCAGGAAAATCCACTTCACAATATGCATTTTGTGCTCCATACTCCTTTATTTTATACATTGGCAGGAAGGCGAGCCATGCTGCATAGTCAGTCATATGCACCCCATTAGGCCTTGGAACCCACATACTGGATGGGCACAGGAAAATTCACTCGTATCACTCGTTTCAATGGTATGATGGTTCCCTCTTTGCACAATTAGTTACAGGAGAATTTGGCAATATTATTTGACATGTTTTTAACAATACATTCAGATACGGCTTTAAAAAAAAGCCTAATACTTGCAATACAAGGCAATTTTATTGCAAACTACAAAATTCAAGGAATGGTATGATTGAATAGTGTGAGTGCGTACACTTTTGTATGCATTAACATACACAGGTTAATAAGTACATATAAGGATTAAATAAATATAGTGATTATATATGAAGATTAACTACATACAGTATAGTTAGATCATCACCAAGAGGCTTTTAAACATCATCCCTCTGGAATATCAGAAAGCAAAACCAAGACAGAGAACCCCTGGGAGATTGCCTAGACTGCATTGGCGTCCCCAATTATGCAGGTATCAGCACACTGTACATGTACATGTACCCCAGTTTTGGCATCTGTCTTAGTCATGTTTCTCTGGTCTTATATAGTGAATAACACTATGCAGTAACACTAGTTTCACCCACACCTTCAAGTGGCCACTTTTCAAGGTTGGATGAAACTGAGATATCATGGAGTCATCGGATGAGGGGTCATAAACCCCTAGAAAATAAAAGCCACAAGGATTTAGATCAAACCACCACCGGCATAGTTTCAGTAAACCTTAATGTTTTAAAATGACAAACAGCAAACATATAGAGGCTTAGAACTGTTTGTGAAGTGAATAAACAAACATTTATCAATATTGTGTCACTATGAGCATTGTCTGTCACATCTCTAAATGTTTTACAAGAGATGCAGCTATGTGATTGTCTGAATGCATTCGGTATACAGTATTTCAATCTTGTTTACAAATCGCCATTTGTATATTCTCCATTTGTACATTTGAGGCAGACAAAGTTAAGGCTCACAAGAAGAGAAACTAATATAGTGGACAAAGCTATATTTTTAATGAACTACTGAGGCAAAGTAACAGCATTGCTTTATTAAATTTATATGAAGTGTATTGTGTACAATGTTAGCATCCAGGCAACACAAAAAGGAGCTTTTCAAGTGAGCTCTTTAAGGTACACAAATGTTATGAAGTGTTTTCCAACAAGGATGTGGTTTCACCAATGGTGGTACCTTTTGTAAAAATAGACTAGTGCCATTACAGCCCCCCTTGACCAAACTTCACCAGCATATAACAGTACAAAGCACATTCACCCTGGTGATCTAGTGGCAGTTAAACAAGAGACATTGCAGGGGACAGAGTTAAGAAATAGGCCCAATGGAATGCCATGCCCAATTCCCCAATGTGGGGTCCTTTTTGGACTGATTAAAATAGTGCCATCACATCCCCCTAGCCCTAAATGCCCCGTACAGACCATGGTCACCCTGGTGATCTACTGGCAGGAAATGGATAGATTGCAGGAGACCGAGTTAAGAAGTAGGCCCAATGTAATGTCATGCCCAATTCCCCAATGTAAAATACTTTTTTCTAAAAATAAAAGAAAGGCATGACAGCCCCCTTGGCCAAAATGTGCCGTACAGAGCACCTTGACCCTGGTGATCTAGTGGCAGGTACAGGACAGATTGCAGGAGACCGAGTTAAGAAGTAGGCCCAAAGAAATGTCATGCCCAATTCCCTAATGTGTTGTCCTTTTTGGACTTAAAAATATAGTGCCAACTTGCCCAAAATTCACGGGCCTATAACAGTACTGAGCACATGCACCCTGGTCATCTAGTGGCAGTTAAAGGACACATTGCAGGAGACAGACTTAAGATGTAGGCTCAATGTAAAGTAATGCCCAATTCCCCAATGTGGGGTCCTGTTTTTACAAAATGAAGTAGTGCCTTCACAGCCCCCGTGCCCAAAAATCACTGGCCTATAACAGTACTGAGCACGTGCACCCTGGTCATCTAGTGGCAGTTAAAGGACACATTGCAGGACACAGACTTAAGAAGTAGATCCAATGTTATGTAATGCCTTTTCCTATAGATTGTAAGCTTGCGAGCAGGGACCTCATTCCTATTGGTATCTATTTTGAACTGTGATTTTTGTTATTTTTGTTATGCTGTAATGTCTATTGTCTGTACAAATCCCCTCTATAATTTGTAAAGCGCTGCGGAATATGTTGGCGCTATATAAATAAAATTATTATTATTATTATTATTATTATTATTATTAATTCCCCCATGTGGGGTCCTGTTTTAACAAAATGAAATAGTGCCTTCACAGTCCCCATGCCCAAAAATCACCAGCCTATAACAGTATTGAGCACGTGCACCCTGGTCATGTCGTCGGAGATAAGGAATAGACATTGCAGGAGACAGAGTTAAGAATTAAGGCCAATGTAATGGTGTGGGTCTCTGAGACTTGTAATGCAGTGCATGATCTGCCAAACAATTCCCGAATGGGGGTACCTTTCTTAAAAATACACTAGTGCCATTGCATGCCCCTAGCCCAAACTTCAACGGCCTATAACAGTACAGAGCACGTTCACCCTGGTGATCTACTGGCAGCTACAGGACAGATTGCAGGAGACCGAGTTAAGAAGTAGGCAAAATGTAATCTCATGCCCAATTCCCCAACGTGTTGTCCTTTTTTAAAAGAATAAAAGAGTGCCATCACAGCCCCTTTGGCCAACATGCACCGTACAGAGCACATTCACCCTGGTGATCTACTGGCAGGTACAGGACAGATTGCAGGAGACAGAGTTAAGAAGTAGGCCCAATGTAATGTCTTGCCCAATTGCCCAATGTGTTGTCCATTTTTAAAAAAATAAAAGAGTGCTATCACAGCACCCTTGGCCAAAATGCACCGTACAGACCACATTCACATTGGTGATATAGTGGTTCTGGATGAGGAGGATGAGGATAAGGAGGAGGATAAAAACAAACAGACCAAATCTGGAAGCGTATACCCATGTGTGGCTGTGAAGAGGTGCATGAGAATACACCTCCCCAAAAGAGAGTTTTTGAGGTTATGTTTCGCTGTTTTCACTTGGTGGTGTACAGAAGTTTTTCCCAATCCAGGCCTTGTTCATTTTTATAAGAATCAGCCTGTCAGAATTCTAAGCTGACAGGCGGATGCGCTTATCTGTTATAATTCTACCAGCGGCACTAAAAACCCTCTCTGACAGAATGCTAGCTTCAGATCATTCCTGAAATGTTGCAGCTCAATTCTTCAATGGTTGCCACCAGACTTTGTTCACAAATTGTCCTCATAGTAAGCATTGAAGCAAGTAACTTGCAGACACCTTCCAATGATCTGAAGTGCTGGTGAAGATCAGAAATTATAGTGTCCATTACCACATAAGACATAAGATTTGAAGTGCTCTCAGGATTTGTGCTTCATAATGCTTTAATTTTCTTTGGCGCTATTGTTGAGCATTCAATAGGTCCTTTGGAATATCTATGCAATCTGAAGCCAAACTTGCTTCTGAAAGCAGAGTGGGCCACTTTTCATGGAGTAATTCCATTTCTTCAGAAAGAGCTTTAATGTTGGTAGCTCCAACTTCCAAGGAGACAGCTCTAGAGTATAGTATTTTTTTCTACTAGTAAGTATTTTTTTTCGCCCCTCAAAACTGGTAAGAACTTTTACCCAAAATGTTCCTAAGATCACTGCCTGACAGACGAAAAATAGTCAAAGAGATCTTCAGCTTCTGAATGTGCATCATTTGTAAATTTTCTGGAAGAAGGAACTTTCAAAATGCTTGGCAGCTTTTGATACAGGAAAGATGTGAATGTGTCGCATGGATTTATGTCTTTTTACATCAACTAAGGAACTTGCCCCTCAGACCATGTGGGGTCATCACAACAGAACCAACCCCAATCAGAGGACAATAAAACATTCCTTTTCTAAGAACTGGCCCAATATTTATGGACATAACTGTTTATTAGAGATGAGCCACCTCCCTAGTGTTCGGGTTTGGTTCGGTTCGGCGAACAGGGAGATGTTCGACGAACTGTTCGTCGAACATTCGACGAACACTGTCGAACTCCATTGAAACCAATGGCAGGTAAACACAAACACATACAAACACATAGAAAACACCTTAAAAGGTGTCCAAAAGCTGACAAACTGCTCAGAAGACACAACAAACACATGGAAAAGTCACAGCTATATATAGTCATGCGAAAAGAAAAGAGGTGGAGGAGTAAAAGGAGGAGGAGACACAGATATAAGCATGTCATGCCCTTCTAAAATCAAGAAAGGCTGGAGTAAAAATCTCAACTCACTCTACCAACACCCAGACGTCTTGACAAAAAAATAAAGAAAGAAATATCTTTAGGTAGAATGGCGGCGTGTCCATTCAGAACACTTTCCTTAGAAGACATAGTGGTACCCCCGTTGGAGTTTTGCCAAAAAAAAACAATACATTCAGACTAATCCACCATTTGTCATATCCAAGGGGCAGGTCAGTATACGACAACATCGATGCGGAACCAAGTAGAGTACTATGTACTGTACCTCCTTTGACGAGGCAATCAGGCGGGTCAAGAAGTTGGTAAGGTGCACCCTAATGGCCAAAACAGACATTGAGGGGGCGTTTTGGTTACTACCTGTGCCTCCAAATAGTGTCCTCCCATTGGGCTGCTTCTGTGAAGGAGCATACTACATAGATCGCTGTTTGTCCATGGGGTGCTCCATATCCTGCTCACTATTTGAGGCGTTTAGTTGCTTCCTCGAATGTGTCATCATGGAAGTTTGTAAGGCGGCACATATTATCCATTACCTCAACGATTTCTTATGCCTGGGCCCAAAAGATTTGCCACAGTGTTAAAAGACGCGGTAGTCCACCTATGAGAAGGAGAGAGCTAGAGGGAGAGTGAACACCCATGAGCCAAGGGGTTAGATTGAGAAAGAAAGAAGGTGGTGTAGCTTGCTTCATGGGTGGGGTACACTGCTGAGTAGCAGAAATTGCTACTAGGCCCAAAAGGATTTCCTGAGCCAGATGCCGTTACAAAATAGTAGTTAGGTAAACAGGCGGTGTAGCTTGCTTCATGGGTGCGGTACGCTGCTGAGTAGCGCTAAATTCTACTAGGCCCAAAAGGATTTCCCGGGCTAGATGCCGTTAAACAATAGTAGTTAGGTAAACAGGCGGTGTAGCTTGCTTCATGGGTGGGGTACGCTGCTGAGTAGCACTAAATTCTACTAGGCCCAAGAGGATTTCCAGGGCTAGATGCTGTTACAAAATAGTAGTTAGGTAAACAGGCAGTGTTGCTTGCTTCATGGGTGGGGTACGCTGCCGAGTAGCACTAAATTCTACTAGGCCCAAAAGGATTTCCAGGGCTTGATGCCTTTACAAAATAGTACTTAGGTAAACAGGCGGTGTAGCTTGCTTCATGGGTGGGGTACGCTGCTGAGTAGCACTAAATTCTACTAGGCCCAAAAGGATTTCCTGGCCTAGATGCCGTTAAAAAATAGTACTTAGGTAAACAGGCGGTGTAGCTTGCTTCATGAGTGAGGTACGCTGCTGAGTAGCGCTAAATTCTACTAGGCCCAAAAGGATTTCCCGGGCTAGATGCCGTTAAACAATAGTAGTTAGGTAAACAGGCGGTGTAGCTTGCTTCATGGGTGGGGTACGCTGCTGAGTAGCACTAAATTCTACTAGGCCCAAGAGGATTTCCAGGGCTAGATGCTGTTACAAAATAGTAGTTAGGTAAACAGGCAGTGTTGCTTGCTTCATGGGTGGGGTACGCTGCTGAGTAGCACTAAATTCTACTAGGCCCAAAAGGATTTCCAGGGCTTGATGCCGTTAAAAAATAGTACTTAGGTAAACAGGCGGTGTAGCTTGCTTCATGGGTGGGGTACGCTGCTGAGTAGCACTAAATTCTACTAGGCCCAAAAGGATTTCCTGGGCTAGATGCCGTTACAAAATAGTACTTAGGTAAACAGGCGGTGTCGCTTGCTTCATGGGTGGAGTATGCTGCTGAGTAGCTCTAAATTCTACTAGGCCCAAAAATATTTCCCAGGCTAGATGCCGTTACAAAATAGTAGTTAGGTAAACAGGCGGTGTAGCTTGCTTATGGGTGGGGTACGCTGCTGAGTAGCACTAAATTCTACTAGGCCCAAAAGGATTTCCTGGCCTAGATGCTGTTAAAAAATAGTACTTAGGTAAACAGGCGGTGTAGCTTGCTTCATGAGTGAGGTACGCTGCTGAGTAGCGCTAAATTCTACTAGGCCCAAAAGGATTTCCCGGGCTAGATGCCGTTAAACAATAGTAGTTAGGTAAACAGGCGGTGTAGCTTGCTTCATGGGTGGGGTACGCTGCTGAGTAGCACTAAATTCTACTAGGCCCAAGAGGATTTCCAGGGCTAGATGCTGTTACAAAATAGTAGTTAGGTAAACAGGCAGTGTTGCTTGCTTCATGGGTGGGGTACGCTGCTGAGTAGCCCTAAATTCTACTAGGCCCAAAAGGATTTCCAGGGCTTGATGCCGTTAAAAAATAGTACTTAGGTAAACAGGCGGTGTAGCTTGCTTCATGGGTGGGGTACGCTGCTGAGTAGCACTAAATTCTACTAGGCCCAAAAGGATTTCCTGGGCTAGATGCCGTTACAAAATAGTACTTAGGTAAACAGGCGGTGTCGCTTGCTTCATGGGTGGAGTATGCTGCTGAGTAGCTCTAAATTCTACTAGGCCCAAAAATATTTCCCGGGCTAGATGCCATTACAAAATAGTAGTTAGGTAAACAGGCGGTGTAGCTTGCTTATGGGTGGGGTACGCTGCTGAGTAGCACTAAATTCTACTAGGCCCAAAAGGATTTCCTGGCCTAGATGCCGTTAAAAAATAGTACTTAGGTAAACAGGCGGTGTAGCTTGCTTCATGAGTGAGGTACGCTGCTGAGTAGCACTAAATTCTACTAGGCCCAAAAGGATTTCCAGGGCTAGATGCCATTACAAAATAGTACTTAGGTAAACAGGCAGTGTAGCTTGCTTCATGGGTGGGGTACGCTGCTGAGTAGCACTAAATTCTACTAGGCCCAAAAGGATTTCCCGGGCTAGATGCCGTTACAAAATAGTAGTTAGGTAAACAGGCTTTGTAGCTTGCTTCATGGGTGGGGTACGCTGCTGAGTAGAACTAAATTCTACTAGGCCCAAAAGGATTCCCTGGGCTAGATGCCATTAAAAAATAGTACTTAGGTAAACAGGCGGTGTAGCTTGCTTCATGGGTGGTGTATGCTGCTGAGTAGCTCTAAAATCTACTAGGCCCAAAAGGATTTCCCGGGCTAGATGCCATTACAAAATAGTAGTTATGTCAACAGGCGGTGTAGCTTGCTTCATGGGTGGGGTACGCTGCTGAGTAGCACCGAACTCTACTAGCCCAAAACGATTTCCTGGGCCAGATGCCGTTAAAAATAGTACTTAGGTAAACAGGCGGTGGGTGGCTGGGCTACTCTGCTGACTAGCAGACACTGAAGCTTTGGAGCAGACCTCTGAATCCCAGGCCATAGTATGAGTAAACAACTGCAGACGACCCCACCCACCTGGAATTGACGATGGCAACGTTATGTAAAACTCAGCAAGGGGACTAAATAAAAGAGTCTCCATTTTTTCAAAAAATTCGGCCACAGACACCACTTAAGTGGCATCAATTTCGCCAAAATTTTTTTAAAACGGTTGGTGAGGTGATTTTCAAAAATCATCAAGCTTTAAGTCTCCCCAAGATGACAGAGGGGTAGAAAAGTCCTTGTGGATCCAGGATTTCTTCATCTTGATGAACGTTATTCTATCTACATTGTCACTGGACAGCCGCGTGCGCTTATCTGTCAGCACACCGCCAGCAGCGTTGAACACACGTTCAGAGAGAACGCTGGCTGCGGGGCACGACAAGATCTCCAAGGCGTGATTGGCAAGCTCAGGCCATTTTTCAAGATTGGAAGCCCAAAATGAGCAAGGGTCCAGTTCCACAGTCATGGCATCGATGTTAACTTGGAGATACTCTTGTACCATCCTCTCTAGGCGTTGGCTGTGCGTCAGACTTCTTGTCTCTTGTGGCCTTGCAAAGGATGGTCTAAAAAAATCTTGAAACGATTGAAAAAATAGCTGTAACCACCAGATATGATGTTACTGTTATGGTTAGAGTGATGACTCGATAGTCCCACGGTTGGCAAGTTAGAACTCAGAGATTGACTACGTGCACCACTGGTGTTTTGTGGAAAAGCAGATGTTAGATTCTGTAACAGTCTCTGCTGATACTCCTGCATGCGTGAATGCCTTTCTATGGCAGGAATTATTTTGCCAAATTTGCTTTTGTCCCGGGGTTCTAAGAGTGTGGCAACCCAGTAGTCGGCATTACTTTGGATTCTGACAATCCGAGGGTCATGTTGCAGGTAGTGCAGCAAGAAGGCACTCATGTGTCTTGCCCATCCAGGTGGACTAAGTCCTTGTTGTCTTGGTGGTGGCGAGGTGAGAATCATGCATCCTTCATCTGCCCTCTCTCCCCAACCTCGCACAACAGAAATTTGATCAAGGTCTCCCTCATCTAATGAGTTTTCCATGCCCAGCGCCAGTTCGTCCTCCAGTTCTTCCTCGCCTCCTGCACCTTCCTCAACAGTTTGTGTCAGTATTCCAGGTTTTCCAAGTTACCTTGTGAATGATTTTGCCCTTTGTTAAGATGGAGTTTGCTGTTTTTGTCTGCCCTACTTCCTGTTCATTTGTTTAAAACCTGGGTCAGGTGTCAGCCTGTTTGCTGGAGTATTCTGCTTCTGTTTCTCCTTCAGCTCAGCTGCTTGTTTGCTGTACTTCTACCCGTGGCTCTGGACATTCTCTGCCTATGTAAGTTACACTCTCAGTCTGTTGGCTTTGGAACTTAACCTTTGGTTCACTCCTCCGGGTAAGAACTCTGTTTTGGAACTTTGCTGCTGGACTTAGTCTGTGTTTGCTACTTAATCCTTATTTACTCCCCCCAGTGGGAACTACTGGAAATTACACCAGTATAATACTTTAATATGAACTTGTTCTGGACTTACCAGTGTTTATGCCACAAACTGAGATCAACTTGAGAACTTGTTTCTGAACTTATCCGTGTTCATGCCACACCTGGGATTAACCTGAGGACTTGTTTTTGGACTTCCCTGTGTTTACTACATACCCGGATTTGACTCTTTCTGCACCAACTGTGTTTTGGATCTGCACGTCACCCGTCACACTCACCTTGCCAAGGACTTTGTCCTAAGAACTCTTCTGATTTGCTGTATATGGTTAAGGGACTTGTTTCATTGCGGGTTATCGGTATATTGTTTTGTGTGTTATTGCTGTGTTACAAATACACTATTTGCACTAAAGAAACCCGTCTCTGTCTGTTCATTGCCCCACGCTACCAGAATCCTAGAGTTCCTACAATAGTATTACAGTTTGGCTGCTACCATGCGCCCTCGGTAATCCCTCTCCCCCAGCCTCCAATGCCAGCCGCCTTGGTGCTGCCAACCTTCTTGACCTTGGAGATATGATCCCTTCCGCATATGACTCCTCCTGTTCCTCCTCCTCCTCTTGTTCCACCACCTGACTCTGGACACTGTGTAAGGCAGAGGTGTCAAACTGCATTCCTAGAGGGCCGCCAACAGGTCATGTTTTCAGGATTTCCTTAGCATTCCACAAGGTGCTGGAATCATTCTGTGCAGGTGATTAAATTATCACCTGTGCAATACAAGGAAATCCTGAAAGCATGACCTGTTGGCGGCCCTCGAGGAATGCAGTTTGACACCTCTGGTGTAAGGTGTGCCCCATCATGTAAATCACTGGAATGGTCATGCTGATAATGGCATCGTCAGCACTAAACATCTTTATTGCTATTTCAAAACTGTGCAGAAGGGTGCATAGGTCACTGATCTAAGACAACTCTTGCAGCGTGATTTGCCCCACCACTTGATCTCGTTGGCCCAGGCTATACATCATAATGTATTGCACCAGGGCTCATCGATGCTGCCACAGTCGCTGCAACATGTGCAGAGTTTAATTCCACCATGTGGGCACATCGCATTTCAGCCGGTGAACTGGCAGGCCCAACGACTTCTGTAGAGATGCGATCTAGTCCGGGATAGTGGAATAAAAATTGTGGTTGAACAACCAGGTTCAAAACGTGAGCCATACAAGGCACGTGTGTCACATTGCCCCGGCGAAGGGCCGCACCCAGGTTTGCAGCATTGTCGCACACAGCCTTCCCTGGCTGCAGGTTGAGTGGAGACAACCATTGATGGAACTCGGTCTCCAGAGCTGACCACAACTCCTCAGCTGTGTGACTCACATTTCCCACACATTTCAATGTAAACTCTGCCTGATGCCATCCATTGAGCCCTGGTGACAGCATAGTAAGGAGGTGTACAGGATTCCTTCTGCGCAGTTACAACGTGGGTGGCATTACCAGACAGGCTTTGGGTGCAGGTGGAGGACCGAGAGGAGGTTGAGGAGGCAGAAGCAGTGGAGGAACTTCTAGATGCAGAGGATCGACGAGCAACTTGTGGGGACGGCAAGACTTGGACAGCAGCCTCTTCTTCTGATGTCGTCATAGATAACCAGTGCCCAGTCACTGACATGTAACACCCCTGTCCATGTCTACTCGTCCAAGTGTCTGTGGTGAAATGCACCCTGTCACACACAGAGTTTCTCAAGAAAGCGGTAATGTTGTGTGCGACATGCTGGTGTAGCGCAGGCACAGCTTTCTTTGAGATGTAGTGGCGACTGGGCATCAGGTACTGGGGCACTGCGACGGACATAAGGTCTAGAAAATCCTCTGTGTCCACCAGGCAGAAAGGCAGCATTTATGTAGCCAACAGCTTGCAGATGGAGAAATTCAAACTCTTAGCTTTGTCATGGCTAGGAGGAAATGGTCTTTTACTTGTCCACATCTGAGGGACTGAGGGCTGGCTGCCGTGCTTAGATGGAGTGGAGTAGGGTGTCCCCGGCAAACTGCTGGTCTGTGAGGAAGGTGCAGGCGGAGATGTTATGTTGCCTTGATCAAAATGTGGTGTCGATGTCGGAGAGCGCTCAACACCAGCAGGTGTTTCCACTTGCAAATGTCCTGACGACCTGCCAATCACACTGGCTGTTGTGGGTAAAGAGGTGGAAGGTCTGCATCCAAAACCAAGTGCGACTGCTGTCCCCACAGTCACAGAGGATGAAGAGGACGCGGATGCAATTGATGAGGCAGACGGTGGTTGACCCAGCCCACTAGGCAGCAATGTAGCACAGTGAGCTTCCCACTGAAACGTATGCCTCATATCCATGTGACGGTTCATGCATGAAGTACTCAAGCTAGTGATTTTTTGGCCTCTACTCAGATTTTGTTGACAAATCTTACAGATGACATGAGTTGGGTCATCCTTTGCGATATTAAAAAATGCCCAGCCTATGCAAGGCTTAGAGCCCGTGCGACCTGAAGAGCCACCATGACTTCTGGTCTGAGGCACAGTTGGGGTTGAGGATGCAGTTGATGACGTGCTTCCAGTACTCCGTCTCTGTCCAGGAAGGCGCACCGTTACCTCGTCGTCAGACTCGTCACTAGCATCCTCCTCCACCTCCTCTGCTGACCTCATGGACTGGCGGACTGGGGGTTGACAGTAAGTGGGGTCTACAACCTCGTCATCATCATCCTGTGTGTTCTCACACCCGTCATCCTCAGAGCCAACCTCTTCCTGCCCCAACCGAAAAGTCAAGTTTTTGTTCTAAACAGGTATCTCAGTCTCATCATCATCTTCCTCATTGTCTCCACCAACAAGAGTTACAGTTTGGGAATGAGGGTCTACATTATGCTCAGAACCTTCTTCATCTGGGCCTGGATCCGACTCACAAAGATTCTGGGCATCAGTGCAGATCATTTCCTTGTCTGGATTCACAGAAGCTCTGGAGCAGACCTCTGATTCCCAGGCTATAGTATGCGTAAACAGCTCTACAGACTCAACCATGTGTGTTACCCCATGCTCAGTCGGGCAGCCGGAGACTTGGGAGCTGTGAGGAAGCAAGTGCGATTGGGGTGACAACTCTGAGGACTGGAGTAGTTGTGATGTTGAAGTTGACATGGAGGAGAGCCCACTTGAACAAGCACTTGATATCCGTTCAAGCACCTGCTGTTTTTGTGCCTCATCTGGAATTTTTGGCGATGCTCGTAGCGATGGTCGCAAGAAAGGGATCATATCAGATTGTCCACGAAAAGAAGTAGACATCTTACTTTGGCTGCAAGATGGTCTTTCTTCTGCATATGTTACTGTTGCTTTACCACCTACCCCACGGACACAACCTTTTTTTCCCTTTCCAACACGCCTATTCCCCATTCCACCAGCAGCAGGCCTTTTGCCACTCATTTTAGTGCTTAACTAATTGGCAACTCTGTATCTGTAGTTGTTGGCACAACAACCGATGGATGAAAACCGAGCAGAACTGAGTGGCCAAACTGTGGTACTAGGACCAAAATTATTAACTGGATTAGATGCAGTAAAAATTGAGATACACAGGCGGTATAGTTTGTTTCACAGGTGGGCTACTGTGCTGACATGCAGACACTGCTCCAAGGCCCAAAACAATTAACTGGATTAGATGCAGTGAAAATAGAGATACACAGGCGGTGTAGTTAGTTTCACAGGCGTGCTACTCTGCTGATGTGCAAACACTGCTACTAAGCCCCAAACCCCAAAACTATTAACTGGATTAGATGCAGTAAAAATTGAGATACACAGGCGGTATAGTTTGTTTCACAGGCGGGCTACTCTTCTAACCTGCAGACACTGCTCCTAGGCCCAAAACTGTTAACTGGATTAGATGCACTGAAAATAGAGATACACAGGCGTTGTAGTTAGTTTCACAGTCGGGCTACTCTGCTGACGTGCAGACACTGCTCCTAGGCCCAAAACTATTAACTGGATTAGATGCAGTAAAAATTGAGATACACAGGTGGTATAGTTTGTTCACAGGTGGGCTACTCTGCTGACGTGCAAACACTGCTCCTAGGCCCAAAACTGTAAACTGGATTAGATGCAGTGAAAATAGAGATACGCAGGTGGTGTAGTTAGTTTCACAGGTGGGCTACTCTGCTGACGTGCAAACACTGCTACTAAGCCCAAAACTCCAAAACTACTAACTGGATTAAATGCAGTAAAAATTGAGATACACAGGCGGTATAGTTTGTTTCACAGACGGGCTACTCTGCTGATGTGCAAACACTGCTCCTAGGCCCAAAACTATTAACTGGATTAGATGCAGTGAAAATAGAGATACACAGGCGGTGTAGTTTGTTTCACAGGCGGGCTACTCTGCTGACGTGCAAACACTGCTACTAAGCCCAAAACCCCAAAACTATTAACTGGATTAGATGCAGTAAAAATTGAGATACACAGGCGGTGTAGCTAGCTTCACAGGCGGGCTACTCAGATGACTATCAGACAATGCTACTAGCCCAAAAGGATTGGATGAGCTAGATTACACCAAATGCTGTGACTAACACTTGCACAGCACTGGCTCAGACCTGCCTGGTAAACAGTGCTATGAACTGCTGTAATCTACCCTGAAAAGGGCTGATATTACAACTAGTCCCAACTCCAGACTCCCTAAACCTATCTCTCAGAAAATTGGTGGTGACGGGGCAAATGGCTGGTTCTTATAGGGCAAGGACATGTGACATACACTGCCAACGACACATGCCCTTGCTTGTGTGCATCACATGCACATTGCTGTGTGTGTGCGCACTGCTGATAGGCTGAGAAACTGCACCGCCCCTCTGTAAATGCGGGAAAAAAAAAATGGAGATCGGTGTTATTTCAGCACAGATCTATCCCCCCCCTCGCCCACTATACACTGAAACAGTCCATTAACAATGATAAACAGTTTTAATGTGCAAATCAAGCTGGGCTTTTGGTGAACGAACAGTTATCGAACAGAGACTCGAACAGCCGAATTTTAAGCAAATTGTTCAGGTTCGTCGAACACCGCCCTGTTGTGAACTCTGTTTTTGGGCTCCCTCTTGTGGTCACAACTGGTACTGTGTGAGTGCTGTCTTTGGGCTCCCTCTGGTGGTTCTTTGTGTCAGTCTGCAGGTCTAGGCTGGATCAGCTGTCTCGTTATCTCTTAGCTGGTTTCCTATTTAGTTCACCTGGACTCTCAGTTGTTGCCTGCTGTCAATGTCTTCAGTGCTATTTTGGAGCTCTCCTGCAGTCCTTCGTTATCAGTCTCTTCAAGAGAAGCTAAGTTTTGCTTGGTTCATTTTTTGACCATCAGTGGTCATATGTTTCTTGGTTTATTTTTGTTTTCTTGTCCAGCTTGCTAATATGTGATTTCCTTGCTTGCTGGTAGCTCTAGGGGGCTGAGTTTCTCCCCTCACACCATTAGTTGGTGTGGGGGTTCTTGTATTCTCAGCGTGGATATTTTGCATAGGGTTTTTTACTGACCGCACAGTTCCCTATCTGTCTTCTGCTATCAAGTATTAGCGGGCCTCATTTGCTGAATCTGTTTTCATTTCTACGTTTGTGTTTTCCCCTTACCTCACCGTTATTATTTGTTGGGGGCTTCCTATATCTTTGGGGTGATTTCTCTTGAGGCAAGTGAGGTCTTTCTATCCCTCCAGGAGTAGATAGTTTCTCAGGCTGCGTCGAGACGTCCAGGAATTTAGGCACGTTCACCGGCTACATTTAGTGTGTTGGTTAGCATCAGGTTTGCGGTCAGTCCAGTTACCACCTCCCTAGAGCTCGTGTTTATGTCATAAACTTAGCTAGTCCGTTTTGTGATCCTCAGCCATTAGGGTCATAACAGTACAGCAGGCCTAAAAGTGTTTAATGCATCGCAGAAGTGGGATAAGAGAAGCCCTGAGTACAATTTTATTTTTTTTTCCTCTCTATCTTTGCTGCAGTCTGTCCAGCTTCTCTCATCCCCTTAATCTCTGGGTGGTTTTGTGTTCAGCTGCAGACATGGATATTCAGAGTCTGACTTCTAGTGTGGATCATCTTGCTGCAAGGGTGCAAAGCATTCAGGATTTTGTTGTTCATAGCCCTATGTCAGAGCCAAAAATACTTATTCCTGAGTTGTTTTCTGGAGATAGATCTAGATTTCTGAATTTTAAGAATGATTGTAAATTATTTCTATCTTTGAGACCTCGTTCCTCTGGTGATCCCGCTCAGCAAGTTAAAATTGTTATTTTCTTGTTACGTGGCGACCCTCAAGATTGGGCCTTCTCTCTGGTGCCAGGAAATCCTGCATTGCTGAATGTGGATGCGTTTTTTCTGGCGCTTGGACTGCTTTATGAGGAACCTAATCTTGAGAACCAGGCAGAAAAGGCTTTGCTGGCTCTTTCTCAGGGCCAGGATGAAGCTGAGGTGTATTGTCAAAAATTTCGGAAATGGTCGGTGCTTACGCAATGGAATGAGTGTGCCCTGGCTGCAAATTTCAGAGAAGGTCTTTCTGAAGCCATTAAGAATGTTATGGTGGGGTTTCCCATGCCTGCAAGTCTGAATGACTCAATGGCTTTGGCCATTCAGATTGATCGGCGTTTGCGGGAGCGCAAATCTGCGCACCATCTGGCGGTGTTTTCTGAACAGAGACCTGAGTCTATGCAATGTGACCGAGTTCTGACCAGAATTGAGCGACAAAATCATAGACGTCAAAATGGGTTGTGCTTTTACTGTGGTGATTCAACTCATGTTATCTCAGCATGCTCTAAGCGCATTAAAAAAATCGCTAAACCTGTCACCATTGGTACTATACAGCCTAAATTCATTTTGTCTGTTACTTTAATTTGTTCTTTGTCATCCTACTCGGTTATGGCTTTTGTGGATTCAGGTGCTGCCCTGAATCTGATGGATTTGTCGTTTGCCAGGCGCTGTGGTTTTGTCCTGGAGCCTTTGGAATTCCCTATTCCACTGAGGGGAATTGATGCTACACCATTGGCTGAGAATAAGCCTCAGTATTGGACTCAAGTGACCATGTGCATGACTCCTGTGCATCAGGAGGTGATTCGCTTTCTTGTGCTGCATAATTTGCATGATGTTGTCGTGTTGGGTCTGCCATGGCTGCAGGCCCATAATCCAGTTCTGGATTGGAAAGCTATGTCTGTGTCAAGTTGGGGTTGCCAGGGAATTCATGGTGATGCTCCTTTGGTATCAATTGCTTCTTCCACTCCTTCTGAGGTCCCTGAGTTTTTGTCGGACTACCAGGATGTATTTGATGAGCCCAGATCCGGTGCCCTGCCTCCTCACAGGGATTGTGATTGTGCTATAAATTTGATTCCTGGTAGTAAGTTCCCTAAGGGACGACTTTTTAATTTGTCTGTACCAGAACATGCCGCAATGCGGAGCTATATAAAGGAGTCTTTAGAGAAGGGACATATTCGCCCATCCTCCTCCCCTCTTGGTGCAGGATTCTTTTTTGTGGCCAAGAAGGATGGTTCTCTGAGACCTTGTATAGATTATCGTCTTCTAAATAAAATCACGGTCAAATTTCAGTATCCTTTGCCATTGTTGTCTGATCTGTTTGCTTGGATTAAGGGGTCCAGTTGGTTCACCAAGATAGATCTTTGTGGTGCGTATAACCTTGTGCGCATTAAGCAGGGGGATGAATGGAAAACAGCATTTAATACGCCCGAAGGCCATTTTGAGTACTTGGTGATGCCTTTTGGACTCTCTAATGCTCCTTCTGTGTTCCAATCCTTCATGCATGACATCTTCCGAGAATATCTGGATAAATTTATGATTGTGTATCTGGATGACATTTTGGTCTTTTCTGAGGACTGGGAGTCCCATGTGAAGCAGGTCAGGATGGTATTTCAGGTCCTGCGTGCTAATGCCTTATTTGTGAAGGGCTCAAAATGTCTCTTCGGAGTACAGAAGGTTTCCTTTTTGGGTTTTATTTTTTCTCCTTCTACTATTGAGATGGACCCAGTCAAGGTCCAGGCTATTCATGACTGGACTCAGCCTACATCTGTTAAGAGTCTTCAGAAGTTCTTGGGTTTTGCTAATTTTTACCGTCGCTTCATTGCTAATTTTTCTGGCGTGGTTAAACCCTTGACGGATTTGACCAAGAAGGGTTCTGATGTGACTAATTGGTCTCCTGCGGCCGTGGAAGCCTTTCGGGAGCTGAAGCGCCGGTTTTCTTCGGCTCCAGTTTTGTGTCAGCCTGATGTCTCTCTTCCTTTTCAGGTTGAGGTTGATGCTTCTGAGATTGGAGCAGGGGCTGTTTTGTCGCAGAGAAGCTCTGATTGCTCTGTGATGAAGCCTTGTGCTTTCTTTTCAAGAAAATTTTCGCCTGCCGAGCGGAATTATGATGTTGGTAATCGGGAGTTGTTGGCTATGAAGTGGGCATTTGAGGAGTGACGACATTGGCTCGAGGGAGCTAAGCATCGTGTAGTGGTCTTAACTGATCACAAAAATCTGATTTATCTCGAGTCTGCCAAGCGGCTGAATCCTAGACAGGCTCGTTGGTCATTGTTTTTCTCCCGTTTCGATTTCGTGGTCTCGTACCTGCCTGGTTCAAAGAACGTGAAGGCTGATGCTCTTTCTAGGAGTTTTGTGCCTGACTCTCTGGGAGTTTCAGAGCCGGCTGGTATCCTCAGAGAGGGAGTGATTTTGTCTGCCATTTCCCCAGATTTGCGACGAGTGTTGCAGAAATTTCAGGCGGATAGACCTGACCGTTGCCCACCAGAGAGACTGTTTGTCCCAGATAGATGGACCAGCAGAGTTATTTCCGAGGTTCATTCTTCGGTGTTGGCAGGCCATCCTGGGATTTTTGGTACCAGAGATTTGGTGGCTAGGTCCTTCTGGTGGCCTTCCTTGTCGCGGGATGTGCGTTCCTTTGTGCAGTCTTGTGGGATTTGTGCTCGGGCTAAGCCTTGCTGTTCTCGTGCCAGCGGTTTGCTTTTGCCTTTGCCTGTCCCGAAGAGGCCTTGGACGCACATTTCCATGGATTTTATTTCGGATCTTCCAGTCTCTCAGAGAATGTCTGTCATCTGGGTGGTGTGTGATCGTTTTTCCAAAATGGTCCATTTGGTGCCCTTGCCTAAGTTGCCTTCCTCTTCCGATTTGGTTCCTCTATTTTTTCAGAATGTGGTTCTCTTGCACGGCATCCCTGAAAATATTGTGTCTGACAGAAGATCTCAGTTTGTGTCCAGATTTTGGCGGATCTTTTGTGCTAAGATGGGCATTGATTTGTCTTTTTCGTCGGCCTTCCATCCTCAGACGAATGGCCAAACCGAGCAAACTAATCAGACCTTGGAAACTTATTTAAGATGTTTTGTTTCTGCTGATCAGGATGACTGGGTGACTTTTTTGCCGTTGGCCGAGTTTGCCCTTAATAATCGGGCTAGTTCTGCTACTTTGGTTTCGCCTTTTTTTTGCAATTCTGGTTTTCATCCTCGTTTTTCCTCGGGTCAGGTTGAGCCTTCTGACTGTCCTGGGGTGGATTCTGTGGTGGATAGGTTGCAACAGATTTGGAACCATGTGGTGGACAATTTGAAGTTGTCACAGGAGAAGGCTCAGCGCTTTGCCAACCGCCGTCGCGGTGTGGGTCCCCGACTTCTTGATGGGGATTTGGTATGGCTGTCTTCTCGGTATGTTCCTATGAAGGTTTCCTCTCCTAAATTCAAGCCTCGCTTCATCGGTCCTTATAAGATTTTGGAAATCCTTAACCCAGTGTCATTTCGTTTGGACCTCCCAGCGTCGTTTGCCATTCATAACGTGTTCCATAGGTCTTTGTTGCGGAGGTATGTGGTGCCTGTCGTTCCTTCTGTTGAACCCCCTGCTCCGGTGCTGGTTGAGGGCGAATTGGAGTACGTGGTGGAGAAGATCTTGGATTCTCGTATTTCTAGACGGAGGCTTCAGTATTTGGTTAAGTGGAAGGGCTATGGTCAGGAGGATAATTCCTGGGTTGTCGCCTCTGATGTTCATGCGGCCGATTTGGTTCGTGCCTTCCATGTGGCCCATCCTGATCGCCCTGGGGGTTTTGATGAGGGTTCGGTGACCCCTCCTCAAGGGGGGGTACTGTTGTGAACTCTGTTTTTGGGCTCCCTCTTGTGGTCACAACTGGTACTGTGTGAGTGCTGTCTTTGGGCTCCCTCTGGTGGTTCTTTGTGTCAGTCTGCAGGTCTAGGCTGGATCAGCTGTCTCGTTATCTCTTAGCTGGTTTCCTATTTAGTTCACCTGGACTCTCAGTTGTTGCCTGCTGTCAATGTCTTCAGTGCTATTTTGGAGCTCTCCTGCAGTCCTTCGTTATTAGTCTCTTCAAGAGAAGCTAAGTTTTGCTTGGTTCATTTTTTGACCATCAGTGGTCATATGTTTCTTGGTTTATTTTT
The DNA here is from genome assembly GCF_051348905.1 of Ranitomeya variabilis. NCBI lineage: Eukaryota > Metazoa > Chordata > Amphibia > Anura > Dendrobatidae > Ranitomeya > Ranitomeya variabilis. Next base: position 235,398,113 of record NC_135234.1, read on the forward strand.
GTTTTCTTGTCCAGCTTGCTAATATGTGATTTCCTTGCTTGCTGGTAGCTCTAGGGGGCTGAGTTTCTCCCCTCACACCGTTAGTTGGTGTGGGGGTTCTTGTATTCTCAGCGTGGATATTTTGCATAGGGTTTTTTACTGACCGTACAGTTCCCTATCTGTCTTCTGCTATCAAGTATTAGCGGGCCTCATTTGCTGAATCTGTTTTCATTTCTACGTTTGTGTTTTCCCCTTACCTCACCGTTATTATTTGTTGGGGGCTTCCTATATCTTTGGGGTGATTTCTCTTGAGGCAAGTGAGGTCTTTCTTTCCCTCCAGGAGTAGATAGTTTCTCAGGCTGCGTCGAGACATCCAGGAATTTAGGCACGTTCACCGGCTACCTTTAGTGTGTTGGTTAGCATCAGGTTTGCGGTCAGTCCAGTTACCACCTCCCTAGAGCTCGTGTTTATGTCATAAACTTAGCTAGTCCGTTTTGTGATCCTCAGCCTTTAGGATCATAACACCGCCCAAAACAGCTCGAATTTGAAATTGGCGAACAGTTCGACTCGAACACCGCTCATCTCTACTGTTTATCACTCATGGTAATTCTGCTTCATGTCACCTATCTTATCCATGTTTTTTTTTTTTTTTTTTCTGTGCTATGTTGTGCATAAATATGTGATTCTTCAGAATTTCTTTTAGCCTTTGCCTGATGAAGAGACCTGTGTAGTCTTGAAAGCTTGCAATTTGTTACCATCTTTTCAGTTAGCCATTAAAAGGTATCAACCACTGAGGACTCTCACTTCTAAATATTTTTCTGGCAGCTTTTGAGCTTTGAGACCTACTGCCTCTTTTCTTGACCTCCAACGGGTGTCACTTAGACCATGTAAAGACCTTCTAACTACATCAAGCAAGGCGCTCCATCCAGAGCAGCCATCAGGGCATTGCTCACCGGGCCCAAGGGGCAATATTCGGCCTTTCACTAATAACTGAACAGCCGTCCTCGGACACAAGTTCAGTTGAAATCTATTGCCGTGCATATAAGGGGAAATAATGGATACATATGGGGCCAGGATGAGGGACATACAGGTGCTTCTCACAAAATTAGAATATCATCTAAAAGTTAATTTATTTCAGTTCTTCAATACAAAAAGCGAAACTCATATATTATATAGAGTCATTACAAACAGAGTGATCTATTTCAAGTGTTTATTTCTGTTAATGTTCATGATTATGGCTTACAGCCAATGAAAACCTAAAAGCTATTATCTCAGTAAATTAGAATAGTTAACAAAAAACACCTGCAAAGGCTTCCTATGCATTTAAAAAGGTCCCTTAGTCTGTTTCAGCAGGCTCCACAATCATGGGGATGTCTGCCGACTTGACAGATGTCCATAAGGCAGTCATTGACACACTCCACAAGGAAAGAAAATTTTGCATTTCAGATCTACATGTAGATGGTAGGCTGCATGATTGCATGATGCGACCATACAGCCTGACATTCAGCAGAGACACTGCTCAGTGTCTTGCAATGAACTCCTGTAACCTCTCTGATGTCACCGTGAGTGTGAGAAAGTTCTCATGCTCATGGTGCCATCAGAAAGCTCCTGGGAGTTCACAGCCAATAAATTCACATCACCTAACTGACGCTGACTCATTGTCTCACTCTCGCCTCCGTTCCTCACTTCCTGCTTCAGTTGCTGATGCTCAGAGTGCGCACACTGCATGCAGATCCCCTGGAACTATGCTTAGGGTGTGTGGTCCCTTGCTCTTAACTGGACAGCGTATGCTGTCCTAAAGTATCCCCAGCTAATGACTGGGAGGCACTCATTATTTAAGGCATCTCGACCTGAAGGGAGGTGCCTATGCAATGTTGTAAGTTTGTTCGTAAACACTCTTGTTAGTTCTCAGGTCTCAATGCTAGTACTCCTGTATACCTGGTGCTCTATAAGTTATGCCTGCCTGCCTGTCTATCAGCCATGCCCACCTGCCTGTTTTTCAGTCGGTACAGCTGCACCTGCCAGTGCTCATCTCTCTGTCAGTTGGTCCAGGAAGAAAGGTTTTCGATGAGCCCAAAGGTGCATCCTCAGTGGCCCCTTCTCTCCTCCATCTGCATCAGGGAAACCTCACAGTGGGCCAGTACGCGGTACATTTTCATACAATCTCGTCTGAACTCACCTGGAATAACGAGGCTATAGTGGCCACCTTCTTAAAGGGCCTTTCTGGGAAAATCAAAGATGAACTGGTCGGTTGTGACATACCCTCCTCTCCATCACTGTCTCTGACTGTAGCTGTTTCCTGTGGTGATGTCTGTTTTGTGGAATCAGCCTACCTGAACTCTGGGTGTGCAGGTAATTTCATCCAACAGGCCCTCGAGGAGCGAGTTAAGATCCCGGTCCAACATCTACAAGTTTCGTTGGTGGTTTCATCGGTGGATGGAAGACCCCTCTCCGAGGCTGTCTTTTCCATCACCTAACCAGTGGAATTTTGGGTAGGAATGCTGCACTCAGAAAAAAATTCCTCTTTATGTGTTGTCTGGTTTGAATCTTCTTCTGTTCCTAGGTCTGCCATGGCTGCAAAAATACGAGCCTGGACTGGAAGCCTAGAGAAGAACTTCGCTGGGGTCAAGTCTGTTACATGAGTTGCCTTGCTCCAGTTCATCCTGCCCCAACCTCCGACTTCCCCCGCTAATTTGCCCAGTAGAGCCTGGTGCATATTGAACGTATGCAAACATCTCTGACAAGAAAGAGGCTAAGACTTTGCCATCTCATAGGCCGTATGACTGTCCGATTGACCTTCTGCCTGGTGCATCTCCTCCACAAGGCCAAATCTATCTCCTGTCACAGGCTGAGACTCATGCCATGTCTGAGTACATAGAAGAGAATCTTGCCAGGGGATTTATTCAGAAATTTTCCTTCCCGGCTGGAGCAGGGTTCTTCTTCGTGAAATAAAAGTATGGTTGTCTTGCACCCTGGATTGACTATAGTGGCATTAACCAAATCAAGGCTAAAAATAAGTATCACCTGCTTCTCAACTCTGAGATGTTTGATTGCCTTAAGGGTTCCATAGTCTTCACGAATCTCGACTTACAGGGGGCATATAACTTGATTTGGATTAGCCATGGAGATAAATGGAAGACAGCCTTTAACACCCGTGACTGCCTTTACGAGTATCTCATCATGAGATTTGGGCTATGTAATTATGTAATGTTCCAGCCATCTTCCATGAACTGGTAAACAACATCTTCCGGGACCTCCTCTACATGTGTGTGGTAGTGTACCTAGACGACATCTTGGTATTCTCTCTTGATCTTCAAACACATAGGAGGGATATTCACCAGGTTCTGCTAAGTTTAAGAATGAACCCTCTGTATGCCAAATGCGAAAAATGCGAGATTGGCTTGAAGATGGACCCCGAGAAGGTAAGCGCCGTAATGAAGTGGCCCAGTCCAGACAGTCTTAAGGCTATCCCGCGGTTTCTTGGGTTTGGAAATTACTATCCCCAATTTATTCCACATTTTTCCTCTCAGACCGCTCCTATTTCTGTCCTGACCCACAAGGGATCAATACTAAGGAGTGGACTCCAGAAGCAAAAGACGCCTTTGCATCCCTCAAGCGAGCTTTCTCCTCGGCTCCTGTGCTGCATCATCCAGACCATAACAAACAATTCTTTCTGGAGGCAGATGCTGCTTCCTCAGGGACTGGTGCTGTTCTTACTCAGAAGTCTTCATCTGGCAGCATGCTTCTTCTCTATGATCTTCTCTACAATGCAATTACTCTATTGGCGATAGAGAACTGCTCGTGATCAAGCTGGCTCTGGAAGAGTGCCGATACTTGCTCGAAGGAGCAATGTACCCTGTAGTTTTATACACTGATCACAAGAATCTTGCCTATCTGCAATCTGCACAGACCCTTAACCTTCGACAAGATAGGTGGTCTTTATTCTTCTCTCGATTCAACTTCACTCTCAATTCTCGGCCTGCTGATAAAAATATCAAGGCAGAAGTGCTTTCCAGATTCTTCCAGGCCTCCGACCAGGAGGAGGAGCTTAAACACATCATAGAGCCCTCCAAAATAATTATGGTCGCTCCATTGGACCTGTCCCGTCTTCTCGCCAGTAAGACTTTCATAGCTGAACCTTATAGGAAGCGGGTTCTTTTCATCTAAACAAGGGGGACATGCCAGACAGAAGAAGACAGCTCTCCTCATTTCTCGACACTATTGGAGGCCAACCCTGCGTTGATACATTGCGGATTTTGCCTCTGCCTATCCCTCACATGCCCAAAACAAAACCCTCAAAGCAACTTCTGACCGGTCGGTTGCTTCTCTGGTCCATGCCATCTGCTCCCTGGCACCTATGGATTTTATCACTGATCTGCCAGTATCTACTGGTAATACTGTTATTTGGGTAGTTGTGGATTGCTTCCCCTAGATGGCCCACTTCATTTTGCTATCCCATCTTCCATCTGGACCAGTGCTGGCAAAACAATGTATTCTTCGCATTTTCCCCTACTATGGCCTATTGCTCCACATTGTCTCTGATAGAGGCGTCCAGTTTCCCTTTCAATTCTGGAGTTTCTGGCAATTTGTTTTAAATTAGGGCATCCAGCATTTGGCAAATACTCTAATGTAAAACAAACAGACCTCCAATATAAATAAAGGGATAGGTCTGATGGTTTTTGCATCCATCATGCGACAAATACAGCTTGCACAAAATTGATGGTGGTTCTGGTTATGTATTCCAGTTCTGGTAAAATATTCATGTAGTGATGGTTGTTCTGATGCTGTATTCATGTAGTGATGATGATATATTCATCACCAGAACCATCATCAGTACATGAATACGAAGCCAAAATCAACATCAGTACATAATTAGAGAACCAGGGCCATAAACATGGCACCAGAAACATCATCAGTAAATAAATACATCACCAAAACTACCATCAGTACATGAATGTCACCAGAACCACCATCAGTACATGATTACATCACTAAATCTGCCATCAGTTCATGAATACATCAACAAAACCACAATTAGTACATGAATGCATCACTAGATCTGCATCAGTAGATGCCCCTGATGAAGGACATCCTAAACGCGCATCGGGGCGACGCGCCAGCCCCAGTAGCTGTCTTATGCCACTCACTTGAGGTATTTATCGTAACCTTGGCATATATTATTTGGCTGATATATTTAGTCACCTTTTATAATATATTACATACAAATGACCACATGTGGTCCAGCTAGCTGGTTTTGTTATACATGGTGCAATAATCATTGCGATATTTAGAGATACTTGTGACTGGCTTATAATGTGTTCACCACGAGGTGGGTCCTTTTTATATTGAATAATATGTGTATAGCCCGTTTGCTACCCGGGCTGGGGTGTTTGTCTTTTCTGCATGATTGCCATAGCGGCTACATTGTCTATGTCTCGTTCCTGTTGTTTCACCTGTATGATATTTAATGTTTAAAAAAGCATGTTTTTTTGGACTTTTGGGTCGTTTTCATGTTTGTGGTCTCCACATCGTCCTTGTACCTGCATCAGTACATGAATACATCAACAGACCCATCATCAGTACTTGACTATGTCACCAGTACCACCATCAGCAAATCAATACGTCACCAGAAACTGCATCAGAACATTAATATATGACCAGAACCACCATAAGTACAAGAATACAGCTCTGGCAAAAATTAAGAGACCACAGCAAAATGTTCAGTTTATCTGATTTTTCTCTTTATAGGTATATTTTTGAGTAAAATAAAAATTGTTCATTTATTCTATAAACTTCTGATAACATGTCTCCGAATTTGCAAGCAATAAATTTTGTATTTTTTTTTTCTGAAAAGGAGAAATGGTGAAAATTGAAAAAAAAAAGTGCTTTCAGATGCCAAATAATGAAAAGAAAACAAGTTCATTATCATTTAGAAACAACAATACTAATTTGTTTAAACTGAGATAGTTTAACTCAGAGAGCGTTCAGAAATCAATATTTTGTGGAATAACCATGATTTTTAGTCACAGCTTTCATGCGTCTTGGCATGCTTTCCACCAGTCTTTCACACTACTTCTGGAGCCAATATTTAAGCAATTCTTCTTTGTTTGATGGCTTGTGACTATCCATCATCCTCTTAATTATATTCCAGAGGTTTCACACTTCATTACATTCCAGAGATTACCATCCTTGGCCACCCTTTTCTGAGCTGGAGATTGTATATAAAGCTCCCCCAAACTGGTGTTCTACTGGTTGGGCCCAGTGATGTTGTCTGCCCTTACTCACACTGAGGCCAACATTGACACATGGTAAGGTTTTTAATATTAGACAGTGTAGGACTGTCCCGATCAGAATTACCGTGACGTGGTGGAATGGCTTTTATGCTATTTTTGATCAAAAACAGTCCATTTCGTAAATTGATGAAAATAAACTAATAACATATTTTTATTAATCATTCTTACTTTGCAACATTTTTTGCACACACCTACCTAAAACTTTTGCATAGGATTGTATTTGTCTATAAGGCTGTTGAGCTTGGGTCAATGAATCCATGGATGGTACATACATCATAGTCTGTGACACATGCATGTGTGAATGCAGCCTTTTTGTGGTGATAAACAGACCTGATACCGTCTCACTCACATAGAGTTTAATGAATAGGGCCATACAATTGTGGCTGCACTCACCAAATGGATCTCAGAGAAGGAAGAGACATTTTAGCATTTCTCTGGTCATAAATGTCTAAATAGAGAATACTCCTTAACCCTTTAATGCCAGGTGCTCTACATTTTTAACATTGGAAATCTGCTCTTAAGGACATGTGTCATAATTGAATGGAAGAAGGCATTCTGTCTGTGTCACGCTGACAGCTCTAATGCATTGCAATGTACAGTAGGGGAAATAAGTATTTGATCCCTTGCTGATTTTGTATAATTTTAAGGTAGTTTAATTTTAACATTGAGAGATAGAATATCAAAAATAAAATCCAGAAAATCATATTGTATACAGGGTGGGCAGGGGTGGGCTGGGCCGGGTGGCATAAATACATATGCCCCCCGGGCCGGTGTCTAAGCAGCTGCACAGGGCCGCTGGAGGGCTGGCAGTGACTGTAATACATAGCACACCTGTAGTGCACGGTGGTGTCATCCTGCCAGCAGCCCTGACATGCAGGCTGCAGGGGTATGTGATGAGCAAGCTCCTATGTGCCACTGCCACTCTGAGGGAGAGAGCCAACAGCCAAGATGACAGGTCAGCATACCGGCCTGTGTGTGCATGGAGCTTCGGCTTCTCCTGCTCTTATCTGCTATCCCGGCAGAGAAGGAGAGATGGGGGAGGTGCCGGGACAGTGCAGAGCTGTGAGCAGGAGAAACTGAAGAGCTGCACATGGACATCAGCCGCCCCTGCACCACAGAGGAGAGTGTGTGATGTGTGTATGAGGTAACTGGTGTGTGTGTGAGCTGTGTGTGTGAGCTGTGTGTGTGTGAGCTGTGTGTGAGCTGTGTGTGTGAGAGCTGTGTGTGAGCTGCATGCGTGTGTGAGCTGTGTGTGAGCTGCGTGTGTGTATGAGCTGCGTGTGTGTATGAGCTGTGTGTGTGTGTCATACAGTGGGGCCATGCATGTGCCTGTCATTATACAGTGGGGCTGTGTGTGTGTGTGTGTCATTATACAGTGGGGCTGTGCGTGTGTGTGAGCTGTGTGTGTGAGCTGTGTGTGCATGTGAGCTCCGTGTGTGAGCTGCGTGCGTGTGTGTAAGCTGCATGCGTGTGTGTAAGGTGCATGCGTGTGTGTGAGCAGCGTGTGTGTGTGAGCTGCGTGTGTGTGAGCTGCGTGTGTGTGAGCTGCGTGCGTGTGTGTAAGCTGCGTGCGTGTGTGAGTTGCGTGTGTGTGAGCTGCGTGTGTGTGAGCTGTGTGTGTGAGCTGCGTGCGTGTGTGTGAGCTGCATGTGTGTGTCATTATACAGTGGGGCCATGCGTGTGCCTGTCATTATACAGTGGGGTTGTGCATGTGCCTGTCATTATACAGTGGGGCTGTGCGTGTGCCTGTCATTATACAGTGGGGCTGTGTGTGTGTGTCATTATACAGTGGGGCTGTGTGGAGCGCCCCCACACCGCCGCAGGGCCGAGGGGTACCCGGAGCCGGGCCTCTGAGTCTCTGCTCTGGGGTTGTCACGGTGGCTAGACCCGGTCCGTGGCCCTGTCTGTCAGTGGGGGACGTCCGGTGCAATAAGTGGTGGTGTAGCAGTGCAGTTGTGGGGTGCAGGTCGCGGTAAATAACGAGGACACCAGGTTGCAGTCTCTTTACCTCTTTACTGAAGATCTCTGAGTCCTCAGTCCAGAATACGGTTTACCAGGCTGCGCAAGTCCGGCCGGTCCAATGGCACCTCCAGAGTTCTCTTCACAGGTGGAAATCTGTGCCTTCCTGCTTGCGCTATGTGTTGTGGTCCTTCCCTGCTGTGCTTACGGAAAGTCCCCACAACTGTTGTGTCTGTTTCTTAAGTTCCCTCACAACTCGACTAGATGATGTTCTGCTAATCCTCCGTCCCTCCCTGAGGTTCGGGTAGGAACGGCACCCGTTTGACGGGTAGGCTCGGAGCTCTTCCGGGACCCTAGAGACGCCCCTCTCCACAAGTTGCCCCCCAAGACTTCATAGGTGATTTGAGTTAGACAGCCCGCCTGAGACTGACTGTCCTGCCGCTGTTTAGAGTATTGCTTGAAGCTGTATGTTATAATACTCTCTCGGCGTTCCGGCCACCGGTTGTGCGCCTCAGTAGGATGTTGCCTCGGTCTTACAGCACGACTCCTACTGGTATTCTCCTATTGCGATGATCTCGTTTCTCACTCAGCACAATCTATTTCGCTTCTGATCCCTCCTTGGGCACCGCCGCTATCCTGAGCAGGCACGGTCCCGTTACGTTCGTTCAAGTTGCCAAGCCTCTGTCAGGATCCCACCCCTGACAGAGACCCTACTGTATCTTCCCCCACAACACCCTCTGCCACAAGTTGTTGCCTGGTTCCAACCCAGTCAGCTTCTGACTAACTTCCTGCCTGACCCCCAGTTTACCCACTATGGTGGGGAGTGGCCTAATGAATAGAACCCTTAGCTCCCCCCGGAGGCCCGGCTGTGAAATGTATTGGTGTCTGTGATACCCGATCAGATGAACTCCTTCAGTGCCATCAGACGTACCATAGCTCCCCATAGTGGCGGAGCCACAGTACTGCAACGACCAGGACTCTGGGGCGCTGCATGTGCGTGTGTGTCATTATACAGTGGGGCTGTACATGTGCGTCATACAGTGGGGCTGTGTGGGTATGTCATTATACAGTGGGGCTGTGCGTGTGTGTGTGAGCTGCGTGTGTGTGAGTTGCGTGTTTGTGTGAGCTGCGTGTGTGTGTGAGCTGCGTTTGTGTGTCATACAGTGGGGCCGTGCATGTGCCTGTCATTATACAGTGGGGCTGTGTGTGTGTGTCATTATACAGTGGGGCTGTGCATGTGTGTGTGTCATTATACAGTGAGGCTGTACGTGTGTGTCATTATACAGTGGGGCTGTGTGGGTATGTCATTATACAGTGGGGCTGTGCATGTGTGTGTCATTATACAGTGGGGCTGTGCATGTCATACAGTAGGGCTGTGAGTATGTGTCATTATATAGTGAGGCTGTGCATGTGCCTATCATTAAACAGTGGGGCTGTGCGTGTGCCTGTCATTATACAGTGGGGCTGTGTGTGTCATTATACAGTAGGGCTGTGCATATGTGTCATTACACAGTGGGGCTGTGCGTGTGCCTGTCATTATACAGTGGGGCTGGGCGTGTGTGTCATTATACAGTGGGGCTGTGGTGCTTGTGTGTCATTATACAGTGGGGCTGTGCATGTGCCTGCCATTATACAGTGGGGCTGTGTGTATGTCATTATACAGTGGGGCTGTGCATGTGTGTGTGTCATTATACAGTGGGGCTGTGCGTGTGTGTTTGTCATTATACAGTGGGGCTGTGCATGTGTGTGTCATTATACAGTGGGGCTGTGCGTGTGAGTCATAATGCAGTGGGGCTGTGTGTGTGTGTGTCATTATAGAGTGGGGATGTGTGTGCCTGTCATTATATAGTGGGGTTGTGCGTGTGTGTCATTATACAGTGGGGCTGTGGGTGTGTGTGTGTCATTATACAGTGGGGCTGTGTGTGTGTGTCATTATACAGTGGGGCTGTGCGTGTGTGTGTCATTATACAGTGGGGCTGTGCGTGTGTGTGTGTCATTATACAGTGGGGCTGTGCATGTGTGTGTCATTATACAGTGGGGCTGTGAGTTTGTGTGTGTCATTATACAGTGGGGCTGTGAGTGTGTGTGTGTCATTATACAGTGGGGCTGTGTGTGTGTGTCATTATACAGTGGGGCTGTGTGTGTGTCATTACACAGTGGGGCTGTGCGTGTGTGTGTGTGTGTGTCATTATACAGTGGGGCTGTGCGTGTGTCTGTCATTATACAGTAGGGCTGTGCGTATGTGTCATTATAAAGTGGGGCTGTGCATGTGCCTGTCATTATACAGTGGGGCTGTGCATGTGTGTCATTATACAGTGGGGCTGTGCATGTGCCTGCCATTATACAGTGGGGCTATGTGTGTATGTCATTATACAGTGGGGCTGTGCGTGTGTGTCATTATACAGTGGGGCTGTGCATGTGTGTGTCATTATACAGTGGGGCTGTGCGTGTGTGTCATTATGCAGTGGGGTTGTGCGTGTGTGTCATTATACAATGGGGCTGTGGGTGTGTGTATGTCATTATACAGTAGGGCTGTGTGTGTTTGTCATTATACAGTGGGGCTGTGCGTGTACCTGTCATTATACAGTGGGGCTGTGTGTGTGTCATTATACAGTGGGGCTGTGTGTGTGTGTCATTATACAGTGGGGCTGTGCGTGTGTGTGTCATTATACAGTGGGGCTGTGCATGTGTGTGTGTGTCATTATACAGTGGGGCTGTGTGTGTGTCATTATACAGTGGGGCTGTGTGTGTGTGTCATTATACAGTGGGGCTGTGAGTGTGTGTGTCATACAGTGGGGCTGTGAGTGTGTGTATGTCATTATACAGTGGGGCTGTGTGTGTGTGTCATTATACAGTGGGGCTGTGCGTGTGTGTGTCATTATACAGTGGGGCTGTGCGTGTGTGTGTCATTATACAGTGGGGCTGTGCATGTGTCTGCCATTATACAGTGGGGCTGTGCGTGTGTCTGTCATTATACAGTGGGGCAGTGCGTGTGTGTGTGTCATTGGTGCATTCACTCTGTGTCATTCTATGGACTGCAGACTTGTGCTTCTCACATTGCTCGCAGTGCTGTGGTCATTTGGCGGGTGTGTGGCTGTAAGTTTGTGATTTGCATACATGCGGTCACATGCCGACTAGACTTGCATGGCCTAATGCAACTGTATTGAACAAGGCCCAAAACAGTCTAGTCGAAATGTGGTTGGGAATATATATATCGCATGCTTGCAGTCACAAGACCAGTTTATTCTTTCATGAGTTATTTACAAGTTTCTCTTTGTTTACAGCCATTGACATGTCACAGAGGCTAACACGTGAGGAGCGGATAGAAATTGTGTCAATGTCTGGTGAATGCAGTACCCGGGTCACTGCAGCAGATTTCAATGCAAGACACCCTATGCAAGAAAACCGTCACCATTCCCATTGTAAATAACTCATGAAAGAATAAAGTTACGTTAAAACCAAGCACACCATTGTTTTTCTTGTGAAATTCTCAATAAGTTTCATGTGTCACATGACCCTCTTCCCATTGGAAAGGAAAGTTGAATTCAAAATTTCCGACTTCAAAATGGCCACCATGGACACCACCCATTTTGAAAAGTTTTCCCCCCTCCCATATACTAATGTGCGCAAATAAGAAGTAGATATCACCAATTGTTCCCATTTTATTTAGGTGTATCCATATACATGGCCCACCCTGTAAATTATATATATTTATTTGCATTTTGCAGTGAGAAATAAGTATTTGATCCCCTACCAACCATTAAGAGTTCTGGCTCATACAGACCAGTTCGACACTCCTAATCAACTTTGTTACCTGCATTGAAGGCAGCTGTCTTACATAGTCACTTTTATAGGGTAGCTAGAAGGAATATAGAGCGCAAATAGGGTCTTATCCGAGAAAAAAGGGAATATTCGTGAGAGATAGTATGAATTCACTCACCTATTATGGTTGTGTAAGGCACAACCACTGCACTTAGCATTGGCGGCTGCTGCAAGCCCCGGTGTGACGATCCTTTGCTAGGTGAAGAGAATGGGGCATCAGACTGCGCTGCTCACCTGTCAGGATAATGTACCAGAGAAGTCCAAGTAGATGTAATAGAAAATAGACTTTATTTCTACGCGTTTCGTGGTGATCACACCACTTCCTCAGGACAGTCCCTGTCCACAGACTCAATTAATCAGTCAGACTCTAAGCTCTACAACATGGGTAAAACTAAAGAGCTTTATAAGGATGTCAGGGACAAGATCACAGACCTGCACAAAACTGGAATGGGCTACAAAAACAATAATAAAAAAGCTATAGCTGACTGAAACAGGCGATGCAAAAAAAAAAATTCTATAAAACTGCTTTTGTTGTGTGAAAGCATAAAACAAATAAAAAAATGTAAATATAGTATTGCTGTAATCATACTTAATAAACTGTCTTATCACTTTTAACACACGGTAAATGAAAACAACACAAAACAATTCCTAAATTGCTATTTTTGCCAATGCTGCCTCCCAAAAATCACAATAAAAAGTGACCAAAAATGTTATTTGCCCAAAAATTGTACCAATAATATCTCCAAATAATCCTGCAAAAAAACAAGCCCTCACATGGCTCTCATGTTAGAAAAATTATAGCTTTTAACCCCTTTAGCCCCGAGGGTGGTTTACACGTTAATGACCGGGCCAATTTTTACAATTCTGACCACTGTCTTTTTATGAGGTTATAACTCTAAAACGCTTCAACGGATCTTGGCGATTCTGACAATATTTTCTCATGACATATTGTACTTCATGATAGTGGTAAAATTTATTCGATATAACTTGCGTTTATCTGTGAAAAAAATGGAAATTTGGTGAAAATTTTGAAAATTTTGCAATTTTCCAACTTTGAATTTTTATGCCCTTAAATCACAGAGATATGTTACGCAAAATACTTACAGTAATAAGTAACATTTCTCACATGTCTACTTTACATCAGCACAATTTTGGAACCAAAATTTTTTTTGGTTAGGGAGTTATAAGGGTTAAAAGTTGACCAGCAATTTCTCATTTTTACACCACCATTTTTTTTTTAGGGACCACATCTCATTTGAAGTCATTTTGAGGGGTCTATATGATAGAAAATACCCAAGTGTGAAGCCATTCTAAAAATTGCACCCCTCAAGGTGCTCAAAACCACATTCAAGAAGTTTATTAACCCTTCAGGTGTTTCACAGGAATTTTTGGAATGTTTAAATAAAAATGAACATTTAACTTTTTTTCACACAAAATTTATTTCAGCTCCAATTTGTTTTATTTTACCAAGGGTAACAGGAGAAAATGGAGCCCAAAAGTTGTTGTACAATTTGTCCTGAGAACGCTGATACCCCATATGTGGGGGTAATCTACTGTTTGGGCGCATGGCAGAGCTCGGAAGGAAAGGAGCGCCATTTTACTTTTCAATGCAAAATTGACTGGAATTGAGATGGGACGCCATATTGTGCTTGGAGAGCCCCTGATGTACGTAAACATTGAACCCCCCCACAAGTGACACCATTTTGGAAAGTAGACCCCTTAAGGAACTTATCTAGATGTGTGGTGAGCACTTTGACCCAACAAGTGCTTCACAGAAGTTTATAATGCAGAGCCGTAAAAATAAAAAATCATATTTTTTCACAAAAATGATCTGTTCGCCCCAATTTTTTATTTTCCCAAGGGTAAGAGAAGAAATTGGACCGCAAAAGCTGTTGTGCAATTTGTCCTGAGTACGATGATACCAAATATGTGGGGGTAAATGACTGTTTGGGCGCATGGCAGAGATCGGAAGGGAAGGAGCGCCGTTTGACTTTTTAATGCAAAATTGACTGGAATTGAGATGGGATGCCATGTTGCGTTTGGAGAGCCCCTGATGTGCCTAAACATTAAAACCCCCCACAAGTGACACCACTGTTTGGGTGCATGGCAGAGCTTGGAAGGGAATGCAGACTTAGATGGATTGGTCTGCAGGCGTCACGTTGCATTTGTAGAGCCCCAGTTTTGTATTTTCACAAGGGGAACAGGATAAATTGGAACCCAAAAGTTGTTGTCCAATTTGTCCTGAGTACGCTGATACCCCATATGTGGGGGGAACCACTGTTTGGGCGCATGGCAGAGTTTGGAAGGGAAGGAGCGCCATTTGGAATGCAGACTTAGATGGATTGGTCTGCAGGCGTCACGTTGCATTTGTAGAGCCCCTGATGTACCCAAACAGTAGAAACCCCCCACAAGTGACCCCATATTGGAAATTAGACCTCCCAAGGAACTTATCTAGATATGTTGTGAGAACTTTGAACCCCCAAGTGTTTCACTACAGTTTACAACGCAGAGCCGTGAAAATAAAAAATCTTTTTTTTCCCACAAAAATGATTTTTAGCCCCCCAAATTTTTATTTTCCCAAAGATAACAAGAGAAGTTGGACCACAAAAGTTGTTGTCCAATTTGTCTCGAGTACGCTGATACCCCATATGTTGGGGTAAACATCTGTTTGGGCGCACGGGAGAGCTCGGAAGGGAAGGAGCACTGTTTTACTTTTTCAACGCAGAATTGGCTGGAATTGAGATCGGACGCCAAGTCGCGTTTGGAGTGCCCCTGATGTGCCTGAACAGTGGAAACTCCTCAATTCTACCTGAGACCCTAATCCAAACACACCCCTAACCCTAATCCCAACGGTAACCCTAACCACACCCCTAACCCTGACACACCCAACCCTAATCCCCACCGTAAATGTAATCCAAACCCTAACCCTAACTTTAGCCCCAACCCTAACCCTAACTTTAGCCCCAACCCTAACCCTAACTTTAGCTCCAACCATAGCCCTAACCCTAGCCCTAGCCCTAATCCTAATGGGAAAATGGAAATAAATACATTTTTTTAATTTTATTATTTTTCCCTAACTAGGGGGTAATGAAGGGGGGTTTGATTTACTTTTATAGTGCTTTTTATATCGGATTTTTATGATTGGCAGCTGTCACACACTAAAAGATGTTTTTTATAGCAAAAAAGTTTTTGCGAGCTATAATTTTTCCATATTTTAGTCCACAGAGTCATGTGAGATCTTGTTTTTTGCGGGACGAGTTGACGTTTTTATTAGTAACATTTTTGGACACATGACAATTTTTGATCACTTTTTATTCCAATTTTTGTGAGGCAGAATGACCAAAAGCCAGCTATTCATGAATTTCTTTTGGGGGAGGCGTTTATACCGTTCCACGTTTGGTAAAATTGATAAAGCAGTTTTATTCGTCGGGTCAGTATGATTACAGCGATATCTCATTTATATCATTTTTTATGTTTTGGCGCTTTTATACGATGAAAGCTATTTTATAGAAAAAATAATTATTTTGGCATCGCTTTATTCTGAGGACTATAACTTTTTTATTTTTTTGCTAATAATGCTGTATTGTGGCTCGTTTTTTGCGGGACAAGATTACATTTTCAGCGGTACCATGGTTATTTATTTCCGTCTTTTTGATCGCGTGTTATTCCACTTTTTGTTCGGCGGTATAATAATGAAGCGTTGTTTTTTGGCTCGTTTTTGTTTTTTTTTTCTTACGGTGTTCACTGAAGGGGTTAACTAGTGGGACAGTTTTATAGGTTGGGTCGTTACGGACGTGGCGATACTAAATATGTGTACTTTTATAGTTTTTTTTATTTAGATAAAGGAACGTATTTATGGGAATAATATTTTTTTTTATTTATTTATTTAGGAATTTTTTTTTCTTTTACACATGTGGAAATTTTTGTTTTTACTTTTTTACTTTGTCCCGGGGGGGGACATCACAGATCTCTGATCTGACAGTTTGCACAGCACTCTGTCAGATCGGCGATCTTGCTTTCATTGCTGCAGGCTTACCAGCACCTGCTCCGTACCCGGAAGTAATCCCTGCAGGACCCGGATGCAGCCCCGTGGCCATTTTGGATCCGGGGCCTGCAGGGATAGGAGGTAAGAGACCCTCGCAGCAACGCGATCACATCGTGTTGCTCCGGGGGTCTCAAGGAAGCCCGCAGGGAGCCCCCTCCCTGCGCGATGCTTCCCTATACCGCCGGAATACTGCAATCATGTTTGATCGCAGTGTGCCGGGGGTTAATGTGCCGGGGGCGGCCCATGACCGCACCTGGCACATAGTGCCGGATGTCAGCTGCGATAGTCAGATGACACTCGGCCGCGCCCCCCCCCGTGAGCGCGGCCGATCGGCTATGACGTACTATCCCATCACTGGGAATTAAGTCCCAGGTCACCTTGACGGGATAGTACGTCATATGGGATTAAGGGGTTAAAATATGGATATGCAAAAAGTTTTTGTGCATTTTTTAGTGTTTGATAGTAGCAAAACCTAAAAAAAAATTGATATAAATATGATACTGCTGTAATGATACAGATCTGAGGAATAAAGTCTTATCATTTATACCTTAAGATGAAAAAAATAAATAAATCAAATTCTTGAACTGCTGTTGATTTTTTTCATTCTGCCTCAAAATAAAGCTCAGTTTACATTTAGGTTGCACTGTACGCTGAGTATTTACATTGGAGTTTACACGTAAATCCTGAAATAGAAAATCAGCAAAAATTACTGTTCCCTATAAGGAGGCAGATCGGGCTCATTTTAGATTCTGTTTGGCCTATGATCTGGTGGAGACCATCTTTTTAGGTGTCTTTTTAGGCTTGCACTAAACTCTGTTGTCTCAAAAGACATACATCACTGAACAGAGGCCAGACAGAGTCCATAGTATCTCTGCCAGCCTCTTAGTGAATGGATCCATCCGGAGTTTCACCTAAATAAAGTATTTTGGAGACATAGATGAAAATGCTAATGTCAGTGCTTAGCGTAGAGTACAGGATGAATGTGAACCGAGCCTTTGTACTCCAAAATGCTACCAGTAAAAGGTTAAACTCAAACCACAAAAAACATGTCCCCATTCAGGTCTGTCATCTGTTAACAGAAATATAAGAGGTTTCGATATTACTGGTGGCACATATGCTCTGAAAAAGCGCCATAGCTGCCCCCAAATGAAATCAAGTGATTTCTAAATCCCAATGCCCCCTCCCTTGTGATTCCGACAATGTGCTTAAACCGCAGTTGGCAACAGATTTTGGCATTATTCTAGAGAGGAGAGACAACCTAATTTAAATTTGGGGCTAAAGTAACATTTTGATGAAAAAAACGAATTTTTCATTGTTACGCTCTACTGTTTTAAAATTCTGTGAAGCACCTGTGGGTTGAAGATGCTCACCTTACCCCTACATAAATTGAGAGGGGTAAATTCCAAAGTAAGGTCACATGTTGGTGTTCACTGCTGTTTTGCCACCTCAGTGGCTCTTCAAACGCGACATGGGCTCTGCAGTTTAAAGAGGTCAAATCTTCACTCAAAATGGCAAATAGAGCTTTTTGCCTTCTAAGCCCTGCTGTGTGCCCAATCATTAATTTTCCCACACATATGGAGCATGAGCATATTCCTTTTGAAAATGAAAAATTTGGCACTAAGCCAAAATGAAAAATTATTGCTAAACTTTTAACTCTTCTTACTTCCTAGAATGAAAAACATATTATTCAAAAATGATTCTGACATAAAGAAGACATGTGGTAAGTGTTATGTGCTAGTTATTTTGTGAGGTATGACTGCATTTGTTTTAAGGGTATAACAATTCAAATTTCAAAAATTGCAACTTTTTACAAATTTTTGTAAAATTTAACAGATTTTCATAAATAAACACAAATCATAAATGTGTACAATGTGTCACAAAAAACTGTCTCAGAATCAGTGGGATTGTTGAAACATTCCAGAGTTATTACCACATAAAGTGACACTGGTCAGAATTAAAAAATTTGGCCTGGTCAGGAAGGTGAAAACAGGCTTAGGCGTAAAAGGGGTAAAAATCTCATTGAAAGCATGCCAAGTTATGTAAGTGCATGTATTTCTGCATGTGGCTCTCATACTGCATACTGTTTTGAAAATTTTGTTTTTATTTTTGCATCATTTGTATATCATTAACATATATTCAGATCCTGTGATTTCTATAATTCCACAACTTTTCCTTCTTGGTATTGCAATTTCAGTGTTGAGGAGAGCATATAGTGAATAGCGGCATATGAAATGCATCTGGAAAGAAGGATTGAAGCTAATGAACCAACAGGGAAAAACCTTTAACATACTTTTAGAATGAAGTTTATTTGCACTGTATAAAATATACCCTCTATGAATGCGAAAGATGTATTAAAAATAAACATTCACTTTGAGATAGAGGGGTCACATAATGCTTTACTCATTTGTTAACGTAAACTGCTCCTTTAAACAGGTTTCTCTTAGGGTGCTGCGGGTAGAGCTAAGCAGGTCTCAGTTTTACAGGTCTTGGCAAAGTTCTTGGAAAAAGCTGGTGCATGTCAATTACTGGAATTTTTAAACACAAATAATATTTTATGTGATCAGCCTGTTGGCTCTGAGCCCAAGCACAGCAATGGGGCCCACATATCAATGATTTACATAGTGTGTTCGAGGGGTTCAAGAGAAAAAAAGGACTTCATCTGCAATTCTCTATTGTATGTGTTGGTTACATTATGTTATACTACTAATTCATGCTGGCTCTTCTAATTACTACTACATAAAATCAAGTTTGTATAACAATTTCAGAACAATACATTTACTAACTTATCTAGTGTTAGTTTTCATACTGAATATGAACTTTAACATTTTGCTCAAGGTTGAGTAATAGTAAAACCGAGACATTTTTGTTACAGGGGTATTCCCACCTAATAGAGTGATGGCATACCTACAGTAAAGGCTATCTCTTTGTAGTGTCCTACCTCTGGGATCCCACTGATCCTCAGAATAAAAGTGTTACAGTGTTTCCTATTAAAGTTTTTCTTGCATATTGATGATCGTGGCCACTGGCTGTACATGAATCTGAATCTCCGCCATTCACTTGTATGGGCTTGTGCCACAGTTTTCTGTACACAAGGGAAAACAGTGAAGATGCCCCAGGATTCTCTAAATTCTTAAGGGTCTAAAAGGTCAGATCTTTAGAAAATGCTTGTGATTTTTTTTCACAAATCGTAAAGCACCTGTGCTTGTAGGAAGGTCAGTTTTTGAACCTCTAGACACTTTCACGGTGCTCCACACCTGGATGCTACAATGTCGCATTCAAAACACCATAACATTTAGTCCAGGTGAGTCACAAAGTGTGTGTGCCAATAGTCTACCTCCAGGCATCTGTGCAACAGTCTGTAACCACCAAACATCTGCACCAGATTCTGGACAGACAGACTCTGGTGCAGATGATTGGTGCCTACGGTCTATGGCACAGATTTTTAGAGGTAGCCTATCGGCACACTGCTTGGGATTTACAAAGCAACTCAATGTTACACTGTTATCAAACACTGAATACAATATACCGTAGGCTTGGGTCAGACTATTCTATGGTCCCACCTGCTTGGGTGAGGATGCGTGATGAGTCTTCCACTTGTCATCAGTAGAAATGTGTTAGAAGTATTCTACAAATACTCAGAATAGATACACAGGGATGCTCAGGAGGTGGTCCACAATCACTTGGAATACTGTAAGTGGTCTGCACCCTTACGATAGGATACACAGGTGCTCAGCCTTTGCTAGCTGGTCCAAATCCTTTCCAAAGAACACTGCTCCCACTGACAATATAGTGCACTCTCAAGCAAGGAGCGTGTTCCATGCCAAGCTATTGCATCCACACACAATTGGAAATGTTGTTTTCCCTACAGTGCCCACCTGTATAAAGTCATCATCATTAACTCTAAAGGGAAAGGCTTCCTGCACAAAACAGCAATGCAACATTGGCATGATAACATAGTAACATAACTTTCAGCTTAATACACTGCTGCGCCCCGAGGACCTCCTTACTTGCTGTATTCAAGCCATGTGTTGGTTCAGTCGCAGGCAGCAGAAATGTACTAGAAAGTTTTCTCTAGATTCTTGGTTAATGATCTCACTGTTGTTGTTTTAACAATGATATCTCTTCCTGATACACTAATTACCCACACTGTAATCCAAAGGAAAAATGAGTTGTAGCAATAATTTTCTGCCTGACTGCTGAAAGATTTGGCATGGAGGGGATAGGGTGCCGAGTTACTGAGCATACTTTGTCTTTTCCGTTTTAATTACTTTAGCTTTGCCATCTGCGTTGCTTTAGGATCAGATTAAATTTTCAGTACACTAATATCCTGTCATCTACATGCAATTTTCATGCAGGAATATACAAAACGTTCAGTGTGGTTACCTATGGATATTGTATGTACTGTTATGCTATGACCAAGAAAATTGATTAATGATGACCTATGACAGTAGAATCTATTGTGCAGCTGAGCCTAGGATTTCTGGGATGAAGGTATGTGCAAATTGTTTCATAAATCACCTTGTACCTTGATAAGGAGGCAGGATCCCCCCTCCGGACATATATGAGATAGAAGAACACATGTAAATACTAGTTTACCTTTTAATAATTTTGCAAAATGATAGTACATTTCAAGGAAAAAAAATCTGCAATCCTAAGAGCCAGAACTTTTTTATTTGCCTATTAAAGTGTAGTGGTAAACAGCAAATTAAAACATGGTGCAAAGCTGCATTTTTCCCAGCACGCTAATTTACACCACAGATTTCACCCATTACAGTATAGCTAAATTCACAGCAAATGCTCAAAAAAATCCACATTTTGCATGAATAGTTTGCAGTTGATTATTGTGAAATTGTGCCAAAATTTACCGTAGAAATTTCAACAGTAATTCTGCCTTGTTTCCATGTGGCTTAATGATAAGCTATGGGGTCAGTGGGAAACTTTCACGATCCCCCTTGAACTTTCACTGTGATGCTCAGTTGCTGCTGTTTTCTATGAAGAAGATGGCGCATTCTGCACTTTGTGCTGCAGCTCCTCCTTCCATTGTCTACTTGCTGCTGCCACTATGAAGTCTATAGTAGTAGTTCAGACCCTGTTGGGGTATGTGTTAAGGTACCGTCACATTAAGCGACGCTGCAGCGATATAGACAACGATGCCGATCGCTGCAGCGTCGCTGTTTTGTCGTTGTGTGGTCGCTGGAGAGCTGTCACACAGAGGGCTCTCCAGCGACCAACAATGCCGAAGTCCCCGGGTAACCAGGGTAAACATCGGGTTACTAAGCGCAGGGCCGTGCTTAGTAACCCGATGTTTACCCTGGTTACCAGTGTAAATGTAAAAAAAACCAAACACTAAAAACTTACATTCCGGTGTCTGTCGCGTCCCCCGGCGTCCGTTTCCCTGCACTGTGTAAGCCGGTCGGCGCTGACACAGTGCAGGGAAGCGGACGCCGGGGGACGCGACAGACATCAGAAGGTGAGTATGTAGTGTTTGTTTTTTTTTACATTTACAATGGTAACCAGGGTAAATATCGGGTTACTAAGCGCGGCCCTGCGCTTAGTAACCCGATGTTTACCATGGTTACCAGTGAAGACATCGCTGAATCCGCGTCACACACACCGATTCAGCGATGTCAGCGGGTGATCCAGCGACGAAATAAGGTGCTGGCCTTCTAGCTCCGACCAACGATGTCACAGCAGGATCCAGATCGCTGCTGCGTGTCAAACACAACGATATCGCTATCCAGGACGCTGCAACGTCACGGATCGCTATCGTTATCGTTGTTAAGTTGTTCAGTGTGAAGGTACCTTTAGGGTGGACAGAAAGAAGAAACATACTCATTTCTATGGTAAAGTGACTTGCTCTGCATATGTTCTATCTTTTGAGCTTCAGGTTTCCAAAGACACCAAGCGGTTAAAAGAAGTGACCTGACCATTCTCTGGACACTGCTCTGAAGATGCCCTACACTTTGCAAAACAAGTCAGCGGAAAGGCTAAAAAGATACCTGGAAAATGCCCAGACTTTTTTTGAGAAATTTGCCAGTGTTTTTCTTTGAAAAACTGCTAGTGATTTTGTCATTGTTGAATGGAGTAAAAAAAAAAAGTGGAAAAAGGCAGTAAGACAAAAACTAAAAAAGACTAGAAAAAATACTGATGGCCAAAAACTTTGAAAAAGTGCTTAGGAAACTGCCAAAAAAAATGTTGAAAAAGATGTTTCCGGAAAAAGCTACTGCTGTTATTTCCTGAATTGTCTTCCTATTGAAAAATGTGAAGTTGCACAAAAATGTTACACTTTTGGTATTTTAATGATCGTTTGCAGCAAATCCACCAAAATTGGTAGAGTTTGTTAGGAGCTATGGTAGGAAGGAGCGTGACGATGTCTGTCCATCAAATTCAGCTAAAGTGGCAGAGTTTTTTATGACAGTAATGGTATTCCAGTTTGTGACTGGAGTAACATTTCTGGCCAGCCATACAGAGGCGAATGCCACTGAGATGATGCTCTGAATTAATCAAAGGGGTATTCCCATTTCCAAGATCTGACTCAATATGTAGTAGGTGTATTAGTAGTAATGTTAGTAAATATCTCCAATTAGAAATGTAGTATAGTTCTTCTGATTCACTATGTCTCTTTCCTCA
Source organism: Ranitomeya variabilis (assembly GCF_051348905.1). NCBI lineage: Eukaryota > Metazoa > Chordata > Amphibia > Anura > Dendrobatidae > Ranitomeya > Ranitomeya variabilis. The sequence goes on from NC_135234.1 coordinate 235,420,841, forward strand.
TGTGCAGGTATTGCAGGACCTTAGCTATCCATGGTTATGACCACTAGCAGCTAGCTAACTGTCACTATATGAGTGGTCATAACCATGGATACCTAAGGCCCTGCAATGCCTGCACATGAGGAAAGAGACATAGCAAATCAGAAAAACTATACTACATTCCTAACAAGAGGTATGTGCTTATATTATTACCATACCTACTACATATTGTGATAGGATCTTGGGATGAGAATACCCCTTTAAGTGGCTGGCACGTCTTAATGAATTTGGCGCATTGTACTACAGCAATAACATTGTCCTGCACCTTTTTACTATAAAGTAAGACAAACTAATAAGTAGTGTAAACTTAGATTTGACAGTCTAAAAAATATGCCACATTTATCAAACATCATGAAACACCATAATCAACGTGACACCGTCTAGTTTTCACTAACAAACTATATTGATAAATCTGCTCCGATGTTCCTAGTGCTGTAGTATGAACAGAGGAAGCAAAAACCCACGAATGAGAATATAGAGAATTATAAAATAATTATTACTAACAATAATTTTCATAATGCACATTAGAAATACCTTTAGATTAGACCAGGAAACTTTACTATGCAATTTATCCTTGAACTATATCATTAAATTGTGTTGCCTAGATAAATAGATATCATTTTGTCGCTTTGCAGTCTGTCCATGTTTACAATATTCACCTTAATAATCTATAATTAATCCATAATTAATAATCCATGATTCTTCATGAGCTGTCATCAGGGGCTGCACATCCTCTTTTGGCCACTTTTATTCATATTTGTTGTTTTACTCCAATCTATACAATACAATTGTATAGCATTTTGGAAATAGATGGCAATGATAGCAGACAGTTCACTGGTGTTATAATGAGTCTGCCAGTTTGTCAGCAGGATGAAGTTCATTTTATAACTACATGGTCTTTGTTCAATAATATAGTACTTATTTTTAGCCCACAAAAATCTCTGCTTGGTCTGAATTGCAGTAAGCCTTCTGGCTAACGAACTGTGTCAAATGTAAGAAAATTAACAAGCTTCTTAAATTTGACACAGCTGCCAGAACGCACAGTGCCGGCACCCTTTCTTTGTCTTCATACATGAGCACTTTGCAAAAATTAGAAAGGTGATATTTTAGGTAGAACAACAATGAGATGATAGCTCGTTCTCCTCTGCTCTATCGACCATGCTAATTGTGTACAATGTTATGATTACTAGCATTATATCTGTCCTCGGTAGAGATGAGTGAATACATTTGTGTGGAACTGATTTCTGCATGAATTTTACAAAAATAAAAAGAATTTTGCCTGATCGGCTCATCTCTAGACCCCTGTAAAAATATCCTTTAGAAGATTTGAAAGGACTTATAATTATGGTGCTTGAACCCTCTAGGTTCAAGCAACATATTGTAATCCGACTTCTTATATTTTATTATTATTATTATTATTCTCCGCGTTTTCCGCAATTAATGCGGCCCGAACCGCTCGTTATTATTCTACTTTTTCTCCGCGTTTTTTGCAATTAATGCTACCCGAACCGCTCGGCGCAGAGACCCCGTTCAAGCGGCGTTTCGAAGCCCTCGGTGGGGACAGGTGTGCTATGTATTTTTGGAGTCGATCCGATTTGTAGTTTAAAAAAAAAATTAAATTTTAAGCTAAAATTTTCCCATAGGAATTAATGGCGAGCTTTCCATGACCCCCAACTGACATGGATTAAAGCCACAACGCAGGTGCACTGACCTTACAAACATGGCAGCAATGCAAATGTAAGGTGTCCATTTTAGGACATGATCATTTATCAAAGTCAAACATCAGAACAATGTGACTCTGACTCATGACTCTGACTCGTGGCCAAAGTGGCTACCGAGGTGCGGAATGTGCCAAAGTGGCAACCAAGTGGCCAAAGTGGCTACCGAGTTGCCGAATGTGCCAAAGTGGCTAACAAGTGACCAAAGTGGCTACCAAGTGGCCAAAGTGGCTACAGAGGTGCCAAAGTGGTTACCAAGTGGCCGAAGTGGCTACCGAGGTGCCGAATGTGCCAAAGTGGCTACCAAGTGGCAAAAGTGGCTACCGAGGTTCCGAATGTGCTAAAGTGGCTACCAAGTGGCGACCAAGTGGCCAAAGTGGCTACCAAGTGGCCAAGGTGGCTACCGAGGTGCTGAATGTGCCAAAGTGGCAACCAAGTGGCCAAAGTGGCTACCAAGTGGCCAAAGTGGCTACCGAGGTGCCGAATGTGCCAAAGTGGCTACCAAGTGGCCAAAGTGGCGACCAAGTGGCCAAAGTGGCTACCGAGGTGCCAAATGTGCCAAAGTGGCTACCAAGTGGCAAAAGTGGCTACCGAGGTGCCAAATGTGCTAAAGTGGCTACCAAGTGGCCAAAGTGGTGACCAAGTGGCCAAAGTGGCTACTGAGGTGCCAAATGTGCTAAAGTGGCTACCAAGTGGCCGAAGTGGCTACCGAGGTGCTGAATGTGCCAAAGTGGCTACCAAGTGGCCAAAATGGCTACCAAGTGACCAAAGTGGCTACCAAGGTGCCGAATGTGCCAAAGTGGCTACCAAGTGGCCAAAGTGGCTACCAAGGTGCCGAATGTGCCAAAGTGGCTACCAAGTGGCCAAATTGGCTACCAAGGTGCCGAATATGCCAGTGTGGCTACCAAGTGGCCAAAGTGGCTACCGAGGTGCCAAATGTGCCAAAGTGGTTATCAAGTGGCAAAAGTGGCTACTGAGGTGCCAAATGTGCTAAAGTGGCTACCAAGTTGCCAAAGTGGCTACCAAATGGCCAAAGTGGCATCCGAGGTGCCGAATGTGCCAAAGTGGCAAAAGTGGCTACCGAGGTGCCGAATGTGCTAAAGTGGCTACCAAGCGGCCAAGGTGGCTACCGAGGTGCCAAATGTGTCAAATTGGCTACCAAGTGGCTGAAGTGGCTACCGAGGTGCCGTGTGCCTGCACCCAATAATATATGATGGTGACATCAATACATCATTCCCATTGGCTGCATATACAACCCATCCCAGGTTGTGCCATCGCTATACACAACATTCATATTCTAACTTTACTTTCTTACAGTCGACACCTGATACACTGCTGTAAAGATGGCAGCGCTGTTCAAGCACCATGTATTTCCTTCAGGAAATGCACATCTAGTTTTAAGCTGTTGTCTGGGCAAACAGAAAATTTCACCTGTAAAAAATAACAAACTAAGTGATACCTACTGGTACCAACCTGGAGACAGTCTTCTCTGGTTTGCAGGAGGACGAGACGACAACAGGTTAAGCAGCCTTTCTTTGGATGTTTTAGGCTATATGCACACAGTGCATTTTGATGCGTTTTCGCTGCGGTTTTTCTCGCTCAGAAATGGGCCAAAAACGCTATGGAATCCTTAAGCAAACTTATTCAATGACAATCCTGAAGTGTTGTGCACATGATCAAAAATCATGACCAAAAAATAATTCCGTGTGGATTTGCAGTGCATTATTTTTCTGCAGCATGCCAATATTTTTTGTGATTCTGCAGTGTTTCTACACTCATTGACTTGAATTGAGTCATTCAAATCCACAGCAAAAATGCAGGTATAAAAATGTTTGTGGATTTGCTGCAGATTTGCTGGGTTTTTGTTTTCGTTTTACAGGCTTCCTATTTTGTTTCCCATGCTGTCATCTGTGTGACAGCATTGGAAACACCAGCGCCGTGGTTCTTATCGGTGGTATCTCTACCGCCGGCCAGACCGTCGGTCAGAGTGCTGCAGGGTAAGGCTGGCAGATATCAGCGTGACCCCGCAGCTCTGACTATCACCCGTGGTAACACTACCACTGAAACTGATGGTCAAAGCACTGCGGGATCATGCTGTCAGATTTCAGCGTGATCCCTCAGCTGTGACTGTCACCCATGGTAACACTACCGCTGGTACTGTCAGTCAGAGCGCTGCGGGATCATGCTGTCAGATGCCAGCGTGATCCTGCAGCTGCCTGTGACTCGCAGCAGGTGTGGGCTGATGAGACAACTGCTCCCATTGGGCTATGTCTGCGTCACTGATAACAGTGACAGCAGGTGCCGCTGATGGGAGACATAGTCTCATCTGCCAGCGTCTGTGCTCACAGTTAAAAAAAAGAGTAAAATTACATACATACACAAATAAAAATAAAAAAAATTATACTCACCTAACGCCCAATCCCCGATGCCCTCGTCTCCTAGAAATAATGTAAAATAATAAACAAGCATATACTCACATGTCCTCTGTAGTCCACGAAATCCTGAATGTACCATGGTGATCTCGTGTAGAACAGTCATATCGGGAGATGTGACCGCACTACCCGGCGGAGGTAATTGCTCCTGCAGTGTATCACTGAGCTGAGCTGCCGTGAGAGTTAACGGTAGTTCATCAGCTCCGAGGCTCTCACGGCACCTCTGCATGATAACTTTCCCACGCAGCAGTGGTGCCGTGTTATGATCCCAATGGCAGAGGATCTCTGATATTCCGGCAAGATAGCAAAAATATAAATATTGCTCTAGGGAGGTGGAAACTGGACTAACCGCATACCTGATCCTGACACAAACAACTAAAAGTAGCCGGTGAACGTGCCTACGTTGGTTCTAGATGTCTCGAGCCAGCCGGAGAACTGACTACCCCTAGAGGGAAAAAATAAGACCTCGCTTGCCTCCAGAGAAATTGAACCCCAAAGATATAGAAAGCCCCCAACAAATAATAACGGTGAGGCAAGAGGAAAACACAAACGTAAAGATGAACTAGATTCAGCAAAGTGAGGCCCAATAGTCTAGATAGCAGAAAGTAGATAGTGGACTATGCGGTTAGCAGAAAACCCTACAAAACATCCACGCTGAACATTCAAGAACCCCCACACCGACTGACGGTGTGGAGGGAGAATATCAGCCCCCTAGAGCTTCCAGCGAGTCAAAAATCAAATGTAAAGCAAGCTGGACAAAAACACTGAATAATGCAAACGATCCAAATTGTACAAAACAGACTTAGCTTTTCTTGCATGAGGCAGACTGAAAGGAATCCGGAGGAGACCAAATAGGTCTGGATACAACGATGCCAGGCAAGAGACTGAGTCCAGAGGAGACTCAAATAGGAAACACCCGCTGCTTAACGACACAGCTGGAGCTCAGGCCTGCAACAAGACATACCTATCAAAATACCATTAGTGACCACCAGAGGGAGCCCAGAAACACAGTTCACAACAGTACCCCCCCCTTGAGGAGTGGTCACCGAACCCTCACCAAGACCCCCAGGGCGATCAGGATGAGCAGCGTGAAAGGCATGAACCAAATCAGCCGCATGAACATCAGAGGCGACAACCCAGGAATTATCCTCCTGACCATAGCCTTTCCACTTAACTAAATACTGGAGTTTCCGTCTAGAGATACGAGAATCCAGAATCTTCTCCACCACGTACTCCAACTCGCCCTCAACCAAAACCGGGGCAGGAGGCTCAACAGCAGGAACCATAGGCACCACGTACTGCCGCAACAAGGACCTATGGAACACATTATGAATAGCAAAAGACGCTGGAAGGTCCAAGCGAAAAGACACCGGGTTAAGGATTTCCAAATCTTATAAGGACCGATAAAGCGAGGCTTGAACTTAGGAGAGGAGACTTTCAAAGGAACATGCCGAGAAGACAATTAAACCAAATCCCCAACACGAAGTCGGGGACCTACACCACGGCGTCGGTTGGCAAACCGCTGGGCCTTGTCTTGTGACAATTTCAAATTGTCCACCACATGGTTCCAAATCCGCTGCAACCTATCCACCACAGAATCAACCCCAGGACAGTCAGAAGATTCAACCTGACCCGAGGAGAAACGAGGATGAAAACCAGAGTTGCAGAAAAAGGGTGAAACCAAGGTGGCAGAACTAGCCCGATTATTAAGGGCAAACTCGGCCAGTGGCAAAAAGGTAACCCAGTCGTCCTGATCAGCAGAAACAAAACATCTCAAATAAGTCTCTAACGTCTGATTAGTTCGCTCGGTCTGGCCATTAGTCTGAGGATGAAAAGCCGACGAAAAAGACAAATCAATACCCATCTTAGCACAAAAGGATCGCCAGAATCTGGACACAAACTGGGATCCTCTGTCAGATACAATATTCTCAGGGATGCCATGCAAACGAACCACATTCTGAAAGAACAAAGGAACCAAATCAGAGGAGGAAGGCAACTTAGGCAAGGGCACCAAATGGACCATTTTAGAAAAACGATCGCACACCACCCAGATGACAGACATCTTCCGAGACACCGGAAGATCCGAAATGAAATCCATGGAAATGTGCGTCCAAGGCCTCTTTGGGATAGGCAAGGGCAAAAGCAACCCGCTGGCACGAGAACAGCAAGGCTTAGCCCGAGCACAAATCCCACAGGACTGCACAAAAGAACGCACATCCCGCGACAAGGAAGGCCACCAAAAGGACCTGGCCACCAAATCTCTGGTACCAAAAATCCCAGGATGTCCCGCCAACACCGAAGAATGAACCTCAGAAATAACTCTGTTGGTCCATCCATCAGGGACAAACAATCTCTCTGGTGGACAACGATCAGGCCTATCAGCCTGAAATTTTTGCAGCCCTCGTCGCAAATCTGGGGAAATGGCAGACAAAATTACTCCCTCTCTGAGAATACCAGCCGGCTCAGAGACTCCCGGAGAATTAGGCACAAAACTCCTAGAAAGTGCATCAGCCTTCACGTTCTTCGAACCAGGCAGGTACGAGACCACAAAGTCAAAACGGGAGAAAAACAACGACCAACGGGCCTGTCTAGGATTCAGACGCTTGGCAGACTCGAGGTAAATCAGATTTTTATGATCAGTCAAGACCACCACACGATGTCTAGCTCCCTCGAGCCAATGTCGCCACTCCTCAAATGCCCACTTCATGGCCAACAACTACCGATTACCAACATCGTAGTTCCGCTCAGCAGGCAAAAATTTCCTTGAAAAGAAGGCGCATGGCTTCATCACGGAGCCATCAGAACTTTTTTGCGACAAAACAGCCCCTGCACCAATTTCAGAAGCATCAACTTCAACCTGGAAGGGAAGAGAGACATCCGGCTGGCACAAGACTGGCGCTGAAGTAAACCGACGCTTCAGCTCCCGAAAGGCCTCCACGGCCTTGGTCATATCCGTCAAAGGTTTAACCACGCTGGAGAAATTAGCGATAAAACGACGGTAAAAATTAGCAAAGCCCAAGAACTTCTGCAGGCTCTTAACAGACGTGGGCTGAGTCCAGTCATGAATGGCACGGACCTTAACTGGGTCCATCTCCACAGTAGAAGGGGAAAAAATAAAACCCAAAAAAGAAACCTTCTGTACCCCAAAGATACATTTTGAACCCTTCACAAATAGAGCATTCTCCCGCAAAACCTGAAACACCATCCTGACCTGGTTCACATGGGACTCCCAATCATCAGAAAAAACCAAAATATCATCCAGATAAATAATCATAAATTTATCCAGATATTTCCGGAAGATGTCATGCATGAAGGACTGAAACACAGAAGGAGCATGAGATAATCCGAAAGGCATCACCAGGTACTCAAAATGACCCTCAGGCGTATTAAATGCCGTTTTCCATTCATCTCCCTGCTTTATGCGCACAAGGTTATACGCACCACGAAGATCTATCTTGGTGAACCAACTGGATCCCTTAATCCGAGCAAACAAATCAGACAACAATGGCAAAGGATACTGAAATTTAACAGTGATCTTATTCAGAAGACGATAATCAATACAAGGTCTCAGAGACCCGTCCTTCTTGCCCACAAAAAAGAACCCTGCACCAAGAGGGGACGAGGATGGGCAAATATGTCCCTTCTCCAAAGACTCCTTTATATAACTCCGCATCGCGGCATGCTCTGGCACAGATAAATTAAAGAGTCGTCCCTTAGGAAACTTACTACCAGGAATCAAATCTATAGCTCAATTGCAGCGCCCCAGAGTCCTGGTCGTTGCAGTACTGTGGCTCCGCCACTATGGGGAGCTATGGTACGTCTGATGGCACTGAAGGAGTTCATCTGATCAGGTATCACAGACACCAATACATTTCACAGTCGGGCCTCCGGGGGGAGCTAAGGGTTCTATTCACTAGGCCACTCCCCACCATAGTGGGTAAACTGGGGGTTAGGCAGGAAGTTAGATCAGAAAGCTGACTGGGTTGGAACCAGGCAACACCTTGTGGCAGAGGGTGTTGTGGGGGAAGATACAGTAGGGTCTCTGTCAGGGGTGGGATCCTGACAGAGGCTTGGCAACTTGAACGAACGTAACGGGACCGTGCCTGCTCAGCATAGTGGCGGTGCCCAAGGAAGGATTAGAAGCGAGATAGATTGTGCTGAGTGAGAAACGAGATCACGCAAAAGGAGAAATACCAGTAGGAGTCGTGCTGTAAGACCAAAGCAACATCCTACTGAGGCGCACTACCGGTGGCCGGAACGCCGAGGGAGTATCATAATATCTAGCTTCAAGCAATACTCTAAACAGCGGCAGGACAGTCAGTCTAAGGCGGGCTGTCTAACTTTAATCACCTATGCAGTCTTGGGGGGCAACTTGTGGAGAGGGGCGACTCTAGGGTCCCGGAAGAGCTCCGAGCCTACCCGTCAAACGGGTGCCGTCCCAACCAGAACACCAGGGAGGGACGGAGGATTAGCAGAACATCATCTAATCGAGTTGTGAGGGAACTTAAGAAACAGACACAACAGTTGTGGGGACTTTCTGTAAGCACAGCAGGGAAGGACCACAACACCTAGCGCTAGAAGGAAGGCACCGATTTCCACCTGTGAAGAGAACTCTGGAGGTGCCATCGGACCGGCCGGACTTGCGCCGCCTGGTGAACCATGTTCTGGACTGAGGACCCAGAAATCTTCAGTAAAGAGGTAAAGAGACTGCAACCTGGTGTCCTCGTTATTTACTGCACCGCACCGCTACAACCTCACCACCCTCGTCCATATCGTATCTATCACTGTACGCCCCTCGGCAGGGTCACGGGCCAGGGCCTAGCCGCCGTGACAACCCCAGAGCAGAGACTCACAGGCCCGGTACCGGGTACCCCTCGGCCCTGCGGCAGTGGGGGCGCTACAACTTGGCGTCACGAACAGGATCTACTTAAGCCTGAGGAATCAGGTCATGTGTGCCTTGGAACTGTGATTTGTTGTGCTTGGACTGTACTTTATTACAAAGACTGTGCTGCGCCATTTACCGCCAAAATCCGCCGCCATTATAGCGCTGAGGAGAGCGCAGGAGAAGAAGAGGGGCGTGGAGTGGGCGTAGGCAAGCTGGAGAGCGCGAACAACAATGGCCGCCCAGTCTAAATATTTCTGCACCGTGAGGACGTGTCCATCAGCAGCAGAGATCCGCCTCCTAATCCTCAATGGAGGGCGGAGACCGAGAAAACGACACCGCCCACAAAGGAGAGAGCGGGAAAAAGACCAGGAAGTAACCCACGTGGAGGACGCTATGGCCAGCAGCTCCGAACCCGACAGTGGGGTTGAAGTGGAAGTCTCCCCCAACTACCCGGATGAGCACAGCAGCCAGTTCTCCGTGGACAGCACTGAACTTCTGCGGGACGAGATGGAGAGCCTGATTGACCAACTCCTTCAACTGAACATGAAGGCCCAGGCTCCGCACCAGGCAGCGCCGGAAGAGGGTCCTCAAGCGTCGGACCCTGCACCGTTACCGGAGCAACCGCTGAGACCCTTGTCGACACCGCCGGAGGGATCTGCTGCGGAGGAGGCCCCTGCATTGGCTGGTGAGTCCGCCGACCCCGTCCCACCGGCCAAGGGCTTACTAGTAGGCCCCGTTGCGGCACCCCCTCTCCCCGGAACCCATAGACTCCAACGCCTGTTACCCTGGGAGGAGGCCACGGGCATGGAACACCGCATGAAGGCCCCGATCGCGCCAACCACCCTGCTGTGTGAAGTCCGTGCAGAGCGCACAGTGTGTCGCTGGGTGAACCCAGGATCTAACCTTATGGGGTTCCCCGGGGTGAGATGGTACAGGCCCTAAGCTGGGAGGAATACCGGGTCCAGCTAGAACAACAGTGGAAAGAGGAGGAGAAAACATACCAGGCCGGGCTGGAGGCCCACCATCAAAAAGACTTGGCGGTCAAGGACCGGGCCCGCAAGGATCCCACTGCTCAGCAGGCCCCGCGCAGGCAGGGCACCGTCATTGACTTTAAGCTCCGTGGAGGCTGGGGCTTTATAAAGGAGCCGGGTCTATATGCCGAAGTTTTTGTTAACCGGCGGGATGTAGAGTCGCATCTTAGAGAGGGCCACCCAGGCAGGGATCTCTATCCAGGGGATGATGTCATTTACACCCGGCACCTTGGGGAGAAGGGGTGGTTTGCCCTGAACGTCCACAAGAGGCCCAGTTCCATGACCCCCTTGCCTAGGGTGTCCGAAAAGTTGTCCCCCGTGGCCAGGGTGCCCCCTTGTGACCGGCCCACGATTACTACTGAGACCACCGTGGTCACCCCAACAGGCACAGTTGTGAAGACCACGATTTGCCGCGTCATGACCTCCACCGCTGTCATGGCCACGCAGGCACCTCCTCAGGTGACCAGCGCGTCTACTGCTCAAGGACTGAAGACTGTGGGTACACAGACCCCCAGATGGGACGACAGACCCCCTTATGCAGTACCAGGCGGCTCGCAATACCCAAAGGGGTTGCCCCCGCCGGTGCTGCCCCCTGGGTGGTTTGAGTAAGATAATTCTACTCTTATGAATATGTACATAGTTCTTAACTGCTTGTTTGTTTCCTGATTTTGCTGCTGAACCCGTCCAGGGTTAACTCTTAAGGGGATCCTTTTGTTGACCCGGGATCCCTATTGTTTTGTTTGATTTTTCTAAAGTTTTGCACAAAGTTTCCAGAACTGCCGCAATCATGAACAGTGCATGATACAAACTTTTTGTACATAGTTTGCACCTTATTAAAGGTGCTCCCTACTGGTTTTACTTCAAAAAGGACTCTTTGTGAAGATACCACACCGGAACCTTTGTTGAGTATGGACTGGTAGCTTGAGAAGACGTGCTACCTCATAGAGACTTGGTCCCCTCTTAAAGGGGATGTTCATTTGATGCACATAAATGGTGATGATAATGTTTTTTATGAGAAAGTTATATGTATCCAACTAGTTAATTGTAAAGAAATGCTGATGATGTTCTCTGACAGAAAGTGAAAGCTAGAAGAAGGATGCAGTGGGCCCGTAGGGGTAGACGTGGTGTCCAGCATGCATATTAGTGAGGAAGAGAATGAGAAGAATTAATGTTCGGTAAAAGAAACCGTTTTTGATAATGTTGATAGATAGTGGGGATAGAAGGTGAACCCTGAGTCCTCAGAGGAGTCAGGTAAAAAATGGCTCGGTGCTCTTAAACTGAAAGTAATGTTATGTTCTATATTGTGTATAGTTGTTGAAAAGGCAGTAGGCCCGGGCTGAACGGGGCGGTCCTGCATAGAAGGGAGAGGCAGTAGGTCTGGTGCCGTTAGGACAGGCGGTCCTGCAGATTTTAAGAAGGAGAATGGAAAAGTTAAATTGCCTTATAATGTGAATATAAGAAGGTCTTTAGTGGATGCAGAGTGTATGTCCTTAAAAGCAATGTTAAATTATTGTTCAACAATTTTGCACTTAGTAGAATACCCGGTTGGGTAAAAGAAAGTTATTTATAGCATGTTGCTATGATATTTAACCATGTTTGTAACGTTCAAGTGTCCTCACCTCCCATAAAGGGAAGCTCTGTTTAAATATGCTTATTGTTATTGCACTCAACAAAACTGTATGTCTTTTTGCTAACTTGTATTGTTGTTTTCTTCTCAGTCCCGGAGTACTGTGTTTAACCAGGGGGGAGTGCAGCGCCCCAGAGTCCTGGTCGTTGCAGTACTGTGGCTCCGCCACTATGGGGAGCTATGGTACGTCTGATGGCACTGAAGGAGTTCATCTGATCAGGTATCACAGACACCAATACATTTCACAGTCAGGCCTCCGGGGGGAGCTAAGGGTTCTATTCACTAGGCCACTCCCCACCATAGTGGGTAAACTGGGGGTCAGGCAGGAAGTTAGATCAGAAAGCTGACTGGGTTGGAACCAGGCAACACCTTGTGGCAGAGGGTGTTGTGGGGGAAGATACAGTAGGGTCTCTGTCAGGGGTGGGATCCTGACAGAGGCTTGGCAACTTGAACGAACGTAACGGGACCGTGCCTGCTCAGCATAGCGGCGGTGCCCAAGGAAGGATTAGAAGCGAGATAGATTGTGCTGAGTGAGAAACGAGATCACGCAAAAGGAGAAATGCCAGTAGGAGTCATGCTGTAAGACCGAAGCAACATCCTACTGAGGCGCACTACCGGTGGCCGGAACGCCGAGGGAGTATCATAACATTCAGCTTCAAGCAATACTCCAAACAGCAGCAGGACAGTCAGTCTAAGGCGGGCTGTCTAACTTTAATCACCTATGCAGTCTTGGGGGGCAACTTGTGGAGAGGGGCGACTCTAGGGTCCCGGAAGAGCTCCGAGCCTACCCGTCAAACGGGTGCCGTCCCAACCAGAACACCAGGGAGGGACGGAGGATTAGCAGAACATCATCTAATCGAGTTGTGAGGGAACTTAAGAAACAGACACAACAGTTGTGGGGACTTTCTGTAAGCACAGCAGGGAAGGACCACAACACCTAGCGCTAGAAGGAAGGCACCGATTTCCACCTGTGAAGAGAACTCTGGAGGTGCCATCGGACCGGCCGGACTTGCGCCGCCTGGTGAACCGTGTTCTGGACTGAGGACCCAGAAATCTTCAGTAAAGAGGTAAAGAGACTGCAACCTGGTGTCCTCGTTATTTACTGCACCGCACCGCTACAACCTCACCACCCTCGTCCATATCATATCTATCACTGTACGCCCCTCGGCAGGGTCACGGGCCGGGGCCTAGCCGCCGTGACAACCCCAGAGCAGAGACTCACAGGCCCGGTACCGGGTACCCCTCGGCCCTGCGGCAGTGGGGGCGCTACACAATCACAGTCCCTATGAGGAGGAAGGGCACTGGACCTGGCCTCATCAAATACATCCTGAAAGTCTGACAAAAACTCAGGGATCCCAGAAGGAGTAGAAGAAGCAATAGACACCAATGGAGAATCGCCATGAATCCCCTGACACCCCCAACTAGACACAGTCATAGCTTTCCAATCCAAAACTGGATTATGGGCCTGTAACCATGGCAGACCCAAAACGACAACATCATGCATTTTATGCAGTACCAAAAAACGAATCACCTCCTGATGTACAGGAGTCATGCACATGGTCACCTGCGTCCAATACTGAGGTTTATTCTCTGCCAATGGCGTAGAATCAATTCCTCTAAGGCCGGCGTCACACTCGGCGTAAGACAATACGGTCCGTTTTTTACGTCCGTACTACAGCCGTAATACGGAGAAATGTTCCCAAAATAGTGATCCGTAATCAGGGTGTGTCAGCGTATTTTGCGCATGGCATCCTCGGTATGTAATCCGTATGGCATCCGTACTGCGAGATTTTCGCGCAGGCTTGCAAAACCGACATCTAATGGATTTATGTGCTCAAATGTTCGGGAAAACATATATACAGTATATATATATATATATGTCATTGAGACACATATATATATATTCTGTATTTAGATTTCATTCAGCGCGATATCTGTGAACAGCCGGTAATTCAATTACCGGCTTTTCATTTCTCCTGCACAAACCCGACAGGATATGAGACATGGTTTTCATACAGTAAACCATCTCATATCCCCTTTTTTTTTGCATATTCCACACCACTAATGTTAGTAGTGTGTATGTGCAAAATTTCAGCGCTGTAGCTGCTGAAATAAAGGGTTAAATGGCGGAAAAAATTGGCGTGGGCTCCCGCGCAATTTTCTCCGCCAGAATGGTAAAGCCAGTGACTGAGGGCAGATATTAATAGCCAGGAGAGGGTCCACGGTTATTGCCCCCCCCCCCCCGTGGCTAAAAACATCTGCCCCCAGCCACTCCAGAAAAGGCACATCTGGAAGATGCGCCTATTCTGGCACTTGGCCACTCTCTTCCCACTCCCTGTAGCGGTGGGATATGGGGTAATGAAGGGTTAATGCCACCTTGCTATTGGAAGGTGACATTAAGCCAGATTAATAATGGAGAGGCGTCAATTATGTCACCTATCCATTATTAATCCAATTGTTGGAAAGGGTTAAAAAACACACACACACATGATTTAAAAGTATTTTAATAAAATAAACACAGCGGTTGTTGTAATAATTTATTGTTCTCTCAATCCATCAGGAACACCCTCGCTTGGAAAAATAATAAACGCACAAGATACATACCTTCTGGTGAACCGTCTCGTCCCACGAAGTAATCCATCTGAAGGGGTTAACTAATATTACAGGCAGGAGCCCTGCTAATGCAGCTGTGCTCCGTGCCTGTAATCCCCGGGTGCTGAAAGGAAAGCAGTGATCTGTACTTACATTGAGTCGTGGTGATGCGCCCCTGCTGGATGTTCTCATGAACTGCAGCCTGGGAACTTTTTCCCACACTCCAGGTCATATGAGGACATCCACCAGGGGGCGCATCACCGCGACTGAAGGAAATGTAGGTCAATGACCTACATTTCATTCATTCGCCGGGGATTACAGGCACGGAGCACCGCTGCATTTAACATTAGTAGTGTGGAATATGCAAAAAAAAAGGGGATATGAGATGGTTTACTGTATGTAAACCATGTCTCATATCCTGTCGGGTTTGTGCAGGAGAAATGAAAAGCCGGCAATTGAATTACCGACTTTTCACTAACACCGCTGCGTATTTCTCGCAAGTCACACTGCAGGTCCGTGTGGAATCCGTATTTTTCTCGCCCCCATAGACTTTCATTAGCGATTTTTTTGCGCAATACGCTGACAAACGCAGCATGCTGCGATTTTGTACGGCCGTAGAAAGCCGTATAATACTGAACCGTAATATACGGCTAATAGGAGCAGCCCCATTGAGAATAATTGTGCCGTATGTAATGCGAGTTTTACGGACGTAGTTTCTGCGCTCTTACGTCCGTAAAACTCTCCAGTGTGATGCCGGCCTAAGAGGAATAGGATTTTCCAAAGGCTCCAGGACAAAACCGCAGCGCCTGGCAAACGACAAATCCATCACACTTAAAGCAGCACCAGAATCCACAAAAGCCATAACTGAGTAAGAGGATAATGAACAAATTAAAGTCACAGACAAAATAAACTTAGGCTGAAAAGTACCAATGGCGACAGGATTAACTTTTTTCTTTAAACGTTTAGAGCATGCTGAGATAACATGTGTTGAATCACCACAGTAGAAACACAACCCATTTTGACGTCTATGATTTTGTCGCTCGGCTCTGGTCAGAATTCTGTCACATTGCATAGAATCAGGTGACCATTCAGACAGCACCGCCAAAAGATTATCAGATTTGCGCTCCCGCAAACGTCGATCAATTTGAATGGCTAGAGCCATTGAATCATTTAGACCTGTAGGGATAGGAAACCCCACCATCACATCTTTAATGGCTTCAGAAAGACCATTTCTGAAATTTGCGGCCAGTGCACACTCATTCCATTGAGTAAGCACGGACCATTTCCGAAATTTTTGGCAATATACCTAAGCTTCGTCCTGACCCTGAGAGATAACCAGCAACATTTTTTCAGCCTGATTTTCAAGATTAGGCTCCTCATAAAGCAAACCAAGTGCCAGAAAAAACGCATCAACATTCACCAATGCAGGATCTCCTGGCGCCAGAGAGAAGGCCGCGCAAGAAGGAAATAACAATCTTAACTTGCTGAGCGGAATCACCAGAGGAACGAGGTTTCAGAGACAGAAACAATTTACAATTATTCCTAAAATTCAGGAATTTAGATCTATCTCCAAAAAACGGCTCAGGAATAGGTATTTTTGGTTCAGACATAGGGCTATGGATAACAAAATCCTGAATGCTTTGCACCCTAGCAGCAAGCTGATCCACACTAGAAGTCAGAGTCTGGACATTCATATCTGCAGCAGAGTTTCAGCCACTCAGAGAAAAAGGGGATGGAAGAAGCTAGGCAAACTGCAGCAAAAAAAAAAAAAAAAAAAAAAAAACTCAGAACTTCTTTTTAATCCCGCTTCTGCGATGCATTAAACATTTTCTTTTGGCCTGGCATTCAGTTATGATCCCAATGGCAGAGGATCTCTGATATTCCGGCAAGATAGCAAAAATATAAATACTGCTCTAGGGAGGTGGAAACTGGACTAACCGCATACCTGATCCTGACACAAACAACTAAAAGTAGCCGGTGAACGTGCCTACGTTGGTTCTAGACGTCTCGAGCCAGCCGGAGAACTGACTACCCCTAGAGGGAAAAAATAAGACCTCGCTTGCCTCCAGAGAAATTGAACCCCAAAGATATAGAAAGCCCCCAACAAATAATAACGGTGAGGCAAGAGGAAAACACAAACGTAGAGATGAACTAGATTCAGCAAAGTGAGGCCCAATAGTCTAGACAGCAGAAAATAGATAGTGGACTATGCGGTTAGCAGAAAACCCTACAAAACATCCACGCTGAACATTCAAGAACCCCCACACCGACTGACGGTGTGGAGGGAGAATATCAGCCCCCTAGAGCTTCCAGCGAGTCAAAAATCAAATGTAAAACAAGCTGGACAAAAACACTGAATAATGCAAACGATCCAAATTGTACAAAACAGACTTAGCTTTTCTTGCATGAGGCAGACTGAAAGGAATCCGGAGGAGACCAAATAGGTCTGGATACAACGATGCCAGGCAAGAGACTGAGTCCAGAGGAGACTCAAATAGGAAACACCCGCTGCTTAACGACACAGCTGGAGCTCAGGCCTGCAACAAGACATACCTAACACAATACCGTTAGTGACCACCAGAGGGAGCCCAGAAACACAGTTCACAACAGTGCCGTAAGTGAGATCACCAGAGCTGATCAGCTGATGAACTCCGGTGAACTCTCACAGCAGTTCAGTGATACACAGTTTCAGTGATACACTGTGGGAGCGATTACCTCCTGTTAGTGTATCGCCAGCTGTCTCTGAGAGCAGTCACATCACGGATGTAACTACTCTCAAATTGATCAGGATTGTCGTAGGACATTATGGATTATCTTCTCTGCAGGCAGCTGAGGAATATTGTGGTTTATTATTTTATTTTTGTTGCAGAAGACGACTTCTGTGGATTAAGTATTCAGTAAGTATGGTTAAATTAAGATTATTAAAGGAGTCTGTGTCTTTATTTCAAATAAAGGACTTTATTCTTGGTGTCTGTGTTTTATACACTATCACTATGGGGTTACTAATGGATAGACGCCTCTCCATTACTAACCTGTGGGCTTGATTTCACCTGACAATACAAAGGCGACATCAACCCCACAAATATGAACCCCACTTGCCACCGCTACAGGGCAAGTGGGAAAAGCGAGGCCAAGTGCCATAATTGGCACATCTTAGAGATGCGCCTTTTCTGGTGCGGCTGAGAGCTGATGTTTTTAGCCTGATGGCAATATCCATGGCCCTTTCCTAGGCTATTAATATCAGCCCACAGCTGTCTGCATAGCTTTTGCTGCTTATTAATTATAGCGGGACCCTATGTCATTTTTTTGGGGAGTCCCCAATTTTAATAGCCAGTACAGGCTAAGTATACAGCTGTGAGCTGATATGAATAACCTGGGAAGCTCCATGGGTATTACCCCCTCACCAGGCTATAAAAATCTGCCCCCTAGTCATCGGCTTTCCCTCCGCTGGTTACTAAATTTACATGGAAGCCCACTCAAATTTTTTCAATTTTTTTTTTCTTCACTTGTTGTCTGGTTAAGGTACCTTCACACGAAGCGACGCTGCAGCGATAGCGACAACGATGCCGATCGCTGCAGCGTCGCTGTTTGGTCGCTGGAGAGCTGTCACACAGACCGCTCTCCAGCGACCAACGATGCCGAGGTCCCCAGGTAACCAGGGTAAACATCGGGTTGCTAAGCGCAGGGCCGCGCTTAGTAACCCGATGTTTACCCTGGTTACCAGCGTAAAATGTAAAAAAAACAAACAGTACATACTTACATGCGTCCCCCGGCGTCCGCTTCCTGCACTGTGTGAGCGCCGGCCCTAACACCAGAGCGGTGACGTCACCGCTGTGCTGTGCTTTCACTTTCACTTTGCGGCGCTCAGTCAGTGTGGGAAGCGGACGCCGGGGGACGCATGTAAGTATGTACTGTTTGTTATTTTACATTTTACGCTGGTAACCAGGGTAAACATCGAGTTACTAAGCGCGGCCCTGCGCTTAGTAACCCAATGTTTACACTGGTTACCAGTGTAAAATATCGCTGGTATCGTTGCTTTTGCTGTCAAACACAACGATACACGGCGATCGGACGACCAAATAAAGTTCTGAACTTTATTCAGCGACCAGCGACATCACAGCAGGATCCTGATCGCTGCTGCGTGTCAAACTAAACGATATCGCTAGCCAGGACGCTGCAACGTCACGGATCGCTAGCGATATCGTTACAAAGTCGTTTTGTGTGAAGGTACCTTAACAGCCTATGTACTTTTGTTTGTTAATGCTCCAGCATAGGCTGGTGACAATGTGTGTGTGTAGGTTTGTGTATGTTTGTGTGTGTTTGTGTTTACTTATGAAGAGACCTGTGTTGGATCCAGTTTGGTGTTCTTGGGTAGACTATCACTTTGCTATTTTTTACAGCTCCAAACCACTAAGGAACTCTTCGTTTTGAGGGGACAACCACTTTAATGAACAATATCAGCTCCTATAGAATTATTCTACTAAAGACTTATAGGGGTGTCCCACATTATCTCCTGCCCATAGTATAGGAAATGATTTATTGATCACTGGAGGTCCTACCGCTAAGACCCCTTTGATCCCAAGAACAGCTTACAGTATACACATCTCCGCGTCATTCATTGTCTATGGTAGTGATAGAGATAACTGAGTACTGTACTCCGCTTTCTATGGTAGCCACATAGATAATTAATGGAAGGGAGGTGCAAATACTCAACCTTCACTCTATTAGGATTAGACTCTGCAGATCCCTGTTCTCAGTATCAATGATAGTTTCAGTGGTCGAACTTCCAGCAATCAGTAAGTTATCCACTATTTCTTGAATGGCAAGCTTCACCCCATTAGTGATAGCCAATTATGGACTTCAGGACATAGCACTATAATTTAAATCTGACATATGTCACTTTATATGGCAATATATAGACTAATTCAAGTATTTGCTTGTGTGTATTAATTGTTTAATGCTAATTTATACATTTACAGATAGCGCAAAAAGGAATAACACTAAAATGGAAATTAGTATCTCATACATGACATCATCTTTCTTTTTTATGTGAGGTGTGACAGAGTCACTGGCATAGTATGTGAAGGGAGATACGTGTCACTGCGCACACTGCAGTCAGTGATGCAAAACCAGAGTGTTTTTGCCTCCAGCACACTAAATGCTGAGAGGGTTAATAGGAACCTATGTTATGGGCTGGTTTTAGTGGGCCTTCATGGAGCGGGTGGGCAGAGGTCCACCGTATGTCCACAAGCAGAGTCCTGACAGGACCTGTGTAATGTCATAGTCATGTGACCATCACATGGGTGTTAAATACCTGGCCATGAAAGTCAGTAGTTTGTTGTGTCTTAGGAGAGGAGGTACTCCCATGTAGCTCCAGGGAGGAGTGTGGTGTCTGCAGGTTGTTTTCTGAAGCCTGCCTTGATCTATGCAGACTTTAACCCCTTCACCCCAAAGGGTGGTTTGCACGTTAATGACCAGGCCAATTTTTACAATTCTGACCACTGTCCCTTTATGAGGTTATAACTCTGGAACGCTTCAGCGGATCTTGGCGATTCTGACATTGTTTTCTCGTGACATATTGTACTTCATGATAGTGGTAAAATTTCCTCGATATAACTTGTGTTTATTTGTGAAAAAAACAGATATTTGGCGAAAATTTTGAAAATTTCGCAATTTTACAACTTTGAATTTTTATTCCCTTAAATTACAGACATTTGTCATGCAAAACACTTAATAAGTAACATTTCCCACATGTCTACTTTACATCAGCACAATTTTGGAACCAATTTTTTTTTTTGTTAGGGAGTTATAAGGGTTAAAAGTTGACCAGAAATTTCTCATTTTTACAACACCATTTTTTTTTAGGGACCACATCTCATTTGAAGTCATTTTGAGGGGTCTATATGACAGAAAATACCCAAGTGTGACACCATTCTAAAAACTGCACCCCTCAAGGTGCTCAAAACCACATTCAAGAAATTTATTAACCCTTCAAGTGTTTCACAGGAATTTTTGGAATGTTTAAATAAAAATGAACATTTAACTTTTTTTCACACAAAATTTATTTCAGCGCCAATTTGTTTTATTTTACCAAGGGTAACAGGAGAAAATGGAGCCGAAAAGTTGTTGTACAATTTGTCCTGAGTACGCTGATACCCCATATGTGGGGGTAAACCACTGTTTGGGCGCATGGCAGAGCTCGGAAGGAAAGGAGCGCCATTTGACTTTTCAATGCAAAATTTACTGGAATTGACATGGGACACCATGTTGCGTTTGGAGAGCCCCTGATGTGCCTAAACATTGAAACCCCCCACAAGTGACACCATTTTGGAAAGTAAACCCCCTAAGGAACTTATCTAGATGTGTGTTGAGCACTTTGACCCAACAAGTGCTTCACAGAAGTTTATAATGCAGAGCCGTAAAAATAAAAAATCATATTTTTTCACAAAAATGATCTTTCGCCCCCATTTTTTTATTTTCCCAAGGGTAAGAAAAGAAATTAGACCACAAAAGTTGTTGTGCAATTTGTCCTGAGTACGACATACCCCATATGTGGGGGTAAACCACTGTTTGGGCGCATAGCAGAGCTCGGAAGGGAAGGAGCGCTATTTTACTTTTCAATGCGAAATTGACTGGAATTAAGATGGGACGCCATGTTGTGTTTGGAGAGCCCCTGATGTGCCTAAACATTAAAACCCCCCACAAGTGACACCATTTTGGAAAGTAGACCCCCTAAGGAACTTATCTAGATGTGTTTTGAGAGCTTTAAACCCCCAAGTGTTTCACTACAGTTTATAACGCAGAGCCGTGAAAATAAAAATTCCTCTTTTTTTTCACAGAAATGATTTTTTAGCCCCCAGCTTTGTATTTTTACAAGGGTAACATAATAAATTGGACCCCAAAAGTTGTTGTCCAATTTGTCCTGAGTACGCTGATACCCCATACAGGGCTGTATTTGCCACTAGGCACTTGAGGGCACGTGCCTAGGGCGGGGCCATGCGGGGGGCGGCACTTGAGCAGGTGTGTGTGCTCTTTTTTTTTTTTTATGCAAAGTCCGGTCCGGCCGGGGTCACCTTAAGGCTTAAGCCCCTCCCCCCTCGCCGCCCCCCCCCTCGCCGCCCCCCCTCGCCGCCACCGCCGCTACCGCCGCTGCCTCCTTGCCCATACACACTATGATTGATGCATACTCACCTCACCTGCTCCAGCGACGCCTGGTCTGCTCTCAGTGACTGCACCCTCGCTGTGTGAGCGGTCACATGGTACCGCTGATTAAGGTCATGACCTTAAATCAGCGGTACCACCTGACCGCTCATACAGGACGACGAGGGTGCTGCGCCGGGACACAGCACAGAGGTGGAGGATCCCGTTCTTCTGCGCGCCGTGCGCGGTGTGAGGTGACACAGCCAGGTGAGTATGATGACAGCCAGGGACGGGGGGAGCCGGGGAGGATGAAGGGGGAGGATCGGGGAGCCCAGCAGGAGGCAGCCACAAGATAGATGGAGAGCGGCGGGGCAGGCTGCCGATGAGCCACGCATGGGGGATGGGAGATGACGAGCCAGAGCCACCAATGCCTCCATGCATGCATACATACAGGGGGGGGATGGGAGATGAGCCACACATACAGGGGGGGATGGGAGATAAGCCAGAGCCACCATGCATACAGGGAGGGAGGGGGAGATGAGCCATGCATACAGGGGGGGGTGAATATGAGCCATGCATACGGGGGGGGTGAATATGAGCCATGTATACAGGGGGGGGGGTGAATATGAGCCATGCATACAGGGAGGGAGGGGGAGATGAGCCATGCATACAGGGGGGGGTGAATATGAGCCATGCATACAGGGGGGGGGTGAATATGAGCCATGCATACAGGGGGGGTGAATATGAGCCATGCATACAGGGGGGGGTGAATATGAGCCATGCATACAGGGGGGGTGAATATGAGCCATGCATACAGGGGGGGTGAATATGAGCCATGCATACAGGGGGGGGGGTGAATATGAGCCATGCATACAGGGGGGGGTGAATATGAGCCATGCATACAGGGGGGGTGAATATGAGCCATGCATACAGGGGGGGGGGTGAATATGAGCCATGCATACAGGGGGGGGGGTGAATATGAGCCATGCATACAGGGGGGGTGAATATGAGCCATGCATACAGGGGGGGTGAATATGAGCCATGCATACAGGGGGGGTGAATATGAGCCATGCATACAGGGGGGGTGAATATGAGCCATGCATACAGGGGGGGGTGAATATGAGCCATGCATACAGGGGGGGGTGTATATGAGCCATGCATACGGGGGGGTGTATATGAGCCATGCATACAGGGGGGGTATATGAGCCATGCATACAGGGGGGTGTATATGGGCCATGCATACAGGGGGGGTGTGTATGAGCCATGCATACAGGGGGGGTGTATATGAGCCATGCATACAGGGGGGGGTGTATATGAGCCATGCATACAGGGGGGGGTATATATGAGCCATGCATACAGGGGGGGGTGTATATGAGCCATGCATACAGGGGGTGGTGTATATGAGCCATGCATACAGTGGGGGTGTATATGAGCCATGCATACAGGGGGGGTGTATATGAGCCATGCATACAGGGGGGGGTGTATATGAGCCATGCATACAGGGGGGGTGAATATGAGCCATGCATACAGGGGGGGTGAATATGAGCCATGCATACAGGGGGGGTGAATATGAGCCATGCATACAGGGGGGGGTGTATATGAGCCATGCATACGGGGGGGTGTATATGAGCCATGCATACAGGGGGGGGTATATGAGCCATGCATACAGGGGGGTGTATATGGGCCATGCATACAGGGGGGGGGTGTATGAGCCATGCATACAGGGGGGGTGTATATGAGCCATGCATACAGGGGGGGGTGTATATGAGCCATGCATACAGGGGGGGGTATATATGAGCCATGCATACAGGGGGGGGTGTATATGAGCCATGCATACAGGGGGGGGTGTATATGAGCCATGCATACAGTGGGGGTGTATATGAGCCATGCATACAGGGGGGGTGTATATGAGCCATGCATACAGGGGGGGTGTATATGAGCCATGCATACAGGGGGGGTGTATATGAGCCATGCATACAGGGGGGGTGTATATGAGCCATGCATACAGGGGGGGTGAATATGAGCCACGTGTACGGGGGGGTGAATATGAGCCATGTATACGGGGGGGTGAATATGAGCCATGCATACGGGGGGGGGTGAATATGAGCCATGCATACAGGGGGGGAGTGTGAGCCATGCATACAGGGGGGAATATGAGCCATGCATACAGGAGGGGGGGTCATTATACAGTATCATGGAGAACTGTGTGGCCGTTATACAGTATTGAGCATCATGTGTGGCCATTGTACAGTATTGAGCATCATGTGTGGCCATTATACAATATGGAGCATCATGTGTGGCCATTATACAGTATGGAGCATCATGTGTGGCCATTATACAGTATTGAGCATCATGTGTGGCCATTATACAGTATTGAGCATCATGTGTGGCCATTATACAGTACGGAGCATCATGTGTGGCCATTATACAGTATTGAGCATCATGTGTGGCCATTATACAATATGGAGCATCATGTGTGGCCGTTATACAGTATGGAGCATCATGTGTGGTCGTTATACAGTACGGAGCATCATGTGTGGCCATTATACAGTATGGAGCATCATGTGTGGCCATTATACAGTATGGAGCACTGTGGCCATATTTTTTCGTTTATAATTATTGTATATAAAACAGTGTGATCAGCAGTGCTAAATGGCTGTGGTTGGGACGTGGATATGGGTGTGACTAGTTGTGAAATGGGTGTGGTCAGAGGCGTGGCCTAAAATTTGCCGCGGCGCGATTCGCACGCCGCACACTTTCTGTCTCCTTCCCTTCTTCAAAACTTGGGAGGTATGGTACCGCATTTGCCAGATCATAAGTGCCGCAAATCCCATAGGGAATGAATGAGGCCGAACGCAGTGTTGCCGTAAGTGATCCGTTACGCGGCACATGCAGAAAAACTGCCGGATTTGCTGCAAAAGGCGACTTTCACATCAGCGATTCTTGCTAAAGTCACTGCCGATAGTGTCATACTCACCAAAGGGGGGGGGGCAGCACTAAAAGTGCCTAGGGCAGCAGAAACCCTAAATACGGCCCTGCTGATACCCCATATGTGGGAGGGAACCACTGTTTGGGTGCATGGCAGAGCTCGAAAAGGAAGGAGCGCCATTTGGAATGCAGACTTAGATGGATTGGTCTGCAGGCATCACGTTGCATTTGCAGAGCCCCTGATGTACCCAAACAGTAGAAACCCCCAAAAGTGACCCCATATTGGAAACTAGACCTCCCAAGGAACTTATCTAGATGTGTTGTGAGAACTTTGAACCCCCAGATGTTTCACTACAGTTTACAACGCAGAGCCGTGAAAATAAACAATCCTTTTTTTTCCCACAAAAATGATTTTTAGCCCCCAAAATTTATATTTTCCCAAGGGTAACAAGAGAACTTGGACCCCAAAAGTTGTTGTCCAATTTGTCCCGAGTACGCTGATGCCCCATATGTTGGGGTAAACCCCTGTTTGGGCGCACGGTAAAGCTCGGAAGGGAAGGAGCACTGTTTTACTTTTTCAATGCAGAATTGGCTGGAATTGAGATCGGATGCCATGTCGCGTTTGGAGAGCCCCTGATGTACCTAAACGGTGGAAACTCCCCAATTCTAACTGAAACCCTAATCCAAACACACCCCTAACCCTAATCCCAACGGTAACCCTAACCACACCCCTAACCATGACACACCCCTAACTCTAATCCCAACCCTAATCCCAACCGTAAATGTAATCCAAACCCTAACCCTAACTTTAGCCCCAACCCTAACCCTAACTTTAGCCCCAACCCTAACCCTAACTTTAGCTCCAACCTTAGCCCCAACCCTAACCCCAGCCCTAACCCTAGCCCTAACCCTAGCCCTAACCCTAGCCGTAACCCTAACCCTAGCCCTAACCCTAGCCCTAACCCTAGCCCTAACCCTAACCCTAACCCTAGCCCTAACCCTAGCCCTAACCCTAACCCTAACCCTAATGGGAAAATGGAAATAACTAAAAAATTTTAATTTTATTATTTTTCCCTAACTAAGGGGGTGATGAAGGGGGGTTTGATTTACTTTTATAGCATTTTTTATAGCGGATTTTTATGATTGGCAGCCGTCACACACTAAAAGACGCTTTTTATAGCAAAAAAGTTTTTGCGTCTCTACATTTTGAGACCTATAATTTTTCCATATTTTGGTCCACAGAGTCATGTGAGGTCTTGTTTTTTACGGGACGAGTTGACGTTTTTATTGGTAACATTTTCGGACACGTGACAGTTTTTGATCGCTTTTTATTCTGATTTTTGTGAGTCAGAATGACCAAAAACCAGCTATTCATGAATTTCTTTTGGGGGAGGTGTTTATACCGTTCCACGTTTGGTAAAATTGATAAAGCAGTTTTATTCTTCGGGTCAGTACGATTACAGCGATACCTCATTTATATCATTTTTTATGTTTTGGCGCTTTTATACGATAAAAACTGTTTTATAGAATAAATAATTATTTTGGCATCGCTTTATTCTGAGGACTATAACTTTTTTCTTTTTTCTTTGATGACGCTGTATGGTGGCTCGTTTTTTTGCGGGACAAGATGACGTTTTCAGCGGTTCCATGGTTATTTATATCCGTCTTTTTGATCGCGTGTTATTCCACTTTTTGTTTGGTGGTATGATAATAAAGCGTTGTTTTTTGCCTCGTTTTATTTTTATTTTTTTTCCTACGGTGTTCACTGAAGGGGTTAACTAGTGATACAGTTTTATAGGTGGGGCCATTACGGACGCGGTGATACTAAATATGTGTACTTTTATTGTTTTATTTTTTTATTTAGATAAAGAAATGTATTTATGGGAATAATATTTATATTTTTTCTTTATTTAGGATTTTTTTTTTTTTCTTTACTTATGTGGAAATTTTTTTTTAAACTTTCTTACTTTGTCCCAGGGGGGACATCACAGATCGGTGATCTGACAGTTTGCACAGCACATTGCTTTGCTCCGGGGGTCTCTGGGAAGCCCGCAGGGAGCCTCCTCCCTGCGCGATGCTTCCCTGTACCGCCGGCACACCGCGATCATGTTTGATCGCGGTGTGCCGGGGGTTAATGTGCCGGGGGCGGTCCGTGATAATCAGCTGACACCCGGCCGCGATCGGCCGCGCTCCCCCTGTGAGCGCCGCCGATTGCGCTGGACGTACTATCCTGTCGGTGGTCATACGGGCCCACCCCACCTCGACGGGATAGTATGTCCAATGTCAGAAAGGGGTTAATAGCCAACCGGACCCGGTACCGAGTACCCTGCCCTCCTGGGCGACTCATACACATTTTATCATTGTGTGAGAGCTTGACGCCTGAAATGTCAATGTCAACCACCACAAGGGGAGTGGTAAAGATTGGCAGTTGAGGGGGTGGAATAGTGCACTGAACACTTGGCAACACAAACAGTGCACCAAATTATTTTTATATGTGTTCCCTATATGAATGTATAAATGGTTTAATTTGACAACTGAAGTGACAGTATCTCATAAAATGTCACCCCCAGAATTTAAGCATTTCGGTCGAATTAATAGGATTGCATCTACAGGGGTTTGCAAAAGTATTCACCCCCTTGGCATTTTTCGTGTTTTGCTACCTCACAACCTATAAATTCACGGGTTTTTTAGGGTTTGCATCAGTTCATATAAAGAACATTCATATAATTGTGAACATTTAGTTTCTTTTTACTGTGAAGCAAAGAACAAATAGGACAAAATAACTGAAAACTTGAGTGTGCATAACTACAGTATTCACAACCTTAAAATCAGAACTTTGTAGAGACTCCTTTTGAGGCATTTACAGCTGCAAATTGCTTGGATAAGTCTCTATGAGTTTTCCACATATTGCCACTGTGATTTTTGCCCATTCGTCAAGGCAAAACTGCTCCAGCTCCTTCAAGTTAGATAGTTTCTGCCTATGAACAGCAATCTTCAAGTCTGAAGATAGATTCTTAATTGCATTAAGGTCTGGATGTTGACTAGGCCACATCAAAACATTTACACATTTTCCCTTAAACCACTCGAATGTTGTTTTATCAGTATGCTTTGAGTCATTGTCTTGTTGGTGTCATGGTTCAGGCCGGGGTGTGTTTCATGTTCTCTCCCCGGTCTGCTCATGCTGGGGTTAACCATCTCTGCCTCGTTTTGGCTTTGGTGTGGCTATTTCAGTCTTCTGTGCCTGCAGACCTGTGTCAGTGATAGTTCATGCTTCCAGGCTAGAGCAGCTGACCCCTTGATACCGTGTTTGTCCTCTGCCCATGTACTCTGTTCCCGTGACTTCCCTTTCCTGCCTTCCCGCTTTGTATTAGTGCTTGCTCCCTGTTCTTGGACCCCTTGGTATGTGACCCAGCTTGGCTTCTGACCTGTTTTACTGTCCCTAGTCTCCGTTATATCTGCTCCTGTCTGGTTCTGACTTTTGGCTTGTATTTGACCACATGTATGGCTTTGACCTATGGCACTTCTTGTTTTGACGGTTTCTGACTCAGCTCGTCTAACCACTCTTTCGCCACTTGATGGCACTTGTGCTGCTGCTCAGTGGTGTTGCGCTGTGTGTGCAGCCTCTCTTCCCTCACCAGCATCCCCTGGTGGAGGTTGCACTATACTGCACTGCAGCAGCATTACAGTTGGAAGGAGAACCTCCTTCCCAGTCTCAAACCACTGAAAGACCGAAACAGGTTTTGTTCAAGAATATCCCTCTATTTCACACCATCCATTTTCGCCTCGACTCGGATCATTTTATCTGTCCTTGCTGCCGAAAAACAGCCCCAAAGCATGAAGCCAACACCATGTTTCACTGTGGGGATAGTGTTCTTTGGGTGATGATGAACTGTGTTTGTTTGGCAGCTGACATAGCATTTACCTTGGTGTCAGTAAAAGCTTTTTTCTCCCCACTCTTCCATAAAGGCCGCATCTATGGAGTATACAGCTTATTGTGGTCGTATGGACAGATTCTCCTGCCTCTGCTTGGGAGCTGTGGAACTACTTGAGAATTACCTTTTGGTCTCTGTACTACCTCTCTGATTAATGCTCTCGGCTCAGAGCTTAGGTGAGCAGCCCTCTCTTGGCAGGTTTGTTTTGGTACCATGTTCTTTCCTTTTGATGATAATGGATTTGATAGAGCTTCGCGGGATCATGAGTAGAGATGAGCGAACATGTTCGGAAAATGTTCGTCAATCTCAAATTCGTCATGAACGTAGCACATTCGGATTCGTGTTTGCATTTTTACTCAAAGTCAACAAAAGTCAGTCATAGTTTGGTAAATCATCATGTCTCCACTAATACTTTTGTTATTACTTTGGCTAGGATCTGCTGCTGTATGATGAGTGGGTGGGATGGGGGATGTGTTTGATGAGAGATAGAGGTGTGGAGAGGTTAGAGGAGCATCTGAAGAGATTACAGGAGCTGCCCGCATTTTGTTTTTTTGTTTGTTCCCCTTAACTTTATGTGTGTTGATTCTGGCAACTAATCAGGGCACAGAAACCATCATGACACAAGGTCTTCTGTGATTGGCTGCCAAAGTCACATGTCCCTGGCCATATAAAAAGCATAACATCTTGTTTTGCTGGTACCATTTGCTCAGTGTCACAGTGCAGAGAGGTTGCTCCTGTGCTAGTGCTGGTGCTGAAAGTGAAATAGATAGGATGCTGTCCTGTGTGAAATCGATCTTCCAGCATCAAAGTAGACTGTGCAAAAACTGTGTTACAGTTTCCGGAAGACCCATTTCCTACTCCAAATAGTTTGTGCTAAAACTGTATTTCAGTGGCAAATCAGGAGACCAGATTTCCACTTAAAAATTGTTAGGCCTAATATACTGGTGCAGCCATGAGTCCCAATTAGCTACTCCAAATCGTTTGTGTGTTTCAGATACAAATCAGAATTCCAGATTTCCACCAAAAAATTTAGGCCTAATATTGTGGTGTGGCCGTGAGCCCCAATTACTTCAAATCATTTGTGTTAAAACTATGTTTCAGTGGCAAATCAGACCAGATTTCCACTTAAAAATAGCTACTCCAAAACGTTTGGATAAAACTGTGTTTCAGGGACAAATCAGAAGCGCACATTTGAAAATATAAATGTTTGTGCTGTTGTGCTGAAACAATGCCACATTTTAGCAGAATAATATGATGTGCTAGTAATATTTTGGTCTAGGCAAGAGTCCACAGTTCAAAATATAAATACTTTGTGGTAATACTCTAGTCCAGAAACAAGGCCACATTTCTCCAGAAAAATATTTTGTGCTGGTAATATTTTTTGCCATGCATGAGTCCACATTTGAAAATACAAAGTGTTTGTGCTAATAGTATGTTTCTGAAACAAGGCCACATTTAAGTATATAAATATATAGTGCTACTCATTTTTCTTGAGCCAGGAGTCCACATTTCTGAATCTAAATTGTTTGGACTAACAGCGTGCTACAGAAAGCAGGCTTTGTTTAAGTGTATAAATCCTTTGTGCTAATTGTGTGGTCCAGCCAGCAGGCCACATTTCACATTTCAGCATGGCACAGGGCCTGGGACAGAGCTTGGAGCAGCATTTTTGACATAAATGGAGCACCCCCAGATGCAGGGCAATGGGGTACTCGGTACCGGGTCCCTCTGTCTCGGTTCTGGGGATGTCACGGTGGCCCGACCCGGTCCATGGCCCTGCTAAGGGGCGTCCAATTAAAGGATGTAGGTGGTGGTGGTTTAGGTCGCGGTAAATAACGAGGACACTGTAGACTTCGGCATCCACAATCCAGAGCACTGCTAACAGGGCTTGCTGAGACCGGCCGGTCCGAAGGCACATCCAGAGTTCCCTTTGCAGGTGGAAATCATTAGTGATACCTGGTCAGGTGAACACCCTTAGTACAATCAGACGTACCATGACTCCCCTTAGCGGCAGAGCGACCATACTGCACGACCAGGACTCTAGGGCACTGCACTCCCCCCCCCCGTTAAATCCAGTACTCCCGGACTAGGAAAAGAAGAACAATTTTGAAATGCTGTAAACAATTAAATATAACAGTGCTTCCCTTTATGGGAGGTGAGGACACTTGAATGTTACAAACAGAAACATATTTACATTGTGCTTAAGATTTTAAATAACAGTTACAATTAACTGACTATAAATAACTATCACTACCCAGCCGTGCATTCTATCGACTAAGTACAATTTCTGAACAATAATTTAACTTCTCCTTTAAGGGCGTAAAGGCAGGTACCCACTAAAGGCATATTATAAAACTTTACAGTATTAATTAACTTTTCTTTATTTCTCTTTTACAAGTGCAAAATCTATCAACCATCTCTCTATGGCTCTCCGGAGGACTCACTAACCCCTATGGGTTCACTTTATTGAAACTCAGCTTTCAACTTCCTTCGTCATCAACATTAAACAATTCTCATCACTATCTAGCTAACTACATATCATTTCTATGCAACACATTATCACTGTTCAACTTTCTTAAGGCAACATTATAGTTTAAACTAAGTGCAACAATTAGACATTCCCTTTAAGAGGGTACCAAGTCTCTTCTGAGATAGTGCAAATTCTCTTTTTGCAAGTCCGTTTAAAAGCAAGAACTTCTGCCCTGTACTCAGGAACAGTCTCTTCAAAAAGCTTTTCTTTTTGTAAAACCAGTAGGGGGCACCTTTACGAAGGTGCAAACTGTATACAGCAACAGTTTGTGAATCATTCACCGTCCATGATTCGGCAGTCCTTTAGAACAATGATGAACTTGTGCAAAAACATAAAACAATAGGGATCCCGGGTAAACGAAGGGATCCCTTTAAGAACTAACCCTGGTCGGGTTTAAAGCAGCAAAACAGCAGGAAAACAAACAGTTAACTATTTACATACTCGTGGTTCCGAGGTTTATTCTCATAGTAGGTTGCAAGGCATCAGTCGGTAGCGGATGCTTCCTGACCGGGAAAGCTTCGATTCCGTGTCCTCATCCGATGCGGTGTCAGTATCAACAGTTCATCTCTCAGGTGAGGCCAGGTCACCAGGGGTCTGAATTCGAATGTCAGTTTTGGTAGCAAGTTCAGTAGCGGCAATAATGCACACAGTAGTGATAGTAGTAGAATTTGTCAGGTCAGAGTTAGTCGTAGGCAGGACAACAGGTGGCACCACTGCAGGCTCACATCTTTGAACGTTCCGAGAGCACCACCCTTGCGCACTCCGATGGCGAGTGTAGGTCACCTGGTCCCCTTTACATAGAAATTGGTTGTCACATCTGTTGCGGGACGGGGTCTTCACGTTGTAACTGGTAAAGAAGACTTCAGTCAGCAGTCCCGGTTCCTGTATAGAGCCCCAACCCCGCTTCGGGTGAAAGGCTAGTACAGTCCCCTGTTTTACCAAGTTTTTCTTACCGCGTTCAGCCTTTGGTTCTTGTACTTTCGGTGGGTCACTTTGTTCTGTCTCTTTTCGTTTTTTCCAGTGTAGAATTAAGCATTGTTTATATTGTTCCCAGGTGAGCACAGCAATGCTGAGGCCCTCCTGTCTGGCCCCGTCTGGTCCAATCCTTGGGGTATCCCATTGGAAGATCACCCCCTCTGAGCTCACATCTAGTGGTTCCCCCATAGTTGTCGGTAACGGAGGTACCAGCTTCTCCATAGTGTCGGGGGTTATCACTACCAGCTCAGCGGCGAGGAATCGGTCATTGTCGGGATGGGGAGTGGTCAATTTGCTTCCATCAGTAAACTTATCAGAAATAATCTATCTATTTTAAGGGAAGATCCTGACATTGCGGTTATACTTAAACATGGATGCAGAATTGTGTCAAGAAAAGCACCATCCTTAGGTCATAGTCTATCACCCAGCTCCTTAAATACGTCCCATGCTCAGCCTTCTAACTGGCTCAGCACTAAGGGCTTCTACAAATGTGGTGCCTCAGTTTGTAAAATTTGTAAATTTGCACAGAAACGTTCCGATTTTGCGGATGCAAACAATCGGAAGACATATCAAATTAAAACATTCCTGAATTGCAACACCAATAATGTAGTTTACATTATGGAATGCACAACTTGCCATCTCAAATACGTTGGGAGCACCATACGCCCACTTAAAACAAGAATTCGGGAGCACATTTATGACGTGGAAAACGTTAACATCCATAGAAATATATCGCAAGTGTCGCAGCACTTCATTAATTCACACCAATCCAATCTTGACTCATTAAAGGTTTACGCAATCGAAAAGACACACAGACCTTTTAGAGGAGGGGATACTGAGGTAACTCTAAGAAATAGGGAGACATGGTGGATCTTCAAATTGGGATCTAGAACACCGCATGGCCTTAATAGGAGAAAAGATATGATGCTTTTTTACTAATTATATTGCCCCTAAAATGCATATATTTCTTACCTCTCTGATATTTTGCCCTTGTCGTGACCCATAAAACCAATATTTATTCTTTAGTGGTGTGCATCGTCACCCTCCGAGTGCTCGAACCGGCCCGATGCTGTTTGGTGCCATTCTGTTTGGTTTATATGATCATGATTTTCTTGTTCTTTTTCCTCTCTGTGCATATGACCACTAGTCCATTGTCTCCATGAGGGACTTTTGCAGTCTAATGCATCTATTGCAGCTCACAAGCTCTTTACCTATTTAACTGTTTCATCATTTCTCACAATATTCATTGTTTTGTTTTTATTGAATTTTCTCAAATGTACTTTTCTTAGCAATTTGATCAATAATTATATTACATTTTCATTCTTATTTCCAAATATATTCCTATAGGTGTCTGAATCTCCATATCCTTCAGGAATTTGTTCATTTCTTTATCCTTATATGTCATGGCACATTTTGAACAACTATTATGGAGAATATACATAAATTATTCTATCAGGCTTCCTATTTGGATATCGCTTCAATTCTGTTTTCTCAACCATCTTATGAAGAGCCTGACACAATACAAATTTCTGTATCACTCTTGTATTTTATGTTACCCTGTATATTTTCGTTATAAATAATTTTCCTTTCCTATTATTGAGCAATCACATTGGTGTGTTTCACATTTTTCATCTGCATATAGCCGAAGTATATGTGTATTTCTTTGCCTGTTTTTCTTGGTTTTTTTCACTTATTTTCTGTTTTTTTGTGGCTGACTGTGGTTTATGCACACTATCAGGTGTTTCCATTTTTTGAAATTATTTCCCTAATCAGCCATTGCACCGGTGTGCCTACCGGGTGCTAGTATAAAAAGCATTGAACAGGCTGCACACTAGATATCATGATTAAGGGTGCCCTGTCACCTGAAACGCGTAGATAGTGTTTTTAATTGTATTGTGCTGATGTCTTATCCTCTGCTTCTGACATGAAGTGAATAAAGTACCAAGTGTTTACTTTTCACCGCCTCGTTGAGCTGGAATTCTTTCTTCATTTCTAGCGGTCACGGGAGCAGGATCGGTCGGTGAGGCAGGGACACTTTCCATACCTGCATCTGATGTGGTTCCACCGATGCCAGTCTGTTCCATTGACTAGGACCCTGGAGTCGGCAGCGGCTCGGACCGCACCTCCAATGTGACCCTCTGGGACAGCTCTGACTTCCATTGCTTCACATCTGCTGGCTCCGTGTTCGGGATAGGATGACTCGGCTCCTCCGCCTGCGGCTCCAAGAGGTCCGGATCCTCCAGCTGCGGTGGGTTCGGATCTGCCTCCGGTCGGTGGGGAGAACCCGGGGTCACTTTGTCGTCGTTCAGGTACTCGCTGGTCACCCTCGCTGTTTCGCGATCGGCAGCTGCACACACACATGGTTCCGCCATTTTCTGAAGGTGGAGCTCCTTCTCGTCTTGGTTCCCGCCATTGCAAATAAGGGGGCGGTTCTCCTGTACTTCGGGGCATGTCATCTTCTCGCAGCAGTGGGCGGTCGTCACTTTTGGTGCCGCTCTGGTAGTCTCCTCCCATGGCACGCCCTTCTTCTCCTGCGCTCCTCGTGGCGCTGTAATGGCGGCGGTTTTGGCGGGAATTTTTGGCGGCAAATAGCAATACACAGTCTTTGCAATAAATCACGATTCAAGCACAATTCAGTCACAGTTCCAAGGCACACATGACCAGATCAGGCTTAAGTAGATCCTGTTCGTGATGCTAAGTTTGGAGCGCCCCCAGACACAGGGCAATGGGGGACTCGGTACCGGGTCCCTCTGTCTCGGTTCTGGGGATGTCACGGTGGCCCGACCCGGTCCGTGGCCCTGCTAAGGGGCGTCCAATTAAAGGATGTAGGTGGTGGTGGTTTAGGTCACGGTAAATAACGAGGACACAAGGTTGCAGTCTCTTTTCCTTTTACTGTAGACTTCGGCATCCACAATCCAGAGCACTGCTAACAGGGCTTGCCGAGACCGGCCGGTCCGAAGGCACATCCAGAGTTCCCTTTGCAGGTGGAAATCAGTAGCCTTCCTACTTGCGTCTGTGTGTTGTAGTACCTCCCTGCTGAGCACCACGGAATAGTCCTCACAACTCTTGTATCTGTTTCTGATGTTCTCTCTCTCCGTCCTCCAGTTTGGATAGGACGCACCCGTATGACGGGGTTAGGCCTGGAGCTATTTTATAGGGCCCCTAGAGACGCCCCTCTCCCACAATTTGCCTCCGTTGTCTGCTTAGGTGAAATGGTGAGACAGCCAACCTAAAGTCAACTGCCCTGCCGTGATTGAAGTAAAGCGTAGAGCCAGTACTCCCTCGGTGTTCCGGCCACCGGCTGATGTTGCCACGATCTTAGGGCACGACTCCTCCCGGTATTATGTCCTTTGTTGCTGTGATCTCATTTCTCACTTCTCCACAATATACTTCGCTTCTTGTCCTTTCTTAAGATACCGCCGCAATGAAGTGCAGGCGCGGCTCCGTAACGATCTGTCTCTTGCTAGGCCTCTGTCAGGATCCCACCCCTGACAGGTACCCCCCTGAATCTTTCCCCACAACACCCTCTCTCACTGGATGTTGCCTGGGCAAAACCCAGTCAGCTTTCTCCCTAACTTCCTATCCAACCCCCAGTTTTACCAGAGTGTGAGGAGTGGCTAATACATAGAACCTTTTGCTCCCCCTGGTGGCCGGAGTGTGAAGTGTAATGTGTGACTGTGATACCTGGTCAGGTGAACTCCCTTAGTACAATCAGACGTACCATGACTCCCCTTAGCGGCAGAGCGACAATACTGCATGACCAGGACTCTGGGGCGCTGCATAAACATTGCTCAGTAACAGGTGGATAAGAGACAAGTGTTGTCCTGGTATTGTGAGAGCCCTACCATGTTCAGGCAAGCCACATGAACGAGACCTATCTTGGAGTCCAAACATTTTCAAAAATTAGGGGCAGACACCACTAGAGTAGCATCTATTTATTTAACTCACTTATATTATGTCATTAATAGTAATGAGCGAATAGTAAAATATTTGGATTCAGGAAAGTCGTCACAAATAATTTCTGATGTCCGTGTATTCGTACCGAATAACGAATCCAATGCAAGTCAATGAGGAAAGCCAAATATTTTTCTGCTGGACCCAACAAACAGGTCTGGAGGCATGAGTAAAAAGCTGAAATGGATGCGAAAGAGCTACAACTAAATTGGAACAGCATAAAGAAGATGCCTGCATTTCTTTCTATCTCACATATGGTATCTGGGAATGTTGTCAGACTATTGTGCCAGTTTTACGGATTTTTAAAAAGACTAAACTAAACGCAATTTTTTTAAAGGGAAAAATGTTAGGAAACATTTTTTTCCTTCATAATTGCATCTATATTACTCATAATAAAAATGAAAGAAAAAGATTTAAAAAATTATACCTCCCCTTTAGCATATGTTCACACAGAGCATTTTGGCTTTGGTTATTTATTTAACGTTTGTGAGGGCTCTCACTCCTACATTTGGGAGGTCCCTCCCTCATGCCAAATAGTTAACAAGATAGTGCAATACATATTCCCCATCTCTTTACAATGCCATTTCAAACATTCCCATTTGAATTTTGGGTATCGCCCATCACCACTACCACCATGTCCACCGCGATGTCATTATGCGGCCCTCGCTTCAAATTTTCAGAGGGCCAGCAGGTGCTGTAAAACTTGCGTTTTGTAAGCTCCACAGTTCATCATTGCCACCAGATCCTAACGGAACAACTGTCATAGCGGGTGAAGCCGCTGTAAAGTGAATAGAATACAGCGGGAGCTGAATGATCAATGTCAGGAAATTGGATTCTACCAGACACCAAAAGCATTAAAATTAAATTCCGAATACAGTGTATGCAAGCGAAGGCCTGTATTGCGGTCAGTCTGTCAGGCCTGAAACCCATGTCAGGAACATGTACAAGCCTCATTTTACTTGGAAGCCGCCTCCTCAAGGGAAAGAGGCAGGAGTGCCATTGACCAATCTACACAAGCCTACGCACTTCTTCTGGAAACTACCCAACCAGGCTGAATGTATCTTTTGCATGGTTTTGAGGAACAATGGAGTAATTATTATTATTATTATTTATTGTTATAGCGCCATTTATTCCATGGAGCTTTACATGTGAGGAGGGGTATACATAATAAAAACAAGTACAATAATCTTAAACAATACAAGTCATAACTGGTACAGGAGGAGAGAGGACCCTGCCCGCGAAGGCTCACAATCTACAAGATTACAGGATATGTCCCAGAGAGTGTCGAGGTCTGTGAAGTGTGTTACTCAGGTGGTAGGCAGTGCTGCAGAGCTCAGGTAAAGGTCTTAGCGTGGCAATGACAATGTTCCAATATGTGTAAGGCTGCGGCCTGAATAGGCCTGTGGAGCGTATGAACCCAGTGTCTTAGACATGCTTAAAATGTACAGAAACTGGCCAAAACCCCACAACAATTTTTTGTAAGGACCCAAATTTAGAAAATGTAAGGGAAGCGACAGTTTAATAAAAAGACAGAAGTCTCATTTAGGAGCCTGGAAAAGTCAGCAATGGTCTTTGTCCGGCACCATACAGTGTAAATTGCTAACAAATATGTATGCTTTATCTAACTAACAATTTGTGAACAGACATATATGCTGACAAGGGACAACTGAACACTGTGCTGGGACAACGAACTGGACGTATTTGCTGACTGTTGCATCTATGTAACTGCAGGTTGTGGACATGACTAGTTTTGAGCATTCCGATACTGCAAATATCGGGTATCGGCCGATATTCGCTGTATTGGAATTCCGATACTGAGTTCCGATATTTTTGTGATATCGGGAATCGGGATCGGGATCCATATTAATGTAAAAAATAAAGAATAAAAATAAAAAATATGGATATACTCACCCCTCCGACGGCCCCTGGCTCGCAGCGGTGCAACCGGCAGCCTCCGTTCCTAAGAATGCAGTGAGTGTAGGACCTGCGATGACGTCGCGGCTTGTGATTGGTCACGTGACCGCTCATGTGACCGCTCACGTGACCGCTCACGTGACCGCGA
Source organism: Ranitomeya variabilis (assembly GCF_051348905.1). Classification (NCBI taxonomy): domain Eukaryota; kingdom Metazoa; phylum Chordata; class Amphibia; order Anura; family Dendrobatidae; genus Ranitomeya; species Ranitomeya variabilis. The sequence continues at coordinate 235,458,680 of NC_135234.1, forward strand.
CGTCATCGAAGGTCCTTCACTCTGCATTCTTAGGAACGGAGGTCGACGCTTGCAGCGGTGACCGCCAGGGCTCGTCCGAGGGTGAGTATATCCATATTTTTTATTTTTATTCTTTATTTTTTACATGAATATGGATCCCAGGGCCATCCAGGATCACTTCCGATATTTGTGTCCCATTGACTTGTATTGGTATCGGGTATCGGTATCGGCGATATCCGATATTTTTTGGATATCGGCCGATCCAATCTGATACCGATACTTTCAAATATCGGAAGGTATCGCTCAACACTAGACATGAGGCATCTGCGCCTTCTTCCTGGAGGGCAGATGGGGAACGACGTAACACAGGAAGGGCCAGCGGTTTCACTGTCAGACACAAATTTTGTACCCAGGCGTTCCTCCCACCTACTGGGGTGCTGCGTATATGAGCAGTATAAGGTATATGCTAACAGAAGTATTATGTCGAATTTCCCTTTATAAAGGGAGGTGTGGATAACATTTTCGAACTAGTAGTATATATATAGAGCATGTTTCATTACTGATATTATTATTCTGTGTAAGGCTGAAACCTGAAGAATTGTGTGGCACATATTAATGCATTGATGCTCCAAAATGTCCACGTGCAGACCAAAAAATCAACATGAGTCTACCAGGTACACGCTTAAAGATACCGTGAGAAGGGCAATACAATAAAAAATTATAATAATACAATATATAGAGATTGAGAGTAGAAACTTGAAGTTTGCACAATGTGCAAAGTTTTCTAAAAATTACCTAAGGGGTCCCTATCAGACCAGCTGAAAGACATCGTGATGGGGACATCACAATACACTTTGCAGTTAATACAAGAGGTAGAGATTGACAGTACAAGTTTCACCATTGCAAAATGTGCAAAGTTTTCACAAAGTACAAAACATTACCCATGTGGGGTATACATAGATGACCTCTAAGTACTTGTTGCAGAAGCAGGAGGAGGAGGGGGTGATTTCCTGAACAAAATGAGTTTGGATGGTAAGGGATGAACGTTAAACAACTAAAAAAAAAATGTTTGGGCTGCATTTACATTATGTTGCTGTCATCTGTAGGACTTACAAAGTCGGAGGAAATCCAATTGTTCAATTTTAGAGGAGTCAGCCTGTCTGAATTTTCCATTGATAGTGGTGTGTACCTATCCGTTATGATTGTACTGGCCGAACTAAAAACCCGCTCAGACAACATACTTGCGGTTGGGCATGGCTGCACCTCCAGGGCATACAAGGAGAGGTCGGGCCAAGTGTGCAGCTTGGACAACAAATAGTTAAAGGGCACTGAAGAATCTGGAATGATGCTGGTATGGTCACTTAAGTAGTCCTCCACCATCTTGATCAACTTCACTCTCCTTGTCATAGTTACACCCACAGATAGCCCTTGTTGATGTGATGGTCTCATGAAAATGGTCCAGTTGGCGAACATTCCACCCCCCCCGAGTTGCATCTAGTGTGTGTGGCCCTGCCCTGTAATCCTTGTGGGTGAAAAGAGCCGGTACCTATGCCAGCAGCATTGTCTGAGGGTAGTCTTTTTAGCAAATCTTCTAGTACGGCCCTCTGGCATGCATGCACTTAAAATGGCACATCTGCCTCCGACATGAGAGAAGCAAATTTCTCCTTGTACTGTGGGTTAAGGAAGGTGCACAGCCAGTATCCCATGTTGGACAAACTGTGTTTCACGCTAGGATCTTGAGATAGGCATCTAGACATGAACTCTGCCATGTGCAGAAGACTTCAAAGAGTTAAACGTTCAGTGTCCTCACCAGGAAGAATAATAACCATTAGTTATGAGTAGTGTTGAGCATTCCGATACCGCAAGTATCGGGTATCGGCCGATACTTGCGGTATCGGAATTCCGATACCGGGATTCCGATACTTGCCGCGTATCGGATACCGGAATCGGAAGTTCCAAGATTCAAAATTCAGAAATTCAGCCAATGAGAATGATTCCAAGTGTGGGCACATCCTGTTTAGCATGGAGGGCATGAAAGTACTGGCAAGGCTGTGATTGGCTGCTGAAATGATGTCATGATGCAGTTTAAAAGTCGCTGGCGCCATTTTGCGATCACTCTGCTGTGAATTCAGTTAGTGACAGGACGCTGTTTGCTGACTGAGGGACAGTTTAGAGATAGCGATTTGCTTCTTTGTGCTTTCCAAAGGCTAATTTAACAACCGCTGTGTTCACCTACTATTCACCTTGCTTTTGCCTTGTAGCGCTGTTTTCACAGCGATCTGCAAGGTCTGTGTGTGTGTGTGTGTGAGTGCAGCCCACTCTCTAGTCTGAGTGCAGCCACATAGGCCATCCATAGCTGGTTGTATTCAGTTCAGGGAGGGTGGTTCATTGCCTCATACTGTTCTTTTTTTTTTTTTTTTTTTCAAGTAGTATAGTCTGCTGCTAATTTATTCAAAAAAATCCTATTAGTGTCTTTCCACCCGTCTCCAGCTAATTTGTGGAAAAACACTACATAGGATAAAGTAGAGGAGGGTTTTTGGGCCTTGCAGCGCCGTTTACGGCTGTCTGCATGGTCTCCGTGTGACTGCAGCTCGCCCTGTAGTCTGTGAGCAGCTATAGCCTGGTTGTCTCCAGCTCAGGGTTGTTCACTGCGTCATACCGCCAAATCAATTTTCATTTTTTTTCAAGTAGTGTAGTCTGCTGCTAATTTCTTCAAAAAAATCCTATTAGTGTCTTTCCACCCGTCTCCAGCTAATTTGTGGAAAAACACTACATAGGATAAAGTAGAGGAGGGTTTTTGGGCCTTGCAGCGCCGTTTACGGCTGTCTGCACGGTCTCCGTGTGACTGCAGCTCGCCCTGTAGTCTGTGAGCAGCTATAGCCTGGTTGTCTCCAGCTCAGGGTTGTTCACTGTGTCATACCGCCAAATCAATTTTCATTTTTTTTCAAGTAGTGTAGTCTGCTGCTAATTTCTTCAAAAAAATCCTATTAGTGTCTTTCCACCCGTCTCCAGCTAATTTGTGGAAAAACACTACATAGGATAACGTAGAGGAGGGTTTTTTGGCCTTGCAGCGCCGTTTACGGCTGTCTGCACGGTCTCCGTGTGACTGCAGCTCGCCCTGTAGTCTGTGAGCAGCCGTAGCCTGGTTGTCTCCAGCTCAGGGTTGTTCACTGCGTCATACCGCCAAATCAATTTTCATTTTTTTTCAAGTAGTGTAGTCTGCTGCTAATTTCTTCAAAAAAATCCTATTAGTGTCTTTCCACCCGTCTCCAGCTAATTTGTGGAAAAACACTACATAGGATAACGTAGAGGAGGGTTTTTGGGCCTTGTAGCGCCGTTTACGTCTGTCTGCACGGTCTCCGTGTGACTGCAGCTCTATCTGTTGTCAGTTCAGCCCCCAAAAAATAAATAAATAATACAGTTCACCAAACACACCAGTTACACCACTTTACATTTGTGTAGGCCACATTAGCTCATATTAAAGTCTAGTCCACACTTTAGAAAATTAGTGTTTCTTATACCTGTTAGGAGGAGTTGCTCAGGAATAAGCACACAAATCCGTTAGTACTTTTCTGCTTATCTTTATCAGTCAACCAAGATGAAGAAGGCAGTGAGTAAGGCACGTGGGCGTGGGAGCCGTCGCGGAGCAGGGAGGGGAAGTGGGGATTCTGTGCCTGCTGCGGGCACCGGTGACTCATCAGCACCCACTTTCACCAGGCAACAGTCATTCATGCGTAGCTTTGTGTCAGAGCGCCGTACACCGCTGCTGCGTGAAGAACAAATTGAAGCTGTTGTCGGATGGATGGCAGCTAATGCATCAACTTCCATTAGTGCCACATCCTCTCAGACACAGAGCACTGGAGAGCAGCCATCTGTCTCTTCACCACCTGCCAAATTGCCCAGGCAGACAGAGAGCCCAGGACAGGAGCCGTCTCTACTTCTGTTCTCTGAATCTCTTGGCTTGGAAACAGGGGGCCAGCCAAGCAGCATTGGAGAAATGGAAGAAGAGGCAGGGTGCAGTGATGCCCAACAGCTTTTTCTGTCTTCCTCTGAAGAGGCGGGTGGGCCAGTGGCTCCGGTCACCACATCGCAGGCCGCATCAGCTGATGATGACACTCAGGTGCCACTTACTGGTGCGTGCTCTGCTGCTGAGACTACCCAGGAGGAGCAGTTGGGGGCAGAGGGTAGTGTAGATGATGAGGTCCTCGACCCATCTTGGCGTGAGGGACAGGAAGGTGGTGGGAGCAGCTCTGAGGAAGAGATTCCCCGTACGGCCCAAAGAGGGAGAGGGAGGGGGAAGACTGCGGATCCTGCAGCCTCCGCTTTGGCACCCGTTAGGAGCATGTCTCTTCCAAAAGCCAAAAAGGGCGCTCCCAAGACTTGCAGTGCCTGGTCCTTTTTTGACACAGTTGCAGATGACATTTGCTATGTCAGATGCAACGTGTGTCATCAAAAAGTCAAAAGAGGGAAAAATGTCAGCAACCTCAATACCTCCAACATGTGGAAACATGTGCGCAACAGGCACCCGGCGGAGTTAGAAAAACACACTGAAGAGGTAGGCCAACCAACAGCGGCAGCTACCACCTCTTCAGCTCGTGTTGCCTCTTCCTCTAGCTCACACGCAGCTGGTTCGGCTTCCTCCCAGGATCGCCGTGGAAGAACCTCTGGCCCTGTTGTCCAGAGACCCGCTGTAATTCCACCCGCAGCGCCACTTTCCCAGTCATCCACACACTCCCAGCCCAGTCTACAGCCATCGGTAGTACAGGCATGGGAGAAAAGGCGGCCTTTCTCGTCAAACCACCCACGAGCACAGGCTCTGACTGCAGGCATTGCCAAACTTCTGTCACTGGAAATGCTGTCATTCAGGCTGGTGGAGACTGACAGCTTCCGTGACTTGATGTCATTGGCAGTCCCACAGTACAATGTGCCCAGCCGCTTTTACTTCAGCAGGCAAGCCGTCCCTGCCCTGCACAAGCATGTGGAGGGACACATAAAACACGCGCTACTGAACGCCGTCAGTAGCAAGGTCCACCTCACCACCGATGCGTGGACCAGTCAACATGGACAGGGGCGATACCTTTCCCTCACTGCCCATTGGGTTAATGTTGTTGAGCCAGGTACAGACCGTGCGAGTGGCGCAGGACGTGTCCTGCCCACTCCAAGGATTGCAGGAATCCATTCTGTACGCATTGACTCCTCCTCTTACACCAGTTCCTCAGAATCATCGCTGCAGGAGCCGTCACAGTCCACCTCCACATGGACCCGTGATGAACGTGTACCTGTTACGACCGACATGAGCACAGCCGTGGCCAAACGTCAACAGGCCGTCTTGAAATTAATTTTTTTGGGGAATCGTAGCCACACAGCGCAGGAGCTCTGGAATGCCATCAAGCAGGAGAGCGATGTGTGGTTTGTGCCAGCGAATCTCCAGCCAGGCATGGTAGTGTGTGATAATGGCCGAAATCTGGTGGCAGCTCTGGGCCTCGGCAACCTCACTCACATCCCATGTCTGGCACATGTGCTCAATTTGGTCGTGCAGAGCTTTTTGAGGGACTATCCGGATCTTGATGCACTGCTGCACAAGGTCCGCCTAGAGTGTGCTCACTTGCGGCGTTCCAGCACGGCAAAAGCGCGCATTGCGGCTCTGCAGCGCCGACACCGCCTGCCGGAACATCGCATCATATGTGACCTACCTACCAGGTGGAATTCCACGTTACATATGTTGGAGCGGTTGTGTGAGCAGCAGCAAGCTGTAATGGAGTACCAGCTGCTTCAGGCGCAAAAAAGTCGCAGTCAGCGCCGTACAGACTTCACAACCACAGAGTGGGCCACTATGAATGACGTCTGCCAGGTTTTGCGTCCCTTTGATTATTCCACGCGGATGGCGAGTGCAGATGATGCACTAGTCAGCATGACTGTCCCCCTTATCTGCCTGCTTGAAAAATCACTGCAAGCGCTAAGGGATGATGTTGTGGAAGAGGTGGAGGATGAGGATTCACCATTTCCATCATCTTCTGGACAGTCAGCGCCACGTGGTTCCTCACAAACGCGTAGGCAGGGGACAGTTTGTGAGGAGGATGAGGAGGAGTCAATGGAGGAGGAAGACATCCGTCCAGAGGAGGGAGTTACACAATTGTCCAGTACTCAGTGTGTACAGCGAGGGTGGGGTGATGACGAGCGGGCAGAGATCACGCCTCCAGCAGGGGACAGCGTTTCTTGGGCAGTTGGCAGTCTGCAGCACATGGTGGATTACATGCTGCAGTGCCTGAGAAACGACCGCCGCATCGCCCACATTCTCAACATGTCTGATTATTGGGTGTTCACCCTCCTCGATCCTCGCTACCGGGACAACGTAGAAAGCCTCATCACACCGTTGAACCGGGAGCGAAAAATGCGGGAGTACCAAGACACACTGGTCAATTCCATCATCTTCTCCATTCCAACTGAGAGAAGTGCTGCTAGTGCATTCCAAAGCAGCTCAGTGCGTCCAGGCAGTGGTGGAGGCTCTGCACAAAGAGAGAGCAGAAGCAGTGCCTCTGCCCAAGGCAAGACCAGTATGGCCGAACTGTGGCACAGTTTTCTGTGCCCGCCACAAAAGTCTACACCATCACAGACGGCTCCAGTCAGCAGGAGGCAACGGTTCCGTCAGATGGTGACAGACTACATGTCTTGCCCTCTTGCTGTACTCCCAGACGGCTCTTCCCCTTTCAAGTTTTGGGTCTCAAAGCTGGATACATGGCCAGAGCTAAGCCAGTATGCATTGGAGGTGCTGTCTTGCCCTGCGGCCAGTGTATTATCGGAACGTGTCTTTAGTGCTGCAGGTGGTGTACTAACTGACCGTCGCATGCGACTATCCTCCGATAACGTTGACCGGCTTACTTTCCTGAAAATGAACAAGGCCTGGATTTCGCATGAATTTGCCACTCCTCCTCCTGATTAACTAATTAGGTCACTGTATACGTTATCCAGGTCTCCTGTTGTGTTCATCTTTCTACCACCTGAACTTAAATTCCTGGGCTCCAACACCGCCAGTTGAGGCTCAGAAGTGCCGTCTGCACAGTCAAAACATACGACCCAGTGTTATTGGGTTTCAGTAACGTCAGCTGATCCCCAGCTGTGTAGCCGGCAATGTGTCATGCGACCGCCACGCTGACACAACAACTGAAATGTAAGGGAATCTGTCCCCCCCCCCCCAAGGCGTTTGTTACTGAAAGAGCCACCTTGTACAGCAGTAATGCTGCACAAGGAAAAAGGTAGCTATTTTGGTTTTGCTCCTTGCACACGCAAAACTTAACACTTATAAAATGTGTCCACTGATACCGTAAAACCGTCCCGGAGGTGGGACTTTCCTTCGTAATATGACGCAGCACAGCCGTCATTCCTACCCCCCCGGCGCCGCGCCCCGGCTCATCAGCGTTGTTTGATTCCGTCCCGGAGCCTGCGCTGTTATGTTATCCCGTGGCCAGGCACACTTAGCGCTGCCCGTCTTCTGGCATCATTTGGTGTCAGGCTGGCTGCGCCTGTGCTGGTGCCTCGCAGTGTCTTCTGATTTAATCCCACTGGGGGCCTGGGATCCATGGACATGCGCAGTGCATATCTGAACCTCCACCTCTCACTCATCTCCCTATGGCTTCTTCAGACTGCTCGGTGTCAGCTGGTCCCTAATAGCATGCCACGGCCGTGACACCGCACAGTCTTAAGAAGCCATAGGGAGGGGAGTGAGAGGTTCAGATATGCACTGCGCATGTCCATGGATCCCAGGCCCCCAGTGGGATTAAATCAGAAGACACTGCGAGGCGGGCTCTCAGCCAGCGCGGCCGCACAGGCGCAGCCAGCCTGACACCAAATGATGTCAGAAGACGGGCAGCGCTAAGTGTGCCTGTCCACGGGATAACATAACAGCGCAGGCTCCGGGACGGAATCAAACAACGCTGAGGAGCCGGGGCACGGCGGCGGGGGGGTAGGAATGACGGCTGTGCTGCGTCATATTACGAAGGAAAGTCCCACCTCCGGGACGGTTTCACGGCTTCAGGGGACACATTTTATAAGTGTTTAGTTCTGTGTTTGCAAGGAGCATGATGAAAAGAGCCACCTTTTCCTTTTGCATCTTTTGTGCTGCACAAGCTGGCTCTTTCAGCTACAAACGCCTTGGGGGGGGGTTAAAGGTTCCCTTTCGACTTTCTCAGGCTTCGGCCTACATTGTGTTCCTCTGCTTTTCCACCTGCCCCTGGGCTCCAACACCGCCAGTTGCCGTCCAGAAGTGCTGTACGCACAGTCAACAGTCGCTCCTCTGTTATTGGGGTTCAGTAACGTCAGCTGTTCCCCTGCTGTGTGTGTGGCAATCCCTCCTACCTCCTCCAACCTCCTCCTCCTCCACCTGTCCCTGGGCTCCAACACCGCCAGTTGCCGTCCAGAATTGCTGTACGCACAGTCAACAGACCCTCCTCTGTTATTGGGGTTCAGTAACGTCAGCTGTTCCCCTGCTGTGTGTGTGGCAATCCCTCCTACCTCCTCCAACCTCCTCCTCCTCCACCTGTCCCTGGGCTCCAACACCGCCAGTTGCCGTCCAGAAGTGCTGTACGCACAGTCAACAGACCCTCCTCTGTTATTGGGGTTCAGTAACGTCAGCTGTTCCCCTGCTGTGTGTGTGGCAATCCCTCCTACCTCCTCCAACCTCCTCCTCCTCCACCTGTCCCTGGGCTCCAACACCGCCAGTTGCCGTCCAGAATTGCTGTACGCACAGTCAACAGACCCTCCTCTGTTATTGGGGTTCAGTAACGTCAGCTGTTCCCCTGCTGTGTGTGTGGCAATCCCTCCTACCTCCTCCAACCTCCTCCTCCTCCACCTGTCCCTGGGCTCCAACACCGCCAGTTGCCGTCCAGAAGTGCTGTACGCACAGTCAACAGTCGCTCCTCTGTTATTGGGGTTCAGTAACGTCAGCTGTTCCCCTGCTGTGTGTGTGGCAATCCCTCCTACCTCCTCCAACCTCCTCCTCCTCCACCTGTCCCTGGGCTCCAACACCGCCAGTTGCCGTCCAGAATTGCTGTACGCACAGTCAACAGACCCTCCTCTGTTATTGGGGTTCAGTAACGTCAGCTGTTCCCCTGCTGTGTGTGTGGCAATCCCTCCTACCTCCTCCAACCTCCTCCTCCTCCACCTGTCCCTGGGCTCCAACACCGCCAGTTGCCGTCCAGAAGTGCTGTACGCACAGTCAACAGTCGCTCCTCTGTTATTGGGGTTCAGTAACGTCAGCTGTTCCCCTGCTGTGTGTGTGGCAATCCCTCCTACCTCCTCCAACCTCCTCCTCCTCCACCTGTCCCTGGGCTCCAACACCGCCAGTTGCCGTCCAGAAGTGCTGTACGCACAGTCAACAGTCGCTCCTCTGTTATTGGGGTTCAGTAACGTCAGCTGTTCCCCTGCTGTGTGTGTGGCAATCCCTCCTACCTCCTCCAACCTCCTCCTCCTCCACCTGTCCCTGGGCTCCAACACCGCCAGTTGCCGTCCAGAATTGCTGTACGCACAGTCAACAGACCCTCCTCTGTTATTGGGGTTCAGTAACGTCAGCTGTTCCCCTGCTGTGTGTGTGGCAATCCCTCCTACCTCCTCCAACCTCCTCCTCCTCCACCTGTCCCTGGGCTCCAACACCGCCAGTTGCCGTCCAGAATTGCTGTACGCACAGTCAACAGACCCTCCTCTGTTATTGGGGTTCAGTAACGTCAGCTGTTCCCCTGCTGTGTGTGTGGCAATCCCTCCTACCTCCTCCAACCTCCTCCTCCTCCACCTGTCCCTGGGCTCCAACACCGCCAGTTGCCGTCCAGAAGTGCTGTACGCACAGTCAACAGTCGCTCCTCTGTTATTGGGGTTCAGTAACGTCAGCTGTTCCCCTGCTGTGTGTGTGGCAATCCCTCCTACCTCCTCCAACCTCCTCCTCCTCCACCTGTCCCTGGGCTCCAACACCGCCAGTTGCCGTCCAGAAGTGCTGTACGCACAGTCAACAGTCGCTCCTCTGTTATTGGGGTTCAGTAACATCAGCTGTTCCCCTGCTGTGTGTGTGGCAATCCCTCCTACCTCCTCCAACCTCCTCCTCCTCCACCTGTCCCTGGGCTCCAACACCGCCAGTTGCCGTCCAGAAGTGCTGTACGCACAGTCAACAGACCCTCCTCTGTTATTGGGGTTCAGTAACGTCAGCTGTTCCCCTGCTGTGTGTGTGGCAATCCCTCCTACCTCCTCCAACCTCCTCCTCCTCCACCTGTCCCTGGGCTCCAACACCGCCAGTTGCCGTCCAGAAGTGCTGTACGCACAGTCAACAGACCCTCCTCTGTTATTGGGGTTCAGTAACGTCAGCTGTTCCCCTGCTGTGTATACGGCAACGTGTACTGCGACCGCCACGCAGGCACAACAAGTTAAATTTAAGGGAACCTGTCCCCCCCCCCCCCCCAGGCGTTTGTTACTGAAGGAGCCACCTTGTGCAGCAGTAATAATGATGCAAAGGGAAAAAGTGCCTCTTTTCGTGGTGCTCCTTGCAGATGCTGAACCTAACACTTATGAAATGTGTCCCCTCACAGCGTTCAACCGTCCGGTAGGTGGAACTTTCCTTTGTCATGTGACGCAGCACAGCCGTCATTTTTACCCCCTTGGCGCCGTGCGCCACCTCCTCAGCGTTGTTTGAATCTGTCCCGGAGCCTGCGCTGTTAGGTTACCCCTTGGCCATGCACACATTTTGCGCTGCCCGTCTTCTGACATCATTTGCTGTCAGGCTGGCTGCGCCTGTGCTGGTGCGCTGTCCGAGATTCAGCCTCGCGGTGTCGTCTACTGTAATCCCACCGCGGGCCTGGGATCCGTGTCCATGCGCAGTGCATATCCTCGCCTCTCACTCCCCTCCCTACGGCTTCTAAAGACTGTTCGGTGTCAGCTGATCCCTAATAGCATGCCACAGCCGTGACACCGCACAGTCTTAAGAAGCCGTAGGGAGGGGAGTGAGAGGCGAGGATATGCACTGCGCATGGACACGGATCCCAGGCCCGCGGTGGGATTACATTAGACGACACCGCGAGGCTGAATCTCGGACAGCGCACCAGCACAGGCGCAGCCAGCCTGACAGCAAATGATGTCAGAAGACGGGCAGCGCAAAATGTGTGCATGGCCAAGGGGTAACCTAACAGCGCAGGCTCCGGGACAGATTCAAACAACGCTGAGGAGGTGGCGCACGGCGCCAAGGGGGTAAAAATGACGGCTGTGCTGCGTCACATGACAAAGGAAAGTTCCACCTACCGGACGGTTGAACGCTGTGAGGGGACACATTTCATAAGTGTTAGGTTCAGCATCTGCAGGGACCATAATTAAAAGAGCTAAGTTGACCTTTTCCAGCATTAGTGCTGTACACGATGGCTCTTCCAGCTACAAACGCCTGGGGGGGGGGGTAAAGGTTTCCTTTCAACTTGCTCCAGTGCAGGCTTCGGCCTACACTCCGCTCCCCCTGCTGACCCTGGGCTCCAACACCGCCAGTTGGGGCCCGGTACTGCTAGCTGCACAGAGAAAAACACCAGCCAATGTGTCAGTGGGGTTCAGCACCGCCAGCTGTTCCCCTGCTGTGCAGCCGGCATCGTGTCCTGCAACTGCCACGCAGGCACAACAGACCCAAAAGCTGCCGCCAGTGCAGGCTTCGGCCTACACTCTGCTCCCTCTCCTCCTCCTGCTGACCCCGGGCTCCAACACCGCCAGTTGGGGCCCGGTACTGCTAGCTGCACAGAGAAAAACACCAGCCAATGTGTCAGTGGGGTTCAGCACCGCCAGCTGTTCCCCTGCTGTGCAGCCGGCATCGTGTCCTGCAAAAGCCACGCAGACACCAGAACTGAAATTGAAGGGAACCTGTCCCCCCTCCCCCAGGCGTTTTTACGTTATCCAGCCACCTTGTACAGCGGTAATGCTGCATGTGTGCAAGGTGGCTCATAAACGTATTCTCCTCGCACATGTGGAACTGAAAACACGTCTGAAATGTGTCCTCTGTGTGACCATTTAACCGTCCCGGTGGTGTGACTTTCCTTTGTAATGACACGCTGCAACCCCCTTGGTAGCGCTGCCCGTCTTCTGGCATCATTGTTTGGCTGGCTGCGCCTCTGCGGCCGCCCTGACCCACACAACGCCCCTCGGTGTCTTATTTATTGGGACTGCGAGGGTGTGATTGATGGGCATGATCAGTGCATCAGTTCGCCTGTCCCTCCTCTCCTTCCGCCTTCTTCGGACTGTGCGGCTTCATGGCCGTGGCATGCGATAAGGGATCAGATGACGCCGCACAGTCTGAAGCGGGTGTAAGGACCCGAGTGTGAGAGGCGAACATATGTGCTGCGCCAGGCCCTGATTCCCAGCCCCGCAGTGTTTTAACAATGTTAAGACACTGCGGGGCTGGGATTCATGGTCATCGCGAACCGCACCGGCCGACATTAAATGATGTCAGAAGATGGGCAGCGCTAACAGCGCTAGGCCAGGGGACAACACGACAGCGCAGACTCCTGTACAGCAAATAACAACGCTCAGGAGGCTGCACCCAGCACCAAGGTGGGATTCTTGACATCTGTGCTGCGTCTCATTACAAAGGGAACTCGCGCCTCCAACACAGTTTGACTGTATAAAGGGCTAAATGTTAGACGTGTTTCATTCAGCGTGTGCAAGGAGAAAAATTAAAAGAGCAACCTTTGACTTGTGCAGCACTACTGCTGCATAAGCTGTGGCTCTTCTACTTTGTAACCCCTGAGGGGGGGTTAAAGGTTACCTTTGAAATTGGTTCAATTAGGCTTCGGCCTACACTCTGCTCCCCCTGCAGAGCCCGGGCTCCAACACCGCCAGTTGGGGCCCGGTACTGCTAGCTGCACAGAGAAAAACACCTCGCCAATGTGTCAGTGGGGTTCAGCACCGCCAGCTGTTCCCCTGCTGTGCAGCCGGCAACGTGTCCTGCAACTGCCACGCAGGCACAACAGACCCAAAAGCTGCCGCCAGTGCAGGCTTCGGCCTACACTCTGCTCCCTCTCCTCCTCCTGCTGACCCCGGGCTCCAACACCGCCAGTTGGGGCCCGGTACTGCTAGCTGCACAGAGAAAAACACCAGCCAATGTGTCAGTGGGGTTCAGCACCGCCAGCTGTTCCCCTGCTGTGCAGCCGGCATCGTGTCCTGCAAAAGCCACGCAGACACCAGAACTGAAATTGAAGGGAACCTGTCCCCCCTCCCCCAGGCGTTTTTACGTTATCCAGCCACCTTGTACAGCGGTAATGCTGCATGTGTGCAAGGTGGCTCATAAACGTATTCTCCTCGCACATGTGGAACTGAAAACACGTCTGAAATGTGTCCTCTGTGTGACCATTTAACCGTCCCGGTGGTGTGACTTTCCTTTGTAATGACACGCTGCAACCCCCTTGGTAGCGCTGCCCGTCTTCTGGCATCATTGTTTGGCTGGCTGCGCCTCTGCGGCCGCCCTGACCCACACAACGCCCCTCGGTGTCTTATTTATTGGGACTGCGAGGGTGTGATTGATGGGCATGATCAGTGCATCAGTTCGCCTGTCCCTCCTCTCCTTCCGCCTTCTTCGGACTGTGCGGCTTCATGGCCGTGGCATGCGATAAGGGATCAGATGACGCCGCACAGTCTGAAGCGGGTGTAAGGACCCGAGTGTGAGAGGCGAACATATGTGCTGCGCCAGGCCCTGATTCCCAGCCCCGCAGTGTTTTAACAATGTTAAGACACTGCGGGGCTGGGATTCATGGTCATCGCGAACCGCACCGGCCGACATTAAATGATGTCAGAAGATGGGCAGCGCTAACAGCGCTAGGCCAGGGGACAACACGACAGCGCAGACTCCTGTACAGCAAATAACAACGCTCAGGAGGCTGCACCCAGCACCAAGGTGGGATTCTTGACATCTGTGCTGCGTCTCATTACAAAGGGAACTCGCGCCTCCAACACAGTTTGACTGTATAAAGGGCTAAATGTTAGACGTGTTTCATTCAGCGTGTGCAAGGAGAAAAATTAAAAGAGCAACCTTTGACTTGTGCAGCACTACTGCTGCATAAGCTGTGGCTCTTCTACTTTGTAACCCCTGAGGGGGGGTTAAAGGTTACCTTTGAAATTGGTTCAATTAGGCTTCGGCCTACACTCTGCTCCCCCTGCAGAGCCCGGGCTCCAACACCGCCAGTTGGGGCCCGGTACTGCTAGCTGCACAGAGAAAAACACCTCGCCAATGTGTCAGTGGGGTTCAGCACCGCCAGCTGTTCCCCTGCTGTGCAGCCGGCAACGTGTCCTGCAACTGCCACGCAGGCACAACAGACCCAAAAGCTGCCGCCAGTGCAGGCTTCGGCCTACACTCTGCTCCCTCTCCTCCTCCTGCTGACCCCGGGCTCCAACACCGCCAGTTGGGGCCCGGTACTGCTAGCTGCACAGAGAAAAACACCAGCCAATGTGTCAGTGGGGTTCAGCACCGCCAGCTGTTCCCCTGCTGTGCAGCCGGCATCGTGTCCTGCAAAAGCCACGCAGACACTTGCTCTTGTACCTTCTGCTCCCCATCCTGGTTCCAGTACCGTCAGCTGGTTCCGGGCAGAGCCTTTGGCTTAGGTGCCTCCCTCTGGGTATCCGAGTTCCACCAACGTCAGGTGGTCCTTGGTAGTGCTTTCAGGCACGGGTACCTCCTGCTTAGTAACCGGGTTCCAGTAACGTCAGCTGGTCCTCGGTAGTTCCATTGGCTCTTGGACCTTCGGGTAGCCATCCGAGTTCCAGTTCCATCAGCTGGTTCTCGGCATTTTCTCAGCCTTCTTGTACCTTCTGCTACATTTCCAAGTTCAAGAGACTAAACACGATGACCCGGAAGACCACCCCTAAGATGACAACGACACCAGAGACGACAACCACCGTGATGACGACGACCCTGGAGACGATGACCCTGAAGACCACCCCGATGACGACGACCCCGGAGACGACGACCCTGAAGACCACCCCGATGACGACGACCCCGGAGACGACGACCCCGGAGACGACGACCCTGGAGACGACGACGACCTGGAAGACCGAGAAGCAGAAGAACAAGAGGCTGCAGAACAAATAGCAGAAGAACATTAAGCATAACACAAAATATCAGAGCAAAAAATATTATCTAAATTATAAGCAGAAGAAGACTAAGCAGTGTATGGGGGTGAGTCCGTTCCTCCTCGTGGTGCCCCTGGATAAAGCCTGATGCTGCAGGCCAAACTGAACGCGGACAAATGTAACTGTTTTGTGACAGGCAGAACGGAAGGTGTAATCTTCAAACTTTTATAGATAACAACTACGGGAATGCCTGTCACAAATAAGAATATGATGAAGAAGTAGAATATGATGAAGATAATAGTAAAATAAAAAGAATATGAACAATGTAACCCAAAAAATAATAGGTAGAAGATGAAGAAGAAGATGAATAAGGTGAAGAAGTTGATGTCAAAGAAGCTGATGATGAGGATAATGAAGAAGAAAGCGTGGGAGAAGTAAAAAAGAAGGTGAAGGGCGTGGAAGTAGTGAAACATCAATATCTGACATAAAAAAAAAAAAAATTAACATAGTCAAATTCTTTCTAACGCCGAACGTCATAAAAAAAAAAAAAAAATCCTGCTATTCTATTACATTGGGCTAAACCTCTGTGCCTTTAATATCTCCGCCACGTCCCCCAATACATCCTACATTATTCTTAGTTGTTTTCCTTCATGTAGAATGAACCTACAAGTTTATAAAGGGTTTATTTTAATTCCGATATTTTCGTCCCATTGACTTGCATTGGGATCGGGTATCGGTATCGGATTGGATCCGATATTTTGACGGTATCGGCCGATACTTTCCGATACCGATACTTTCCGATATCGGAAGGTATCGCTCAACACTAGTTATGAGCGAATATACTCGTTACTCGAGATTTCCCGAGCACGCTTGGGTGACCTCCGAGTATTTTTTAGTGCTCAGAGATTTTGTTTTCATTGCCGCAGCTGAATGATTTACATCTGTTAGCCAGTAGTGTTGAGCATTCCGATACCGCAAGTATCGGGTATCGGCCGATACTTGCGGTATCGGAATTCCGATACCGAGATCCGATACTTTTGTGGTATCGGGAATCAGAATCGGAAGTTCCCAGTGTATGGTTCCCAGGGTCTGAAGGAAAGGAAACTCTCCCTCAGGCCCTGGGATCCATATCCATGTAAAAAATAAAGAATTAAAATAAAAAATAGGGATATACTCACCCTCTGACGCGCCCTGGTAGTAACCGGCAGCCTGCTTTGCTTAAAATGAGCGCGTTCAGCACCTTCCATGACGTCACGGCTTCTAATTGGTCACGTGCCGCTCATGTGACCCCCACGCGACCAATCACAAGCCGTGACGTCATTCTCAGGTCCTAAATTCCTAATTCTAGGAATTTAGGACCTGAGAATGACATCACGGCTTGTGATTGGTCGCCTGGCGGTCACATGAGCGGCACGCGACCAATCAGAAGCCGTGACATCATGGAAGGCCCTAAACGCGCTCATTTTAAGCAAAGAAGGCTGCCGGTTAACAGGGGTGAGGTGCAGGGGCCTCCGGAGAGGTGAGTATATCAATATTTTTTATTTTAATTCTTTATTTTACACATTAATATGGATCCCAGGGCCTGAAGGAGAGTTTCCTCTCCTACAGACCCTGGGAACCATCAGGATACCTTCCGATACTTGGTGTCCCATTGTTGTGAATTTGCTTTTTGCTCCCTCTAGTGGTTACTAGTTTTTTGACTCTGGTTTTTCTGTCATTCCTTTTATCCGCACCTGGGTCGTTAGTTAGGGGTGTTGCTATATAAGCTCCCTGGACCTTCAGTTCAATGCCTGGCAACGTAGTTATCAGAGCTAGTCTGCTGTGCTCTTGTCTACTGATCCTGGTTCCAGTTATATCAGCTAAGTCTGCCTTTTGCTTTTTGCTATTTGTTTTGGTTTTGTATTTTTGTCCAGCTTGTTCCTAATCTATATCCTGACCTTTGCTGGAAGCTCTAGGGGGCTGGTGTTCTCCCCCCGGACCGTTAGACGGTTCGGGGGTTCTTGAATTTCCAGTGTGGATTTTGATAGGGTTTTTGTTGACCATATAAGTTACCTTTCTTTATTCTGCTATCAGTAAGCGGGCCTCTCTGTGCTAAACCTGGTTCATTTCTGTGTTTGTCATTTCCTCTTACCTCACCGTCATTATTTGTGGGGGGCTTCTATCCAGCTTTGGGGTCCCCTTCTCTGGAGGCAAGAAAGGTCTTTGTTTTCCTCTACTAGGGGTAGCTAGATTCTCCGGCTGGCGCGTGTCATCTAGAATCAACGTAGGAATGATCCCCGGCTACTTCTAGTGTTGGCGTTAGGAGTAGATATATGGTCAACCCAGTTACCACTGCCCTATGAGCTGGATTTTTGTATTCTGCAGACTTCCACGTTCCTCTGAGACCCTCGCCATTGGGGTCATAACAGTTTGCCAGGCCAGTATTAAATGTTTAATGCATTGCAGAAGAGGGATTATAAGAAAGAAGATTCTGAGTTTTTGTTTTTCTTCTTCCCCTTTACCTCAGAGTGGCTATGCTTGCTGCAGACATGAATGTCCAGACCTTGATTACAAGTGTGGACCAGCTGGCTACTCGTGTGCAGGGCATACAAGACTATGTTATCAGAAATCCTAGGTCAGAACCTAAAATACCGATTCCTGAACTGTTTTCCGGAGACAGGTTTAAGTTTAGGAATTTCGTGAATAATTGTAAATTGTTTTTGTCCCTGAGACCCTGTTCATCTGGAGATTCTGCTCAGCAAGTAAAAATTGTTATTTCGTTCTTACGGGGCGACCCTCAGGATTGGGCTTTTTCGCTGGCGCCAGGAGATCCGGCATTGGCTGATCTTGATGCGTTTTTTCTGGCGCTCGGTTTACTTTATGAGGAACCCAATCTTGAGATTCAGGCAGAAAAGGCCTTGCTGGCTATGTCTCAGGGGCAGGACGAGGCTGAAGTGTATTGCCAAAAATTTCGGAAATGGTCCGTGCTGACACATTGGAACGAGTGTGCACTGGCCGCTAATTTTAGAAATGGCCTTTCTGAAGCCATTAAGAATGTTATGGTGGGTTTTCCCATTCCCACAGGTCTGAATGATACTATGGCACTGGCTATTCAAATTGACCGGCGGTTGCGGGAGCGCAAAACCGCAAATCCCCTCATGGTGTTGTCTGAACAGACACCTAATTCGGTGCAATGTGATAGAAAAACCGCAAATTCCCTCATGGTGTTGTCTGAACAGACACCTGATTTAATGCAATGTGATAGAATCCTGACTAGAAATGAGCGGAAAATTCATAGACGCCGGAATGGCTTGTGCTACTACTGTGGTGATTCTGCACATATTATCTCAGCATGCTCTAAACGTATAGCTAAGGTTGTTAGTCCTGTCACCGTTGGTAATTTGCAACCTAAATTTATTCTGTCTGTAACTTTGATTTGCTCACTGTCATCTTATCCTGTCATGGCGTTTGTGGATTCAGGTGCTGCCCTGAGTCTCATGGATCTCTCATTTGCTAAGCGCTGTGGTTTTACTCTTGAACCATTAGAAAATCCTATTCCTCTTAGGGGTATTGATGCTACACCATTGGCAGCAAATAAACCGCAGTATTGGACACAGGTTACCATGTGCATGACTCCTGAACACCGCGAGGTGATACGTTTTCTGGTTTTACATAAAATGCATGATTTGGTTGTTTTAGGGCTGCCATGGTTACAGACCCATAATCCAGTCCTGGACTGGAAGGCTATGTCAGTCTCAAGTTGGGGCTGTCGTGGTATTCATGGGGATTCCCTGCCTGTGTCTATTGCTTCTTCTACGCCTTCGGAAGTTCCGGAGTATTTATCTGATTATCAGGATGTCTTCAGCGAGTCTGAGTCCAGTGCACTACCTCCTCATAGGGACTGTGACTGTGCTATAGATTTGATCCCAGGCAGTAAATTTCCTAAGGGAAGACTGTTTAATCTCTCGGTACCTGAACATACCGCTATGCGTTCATATATCAAGGAGTCTCTGGAGAAAGGACATATTCGTCCGTCTTCTTCCCCTCTTGGTGCGGGATTCTTTTTTGTGGCAAAAAAGGACGGATCTTTGAGACCTTGTATTGATTATCGGCTTTTAAATAAGATCACTGTCAAATTTCAGTATCCTTTACCGCTGTTGTCTGACTTGTTTGCCCGGATTAAGGGTGCCAAGTGGTTCACCAAGATAGACCTTCGTGGTGCGTACAACCTTGTGCGCATTAAGCAAGGTGATGAATGGAAAACCGCATTCAATACGCCCGAAGGTCATTTTGAGTACTTGGTGATGCCTTTTGGGCTCTCCAATGCGCCTTCAGTTTTTCAGTCCTTTATGCATGACATTTTCCGGAAGTATCTGGATAAATTTTTGATTGTTTATCTGGATGATATTTTGTTTTTTTCTGATAATTGGGATTCGCATGTGGAGCAGGTCAGGTTGGTCTTTAAAATTTTGCGTGAAAATTCTTTGTTTGTCAAGGGCTCAAAGTGTCTCTTTGGTGTACAGAAGGTTCCCTTTTTGGGGTTCATTTTTTCCCCTTCTGCTGTGGGGATGGACCCAGTCAAGGTCCGAGCTATTCTTGATTGGACTCAGCCCTCGTCAGTTAAGAGTCTTCAGAAGTTCTTGGGCTTCGCTAACTTCTACCGTCGTTTTATCGCTAATTTTTCTAGCATTGTGAAACCTTTGACGGATATGACCAAGAAGGGCTCCGATGTAGCTAACTGGGCTCCTGCTGCCGTGGAGGCTTTCCAGGAGTTGAAACGCCGGTTTACTTTGGCGCCTGTTTTGTGCCAGCCTGACGTCTCACTTCCCTTTCAGGTTGAGGTGGATGCTTCGGAGATTGGGGCAGGGGCCGTTTTGTCGCAGAGAGGCCCTGGTTGCTCTGTTATGAAACCTTGTGCCTTTTTCT
The DNA here is from genome assembly GCF_051348905.1 of Ranitomeya variabilis. NCBI lineage: Eukaryota > Metazoa > Chordata > Amphibia > Anura > Dendrobatidae > Ranitomeya > Ranitomeya variabilis. Next base: position 235,478,630 of record NC_135234.1, read on the forward strand.
CTAGGAAGTTTTCGCCTGCCGAGCGAAATTATGATGTGGGCAATCGGGAGTTGTTGGCCATGAAATGGGCATTTGAGGAGTGGCGTCATTGGCTCGAGGGTGCTAAGCATCGTGTGGTGGTCTTGACTGATCACAAAAATCTGATGTATCTCGAGTCTGCTAAACGCCTTAATCCGAGACAGGCCCGCTGGTCATTGTTTTTCTCCCGCTTTGATTTTGTTGTCTCGTATTTACCAGGTTCAAAGAATGTGAAGGCCGATGCTCTTTCTAGGAGCTTTGTGCCTGATGCTCCTGGAGTCGCTGATCCTGTTGGTATTCTTAAAGATGGAGTTATCTTGTCAGCTATTTCTCCGGATCTGCGACGTGTGTTGCAGAGATTTCAGGCTGATAGGCCTGAGTCTTGTCCACCTGACAGACTGTTTGTCCCGGATAAGTGGACCAGCAGAGTCATTTCCGAGGTTCATTCCTCGGTGTTGGCAGGTCACCCGGGAATTTTTGGCACCAGAGATCTGGTGGCCAGGTCCTTTTGGTGGCCTTCCTTGTCAAGGGATGTGCGGTCATTTGTGCAGTCCTGTGGGACTTGTGCTCGAGCTAAGCCTTGCTGTTCTCGTGCCAGCGGTTTGCTCTTGCCCTTGCCTGTCCCGAAGAGACCTTGGACACATATCTCCATGGATTTCATTTCTGATCTTCCGCTATCTCAGGGCATGTCCGTTATCTGGGTGATATGTGATCGCTTCTCCAAGATGGTCCATTTGGTTCCTTTGCCTAAGCTGCCTTCCTCTTCCGATCTGGTTCCTGTGTTTTTCCAGAACGTGGTTCGTTTGCACGGCATCCCTGAGAATATTGTGTCAGACAGAGGATCCCAGTTCGTTTCCAGGTTCTGGCGATCCTTTTGTAATAGGATGGGCATTGATTTGTCGTTTTCGTCTGCTTTCCATCCTCAGACTAATGGACAGACGGAGCGAACCAATCAGACTTTGGAGGCTTATTTGAGGTGTTTTGTCTCTGCTGATCAGGACGATTGGGTGACATTCTTGCCCTTGGCTGAGTTTGCCCTTAATAATCGGTCTAGTTCCGCCACCTTGGTTTCGCCTTTTTTCTGCAACTCTGGTTTCCATCCTCGCTTTTCTTCGGGTCATGTGGAGCCTTCTGACTGTCCTGGGGTAGATTCCGTGGTGGATAGGTTGCAGCAGATCTGGAATCATGTGGTGGACAACTTGAAGTTGTCACAGGAGAAGGCTCAGCGCTTTGCCAACCGCCGCCGCGGTGTGGGTCCCCGACTACGCGTTGGGGATTTGGTATGGCTTTCTTCCCGCTTTGTTCCTATGAAGGTCTCCTCTCCCAAATTTAAACCTCGTTTTATTGGGCCTTACAAGATATTGGAAATCCTTAATCCTGTATCTTTTCGTCTGGATCTTCCTGTGTCGTTTGCTATTCACAATGTATTTCATAGGTCCTTGTTGCGGCGGTACATTGTGCCTGTAGTTCCTTCTGCTGAGCCTCCTGCTCCGGTGTTGGTTGAGGGCGAGTTGGAGTACGTGGTGGAGAAGATCTTGGATTCTCGCCTCTCCAGGCGGAGGCTTCAGTACCTGGTCAAGTGGAAGGGCTATGGTCAGGAGGATAATTCCTGGGTGGTCGCCTCTGATGTTCATGCGGCCGATTTAGTTCGTGCCTTTCATGCCGCTCATCCTGATCGCCCTGGTGGTCGTGGTGAGGGTTCGGTGACCCCTCACTAAGGGGGGGGTACTGTTGTGAATTTGCTTTTTGCTCCCTCTAGTGGTTACTAGTTTTTTGACTCTGGTTTTTCTGTCATTCCTTTTATCCGCACCTGGGTCGTTAGTTAGGGGTGTTGCTATATAAGCTCCCTGGACCTTCAGTTCAATGCCTGGCAACGTAGTTATCAGAGCTAGTCTGCTGTGCTCTTGTCTACTGATCCTGGTTCCAGTTATATCAGCTAAGTCTGCCTTTTGCTTTTTGCTATTTGTTTTGGTTTTGTATTTTTGTCCAGCTTGTTCCTAATCTATATCCTGACCTTTGCTGGAAGCTCTAGGGGGCTGGTGTTCTCCCCCCGGACCGTTAGACGGTTCGGGGGTTCTTGAATTTCCAGTGTGGATTTTGATAGGGTTTTTGTTGACCATATAAGTTACCTTTCTTTATTCTGCTATCAGTAAGCGGGCCTCTCTGTGCTAAACCTGGTTCATTTCTGTGTTTGTCATTTCCTCTTACCTCACCGTCATTATTTGTGGGGGGCTTCTATCCAGCTTTGGGGTCCCCTTCTCTGGAGGCAAGAAAGGTCTTTGTTTTCCTCTACTAGGGGTAGCTAGATTCTCCGGCTGGCGCGTGTCATCTAGAATCAACGTAGGAATGATCCCCGGCTACTTCTAGTGTTGGCGTTAGGAGTAGATATATGGTCAACCCAGTTACCACTGCCCTATGAGCTGGATTTTTGTATTCTGCAGACTTCCACGTTCCTCTGAGACCCTCGCCATTGGGGTCATAACACCCATTGACTTGTATTGGTATCGGGTAGCGGTATCGGCAATATCCGATACTTTTCGGGTATCGGCCGATACTATCCGATACCGATACTTTCAAGTATCGGACGGTATCGCTCAACACTATTAGCCAGCATAAGTACATGTGGGGGTTGCCTGGTTGCTAGGGAATCCCCACATGTAATCAAGCTGGCTAAGAGATGTAAATCATTCAGCTGAGGTGAGGAAAACTAAATCTCCGAGCACTAAAAAATACTGGGAGGTCACCCGAGCGTGCTCGGGAAATCTCGAGTAATGAGTATATTCGCTCATCACTACTAACCATTCTCTCCTCCTTACCAAGCATAGCCTCCTCCTCCTCCTCTTCAGGCCTTCCATGCTGGACAGGCATGAAGCTAGGATTGGGAGTCCTCTGTGTAGCAGACCAAAAACTCCTGTTCCTCCTACTCCCCCTGTTCCTTGTCATCACCTAATGTGGCCTGAGAATATTGTGTGAGGCTGGGCTGTGTAGTATCAGCCACTGTAAAATCTTTCTCTATAGCCACGTGCTTGGCATTCAAACCTTCCTCTTTGAGAATCTGCAGTGAACGTTATAATAGACAGAGCAGAGATGGTTACGCTGATAATAGTGTCATCAGTGCTCACCATCTTGGTGCAGTACTCAAAGTTTTGAAGAACCTCACATACAGTGGGTACGGAAAGTATTCAGACCCCTTTACATTTTTCACTCTTTGCTGATTGTTGTGTGTGTGCAACTGCAGGTTGTGGGCAGGAGGCATCAGTGCCTGCTTCATGCAAGCAGATTGGGAAGGCTGTAACACAGGGGAAGGGGCAGTGGTTTCACCCTCAGGCACAGATTTTGTACCCAGGTGTTCCGCCCACCTACTGGGGTGCTTGGTTGCCATGTGTTTTTGCATGCTGATGATGCTCAGGTTGGCAGTGTTCTTGCTTCTTCTTAGCTTGTTTTGGCAGATGCTACAAATTGCAGTTGCTTTGTCTGTAGGAATTTCAGGAAAAAAACTGCCATACAGTGGAACAATGCACTCTTGGTTTGTTATCTAGTGGGGGGGGGGATGCTGTGGAACAGTTGACCGACTTCTGCCTCTGGTCAAACCACTACCTCTTTTTGCCTGTTTTCATGCTACGGATCCATCCCTCTCTGCACTGCTGTGCTCCCTGGGGATTCCACCATGCCAGGTTGGATCAGTGGCCTCATCATCGACCACGTTGTTTTCCAATTCCTCAATCTGATCTTCCTTCTGAGTTGCGGTTTGAGTCTGACCTGATGGCAACTGTGCGTCATGATTATCCTACACCTTTTCAGACATGAATTGACTTTCTCCAATGTGGCTTTCTTCTGGGTGCTCAAATGTTTGGGCATCACTGCATTCTACTTCATCATGACCCTCTTTAATGGTGCACATTGAGAGGCCTGACAAATTACAAGGGAACAAAAACAGTTCCTCACAGTGGCCAGTAGGGTTGAGCGACTTTCATTTTTTTAAGATCGAGTCGGGTTTTGTGAAACCCGACTTTGTCCAGAGTCGAGTCGAGTGCAGTCGGCCGATTATCGCTAAAAGTCGGGGATCGACCGAAACACGAAACCCAATGCAAGTCAATGGGGAAGCATAGTCGGCAGTGAGTGGAGGCCAGGAAAACACCTACAGTGCCCATTTTAATGCCAAAAACATCCATTCTTGTTTCTGAAGCTTGTCAATCTTAATTAACTTTATAATAATAGTTGGGCATAGGAAATTGGGGGTCATTTGGCAAAAGTGGACTACGTCACGGCGGTGGAGAAGGGAGAGGTAAGCATTTCAACGTTGCAAGTGCTGTGATCCTGAGCAAGCAGGGGGGGCCCACTCGTTCGCATTGGCACTGGCACAGGGCCCCTCAAAGTACGGCGGTGTGTTTGCATGGCGGGGGCGCCTCCCACCAGCAGCGACACTTTTGCGTACTCTGAGGGGCCCTGTGCCAGTGACGTCGCCAACGAGTATGCCCGCCCTCCACCTGATGAAGGAACCTGCACTTTCATCTGCACCTTCCTCTTTGTCCCTGTGTAAGGTGGTATAACATGCGGGAAGGGGAACCTTACTTTCAGCAGGGTCAGATTCTGGCTGTGTAGAGTGCAAGGGGAATGTAGTGGTTTAGGTCAATGTACCAGCAGACTCATCTATCAGTGGCTGGGCAATGGGCAGGATGAGGAGGAAACAGATATAGGGGCAAAGAATAAAGTAGGCTAAATGCCGTTTTTAAAATTGGTAACAGGACTAAACAGGCGGCATTGCTTTGTTCAGTGGAGTAGCAAACCCAAGAGCAGCAGACACTGTTTCAAGGGCCCAACCACACTAGTAGGCCAAATGCAGTTTAATATCTGATAGTATAGGCCGAAAGCCAGAAGGTAGAAGCTCAGCTTTATTCAGTTGAGGACAACACCAGGCAGGGGCAGACACCGTTAGTAGGCCGGAACCACCAATTTTTTAAAAAACAGCAGTTAATCAGAGCCAGAAGGTAGAAGCTCAGCTTTATTCAGTTGAGGACAACACCAGGCAGGGGCAGACACCGTTAGTAGGCCGGAACCACCAATTTTTTAAAAAACAGCAGTTAATCAGAGCCAGAAGGTAGAAGCTCAGCTTTATTCAGTTGAGGACAACACCAGGCAGGGGCAGACACCGTTAGTAGGCCCATAACCAACAATCTTTTAAAAAACAGCAGTTAATCAGAGCCAGAAGGTAGAAGCTCAGCTTTATTCAGTTGAGGACAACACCGGGCAGGGGCAGACACCGTTAGTAGGCCGGAAACACCAATTTTTTAAAAAACAGCAGTTAATCAGAGCCAGAAGGTAGAAGCTCAGCTTTATTCAGTTGAGGATAAACACCAGGGAGCAGCAAACAGAGGTATTAGGCCCCATCCAGCAATTAAAAAAAATAAAAAAAAAAAAAAAAAAATAATAATCAGAGCCAGAAGGTAGAAGCTCAGCTTTAATCAGTTGAGGACAACACCAGGCAGGGGCAGACACCGTTAGTAGGCCGGAACCACCAATTTAAAAAAAAACAGCAGTTAATCAGAGCCAGAAGGTAGAAGCTCAGCTTTATTCAGTTGAGGACAACACCAGGCAGGGGCAGACACCGTTAGTAGGCCCATAACCAACAATCTTTTAAAAAACAGCACTTAATGAGAGCCAGAAGGTAGAAGCTCAGCTTTATTCAGTTGAGGACAACACCAGGCAGGGGCAGACACCGTTAGTAGGCCGGAACCACCAATTTTTTAAAAAACAGCAGTTAATCAGAGCCAGAAGGTAGAAGCTCAGCTTTATTCAGTTGAGGACAACACCAGGCAGGGGCAGACACCGTTAGTAGGCCCATAACCAACAATCTTTTAAAAAACAGCAGTTAATCAGAGCCAGAAGGTAGAAGCTCAGCTTTATTCAGTTGAGGACAACACCGGGCAGGGGCAGACACCGTTAGTAGGCCGGAAACACCAATTTTTTAAAAAACAGCAGTTAATCAGAGCCAGAAGGTAGAAGCTCAGCTTTATTCAGTTGAGGACAAACACCAGGGAGCAGCAAACAGAGGTATTAGGCCCCATCCAGCAATTAAAAAAAAATAAAATAAAAAAAAAATGATAATAATCAGAGCCAGAAGGTAGAAGCTCAGCTTTAATCAGTTGAGGACAACACCAGGCAGGGGCAGACACCGTTAGTAGGCCGGAACCACCAATTTAACAAAAAACAGCAGTTAATCAGAGCCAGAAGGTAGAAGCTCAGCTTTATTCAGTTGAGGACAACACCAGGCAGGGGCAGACACCGTTAGTAGGCCCATAACCAACAATCTTTTAAAAAACAGCACTTAATGAAAGCCAGAAGGTAGAAGCTCAGCTTTATTCAGTTGAGGACAACACCAGGCAGGGGCAGACACCGTTAGTAGGCCGGAAACACCAATTTTTTAAAAAACAGCAGTTAATCAGAGCCAGAAGGTAGAAGCTCAGCTTTATTCAGTTGAGGACAACACCAGGCAGGGGCAGACACCGTTAGTAGGCCGGAAACACCAATTTTTTAAAAAACAGCAGTTAATCAGAGCCAGAAGGTAGAAGCTCAGCTTTATTCAGTTGAGGACAACACCAGGCAGGGGCAGACACCGTTAGTAGGCCGGAAACACCAATTTTTTAAAAAACAGCAGTTAATCAGAGCCAGAAGGTAGAAGCTCAGCTTTATTCAGTTGAGGACAACTTGAATTAGGGACTGCAGACAGACTTACCAGGCTGTCCCCTGTGTGGACCATGCATCCAATACATTAACCCATTGCGCCACAAAGGACACGTAACCTTCCGTGGCCATGCCTACCGCTCCATGTGTCTGTTGTCAGGTGTACCTTTGGACTCACAGATTGACAGAATGAAAGGACAATGTGGTCTTTAACATGCTGGTGGAGGGGTGGGATGGCTTTTCTCGCAAAAGAATTGTCAACTGGGTAGCTCATAGCGTGGTACAGCGTAGTCCATCATGGCTTTATTAATATTAAATAAAATAAAAAAATGAGCTCTATGCACTGTAAAATAGGTTCCAGGGGTACACGGGCAGCAGTGGTCTGGTCAGTGGAGGCCTAGTGGAAGGAGGGACTGCAGACAGGCTTCGAAGGCCTAACATAATAAAATGGGTTGGCTGTAGGCACTGTAACATAGGTTCCAGGGGTACACGGGCAGCAGTGGTCTGGTCAGTGGAGGCCTAGTGGAAGGAGGGACCACAGACAGGCTTCGAAGGCCTAACATAATAAAATGGGCTGGCTGTAGGCACTGTAACATAGGTTCCAGGGGTACACGCAGCAGTGGTCAGGTGAGTGGAGGCCTAGTGGAAGGAGGTACCGCAGACAGGCTTCGAAGGCCTAACATAATAAAATGGGCTGGCTGTAGGCACTGTAACATAGGTTCCAGGGGTACACGGGCAGCAGTGGTCAGGTGAGTGGAGGCCTAGTGGAAGGAAGGACCGCAGACAGGCTTCGAAGGCCTAACATAATAAAATGGGCTGGCTGTAGGCACTGTAAAATAGGTTCCAGGGGTACACGGGCAGCAGTGGTCAGGTGAGTGGAGGCCTAGTGGAAGGAGGGACCACAGACAGGCTTTGAAGGCCTAACATAATAAAATGGGCTGGCTGTAGGCACTGTAACATAGGTTCCAGGGGTACATGGGCAGCAGTGGTCTGGTCAGTGGAGGCCTAGTGGAAGGAGGGACCGCAGACAGGCTTCGAAGGCCTAACATAATAAAATGGGCTGGCTGTAGGCACTGTAACATAGGTTCCAGGGGTACACGGGCAGCAGTGGTCAGGTGAGTGGAGGCCTAGTGGAAGGAGGGACCGCAGACAGGCTTCGAAGTCCTAACATAATAAAATGGGCTGGCTGTAGGCACTGTAACATAGGTTCCAGGGGTACACGGGCAGCAGTGGTCAGGTGAGTGGAGGCCTAGTGGAAGGAGGGACCGCAGACAGGCTTCGAAGGCCTAACATAATAAAATGGGCTGGCTGTAGGCACTGTAACATAGGTTCCAGGGGTACACGGGCAGCAGTGGTCAGGTGAGTGGAGGCCTAGTGGAAGGAGGGACCGCAGACAGGCTTCGAAGGCCTAACATAATAAAATGGGCTGGCTGTAGGCACTGTAACATAGGTTCCAGGGGTACACGGGCAGCAGTGGTCTGGTCAGTGGAGGCCTAGTGGAAGGAGGGACCGCAGACAGGCTTCGAAGGCCTAACATAATAAAATGGGCTGGCTGTAGGCACTGTAACATAGGTTCCAGGGGTACACGGGCAGCAGTGGTCTGGTCAGTGAAGGCCTAGTGGAAGGAGGGACCGCAGACAGGCTTCGAAGGCCTAACATAATAAAATGGGCTGGCTGTAGGCACTGTAAAATAGGTTCCAGGGGTACACGGGCAGCAGTGGTCTGGTCAACGGAGGCCGATTGTAATGAGTGTCTGCCAGTTAGTAGTCCAAAACAACAAATAAATGTGAATGTCTCGCATTAAAACAAAACAAAAACACTAAAGGGTGCAATCATTAGGTTCAGGGGTGGGATCCTCTGCGTTGTTTCAGACCAACTAATTTAGCGCAAAGTATTTACTGTGGTAAATAGAGGACACTGCCCCTGACTATGTTAAGTACCATCATACATGTCAACACAATGGTATTGTCAGTGGCAGGTATGGAAGGATGTCAGCGCATAGACTAAACATTGGTGGTAGTGTGAGAGATAACTGTGGAAGTGGTAGAGCAATGTTTGACCTGGGGGTGGGTGAACTCTCTTGTGGCCGGCGGTACAGGCCCAGGGCCCCTCATGTTACAACAGTGTGTCTGACGTTGGGTGCGCACCACCACCGCCAGAGACACTTTATTGTACTATGAGGGACCCAGTAGCAATGCCGTCGACCAAAAGCGAGCACACCCACCTCTTCAGACAAACAGCAGTCTCACGGGTGCTTGCGCCAAGTCGCAATACCACGGCCTCGTGTGGGGAGTTTGGCCATTTAGGGAGGTGTAAACATGTCGTATGCTGGACAATTAGCTGCAGCAAATTAGACATTAGAAAAGTAATTCACAGTAGTCCACAGGCAAGAGCTTTTCATAGGAAAGCTAGGTGTCGGCCGGGCAAGGTGGGATAAAAGATTTCGAAATCCAGTTGTGGTTCATTTTAATGAATGTTAGATCATCAACATTTTGGGTAGCCAGACGAGTCCTTTTTTCGGTTAATATTGAACCTGCAGCACTGAATACTCTTTCTGATAGGACACTTGCTGCCGGGCAAGCAAGCTCCTGCAATGCATATTCTGCCAATTCTGGCCAGGTGTCTAATTTTGATGCCCAGTAATCAAATGGGAATGACGGTTGAGGGAGAACATCGATAAGGGATGAAAAATAGTTAGTAACCATACTGGACAAATGTTGTCTCCTGTCACTTTCAATTGATGCAGCAGTACCTGTCCTGTCTGCGGTCATAGCAAAATCACTCCACAACCTGGTCAGAAAACCCCTCTGTCCAACGCCACTTCTGATGTGTGCACCCCTAACACTCCTAGTCTGCTGCCCCCTGGAGCTCGTGTGAGAACGATCACGTGCGCTGTGTGCTGGGAATGCCTGAAGCAAACGGTCAACAAGAGTTGATTGTTTGGTTGCTAATATTAGTTCCAAGTTCTCATGTGGCATAATATTTTGCAATTTGCCTTTATAGCGTGGATCAAGGAGGCAGGCCAACCAGTAATCGTCATCGTTCATCATTTTCGTAATGCGTGTGTCCCTTTTTAGGATACGTAAGGCATAATCCGCCATGTGGGCCAAAGTTCCAGTTGTCAAATCTCCGGTTGTGATTGGTTGAGGGGCAGTTTCAGGCAAATCTACGTCACTTGTGTCCCTCAAAAAACCAGAACCCGGCCTTGCCACGCAACCAATTTGCAGTGCCCCCGGGAAAGCTTCCGCATTAAAAATATACTCATCCCCATCATCCTCCTCGTCCTCCACCTCCTCTTCGCCCGCTACCTCGTCCTGTACACTGCCCTGACCAAACAATGGCTGACTGTCATCAAGGCTTTCCTCTTCCTCTGGTGCAGACGCCTGATCCTTTATGTGCGTCAAACTTTGCATCAGCAGACACATTAGGGGGATGCTCATGCTTATTATGGCGTTGTCTGCACTAACCAGCCGTGTGCATTCCTCAAAACACTGAAGGACTTGACACATGTCTTGTATCTTCGACCACTGCACACCTGACAACTCCATGTCTGCCATCCTACTGCCTGCCCGTGTATGTGTATCCTCCCACAAAAACATAACAGCCCGCCTCTGTTGGCACAGTCTCTGAAGCATGTGCAGTGTTGAGTTCCACCTTGTTGCAACGTCTATGATTAGGCGATGCTGGGGAAGGTTCAAAGACCGCTGATAGGTCTGCATACGGCTGGAGTGTACAGGCGAACGTCGGATATGTGAGCAAAGTCCACGCACTTTGAGGAGCAGGTCGGAGAACCCAGGATAAGTTTTCAATAAGCACTGCACCACCAGGTTTAAGGTGTGAGCCAGGCAAGGAATGTGTTTCAGTTGGGAAAGGGAGATGGCAGCCATGAAATTCCTTCCGTTATCACTCACTACCTTGCCTGCCTCAAGATCTACTGTGCCCAGCCACGACTGCGTTTCTTGTTGCAAGAACTCGGACAGAACTTCCGCGGTGTGTCTGTTGTCGCCCAAACACTTCATAGCCAATACAGCCTGCTGACGCTTGCCAGTAGCTGGCCCATAATGGGACAACTGGTGTGCAACAGTGTCATCTGCCGATGGAGTGGTTGGCCGACTGCGGTCTGTGGAAGAGCTGTAGCTTCTGCAGGAGGACGAGGAGGAGGAGGAGGAGGGGGTGCGAACGCCTACAGCCAACTGTTTCCTAGACCGTGGGCTAGGCACAACTGTCCCGAAATTGATGTCCCCTGTGGACCCTGCATCCACCACATTCACCCAGTGTGCCGTGATGGACACATAATGTCCCTGGCCATGCCTACTGGTCCATGCATCTGTAGTCAGGTGCACCTTTGTACTCACAGATTGCCTGAGTGCATGGACGATGCGCTGTTTAACATGCTGGTGCAGGGCTGGGATGGCTTTTCTGGAAAAAAAGTGTCGACTGGGTAGCTCGTATCGTGGTTCAGCGTACTCCATCAGGGCTTTGAAAGCTTCGCTTTCAACTAACCGGTAGGGCATCATCTCTAACGAGATTAGTCTAGCTATGTGGGCGTTAAAACCCTGTGTACGCGGATGCGAGGATAAGTACTTCCTTTTTCTAACCAGAGTCTCATGTAGTGTGAGCTGGACTGGAGAGCTGGAGATTGTGGAACTTTCGGGTGTGCCGGTGGACATGGCAGACTGAGAGACGGTTGGAGACGGTATTGTTTCCGCCGGTGCCCTAGATGCAATATTTCCTCCTACAAAACTGGTGATTCCCTGACCCTGACTGCTTTTGGCTGGCAAAGAAACCTGCACAGATACTGCCGGTGGTGCGGAAAATGGTGGCCTTACAGTGCCGGAAGGGATGTTGCGTTGCTGACTAGCTTCATTGGCCGAGGGTGCTACAACCTTAAGGGACATTTGGTAGTTAGTCCAGGCTTGAAAATGCATGGTGGTTAAGTGTCTATGCATGCAACTAGTATTGAGACTTTTCAGATCCTGACCTCTGCTTAAGCTAGTTGAACATTTTTGACAGATGACTTTGCGCTGATCAATTGGATGTTGTTTAAAAAAATGCCAGACTGCACTCTTCCTAGCATCGGATCCCTTTTCAGGGATTGCAGACTGAGCTTTAACCGGATGGCCACGCTGTCCTCCAACAGGTTTTGGCTTTGACACGCGTTTTGGGCCAGATACGGGCCCGGCAGATGGAACCTGTTGCGATGTTGATGCCTGCTGCGGCCCCTCCTCCACCTCCGCTTCTGAACTACTGCTGCCTGCACCCTGTTCCCCCAATGGATGCCAATCGGGGTCAACAACTGGGTCATCTATTACCTCCTCTTCGAGCTCGTGTGCAACTTCGTCTGTGTCACTGTGTCGGTCGGTGGTATAGCATTCGTGGCGGGGCAACATAGTCTCATCAGGGTCTGATTGTGGATCAGTACCCTGAGAGGGCAATGTTGTGGTCTGAGTCAAAGGAGCAGCATAGTACTCTGGCTGTGGCTGTGCATCAGTGCACTCCATGTCAGAATCTACTTGTAATGGGCATGGCCTGTTAAGTGTTTCACTTTCTAAGCCAGGGACGGTATGTGTAAAGAGCTCCATGGAGTAACCCGTTGTGTCGCCTGCTGCATCCTTCTCTCTTGTTGACACAAAAAAGCACAGTGAGGTCAAAAATACTCTGTTGTAAAAAAATCACAGTAATAAGCAAGTGCTAGTCAACAGATGTAAAGAAAACAGGGTATTTAGTTGATACGTTTTTTTGCAAAAAAATGTATACTAAGCTGCTCCACCAAATCGCCAAGGTATACCCTTATAGAGCAGTCCTAACTAATGTATGCAATCCCTATCTGATGTATTTAAAACCTGATTATCTGTATAGTACCTGTATAAGCAGGGTTCAGAGAGAAAAAAATATACATGTGGACATGCAGGATGGAACAGCTTAAATGCAAATGACCCACAGAGGAGCGGTGGACTCCCCAGTCTTGTAGAAACAAGAGAACAATTATAGAACCAGAAACACATGGGCTACTTGCACACTGAACAAGTCTGTAGGAACCTGTTCACACCACCAGAAAACTTGAAGACACAAAAAAGCACAGTGAGGTCAAAAATACTCTGTTGTAAAAAAATCACAGTAATAAGCAAGTGCTAGTCAACAGATGTAAAGAAAACAGGGTATTTAGTTGATACGTTTTTTTGCAAAAAAATGTATACTAAGCTGCTCCACCAAATCGCCAAGGTATACCCTTATAGAGCAGTCCTAACTAATGTATGCAATCCCTATCTGATGTATTTAAAACCTGATTATCTGTATAGTACCTGTATAAGCAGGGTTCAGAGAGAAAAAAATATACATGTGGACATGCAGGATGGAACAGCTTAAATGCAAATGACCCACAGAGGAGTGGTGGACTCCCCAGTCTTGTAGAAACAAGAGAACAATTATAGAACCAGAAACACATGGGCTACATTAAATACATCAGATAGGGATTGCATACATTAGTTAGGACTGCTCTATAAGGGTATACCTTGGCGATTTGGTGGAGCAGCTTAGTATACATTTTTTTGCAAAAAAACGTATCAACTAAATACCCTGTTTTCTTTACATCTGTTGACTAGCACTTGCTTATTACTGTGATTTTTTTACAACAGAGTATTTTTGACCTCACTGTGCTTTTTTGTGTCTTCAAGTTTTCTGGTGGTGTGAACAGGTTCCTACAGACTTGTTCAGTGTGCAAGTAGCCCATGTGTTTCTGGTTCTATAATTGTTCTCTTGTTTCTACAAGACTGGGGAGTCCACCACTCCTCTGTGGGTCATTTGCATTTAAGCTGTTCCATCCTGCATGTCCACATGTATATTTTTTTCTCTCTGAACCCTGCTTATACAGGTACTATACAGATAATCAGGTTTTAAATACATCAGATAGGGATTGCATACATTAGTTAGGACTGCTCTATAAGGGTATACCTTGGCGATTTGGTGGAGCAGCTTAGTATACATTTTTTTGCAAAAAAACGTATCAACTAAATACCCTGTTTTCTTTACATCTGTTGACTAGCACTTGCTTATTACTGTGATTTTTTTACAACAGAGTATTTTTGACCTCACTGTGCTTTTTTGTGTCTTCAAGTTTTCTGGTGGTGTGAACAGGTTCCTACAGACTTGTTCAGTGTGCAAGTAGCCCATGTGTTTCTGGTTCTATAATTGTTCTCTTGTTTCTACAAGACTGGGGAGTCCACCACTCCTCTGTGGGTCATTTGCATTTAAGCTGTTCCATCCTGCATGTCCACATGTATATTTTTTTCTCTCTGAACCCTGCTTATACAGGTACTATACAGATAATCAGGTTTTAAATACATCAGATAGGGATTGCATACATTAGTTAGGACTGCTCTATAAGGGTATACCTTGGCGATTTGGTGGAGCAGCTTAGTATACATTTTTTTGCAAAAAAACGTATCAACTAAATACCCTGTTTTCTTTACATCTGTTGACTAGCACTTGCTTATTACTGTGATTTTTTTACAACAGAGTATTTTTGACCTCACTGTGCTTTTTTGTGTCTTCAAGTTTTCTGGTGGTGTGAACAGGTTCCTACAGACTTGTTCAGTGTGCAAGTAGCCCATGTGTTTCTGGTTCTATAATTGTTCTCTTGTTTCTACAAGACTGGGGAGTCCACCACTCCTCTGTGGGTCATTTGCATTTAAGCTGTTCCATCCTGCATGTCCACATGTATATTTTTTTCTCTCTGAACCCTGCTTATACAGGTACTATACAGATAATCAGGTTTTAAATACATCAGATAGGGATTGCATACATTAGTTAGGACTGCTCTATAAGGGTATACCTTGGCGATTTGGTGGAGCAGCTTTGTATACATTTTTTTGCAAAAAAACGTATCAACTAAATACCCTGTTTTCTTTACATCTGTTGACTAGCACTTGCTTATTACTGTGATTTTTTTACAACAGAGTATTTTTGACCTCACTGTGCTTTTTTGTGTCTTCAAGTTTTCTGGTGGTGTGAACAGGTTCCTACAGACTTGTTCAGTGTGCAAGTAGCCCATGTGTTTCTGGTTCTATAATTGTTCTCTTGTTTCTACAAGACTGGGGAGTCCACCACTCCTCTGTGGGTCATTTGCATTTAAGCTGTTCCATCCTGCATGTCCACATGTATATTTTTTTCTCTCTGAACCCTGCTTATACAGGTACTATACAGATAATCAGGTTTTAAATACATCAGATAGGGATTGCATACATTAGTTAGGACTGCTCTATAAGGGTATACCTTGGCGATTTGGTGGAGCAGCTTAGTATACATTTTTTTGCAAAAAAACGTATCAACTAAATACCCTGTTTTCTTTACATCTGTTGACTAGCACTTGCTTATTACTGTGATTTTTTTACAACAGAGTATTTTTGACCTCACTGTGCTTTTTTGTGTCTTCAAGTTTTCTGGTGGTGTGAACAGGTTCCTACAGACTTGTTCAGTGTGCATGTAGCCCATGTGTTTCTGGTTCTATAATTGTTCTCTTGTTTCTACAAGACTGGGGAGTCCACCACTCCTCTGTGGGTCATTTGCATTTAAGCTGTTCCATCCTGCATGTCCACATGTATATTTTTTTCTCTCTGAACCCTGCTTATACAGGTACTATACAGATAATCAGGTTTTAAATACATCAGATAGGGATTGCATACATTAGTTAGGACTGCTCTATAAGGGTATACCTTGGCGATTTGGTGGAGCAGCTTAGTATACATTTTTTTGCAAAAAAAGTATCAACTAAATACCCTGTTTTCTTTACATCTGTTGACTAGCACTTGCTTATTACTGTGATTTTTTTACAACAGAGTATTTTTGACCTCACTGTGCTTTTTTGTGTCTTCAAGTTTTCTGGTGGTGTGAACAGGTTCCTACAGACTTGTTCAGTGTGCAAGTAGCCCATGTGTTTCTGGTTCTATAATTGTTCTCTTGTTTCTACAAGACTGGGGAGTCCACCACTCCTCTGTGGGTCATTTGCATTTAAGCTGTTCCATCCTGCATGTCCACATGTATATTTTTTTCTCTCTGAACCCTGCTTATACAGGTACTATACAGATAATCAGGTTTTAAATACATCAGATAGGGATTGCATACATTAGTTAGGACTGCTCTATAAGGGTATACCTTGGCGATTTGGTGGAGCAGCTTAGTATACATTTTTTTGCAAAAAAACGTATCAACTAAATACCCTGTTTTCTTTACATCTGTTGACTAGCACTTGCTTATTACTGTGATTTTTTTACAACAGAGTATTTTTGACCTCACTGTGCTTTTTTGTGTCTTCAAGTTTTCTGGTGGTGTGAACAGGTTCCTACAGACTTGTTCAGTGTGCAAGTAGCCCATGTGTTTCTGGTTCTATAATTGTTCTCTTGTTTCTACAAGACTGGGGAGTCCACCACTCCTCTGTGGGTCATTTGCATTTAAGCTGTTCCATCCTGCATGTCCACATGTATATTTTTTTCTCTCTGAACCCTGCTTATACAGGTACTATACAGATAATCAGGTTTTAAATACATCAGATAGGGATTGCATACATTAGTTAGGACTGCTCTATAAGGGTATACCTTGGCGATTTGGTGGAGCAGCTTAGTATACATTTTTTTGCAAAAAAACGTATCAACTAAATACCCTGTTTTCTTTACATCTGTTGACTAGCACTTGCTTATTACTGTGATTTTTTTACAACAGAGTATTTTTGACCTCACTGTGCTTTTTTGTGTCTTCAAGTTTTCTGGTGGTGTGAACAGGTTCCTACAGACTTGTTCAGTGTGCAAGTAGCCCATGTGTTTCTGGTTCTATAATTGTTCTCTTGTTTCTACAAGACTGGGGAGTCCACCACTCCTCTGTGGGTCATTTGCATTTAAGCTGTTCCATCCTGCATGTCCACATGTATATTTTTTTCTCTCTGAACCCTGCTTATACAGGTACTATACAGATAATCAGGTTTTAAATACATCAGATAGGGATTGCATACATTAGTTAGGACTGCTCTATAAGGGTATACCTTGGCGATTTGGTGGAGCAGCTTAGTATACATTTTTTTGCAAAAAAACGTATCAACTAAATACCCTGTTTTCTTTACATCTGTTGACTAGCACTTGCTTATTACTGTGATTTTTTTACAACAGAGTATTTTTGACCTCACTGTGCTTTTTTGTGTCTTCAAGTTTTCTGGTGGTGTGAACAGGTTCCTACAGACTTGTTCAGTGTGCAAGTAGCCCATGTGTTTCTGGTTCTATAATTGTTCTCTTGTTTCTACAAGACTGGGGAGTCCACCACTCCTCTGTGGGTCATTTGCATTTAAGCTGTTCCATCCTGCATGTCCACATGTATATTTTTTTCTCTCTGAACCCTGCTTATACAGGTACTATACAGATAATCAGGTTTTAAATACATCAGATAGGGATTGCATACATTAGTTAGGACTGCTCTATAAGGGTATACCTTGGCGATTTGGTGGAGCAGCTTAGTATACATTTTTTTGCAAAAAAACGTATCAACTAAATACCCTGTTTTCTTTACAGCTGTTGACTAGCACTTGCTTATTACTGTGATTTTTTTACAACAGAGTATTTTTGACCTCACTGTGCTTTTTTGTGTCTTCAAGTTTTCTGGTGGTGTGAACAGGTTCCTACAGACTTGTTCAGTGTGCAAGTAGCCCATGTGTTTCTGATCCTTCTCTCTTGTTGTAGTTTTTGCTGAAGAGGACAAGGAAGCGACTTGTCCCTGGCCGTGAACATCCACAAGCGAAGCGCTGCTTTTACATTTACCAGTTTCAGAAGAGGAGGCAAAAGAGCTAGAGGCTGAGTCTGCAATGTAAGCCAAAACTTGCTGTTGCTGCTCCGGCTTTAAAAGCGGTTTTCCTACTCCCAGAAAAGAGAGCGTTCGAGGCCTTGTGTAGCCAGATGACGAAACTGGCTCCACAGCTCCAGACTTAGGTGGAATATTTTTATCCCCACGACCACCTGATGCTCCACTACCTGTACCATCATTACCAGCTGACAATGAACGCCCACGGCCACGACCTCTTGCACCAGACTTCCTCATTGTTTTAAAAACTTAACCAAAGTAACTTTATTTGTTGCTGTCAAACAACTTACACGGTGAGCTATAACTTCAGTATGATTTCAATATCCCTTAACAGGTTGGTGAGACCACAAGGAAAATCAGGCACAATGTTACACACTCTGTTTTCTGTGGCACCAAATCACAGAGATGCCACACACACAGGACTGTCACTCAAGCACAAATGTAAATATTAATCTCCCACTGTTTTTTTATTTTTTTATTTTTTTTCAGGGAGACTTTAGAAACCAAATAAGATAAAATGATTTTTTCAGGGACAATTTAGAAACCAAATAATAATAAAAAAAAAAGGCTTTCTATGGCCCACTGAGTGAGAGATGGCACACACAGGAGTCAGGAGTGGCACACAAGCCCTGAGGCCAATATTTTTCTCCTACTGATTGATGTAGTGATTTATTTTCAGGTAGATTTTAGAACCCAAATCAAGCAAAAAAATAAATAGGCTTTCTATGGCCCACTGAGTGAGAGATGGCACACACAGGAGTCAGGAGTGGCACACAAGCCCTGACTGAGGCCAATATTTTTCTCCCACTGATTGATGTAGTGATTTATTTTCAGGTAGATTTTAGAACCCAAATCAAGCAAAAAAATAAATAGGCTTTCTATGGCCCACTGAGTGAGAGATGGCACACACAGGAGTCAGGAGTGGCACACAAGCCCTGAGGCCAATATTTTTCTCCCACTGATTGATGTAGTGATTTATTTACAGGTAGATTTTAGAACCCAATTCAAGCAAAAAAATAAATAGGCTTTCTATGGCCCACTGAGTGAGAGATGGCACACACAGGAGTCAGGAGTGGCACACAAGCCCTGACTGAGGCCAATATTTTTCTCCCACTGATTGATGTAGTGATTTTTTTAAAGGTAGATTTTAGAACCCAAATCAAGCAAAAAAAATAAATAGGCTTTCTATGGCCCACAATTTGAGAGAGAGAGATGGCACACCCAGGAGTCAAGACTGGCACACAAGCAGAAAGGGTAATAATAATCTCCCACTGTTTTTTTATTTTTTTATTTTTTTTCAGGGAGACTTTAGAAACCAAATAAGATAAAAATGATTTTTTCAGGGACAATTTAGAGACCAAATAATAATAATAATAAAAAAAGGCTTTCTATGGCCCACTAAGTGAGAGATGGCACACACAGGAGTCAGGAGTGGCACACAAGCCCTGACTGAGGCCAATATTTTTCTCCCACTGATTGATGTAGTGATTTTTTTAAAGGTAGATTTTAGAACCCAAATCAAGCAAAAAAATAAATAGGCTTTCTATGGCCCACTGAGTGAGAGATGGCACACACAGGAGTCAGGAGTGGCACACAAGCCCTGACTGAGGCCAATATTTTTCTCCCACTGATTGATGTAGTGATTTTTTTAAAGGTAGATTTTAGAACCCAAATCAAGCAAAAAAATAAATAGGCTTTCTATGGCCCACTGAGTGAGAGATGGCACACACAGGAGTCAGGAGTGGCACACAAGCCCTGACTGAGGCCAATATTTTTCTCCCACTGATTGATGTAGTGATTTTTTTAAAGGTAGATTTTAGAACCCAAATCAAGCAAAAAAATAAATAGGCTTTCTATGGCCCACTGAGTGAGAGATGGCACACACAGGAGTCAGGAGTGGCACACAAGCCCTGACTGAGGCCAATATTTTTCTCCCACTGATTGATGTAGTGTTTTTTTTAAAGGTAGATATTAGAATGCAAATCAAGCAAAAAAATAAATAGGCTTTCTATGGCCCACTGAGTGAGAGATGGCACACACAGGAGTCAGGAGTGGCACACAAGCCCTGACTGAGGCCAATATTTTTCTCCCACTGATTGATGTAGTGATTTTTTTAAAGGTAGATTTTAGAACCCAAATCAAGCAAAAAAATAAATAGGCTTTCTATGGCCCACTGAGTGAGAGATGGCACACACAGGAGTCAGGAGTGGCACACAAGCCCTGACTGAGGCCAATATTTTTCTCCCACTGATTGATGTAGTGTTTTTTTTAAAGGTAGATTTTAGAACCCAAATCAAGCAAAAAAATAAATAGGCTTTCTATGGCCCACTGAGTGAGAGATGGCACACACAGGAGTCAGGAGTGGCACACAAGCCCTGACTGAGGCCAATATTTTTCTCCTACTGATTGATGTAGTGATTTTTTTAAAGGTAGATTTTAGAACCCAAATCAAGCAAAAAAATAAATAGGCTTTCTATGGCCCACTGAGTGAGAGATGGCACACACAGGAGTCAGGAGTGGCACACAAGCCATGACTGAGGCCAATATTTTTCTCCCACTGATTGATGTAGAGATTTTTTTAAAGGTAGATTTTAGAACCCAAATCAAGCAAAAAAATAAATATGCTTTCTATGGCCCACTGAGTGAGAGATGGCACACACAGGAGTCAGGAGTGGCACACAAGCCCTGACTGAGGCCAATATTTTTCTCCCACTGATTGATGTAGTGATTTTTTTAAAGGTAGATTTTAGAACCCAAATCAAGCAAAAAAATAAATAGGCTTTCTATGGCCCACTGAGTGAGAGATGGCACACACAGGAGTCAGGAGTGGCACACAAGCCCTGACTGAGGCCAATATTTTTCTCCCACTGATTGATGTAGTGATTTTTTTAAAGGTAGATTTTAGAACCCAAATCAAGCAAAAAAATAAATAGGCTTTCTATGGCCCACTGAGTGAGAGATGGCACACACAGGAGTCAGGAGTGGCACACAAGCCCTGACTGAGGCCAATATTTTTCTCCCACTGATTGATGTAGTGATTTTTTTAAAGGTAGATTTTAGAACCCAAATCAAGCAAAAAAATAAATAGGCTTTCTATGGCCCACTGAGTGAGAGATGGCACACACAGGACTCAGGAGTGGCACACAAGCCATGACTGAGGCCAATATTTTTCTCCCACTGATTGATGTAGAGATTTTTTTAAAGGTAGATTTTAGAACCCAAATCAAGCAAAAAAATAAATATGCTTTCTATGGCCCACTGAGTGAGAGATGGCACACACAGGAGTCAGGAGTGGCACACAAGCCCTGACTGAGGCCAATATTTTTCTCCCACTGATTGATGTAGTGATTTTTTTAAAGGTAGATTTTAGAACCCAAATCAAGCAAAAAAATAAATAGGCTTTCTATGGCCCACTGAGTGAGAGATGGCACACACAGGAGTCAGGAGTGGCACACAAGCCCTGACTGAGGCCAATATTTTTCTCCCACTGATTGATGTAGTGATTTTTTTAAAGGTAGATTTTAGAACCCAAATCAAGCAAAAAAATAAATAGGCTTTCTATGGCCCACTGAGTGAGAGATGGCACACACAGGAGTCAGGAGTGGCACACAAGCCCTGACTGAGGCCAATATTTTTCTCCCACTGATTGATGTAGTGATTTTTTTAAAGGTAGATTTTAGAACCCAAATCAAGCAAAAAAATAAATAGGCTTTCTATGGCCCACTGAGTGAGAGATGGCACACACAGGACTCAGGAGTGGCACACAAGCCATGACTGAGGCCAATATTTTTCTCCCACTGATTGATGTAGAGATTTATTTAAAGGTAGATTTTAGAACCCAAATCAAGCAAAAAAATAAATAGGCTTTCTATGGCCCACTGAGTGAGAGATGGCACACACAGGAGTCAGGAGTGGCACACAAGCCCTGACTGAGGCCAATATTTTTCTCCCACTGATTGATGTAGTGATTTTTTTAAAGGTAGATTTTAGAACCCAAATCAAGCAAAAAAATAAATAGGCTTTCTATGGCCCACTGAGTGAGAGATGGCACACACAGGAGTCAGGAGTGGCACACAAGCCCTGACTGAGGCCAATATTTTTCTCCCACTGATTGATGTAGTGATTTTTTTAAAGGTAGATTTTAGAACCCAAATCAAGCAAAAAAATAAATAGGCTTTCTATGGCCCACTGAGTGAGAGATGGCACACACAGGAGTCAGGAGTGGCACACAAGCCCTGACTGAGGCCAATATTTTTCTCCCACTGATTGATGTAGTGATTTTTTTAAAGGTAGATTTTAGAACCCAAATCAAGCAAAAAAATAAATAGGCTTTCTATGGCCCACTGAGTGAGAGATGGCACACACAGGAGTCAGGAGTGGCACACAAGCCCTGACTGAGGCCAATATTTTTCTCCCACTGATTGATGTAGTGATTTTTTTAAAGGTAGATTTTAGAACCCAAATCAAGCAAAAAAATAAATAGGCTTTCTATGGCCCACTGAGTGAGAGATGGCACACACAGGAGTCAGGAGTGGCACACAAGCCCTGACTGAGGCCAATATTTTTCTCCCACTGATTGATGTAGTGTTTTTTTTAAAGGTAGATATTAGAATGCAAATCAAGCAAAAAAATAAATAGGCTTTCTATGGCCCACTGAGTGAAAGATGGCACACACAGGAGTCAGGAGTGGCACACAAGCCCTGACTGAGGCCAATATTTTTCTCCCACTGATTGATGTAGTGATTTTTTTAAAGGTAGATTTTAGAACCCAAATCAAGCAAAAAAATAAATAGGCTTTCTATGGCCCACTGAGTGAGAGATGGCACACACAGGAGTCAGGAGTGGCACACAAGCCATGACTGAGGCCAATATTTTTCTCCCACTGATTGATGTAGTGATTTTTTTAAAGGTAGATTTTAGAACCCAAATCAAGCAAAAAAATAAATAGGCTTTCTATGGCCCACTGAGTGAGAGATGGCACACACAGGAGTCAGGAGTGGCACACAAGCCCTGACTGAGGCCAATATTTTTCTCCCACTGATTGATGTAGTGATTTTTTTAAAGGTAGATTTTAGAACCCAAATCAAGCAAAAAAATAAATAGGCTTTCTATGGCCCACAATTTGAGAGAGAGAGATGGCACACCCAGGAGTCAAGACTGGCACACAAGCAGAAAGGGCAATATTAATCTCCCACTGTTTTTTTATTTTTTTATTTTTTTTCAGGGAGACTTTAGAAACCAAATAATAATAATAATAAAAAAGGCTTTCTATGGCCCACTGAGTGAGAGATGGCACACACAGGAGTCAGGAGTGGCACACAAGCCCTGACTGAGGCCAATATTTTTCTCCCACTGATTGATGTAGTGTTTTTTTTAAAGGTAGATTTTAGAACCCAAATCAAGCAAAAAAATAAATAGGCTTTCTATGGCCCACTGAGTGAGAGATGGCACACACAGGAGTCAGGAGTGGCACACAAGCCCTGACTGAGGCCAATATTTTTCTCCCACTGATTGATGTAGTGTTTTTTTTAAAGGTAGATTTTAGAACCCAAATCAAGCAAAAAAATAAATAGGCTTTCTATGGCCCACTGAGTGAGAGATGGCACACACAGGAGTCAGGAGTGGCACACAAGCCCTGACTGAGGCCAATATTTTTCTCCTACTGATTGATGTAGTGATTTTTTTAAAGGTAGATTTTAGAACCCAAATCAAGCAAAAAAATAAATAGGCTTTCTATGGCCCACTGAGTGAGAGATGGCACACACAGGAGTCAGGAGTGGCACACAAGCCATGACTGAGGCCAATATTTTTCTCCCACTGATTGATGTAGAGATTTTTTTAAAGGTAGATTTTAGAACCCAAATCAAGCAAAAAAATAAATAGGCTTTCTATGGCCCACTGAGTGAGAGATGGCACACACAGGAGTCAGGAGTGGCACACAAGCCCTGACTGAGGCCAATATTTTTCTCCCACTGATTGATGTAGTGATTTTTTTAAAGGTAGATTTTAGAACCCAAATCAAGCAAAAAAATAAATAGGCTTTCTATGGCCCACTGAGTGAGAGATGGCACACACAGGAGTCAGGAGTGGCACACAAGCCCTGACTGAGGCCAATATTTTTCTCCCACTGATTGATGTAGTGATTTTTTTAAAGGTAGATTTTAGAACCCAAATCAAGCAAAAAAATAAATAGGCTTTCTATGGCCCACTGAGTGAGAGATGGCACACACAGGAGTCAGGAGTGGCACACAAGCCCTGACTGAGGCCAATATTTTTCTCCCACTGATTGATGTAGTGATTTTTTTAAAGGTAGATTTTAGAACCCAAATCAAGCAAAAAAATAAATAGGCTTTCTATGGCCCACTGAGTGAGAGATGGCACACACAGGACTCAGGAGTGGCACACAAGCCATGACTGAGGCCAATATTTTTCTCCCACTGATTGATGTAGAGATTTTTTTAAAGGTAGATTTTAGAACCCAAATCAAGCAAAAAAATAAATAGGCTTTCTATGGCCCACTGAGTGAGAGATGGCACACACAGGAGTCAGGAGTGGCACACAAGCCCTGACTGAGGCCAATATTTTTCTCCCACTGATTGATGTAGTGATTTTTTTAAAGGTAGATTTTAGAACCCAAATCAAGCAAAAAAATAAATAGGCTTTCTATGGCCCACTGAGTGAGAGATGGCACACACAGGAGTCAGGAGTGGCACACAAGCCCTGACTGAGGCCAATATTTTTCTCCCACTGATTGATGTAGTGATTTTTTTAAAGGTAGATTTTAGAACCCAAATCAAGCAAAAAAATAAATAGGCTTTCTATGGCCCACTGAGTGAGAGATGGCACACACAGGAGTCAGGAGTGGCACACAAGCCCTGACTGAGGCCAATATTTTTCTCCCACTGATTGATGTAGTGATTTTTTTAAAGGTAGATTTTAGAACCCAAATCAAGCAAAAAAATAAATAGGCTTTCTATGGCCCACTGAGTGAGAGATGGCACACACAGGAGTCAGGAGTGGCACACAAGCCCTGACTGAGGCCAATATTTTTCTCCCACTGATTGATGTAGTGATTTTTTTAAAGGTAGATTTTAGAACCCAAATCAAGCAAAAAAATAAATAGGCTTTCTATGGCCCACTGAGTGAGAGATGGCACACACAGGAGTCAGGAGTGGCACACAAGCCCTGACTGAGGCCAATATTTTTCTCCCACTGATTGATGTAGTGTTTTTTTTTAAAGGTAGATATTAGAATGCAAATCAAGCAAAAAAATAAATAGGCTTTCTATGGCCCACTGAGTGAAAGATGGCACACACAGGAGTCAGGAGTGGCACACAAGCCCTGACTGAGGCCAATATTTTTCTCCCACTGATTGATGTAGTGATTTTTTTAAAGGTAGATTTTAGAACCCAAATCAAGCAAAAAAATAAATAGGCTTTCTATGGCCCACTGAGTGAGAGATGGCACACACAGGAGTCAGGAGTGGCACACAAGCCATGACTGAGGCCAATATTTTTCTCCCACTGATTGATGTAGTGATTTTTTTAAAGGTAGATTTTAGAACCCAAATCAAGCAAAAAAATAAATAGGCTTTCTATGGCCCACTGAGTGAGAGATGGCACACACAGGAGTCAGGAGTGGCACACAAGCCCTGACTGAGGCCAATATTTTTCTCCCACTGATTGATGTAGTGATTTTTTTAAAGGTAGATTTTAGAACCCAAATCAAGCAAAAAAATAAATAGGCTTTCTATGGCCCACTGAGTGAGAGATGGCACACACAGGAGTCAGGAGTGGCACACAAGCCCTGACTGAGGCCAATATTTTTCTCCCACTGATTGATGTAGTGATTTTTTTAAAGGTAGATTTTAGAACCCAAATCAAGCAAAAAAATAAATAGGCTTTCTATGGCCCACTGAGTGAGAGATGGCACACACAGGAGTCAGGAGTGGCACACAAGCCCTGACTGAGGCCAATATTTTTCTCCCACTGATTGATGTAGTGATTTTTTTAAAGGTAGATTTTAGAACCCAAATCAAGCAAAAAAATAAATAGGCTTTCTATGGCCCACTGAGTGAGAGATGGCACACACAGGAGTCAGGAGTGGCACACAAGCCCTGACTGAGGCCAATATTTTTCTCCCACTGATTGATGTAGTGATTTTTTTAAAGGTAGATTTTAGAACCCAAATCAAGCAAAAAAATAAATAGGCTTTCTATGGCCCACAATTTGAGAGAGAGAGATGGCACACCCAGGAGTCAAGACTGGCACACAAGCAGAAAGGGCAATATTAATCTCCCACTGTTTTTTTATTTTTTTATTTTTTTTCAGGGAGACTTTAGAAACCAAATAATAATAATAATAAAAAAGGCTTTCTATGGCCCACTGAGTGAGAGATGGCACACACAGGAGTCAGGAGTGGCACACAAGCCCTGACTGAGGCCAATATTTTTCTCCCACTGATTGATGTAGTGTTTTTTTTAAAGGTAGATTTTAGAACCCAAATCAAGCAAAAAAATAAATAGGCTTTCTATGGCCCACTGAGTGAGAGATGGCACACACAGGAGTCAGGAGTGGCACACAAGCCCTGACTGAGGCCAATATTTTTCTCCCACTGATTGATGTAGTGTTTTTTTTAAAGGTAGATTTTAGAACCCAAATCAAGCAAAAAAGTAAATAGGCTTTCTATGGCCCACTGAGTGAGAGATGGCACACACAGGAGTCAGGAGTGGCACACAAGCCCTGACTGAGGCCAATATTTTTCTCCTACTGATTGATGTAGTGATTTTTTTAAAGGTAGATTTTAGAACCCAAATCAAGCAAAAAAATAAATAGGCTTTCTATGGCCCACTGAGTGAGAGATGGCACACACAGGAGTCAGGAGTGGCACACAAGCCATGACTGAGGCCAATATTTTTCTCCCACTGATTGATGTAGAGATTTTTTTAAAGGTAGATTTTAGAACCCAAATCAAGCAAAAAAATAAATAGGCTTTCTATGGCCCACTGAGTGAGAGATGGCACACACAGGAGTCAGGAGTGGCACACAAGCCCTGACTGAGGCCAATATTTTTCTCCCACTGATTGATGTAGTGATTTTTTTAAAGGTAGATTTTAGAACCCAAATCAAGCAAAAAAATAAATAGGCTTTCTATGGCCCACTGAGTGAGAGATGGCACACACAGGAGTCAGGAGTGGCACACAAGCCCTGACTGAGGCCAATATTTTTCTCCCACTGATTGATGTAGTGATTTTTTTAAAGGTAGATTTTAGAACCCAAATCAAGCAAAAAAATAAATAGGCTTTCTATGGCCCACTGAGTGAGAGATGGCACACACAGGAGTCAGGAGTGGCACACAAGCCCTGACTGAGGCCAATATTTTTCTCCCACTGATTGATGTAGTGATTTTTTTAAAGGTAGATTTTAGAACCCAAATCAAGCAAAAAAATAAATAGGCTTTCTATGGCCCACTGAGTGAGAGATGGCACACACAGGACTCAGGAGTGGCACACAAGCCATGACTGAGGCCAATATTTTTCTCCCACTGATTGATGTAGAGATTTTTTTAAAGGTAGATTTTAGAACCCAAATCAAGCAAAAAAATAAATAGGCTTTCTATGGCCCACT
The DNA here is from genome assembly GCF_051348905.1 of Ranitomeya variabilis. Taxonomy (NCBI): domain Eukaryota; kingdom Metazoa; phylum Chordata; class Amphibia; order Anura; family Dendrobatidae; genus Ranitomeya; species Ranitomeya variabilis. The sequence goes on from NC_135234.1 coordinate 235,505,791, forward strand.
GAGTGAGAGATGGCACACACAGGAGTCAGGAGTGGCACACAAGCCCTGACTGAGGCCAATATTTTTCTCCCACTGATTGATGTAGTGATTTTTTTAAAGGTAGATTTTAGAACCCAAATCAAGCAAAAAAATAAATAGGCTTTCTATGGCCCACTGAGTGAGAGATGGCACACACAGGAGTCAGGAGTGGCACACAAGCCCTGACTGAGGCCAATATTTTTCTCCCACTGATTGATGTAGTGATTTTTTTAAAGGTAGATTTTAGAACCCAAATCAAGCAAAAAAATAAATAGGCTTTCTATGGCCCACTGAGTGAGAGATGGCACACACAGGAGTCAGGAGTGGCACACAAGCCCTGACTGAGGCCAATATTTTTCTCCCACTGATTGATGTAGTGATTTTTTTAAAGGTAGATTTTAGAACCCAAATCAAGCAAAAAAATAAATAGGCTTTCTATGGCCCACTGAGTGAGAGATGGCACACACAGGAGTCAGGAGTGGCACACAAGCCCTGACTGAGGCCAATATTTTTCTCCCACTGATTGATGTAGTGATTTTTTTAAAGGTAGATTTTAGAACCCAAATCAAGCAAAAAAATAAATAGGCTTTCTATGGCCCACTGAGTGAGAGATGGCACACACAGGAGTCAGGAGTGGCACACAAGCCCTGACTGAGGCCAATATTTTTCTCCCACTGATTGATGTAGTGTTTTTTTTTAAAGGTAGATATTAGAATGCAAATCAAGCAAAAAAATAAATAGGCTTTCTATGGCCCACTGAGTGAAAGATGGCACACACAGGAGTCAGGAGTGGCACACAAGCCCTGACTGAGGCCAATATTTTTCTCCCACTGATTGATGTAGTGATTTTTTTAAAGGTAGATTTTAGAACCCAAATCAAGCAAAAAAATAAATAGGCTTTCTATGGCCCACTGAGTGAGAGATGGCACACACAGGAGTCAGGAGTGGCACACAAGCCATGACTGAGGCCAATATTTTTCTCCCACTGATTGATGTAGTGATTTTTTTAAAGGTAGATTTTAGAACCCAAATCAAGCAAAAAAATAAATAGGCTTTCTATGGCCCACTGAGTGAGAGATGGCACACACAGGAGTCAGGAGTGGCACACAAGCCCTGACTGAGGCCAATATTTTTCTCCCACTGATTGATGTAGTGATTTATTTTCAGGTAGATTTTAGAACCCAAATCAAGCAAAAAAATAAATAGGCTTTCTATGGCCCACTGAGTGAGAGATGGCACACACAGGAGTCAGGAGTGGCACACAAGCCCTGAGGCCAATATTTTTCTCCCACTGATTGATGTAGTGATTTATTTACAGGTAGATTTTAGAACCCAATTCAAGCAAAAAAATAAATAGGCTTTCTATGGCCCACTGAGTGAGAGATGGCACACACAGGAGTCAGGAGTGGCACACAAGCCCTGACTGAGGCCAATATTTTTCTCCCACTGATTGATGTAGTGATTTTTTTAAAGGTAGATTTTAGAACCCAAATCAAGCAAAAAAAATAAATAGGCTTTCTATGGCCCACAATTTGAGAGAGAGAGATGGCACACCCAGGAGTCAAGACTGGCACACAAGCAGAAAGGGTAATAATAATCTCCCACTGTTTTTTTATTTTTTTATTTTTTTTCAGGGAGACTTTAGAAACCAAATAAGATAAAAATGATTTTTTCAGGGACAATTTAGAGACCAAATAATAATAATAATAAAAAAAGGCTTTCTATGGCCCACTAAGTGAGAGATGGCACACACAGGAGTCAGGAGTGGCACACAAGCCCTGACTGAGGCCAATATTTTTCTCCCACTGATTGATGTAGTGATTTTTTTAAAGGTAGATTTTAGAACCCAAATCAAGCAAAAAAATAAATAGGCTTTCTATGGCCCACTGAGTGAGAGATGGCACACACAGGAGTCAGGAGTGGCACACAAGCCCTGACTGAGGCCAATATTTTTCTCCCACTGATTGATGTAGTGATTTTTTTAAAGGTAGATTTTAGAACCCAAATCAAGCAAAAAAATAAATAGGCTTTCTATGGCCCACTGAGTGAGAGATGGCACACACAGGAGTCAGGAGTGGCACACAAGCCCTGACTGAGGCCAATATTTTTCTCCCACTGATTGATGTAGTGATTTTTTTAAAGGTAGATTTTAGAACCCAAATCAAGCAAAAAAATAAATAGGCTTTCTATGGCCCACTGAGTGAGAGATGGCACACACAGGAGTCAGGAGTGGCACACAAGCCCTGACTGAGGCCAATATTTTTCTCCCACTGATTGATGTAGTGTTTTTTTTAAAGGTAGATATTAGAATGCAAATCAAGCAAAAAAATAAATAGGCTTTCTATGGCCCACTGAGTGAGAGATGGCACACACAGGAGTCAGGAGTGGCACACAAGCCCTGACTGAGGCCAATATTTTTCTCCCACTGATTGATGTAGTGATTTTTTTAAAGGTAGATTTTAGAACCCAAATCAAGCAAAAAAATAAATAGGCTTTCTATGGCCCACTGAGTGAGAGATGGCACACACAGGAGTCAGGAGTGGCACACAAGCCCTGACTGAGGCCAATATTTTTCTCCCACTGATTGATGTAGTGTTTTTTTTAAAGGTAGATTTTAGAACCCAAATCAAGCAAAAAAATAAATAGGCTTTCTATGGCCCACTGAGTGAGAGATGGCACACACAGGAGTCAGGAGTGGCACACAAGCCCTGACTGAGGCCAATATTTTTCTCCTACTGATTGATGTAGTGATTTTTTTAAAGGTAGATTTTAGAACCCAAATCAAGCAAAAAAATAAATAGGCTTTCTATGGCCCACTGAGTGAGAGATGGCACACACAGGAGTCAGGAGTGGCACACAAGCCATGACTGAGGCCAATATTTTTCTCCCACTGATTGATGTAGAGATTTTTTTAAAGGTAGATTTTAGAACCCAAATCAAGCAAAAAAATAAATATGCTTTCTATGGCCCACTGAGTGAGAGATGGCACACACAGGAGTCAGGAGTGGCACACAAGCCCTGACTGAGGCCAATATTTTTCTCCCACTGATTGATGTAGTGATTTTTTTAAAGGTAGATTTTAGAACCCAAATCAAGCAAAAAAATAAATAGGCTTTCTATGGCCCACTGAGTGAGAGATGGCACACACAGGAGTCAGGAGTGGCACACAAGCCCTGACTGAGGCCAATATTTTTCTCCCACTGATTGATGTAGTGATTTTTTTAAAGGTAGATTTTAGAACCCAAATCAAGCAAAAAAATAAATAGGCTTTCTATGGCCCACTGAGTGAGAGATGGCACACACAGGAGTCAGGAGTGGCACACAAGCCCTGACTGAGGCCAATATTTTTCTCCCACTGATTGATGTAGTGATTTTTTTAAAGGTAGATTTTAGAACCCAAATCAAGCAAAAAAATAAATAGGCTTTCTATGGCCCACTGAGTGAGAGATGGCACACACAGGACTCAGGAGTGGCACACAAGCCATGACTGAGGCCAATATTTTTCTCCCACTGATTGATGTAGAGATTTTTTTAAAGGTAGATTTTAGAACCCAAATCAAGCAAAAAAATAAATATGCTTTCTATGGCCCACTGAGTGAGAGATGGCACACACAGGAGTCAGGAGTGGCACACAAGCCCTGACTGAGGCCAATATTTTTCTCCCACTGATTGATGTAGTGATTTTTTTAAAGGTAGATTTTAGAACCCAAATCAAGCAAAAAAATAAATAGGCTTTCTATGGCCCACTGAGTGAGAGATGGCACACACAGGAGTCAGGAGTGGCACACAAGCCCTGACTGAGGCCAATATTTTTCTCCCACTGATTGATGTAGTGATTTTTTTAAAGGTAGATTTTAGAACCCAAATCAAGCAAAAAAATAAATAGGCTTTCTATGGCCCACTGAGTGAGAGATGGCACACACAGGAGTCAGGAGTGGCACACAAGCCCTGACTGAGGCCAATATTTTTCTCCCACTGATTGATGTAGTGATTTTTTTAAAGGTAGATTTTAGAACCCAAATCAAGCAAAAAAATAAATAGGCTTTCTATGGCCCACTGAGTGAGAGATGGCACACACAGGACTCAGGAGTGGCACACAAGCCATGACTGAGGCCAATATTTTTCTCCCACTGATTGATGTAGAGATTTTTTTAAAGGTAGATTTTAGAACCCAAATCAAGCAAAAAAATAAATAGGCTTTCTATGGCCCACTGAGTGAGAGATGGCACACACAGGAGTCAGGAGTGGCACACAAGCCCTGACTGAGGCCAATATTTTTCTCCCACTGATTGATGTAGTGATTTTTTTAAAGGTAGATTTTAGAACCCAAATCAAGCAAAAAAATAAATAGGCTTTCTATGGCCCACTGAGTGAGAGATGGCACACACAGGAGTCAGGAGTGGCACACAAGCCCTGACTGAGGCCAATATTTTTCTCCCACTGATTGATGTAGTGATTTTTTTAAAGGTAGATTTTAGAACCCAAATCAAGCAAAAAAATAAATAGGCTTTCTATGGCCCACTGAGTGAGAGATGGCACACACAGGAGTCAGGAGTGGCACACAAGCCCTGACTGAGGCCAATATTTTTCTCCCACTGATTGATGTAGTGATTTTTTTAAAGGTAGATTTTAGAACCCAAATCAAGCAAAAAAATAAATAGGCTTTCTATGGCCCACTGAGTGAGAGATGGCACACACAGGAGTCAGGAGTGGCACACAAGCCCTGACTGAGGCCAATATTTTTCTCCCACTGATTGATGTAGTGATTTTTTTAAAGGTAGATTTTAGAACCCAAATCAAGCAAAAAAATAAATAGGCTTTCTATGGCCCACTGAGTGAGAGATGGCACACACAGGAGTCAGGAGTGGCACACAAGCCCTGACTGAGGCCAATATTTTTCTCCCACTGATTGATGTAGTGTTTTTTTTAAAGGTAGATATTAGAATGCAAATCAAGCAAAAAAATAAATAGGCTTTCTATGGCCCACTGAGTGAAAGATGGCACACACAGGAGTCAGGAGTGGCACACAAGCCCTGACTGAGGCCAATATTTTTCTCCCACTGATTGATGTAGTGATTTTTTTAAAGGTAGATTTTAGAACCCAAATCAAGCAAAAAAATAAATAGGCTTTCTATGGCCCACTGAGTGAGAGATGGCACACACAGGAGTCAGGAGTGGCACACAAGCCATGACTGAGGCCAATATTTTTCTCCCACTGATTGATGTAGTGATTTTTTTAAAGGTAGATTTTAGAACCCAAATCAAGCAAAAAAATAAATAGGCTTTCTATGGCCCACTGAGTGAGAGATGGCACACACAGGAGTCAGGAGTGGCACACAAGCCCTGACTGAGGCCAATATTTTTCTCCCACTGATTGATGTAGTGATTTTTTTAAAGGTAGATTTTAGAACCCAAATCAAGCAAAAAAATAAATAGGCTTTCTATGGCCCACAATTTGAGAGAGAGAGATGGCACACCCAGGAGTCAAGACTGGCACACAAGCAGAAAGGGCAATATTAATCTCCCACTGTTTTTTTATTTTTTTATTTTTTTTCAGGGAGACTTTAGAAACCAAATAATAATAATAATAAAAAAGGCTTTCTATGGCCCACTGAGTGAGAGATGGCACACACAGGAGTCAGGAGTGGCACACAAGCCCTGACTGAGGCCAATATTTTTCTCCCACTGATTGATGTAGTGTTTTTTTTAAAGGTAGATTTTAGAACCCAAATCAAGCAAAAAAATAAATAGGCTTTCTATGGCCCACTGAGTGAGAGATGGCACACACAGGAGTCAGGAGTGGCACACAAGCCCTGACTGAGGCCAATATTTTTCTCCCACTGATTGATGTAGTGTTTTTTTTAAAGGTAGATTTTAGAACCCAAATCAAGCAAAAAAATAAATAGGCTTTCTATGGCCCACTGAGTGAGAGATGGCACACACAGGAGTCAGGAGTGGCACACAAGCCCTGACTGAGGCCAATATTTTTCTCCTACTGATTGATGTAGTGATTTTTTTAAAGGTAGATTTTAGAACCCAAATCAAGCAAAAAAATAAATAGGCTTTCTATGGCCCACTGAGTGAGAGATGGCACACACAGGAGTCAGGAGTGGCACACAAGCCATGACTGAGGCCAATATTTTTCTCCCACTGATTGATGTAGAGATTTTTTTAAAGGTAGATTTTAGAACCCAAATCAAGCAAAAAAATAAATAGGCTTTCTATGGCCCACTGAGTGAGAGATGGCACACACAGGAGTCAGGAGTGGCACACAAGCCCTGACTGAGGCCAATATTTTTCTCCCACTGATTGATGTAGTGATTTTTTTAAAGGTAGATTTTAGAACCCAAATCAAGCAAAAAAATAAATAGGCTTTCTATGGCCCACTGAGTGAGAGATGGCACACACAGGAGTCAGGAGTGGCACACAAGCCCTGACTGAGGCCAATATTTTTCTCCCACTGATTGATGTAGTGATTTTTTTAAAGGTAGATTTTAGAACCCAAATCAAGCAAAAAAATAAATAGGCTTTCTATGGCCCACTGAGTGAGAGATGGCACACACAGGAGTCAGGAGTGGCACACAAGCCCTGACTGAGGCCAATATTTTTCTCCCACTGATTGATGTAGTGATTTTTTTAAAGGTAGATTTTAGAACCCAAATCAAGCAAAAAAATAAATAGGCTTTCTATGGCCCACTGAGTGAGAGATGGCACACACAGGACTCAGGAGTGGCACACAAGCCATGACTGAGGCCAATATTTTTCTCCCACTGATTGATGTAGAGATTTTTTTAAAGGTAGATTTTAGAACCCAAATCAAGCAAAAAAATAAATAGGCTTTCTATGGCCCACTGAGTGAGAGATGGCACACACAGGAGTCAGGAGTGGCACACAAGCCCTGACTGAGGCCAATATTTTTCTCCCACTGATTGATGTAGTGATTTTTTTAAAGGTAGATTTTAGAACCCAAATCAAGCAAAAAAATAAATAGGCTTTCTATGGCCCACTGAGTGAGAGATGGCACACACAGGAGTCAGGAGTGGCACACAAGCCCTGACTGAGGCCAATATTTTTCTCCCACTGATTGATGTAGTGATTTTTTTAAAGGTAGATTTTAGAACCCAAATCAAGCAAAAAAATAAATAGGCTTTCTATGGCCCACTGAGTGAGAGATGGCACACACAGGAGTCAGGAGTGGCACACAAGCCCTGACTGAGGCCAATATTTTTCTCCCACTGATTGATGTAGTGATTTTTTTAAAGGTAGATTTTAGAACCCAAATCAAGCAAAAAAATAAATAGGCTTTCTATGGCCCACTGAGTGAGAGATGGCACACACAGGAGTCAGGAGTGGCACACAAGCCCTGACTGAGGCCAATATTTTTCTCCCACTGATTGATGTAGTGATTTTTTTAAAGGTAGATTTTAGAACCCAAATCAAGCAAAAAAATAAATAGGCTTTCTATGGCCCACTGAGTGAGAGATGGCACACACAGGAGTCAGGAGTGGCACACAAGCCCTGACTGAGGCCAATATTTTTCTCCCACTGATTGATGTAGTGTTTTTTTTTAAAGGTAGATATTAGAATGCAAATCAAGCAAAAAAATAAATAGGCTTTCTATGGCCCACTGAGTGAAAGATGGCACACACAGGAGTCAGGAGTGGCACACAAGCCCTGACTGAGGCCAATATTTTTCTCCCACTGATTGATGTAGTGATTTTTTTAAAGGTAGATTTTAGAACCCAAATCAAGCAAAAAAATAAATAGGCTTTCTATGGCCCACTGAGTGAGAGATGGCACACACAGGAGTCAGGAGTGGCACACAAGCCATGACTGAGGCCAATATTTTTCTCCCACTGATTGATGTAGTGATTTTTTTAAAGGTAGATTTTAGAACCCAAATCAAGCAAAAAAATAAATAGGCTTTCTATGGCCCACTGAGTGAGAGATGGCACACACAGGAGTCAGGAGTGGCACACAAGCCCTGACTGAGGCCAATATTTTTCTCCCACTGATTGATGTAGTGATTTTTTTAAAGGTAGATTTTAGAACCCAAATCAAGCAAAAAAATAAATAGGCTTTCTATGGCCCACTGAGTGAGAGATGGCACACACAGGAGTCAGGAGTGGCACACAAGCCCTGACTGAGGCCAATATTTTTCTCCCACTGATTGATGTAGTGATTTTTTTAAAGGTAGATTTTAGAACCCAAATCAAGCAAAAAAATAAATAGGCTTTCTATGGCCCACTGAGTGAGAGATGGCACACACAGGAGTCAGGAGTGGCACACAAGCCCTGACTGAGGCCAATATTTTTCTCCCACTGATTGATGTAGTGATTTTTTTAAAGGTAGATTTTAGAACCCAAATCAAGCAAAAAAATAAATAGGCTTTCTATGGCCCACTGAGTGAGAGATGGCACACACAGGAGTCAGGAGTGGCACACAAGCCCTGACTGAGGCCAATATTTTTCTCCCACTGATTGATGTAGTGATTTTTTTAAAGGTAGATTTTAGAACCCAAATCAAGCAAAAAAATAAATAGGCTTTCTATGGCCCACAATTTGAGAGAGAGAGATGGCACACCCAGGAGTCAAGACTGGCACACAAGCAGAAAGGGCAATATTAATCTCCCACTGTTTTTTTATTTTTTTATTTTTTTTCAGGGAGACTTTAGAAACCAAATAATAATAATAATAAAAAAGGCTTTCTATGGCCCACTGAGTGAGAGATGGCACACACAGGAGTCAGGAGTGGCACACAAGCCCTGACTGAGGCCAATATTTTTCTCCCACTGATTGATGTAGTGTTTTTTTTAAAGGTAGATTTTAGAACCCAAATCAAGCAAAAAAATAAATAGGCTTTCTATGGCCCACTGAGTGAGAGATGGCACACACAGGAGTCAGGAGTGGCACACAAGCCCTGACTGAGGCCAATATTTTTCTCCCACTGATTGATGTAGTGTTTTTTTTAAAGGTAGATTTTAGAACCCAAATCAAGCAAAAAAGTAAATAGGCTTTCTATGGCCCACTGAGTGAGAGATGGCACACACAGGAGTCAGGAGTGGCACACAAGCCCTGACTGAGGCCAATATTTTTCTCCTACTGATTGATGTAGTGATTTTTTTAAAGGTAGATTTTAGAACCCAAATCAAGCAAAAAAATAAATAGGCTTTCTATGGCCCACTGAGTGAGAGATGGCACACACAGGAGTCAGGAGTGGCACACAAGCCATGACTGAGGCCAATATTTTTCTCCCACTGATTGATGTAGAGATTTTTTTAAAGGTAGATTTTAGAACCCAAATCAAGCAAAAAAATAAATAGGCTTTCTATGGCCCACTGAGTGAGAGATGGCACACACAGGAGTCAGGAGTGGCACACAAGCCCTGACTGAGGCCAATATTTTTCTCCCACTGATTGATGTAGTGATTTTTTTAAAGGTAGATTTTAGAACCCAAATCAAGCAAAAAAATAAATAGGCTTTCTATGGCCCACTGAGTGAGAGATGGCACACACAGGAGTCAGGAGTGGCACACAAGCCCTGACTGAGGCCAATATTTTTCTCCCACTGATTGATGTAGTGATTTTTTTAAAGGTAGATTTTAGAACCCAAATCAAGCAAAAAAATAAATAGGCTTTCTATGGCCCACTGAGTGAGAGATGGCACACACAGGAGTCAGGAGTGGCACACAAGCCCTGACTGAGGCCAATATTTTTCTCCCACTGATTGATGTAGTGATTTTTTTAAAGGTAGATTTTAGAACCCAAATCAAGCAAAAAAATAAATAGGCTTTCTATGGCCCACTGAGTGAGAGATGGCACACACAGGACTCAGGAGTGGCACACAAGCCATGACTGAGGCCAATATTTTTCTCCCACTGATTGATGTAGAGATTTTTTTAAAGGTAGATTTTAGAACCCAAATCAAGCAAAAAAATAAATAGGCTTTCTATGGCCCACTGAGTGAGAGATGGCACACACAGGAGTCAGGAGTGGCACACAAGCCCTGACTGAGGCCAATATTTTTCTCCCACTGATTGATGTAGTGATTTTTTTAAAGGTAGATTTTAGAACCCAAATCAAGCAAAAAAATAAATAGGCTTTCTATGGCCCACTGAGTGAGAGATGGCACACACAGGAGTCAGGAGTGGCACACAAGCCCTGACTGAGGCCAATATTTTTCTCCCACTGATTGATGTAGTGATTTTTTTAAAGGTAGATTTTAGAACCCAAATCAAGCAAAAAAATAAATAGGCTTTCTATGGCCCACTGAGTGAGAGATGGCACACACAGGAGTCAGGAGTGGCACACAAGCCCTGACTGAGGCCAATATTTTTCTCCCACTGATTGATGTAGTGATTTTTTTAAAGGTAGATTTTAGAACCCAAATCAAGCAAAAAAATAAATAGGCTTTCTATGGCCCACTGAGTGAGAGATGGCACACACAGGAGTCAGGAGTGGCACACAAGCCCTGACTGAGGCCAATATTTTTCTCCCACTGATTGATGTAGTGATTTTTTTAAAGGTAGATTTTAGAACCCAAATCAAGCAAAAAAATAAATAGGCTTTCTATGGCCCACTGAGTGAGAGATGGCACACACAGGAGTCAGGAGTGGCACACAAGCCCTGACTGAGGCCAATATTTTTCTCCCACTGATTGATGTAGTGTTTTTTTTTAAAGGTAGATATTAGAATGCAAATCAAGCAAAAAAATAAATAGGCTTTCTATGGCCCACTGAGTGAAAGATGGCACACACAGGAGTCAGGAGTGGCACACAAGCCCTGACTGAGGCCAATATTTTTCTCCCACTGATTGATGTAGTGATTTTTTTAAAGGTAGATTTTAGAACCCAAATCAAGCAAAAAAATAAATAGGCTTTCTATGGCCCACTGAGTGAGAGATGGCACACACAGGAGTCAGGAGTGGCACACAAGCCATGACTGAGGCCAATATTTTTCTCCCACTGATTGATGTAGTGATTTTTTTAAAGGTAGATTTTAGAACCCAAATCAAGCAAAAAAATAAATAGGCTTTCTATGGCCCACTGAGTGAGAGATGGCACACACAGGAGTCAGGAGTGGCACACAAGCCCTGACTGAGGCCAATATTTTTCTCCCACTGATTGATGTAGTGATTTTTTTAAAGGTAGATTTTAGAACCCAAATCAAGCAAAAAAATAAATAGGCTTTCTATGGCCCACTGAGTGAGAGATGGCACACACAGGAGTCAGGAGTGGCACACAAGCCCTGACTGAGGCCAATATTTTTCTCCCACTGATTGATGTAGTGATTTTTTTAAAGGTAGATTTTAGAACCCAAATCAAGCAAAAAAATAAATAGGCTTTCTATGGCCCACTGAGTGAGAGATGGCACACACAGGAGTCAGGAGTGGCACACAAGCCCTGACTGAGGCCAATATTTTTCTCCCACTGATTGATGTAGTGATTTTTTTAAAGGTAGATTTTAGAACCCAAATCAAGCAAAAAAATAAATAGGCTTTCTATGGCCCACTGAGTGAGAGATGGCACACACAGGACTCAGGAGTGGCACACAAGCCATGACTGAGGCCAATATTTTTCTCCCACTGATTGATGTAGAGATTTTTTTAAAGGTAGATTTTAGAACCCAAATCAAGCAAAAAAATAAATAGGCTTTCTATGGCCCACTGAGTGAGAGATGGCACACACAGGAGTCAGGAGTGGCACACAAGCCCTGACTGAGGCCAATATTTTTCTCCCACTGATTGATGTAGTGATTTTTTTAAAGGTAGATTTTAGAACCCAAATCAAGCAAAAAAATAAATAGGCTTTCTATGGCCCACTGAGTGAGAGATGGCACACACAGGAGTCAGGAGTGGCACACAAGCCCTGACTGAGGCCAATATTTTTCTCCCACTGATTGATGTAGTGATTTTTTTAAAGGTAGATTTTAGAACCCAAATCAAGCAAAAAAATAAATAGGCTTTCTATGGCCCACTGAGTGAGAGATGGCACACACAGGAGTCAGGAGTGGCACACAAGCCCTGACTGAGGCCAATATTTTTCTCCCACTGATTGATGTAGTGATTTTTTTAAAGGTAGATTTTAGAACCCAAATCAAGCAAAAAAATAAATAGGCTTTCTATGGCCCACTGAGTGAGAGATGGCACACACAGGAGTCAGGAGTGGCACACAAGCCCTGACTGAGGCCAATATTTTTCTCCCACTGATTGATGTAGTGATTTTTTTAAAGGTAGATTTTAGAACCCAAATCAAGCAAAAAAATAAATAGGCTTTCTATGGCCCACTGAGTGAGAGATGGCACACACAGGAGTCAGGAGTGGCACACAAGCCCTGACTGAGGCCAATATTTTTCTCCCACTGATTGATGTAGTGTTTTTTTTTAAAGGTAGATATTAGAATGCAAATCAAGCAAAAAAATAAATAGGCTTTCTATGGCCCACTGAGTGAAAGATGGCACACACAGGAGTCAGGAGTGGCACACAAGCCCTGACTGAGGCCAATATTTTTCTCCCACTGATTGATGTAGTGATTTTTTTAAAGGTAGATTTTAGAACCCAAATCAAGCAAAAAAATAAATAGGCTTTCTATGGCCCACTGAGTGAGAGATGGCACACACAGGAGTCAGGAGTGGCACACAAGCCATGACTGAGGCCAATATTTTTCTCCCACTGATTGATGTAGTGATTTTTTTAAAGGTAGATTTTAGAACCCAAATCAAGCAAAAAAATAAATAGGCTTTCTATGGCCCACTGAGTGAGAGATGGCACACACAGGAGTCAGGAGTGGCACACAAGCCCTGACTGAGGCCAATATTTTTCTCCCACTGATTGATGTAGTGATTTTTTTAAAGGTAGATTTTAGAACCCAAATCAAGCAAAAAAATAAATAGGCTTTCTATGGCCCACAATTTGAGAGAGAGAGATGGCACACCCAGGAGTCAAGACTGGCACACAAGCAGAAAGGGCAATATTAATCTCCCACTGTTTTTTTATTTTTTTATTTTTTTTCAGGGAGACTTTAGAAACCAAATAATAATAATAATAAAAAAGGCTTTCTATGGCCCACTGAGTGAGAGATGGCACACACAGGAGTCAGGAGTGGCACACAAGCCCTGACTGAGGCCAATATTTTTCTCCCACTGATTGATGTAGTGATTTTTTTAAAGGTAGATTTTAGAACCCAAATCAAGCAAAAAAATAAATAGGCTTTCTATGGCCCACTGAGTGAGAGATGGCACACACAGGAGTCAGGAGTGGCACACAAGCCCTGACTGAGGCCAATATTTTTCTCCCACTGATTGATGTAGTGATTTTTTTAAAGGTAGATTTTAGAACCCAAATCAAGCAAAAAAATAAATAGGCTTTCTATGGCCCACTGAGTGAGAGATGGCACACACAGGAGTCAGGAGTGGCACACAAGCCCTGACTGAGGCCAATATTTTTCTCCCACTGATTGATGTAGTGATTTTTTTAAAGGTAGATTTTAGAACCCAAATCAAGCAAAAAAATAAATAGGCTTTCTATGGCCCACTGAGTGAGAGATGGCACACACAGGAGTCAGGAGTGGCACACAAGCCCTGACTGAGGCCAATATTTTTCTCCCACTGATTGATGTAGTGATTTTTTTAAAGGTAGATTTTAGAACCCAAATCAAGCAAAAAAATAAATAGGCTTTCTATGGCCCACTGAGTGAGAGATGGCACACACAGGAGTCAGGAGTGGCACACAAGCCCTGACTGAGGCCAATATTTTTCTCCCACTGATTGATGTAGTGATTTTTTTAAAGTTAGATTTTAGAACCCAAATCAAGCAAAAAAATAAATAGGCTTTCTATGGCCCACTGAGTGAGAGATGGCACACACAGGAGTCAGGAGTGGCACACAAGCCCTGACTGAGGCCAATATTTTTCTCCCACTGATTGATGTAGTGATTTTTTTAAAGGTAGATTTTAGAACCCAAATCAAGCAAAAAAATAAATAGGCTTTCTATGGCCCACTGAGTGAGAGATGGCACACACAGGAGTCAGGAGTGGCACACAAGCCCTGACTGAGGCCAATATTTTTCTCCCACTGATTGATGTAGTGATTTTTTTAAAGGTAGATTTTAGAACCCAAATCAAGCAAAAAAATAAATAGGCTTTCTATGGCCCACTGAGTGAGAGATGGCACACACAGGAGTCAGGAGTGGCACACAAGCCCTGACTGAGGCCAATATTTTTCTCCCACTGATTGATGTAGTGATTTTTTTAAAGGTAGATTTTAGAACCCAAATCAAGCAAAAAAATAAATAGGCTTTCTATGGCCCACTGAGTGAGAGATGGCACACACAGGAGTCAGGAGTGGCACACAAGCCCTGACTGAGGCCAATATTTTTCTCCCACTGATTGATGTAGTGTTTTTTTTAAAGGTAGATATTAGAATGCAAATCAAGCAAAAAAATAAATAGGCTTTCTATGGCCCACTGAGTGAAAGATGGCACACACAGGAGTCAGGAGTGGCACACAAGCCCTGACTGAGGCCAATATTTTTCTCCCACTGATTGATGTAGTGATTTTTTTAAAGGTAGATTTTAGAACCCAAATCAAGCAAAAAAATAAATAGGCTTTCTATGGCCCACTGAGTGAGAGATGGCACACACAGGAGTCAGGAGTGGCACACAAGCCCTGAGGCCAATATTTTTCTCCCATTGATTGATGTAGTGATTTATTTTCAGGTAGATTTTAGAACCCAAATCAAGCAAAAAAATAAATAGGCTTTCTATGGCCCACTGAGTGAGAGATGGCACACACAGGAGTCAGGAGTGGCACACAAGCCCTGACTGAGGCCAATATTTTTCTCCCACTGATTGATGTAGTGATTTATTTTCAGGTAGATTTTAGAACCCAAATCAAGCAAAAAAATAAATAGGCTTTCTATGGCCCACTGAGTGAGAGATGGCACACACAGGAGTCAGGAGTGGCACACAAGCCCTGAGGCCAATATTTTTCTCCCACTGATTGATGTAGTGATTTATTTACAGGTAGATTTTAGAACCCAATTCAAGCAAAAAAATAAATAGGCTTTCTATGGCCCACTGAGTGAGAGATGGCACACACAGGAGTCAGGAGTGGCACACAAGCCCTGACTGAGGCCAATATTTTTCTCCCACTGATTGATGTAGTGATTTTTTGAAAGGTAGATTTTAGAACCCAAATCAAGCAAAAAAAATAAATAGGCTTTCTATGGCCCACAATTTGAGAGAGAGAGATGGCACACCCAGGAGTCAAGACTGGCACACAAGCAGAAAGGGCAATATTAATCTCCCACTGTTTTTTTATTTTTTTATTTTTTTTCAGGGAGACTTTAGAAACCAAATAAGATAAAAATGATTTTTTCAGGGACAATTTAGAGACCAAATAATAATAATAATAATAAAAAAAGGCTTTCTATGGCCCACTAAGTGAGAGATGGCACACACAGGAGTCAGGAGTGGCACACAAGCCCTGACTGAGGCCAATATTTTTCTCCCACTGATTGATGTAGTGATTTTTTTAAAGGTAGATTTTAGAACCCAAATCAAGCAAAAAAATAAATAGGCTTTCTATGGCCCACTGAGTGAGAGATGGCACACACAGGAGTCAGGAGTGGCACACAAGCCCTGACTGAGGCCAATATTTTTCTCCCACTGATTGATGTAGTGATTTTTTTAAAGGTAGATTTTAGAACCCAAATCAAGCAAAAAAATAAATAGGCTTTCTATGGCCCACTGAGTGAGAGATGGCACACACAGGAGTCAGGAGTGGCACACAAGCCCTGACTGAGGCCAATATTTTTCTCCCACTGATTGATGTAGTGATTTTTTTAAAGGTAGATTTTAGAACCCAAATCAAGCAAAAAAATAAATAGGCTTTCTATGGCCCACTGAGTGAGAGATGGCACACACAGGAGTCAGGAGTGGCACACAAGCCCTGACTGAGGCCAATATTTTTCTCCCACTGATTGATGTAGTGTTTTTTTTAAAGGTAGATATTAGAATGCAAATCAAGCAAAAAAATAAATAGGCTTTCTATGGCCCACTGAGTGAGAGATGGCACACACAGGAGTCAGGAGTGGCACACAAGCCCTGACTGAGGCCAATATTTTTCTCCCACTGATTGATGTAGTGATTTTTTTAAAGGTAGATTTTAGAACCCAAATCAAGCAAAAAAATAAATAGGCTTTCTATGGCCCACTGAGTGAGAGATGGCACACACAGGAGTCAGGAGTGGCACACAAGCCATGACTGAGGCCAATATTTTTCTCCCACTGATTGATGTAGAGATTTTTTTAAAGGTAGATTTTAGAACCCAAATCAAGCAAAAAAATAAATAGGCTTTCTATGGCCCACTGAGTGAGAGATGGCACACACAGGAGTCAGGAGTGGCACACAAGCCCTGACTGAGGCCAATATTTTTCTCCCACTGATTGATGTAGTGATTTTTTTAAAGGTAGATTTTAGAACCCAAATCAAGCAAAAAAATAAATAGGCTTTCTATGGCCCACTGAGTGAGAGATGGCACACACAGGAGTCAGGAGTGGCACACAAGCCCTGACTGAGGCCAATATTTTTCTCCCACTGATTGATGTAGTGATTTTTTTAAAGGTAGATTTTAGAACCCAAATCAAGCAAAAAAATAAATAGGCTTTCTATGGCCCACTGAGTGAGAGATGGCACACACAGGAGTCAGGAGTGGCACACAAGCCCTGACTGAGGCCAATATTTTTCTCCCACTGATTGATGTAGTGATTTTTTTAAAGGTAGATTTTAGAACCCAAATCAAGCAAAAAAATAAATAGGCTTTCTATGGCCCACTGAGTGAGAGATGGCACACACAGGACTCAGGAGTGGCACACAAGCCATGACTGAGGCCAATATTTTTCTCCCACTGATTGATGTAGAGATTTTTTTAAAGGTAGATTTTAGAACCCAAATCAAGCAAAAAAATAAATAGGCTTTCTATGGCCCACTGAGTGAAAGATGGCACACACAGGAGTCAGGAGTGGCACACAAGCCCTGACTGAGGCCAATATTTTTCTCCCACTGATTGATGTAGTGATTTTTTTAAAGGTAGATTTTAGAACCCAAATCAAGCAAAAAAATAAATAGGCTTTCTATGGCCCACTGAGTGAGAGATGGCACACACAGGACTCAGGAGTGGCACACAAGCCCTGACTGAGGCCAATATTTTTCTCCCACTGATTGATGTAGTGATTTTTTTAAAGGTAGATTTTAGAACCCAAATCAAGCAAAAAAATAAATAGGCTTTCTATGGCCCACTGAGTGAAAGATGGCACACACAGGAGTCAGGAGTGGCACACAAGCCCTGACTGAGGCCAATATTTTTCTCCCACTGATTGATGTATTGATTTTTTTAAAGGTAGATTTTAGAACCCAAATCAAGCAAAAAAATAAATAGGCTTTCTATGGCCCACTGAGTGAGAGATGGCACACACAGGAGTCAGGAGTGGCACACAAGCCATGACTGAGGCCAATATTTTTCTCCCACTGATTGATGTAGTGATTTTTTTAAAGGTAGATTTTAGAACCCAAATCAAGCAAAAAAATAAATAGGCTTTCTATGGCCCACTGAGTGAGAGATGGCACACACAGGAGTCAGGAGTGGCACACAAGCCCTGACTGAGGCCAATATTTTTCTCCCACTGATTGATGTAGTGATTTTTTTAAAGGTAGATTTTAGAACCCAAATCAAGCAAAAAAATAAATAGGCTTTCTATGGCCCACTGAGTGAGAGATGGCACACACAGGAGTCAGGAGTGGCACACAAGCCCTGACTGAGGCCAATATTTTTCTCCCACTGATTGATGTAGTGATTTTTTTAAAGGTAGATTTTAGAACCCAAATCAAGCAAAAAAATAAATAGGCTTTCTATGGCCCACTGAGTGAGAGATGGCACACACAGGAGTCAGGAGTGGCACACAAGCCCTGACTGAGGCCAATATTTTTCTCCCACTGATTGATGTAGTGATTTTTTTAAAGGTAGATTTTAGAACCCAAATCAATCAAAAAAATAAATAGGCTTTCTATGGCCCACTGAGTGAGAGATGGCACACACAGGAGTCAGGAGTGGCACACAAGCCCTGACTGAGGCCAATATTTTTCTCCCACTGATTGATGTAGTGATTTTTTTAAAGGTAGATTTTAGAACCCAAATCAAGCAAAAAAATAAATAGGCTTTCTATGGCCCACTGAGTGAGAGATGGCACACACAGGAGTCAGGTGTGGCACACAAGCCCTGACTGAGGCCAATATTTTTCTCCCACTGATTGATGTAGTGATTTTTTTAAAGGTAGATTTTAGAACCCAAATCAAGCAAAAAAATAAATAGGCTTTCTATGGCCCACTGAGTGAGAGATTGGACACACAGGAGTCAGGTGTGGCACACAAGCCCTGACTGAGGCCAATATTTTTCTCCCACTGATTGATGTAGTGATTTTTTTAAAGGTAGATTTTAGAACCCAAATCAAGCAAAAAAATAAATAGGCTTTCTATGGCCCACTGAGTGAGAGATGGCACACACAGGAGTCAGGAGTGGCACACAAGCCCTGACTGAGGCCAATATTTTTCTCCCACTGATTGATGTAGTGATTTTTTTAAAGGTAGATTTTAGAACCCAAATCAAGCAAAAAAATAAATAGGCTTTCTATGGCCCACTGAGTGAGAGATGGCACACACAGGAGTCAGGAGTGGCACACAAGCCCTGACTGAGGCCAATATTTTTCTCCCACTGATTGATGTAGTGATTGTTTTAAAGGTAGATTTTAGAACCCAAATCAAGCAAAAAAATAAATAGGCTTTCTATGGCCCACTGAGTGAGAGATGGCACACACAGGAGTCAGGAGTGGCACACAAGCCCTGACTGAGGCCAATATTTTTCTCCCACTGATTGATGTAGTGATTTTTTTAAAGGTAGATTTTAGAACCCAAATCAAGCAAAAAAATAAATAGGCTTTCTATGGCCCACTGAGTGAGAGATGGCACACACAGGAGTCAGGAGTGGCACACAAGCCCTGACTAAGGCCAATATTTTTCTCCCACTGATTGATGTAGTGATTTTTTTAAAGGTAGATTTTAGAACCCAAATCAAGCAAAAAAATAAATAGGCTTTCTATGGCCCACTGAGTGAGAGATGGCACACACAGGAGTCAGGAGTGGCACACAAGCCCTGACTGAGGCCAATATTTTTCTCCCACTGATTGATGTAGTGATTTTTTTAAAGGTAGATTTTAGAACCCAAATCAAGCAAAAAAATAAATAGGCTTTCTATGGCCCACAATTTGAGAGAGAGAGATGGCACACCCAGGAGTCAAGACTGGCACACAAGCAGAAAGGGCAATATTAATCTCCCACTGTTTTTTTATTTTTTTATTTTTTTTCAGGGAGACTTTAGAAACCAAATAAGATAAAATTATTTTTTCAGGGACAATTTAGAAACCAAATAATAATAATAATAAAAAAGGCTTTCTATGGCCCACTAAGTGTGAGATGGCACACACAGGAGTCAGGAGTGGCACACAAGCCCTGACTGAGGCCAATATTTTTCTCCCACTGATTGATGTAGTGATTTTTTTAAAGGTAGATTTTAGAACCCAAATCAAGCAAAAAAATAAATAGACTTTCTATGGCCCACTGAGTGAGAGATGGCACACACAGGAGTCAGGAGTGGCACACAAGCCCTGACTGAGGCCAATATTTTTCTCCCACTGATTGATGTAGTGATATTTTTAAAGGTAGATTTTAGAACCCAAATCAAGCAAAAAAATAAATAGGCTTTCTATGGCCCACTGAGTGAGAGATGGCACACACAGGAGTCAGGAGTGGCACACAAGCCCTGACTGAGGCCAATATTTTTCTCCCACTGATTGATGTAGTGATTTTTTTAAAGGTAGATTTTAGAACCCAAATCAAGCAAAAAAATAAATAGACTTTCTATGGCCCACTGAGTGAGAGATGGCACACACAGGAGTCAGGAGTGGCACACAAGCCCTGACTGAGGCCAATATTTTTCTCCCACTGATTGATGTAGTGATTTTTTTAAAGGTAGATTTTAGAACCCAAATCAAGCAAAAAAATAAATAGGCTTTCTATGGCCCACTGAGTGAAAGATGGCACACACAGGAGTCAGGAGTGGCACACAAGCCCTGACTGAGGCCAATATTTTTCTCCCACTGATTGATGTAGTGATTTTTTAAAGGTAGATTTTAGAACCCAAATCAAGCAAAAAAATAAATAGGCTTTCTATGGCCCACTGAGTGAGAGATGGCACACACAGGAGTCAGGAGTGGCACACAAGCCCTGACTGAGGCCAATATTTTTCTCCCACTGATTGATGTAGTGATTTTTTTAAAGGTAGATTTTAGAACCCAAATCAAGCAAAAAAATAAATAGGCTTTCTATGGCCCACTGAGTGAGAGATGGCACACACAGGAGTCAGGTGTGGCACACAAGCCCTGACTGAGGCCAATATTTTTCTCCCACTGATTGATGTAGTGATTTTTTTAAAGGTAGATTTTAGAACCCAAATCAAGCAAAAAAATAAATAGGCTTTCTATGGCCCACTGAGTGAGAGATGGCACACACAGGAGTCAGGAGTGGCACACAAGCCCTGACTGAGGCCAATATTTTTCTCCCACTGATTGATGTAGTGATTTTTTTAAAGGTAGATTTTAGAACCCAAATCAAGCAAAAAAATAAATAGGCTTTCTATGGCCCACTGAGTGAGAGATGGCACACACAGGAGTCAGGAGTGGCACACAAGCCCTGACTGAGGCCAATATTTTTCTCCCACTGATTGATGTAGTGATTGTTTTAAAGGTAGATTTTAGAACCCAAATCAAGCAAAAAAATAAATAGGCTTTCTATGGCCCACTGAGTGAGAGATGGCACACACAGGAGTCAGGAGTGGCACACAAGCCCTGACTGAGGCCAATATTTTTCTCCCACTGATTGATGTAGTGATATTTTTAAAGGTAGATTTTAGAACCCAAATCAAGCAAAAAAATAAATAGGCTTTCTATGGCCCACTGAGTGAGAGATGGCACACACAGGAGTCAGGAGTGGCACACAAGCCCTGACTAAGGCCAATATTTTTCTCCCACTGATTGATGTAGTGATTTTTTTAAAGGTAGATTTTAGAACCCAAATCAAGCAAAAAAATAAATAGGCTTTCTATGGCCCACTGAGTGAGAGATGGCACACACAGGAGTCAGGTGTGGCACACAAGCCCTGACTGAGGCCAATATTTTTCTCCCACTGATTGATGTAGTGATTTTTTTAAAGGTAGATTTTAGAACCCAAATCAAGCAAAAAAATAAATAGGCTTTCTATGGCCCACTGAGTGAGAGATGGCACACACAGGAGTCAGGTGTGGCACACAAGCCCTGACTGAGGCCAATATTTTTCTCCCACTGATTGATGTAGTGATTTTTTTAAAGGTAGATTTTAGAACCCAAATCAAGCAAAAAAATAAATAGGCTTTCTATGGCCCACTGAGTGAGAGATGGCACACACAGGAGTCAGGAGTGGCACACAAGCCCTGAATGAGGCCAATATTTTTCTCCCACTGATTGATGTAGTGATTTTTTTAAAGGTAGATTTTAGAACCCAAATCAAGCAAAAAAATAAATAGGCTTTCTATGGCCCACAATTTGAGAGAGAGAGATGGCACACCCAGGAGTCAAGACTGGCACACAAGCAGAAAGGGCAATATTAATCTCCCACTGTTTTTTTATTTTTTTATTTTTTTTCAGGGAGACTTTAGAAACCAAATAAGATAAAATTATTTTTTCAGGGACAATTTAGAAACCAAATAATAATAATAATAAAAAAAAAGGCTTTCTATGGCCCACTAAGTGTGAGATGGCACACACAGGAGTCAGGAGTGGCACACAAGCCCTGACTGAGGCCAATATTTTTCTCCCACTGATTGATGTAGTGATTTTTTTAAAGGTAGATTTTAGAACCCAAATCAAGCAAAAAAATAAATAGACTTTCTATGGCCCACTGAGTGAGAGATGGCACACACAGGAGTCAGGAGTGGCACACAAGCCCTGACTGAGGCCAATATTTTTCTCCCACTGATTGATGTAGTGATATTTTTAAAGGTAGATTTTAGAACCCAAATCAAGCAAAAAAATAAATAGGCTTTCTATGGCCCACTGAGTGAGAGATGGCACACACAGGAGTCAGGAGTGGCACACAAGCCCTGACTGAGGCCAATATTTTTCTCCCACTGATTGATGTAGTGATTTTTTTAAAGGTAGATTTTAGAACCCAAATCAAGCAAAAAAATAAATAGACTTTCTATGGCCCACTGAGTGAGAGATGGCACACACAGGAGTCAGGAGTGGCACACAAGCCCTGACTGAGGCCAATATTTTTCTCCCACTGATTGATGTAGTGATTTTTTTAAAGGTAGATTTTAGAACCCAAATCAAGCAAAAAAATAAATAGGCTTTCTATGGCCCACTGAGTGAGAGATGGCACACACAGGAGTCAGGAGTGGCACACAAGCCCTGACTGAGGCCAATATTTTTCTCCCACTGATTGATGTAGTGATTTTTTTAAAGGTAGATTTTAGAACCCAAATCAAGCAAAAAAATAAATAGGCTTTCTATGGCCCACTGAGTGAGAGATGGCACACACAGGAGTCAGGAGTGGCACACAAGCCCTGACTGAGGCCAATATTTTTCTCCCACTGATTGATGTAGTGATTTTTTTAAAGGTAGATTTTAGAACCCAAATCAAGCAAAAAAATAAATAGGCTTTCTATGGCCCACAATTTGAGAGAGAGAGATGGCACACCCAGGAGTCAAGACTGGCACACAAGCAGAAAGGGCAATATTAATCTCCCACTGTTTTTTTGTTTTTTTATTTTTTTTCAGGGAGACTTTAGAAACCAAATAAGATAAAATTATTTTTTCAGGGACAATTTAGAAACCAAATAATAATAATAATAAAAAAGGTACCGTATGGGCTTAGTCAAACCTATAAGATTTCTATTGTGGAAGCTTATGGTACCAGACCACCGTCACCCTGTCAGAACCAGCATGAATGTTATGCCATTAATACACTCTATTTCTTACCTAGATGATAACTTGCTGGGAGTTGCGGCTGTTGTAACGGCTGTTATAGCGGTAATGTTAGCGATAATGCTTGTAGCTAACAGTGGCTGCAGGTATTGGATACCTAGCGGCAGGAGTGGATCCAAAAAAAGCCCAGAGGACGCGCAGAGCCAGGAATGCTCCGGCCGGTAGCGCTCCTGGATGCGCGTGTAGAAAAAAGATGGCCGCCGCTGCTAACATGCAGCGTGTGACGTCACAGAAGATACGGCGTGTAGCACAGGGCAAAAAACTAACCAACGCGTTTCGAGGGACTCCGTCCCTCTTCGTCAGGGTTACCGCCCACTCACTGCTAACCGCTATATATAAGATTCAGCCGATTAACCCCTGCAAAGACCTACAGTTATATGATAGTAATTAGCCATAATTATACTGATTAACAATTCAATGACAGCAATGGCGAGATATATAGGATATATAGGATATTGCCACAAAAAATATACTATATGATTACTCACATTTCCTACATGCAATGAATTAAAACCCAATTTTATTTCTATTCTCATTAAAATATATGTACCAATGGTAATACATTAAATTATTTAAAATTACATATGACAAAAATAGATAACCATAAATAGAGATATACAAGTATAAAATTTTTTTAGTATAAAAAATCCCTTAGTATAAAAAATCCCTTAGTATAAAAAATTTTTAGTATAAAAAACCTCTATAGGTATACCGCACCTATATCACTGTGCTAACCTATACTACCTTTAAAAATTGGTTTTCAATTTATATTTTTATTAAGAGCAAAAGGATTAAAATGCATATAATTCAAGTTCATAGTTAAGGCCCATGGGGGCCAAGCTATTTAAATTAAAAATCCATAAGGATTCTACTCTGGACATTTTCATCAGATAATCACCACCCCTTTGGCTATGAGGAACAATCTGTATGCCGCAAAAGGTGACATTTCGCAAGGATTGATTGTGTTTTTCTTTAAAATGTCTAGATAGGGGGTGTCCTATAAAGCCTTTTAGTATATTTTTAAAATGTTCCTTGATGCGTTCCATGAGGCGCCGTTTGGTACGGCCAACATATAGCTTCCCGCAAGGGCATCTAATCAAATAAATCACCCCTGATGAGAAACAAGAGATAGTTTCTTTAACCAAAAATTCCTTGGTGCCACTTGTGTCATAAAATGTCTTAATTCGGGTCTTTTTAAAAGAAGTGTGTAGGCACCCAAAACAGCCGCCGCATGGTAAAAAACCAGCGTTTCCTTGGCTCACTGCTTGTGCACCTTTTTTACTAGTGATAGGCAGACTAGGGGCTACAAGGTTACCTATTGTTTGTGCCTTCCTGTATATAAATCTAGGGTGGGGAGGAAGAAGCTCACCTACCACTTTATCCTTCTGTAGAACGGGCCAATATTTACGGATAATGTGGGTAAATTTATGGTATCCCGTATGGAATTGTGTGACAAATGGTAGACTATACACTTGTTCCGATAAGCTTCTCTGCATTGGGTCCTCTTTGGCTGTTGATACAAATAAGGTGCGCCTATCTGTTTTGGCCAATTCATTCTTTGTTTTTTCCAATAGCGGCCTGGGGTACCCCTTTTCCACAAATTTCCTTGTGAGGAAACTTGACTCCTCCTGGTAATTCTCAATCGTTGAGCAATTACGTCTAATTCTTGTAAATTGCCCCTTCGGTATGTTCGTAAGCCATACCGGAAGGTGGCAGCTAGTAAGGTGTATAAAACTATTAGAGTCTACCTCCTTCCGGTGGCACTTGCTATACAATTGATTCTTATCCACATAAATGGTGAGGTCCAAGAAATTAACCTCCACAGAACTTGTATGTGCTGTGAATTCTAGACCGTAAGAATTATTATTGAGTTCAAATAGTGGGTCACGGCACTCGTCTGATATCAGCAGCTTGTACATACACCATCTCATTAGCGCCAGTGTATTATCGAGTTTTTGTGCATTCATTTCTATCCGTGTCTTACACTTGGGCAGCTTTTTGGTATGGCCTTGAACGCATTAAGAGTTGATAGGGAACAACGTCATGCTTCTATTAGACAGAGATTTAATCTCACCAGTCCTGCCTTGGCTAACATTAATGAAGCCAGAGATTTATTAAAATCTCTGGAAAAATTGCTAATGTCTGAACTCAGAGATATGTGGGAAATTGCATCATTGGAGAAATATGTGCAAGCTAATATAGCCCCTAAGGGACTAGTAGTATATAAGCATCTAGCAGCGGACTTTGGGGACCATAGTATCCGGGAGGAATGGGATGCTATGTTCCATACTTTTTCTATGAGGACTTTACAATTTATCATAGACAAACGGTCCGCTAATCTAGATCAGATCAATCATCAAATCAATCATATTTTTGATGACCTCCAAAGGTGTAATCTTTCATTGGATAATCATAATATGGTGGAAAGCATTTTATACAGATTAAAAGAGAAAGAGAAAGAGATCATGAATAAAAAACTGAGGAAATTCCAAAGGGACAATATTCCGCAGTATGTGCCTACAACTAATTTTATACCTGAGGACCGCTCTTTGGTCCCAAATACAAGTACCCAATCCAGGAACACCAATAATTTTATAACTCTGGATGAAACAACTGGCACAATAAATCCCATGGAACAGGATACCTCTGTGGAATTCTCTATTTATGCAAACTCAAACTCCACGCAGTATACACCAGTATCCACTCACACTAGAGATAGGTTATTGGTAGATAACTTAGGGGCATCTAGGAATGAACATCTTGTAGAGGGAGGCCACCACATAGAGCCTGCTATTGCTATTTGCAATAAATACACACCCTTATGTCTAGATGGAAACGGGGAGTTATCTAATGAACCATCCTCTAACCGAGTCAATACTCAAATTCCGGAACCTGTCCGGCATAATAATATTATACCAGATTCTCCAGCACTAGACCTAGGAGGAGGGGGTTCTAACGTTACACCAACGAACAGGAATATCCCCAAAAAATCAACTATAACTCATAAGAGGGGAAGGGGGCTTATCAGTCGTCCACAGATTAATCGGGATTTTTTCCGGGCCAGACCTTTAAGACCAAAAGGGGTAAAAGAGGGGGGAAACTCACCAAAAAGAAAATAAATAAGCAAATAAATGAAGACTCAAATGATAAGACTGAAGCTCCTCAGAAAATATTTAATCTTAGTTCACACCAATTATCAGAAGGCGAAGTTTCCCTGCTACAAAAAGGCCTAAAATTCGCGCCCACAAAAGGGGCGCAACCATTCAACTTATATATCGCTATGAAAAAATACCTGCGCAATCTTGCACTCAAAAAGCTCTTTATAAAAAAGGGACCACCTACTGGGGCGAATACACATCAGGGGTCGATCATCCATACTAATTTGGCTAATCCCTCTACCTATAACCCACTTCAAGAATATTCTAGTGCCTTCCATACATTTGAAATGCTGGTATCCAAGGATATAAGGAGGCTAAATTGTAGCAATCCGAGATATGCCCCACACAATCTAACATCTAAAGAAAAAAGGGCAATAAAAGATCTCCAAAACAATAAGGACATTATTGTACGACCTGCCGATAAGGGGGGAGGGATAGCAATCCTTGACCGTTCCATGTATCACAAGGAATCGGTTAGGCTTCTACAAGATGAAGTAACTTACAAACAACTTACTGGGGACCCTACCTTACATTACATTAGTAAATTGAATGTCCTGGCACAAAAAGGTAAATTATCAGGTATTCTGAATACTAAAGAATTCAAATATGTAATGAATAAGAATCCAAGTAGGGCCGTGTTTTACCATATCCCCAAGCTCCACAAGAGCCTTACTAACCCACCAGGAAGGCCTATAATCTCAGGTATCAATAGTCTGACGTCCAACCTATCACGATATGTCGATATACACCTGCAGAAATGCATGCCAGTAATACCGTCATATTTAAAGGATACAGGCCATACTTTACAGGTTTTGGACACCATAAAATGGGAACATGGGTACATCATAGGCACATTAGATATAAAGTCACTATACACAGTCATTAACCAGGATAAAGGGTGCCAAGCAGTGGAATACTTTCTTACGACCCTTGGTATATATACAAGAGAGCAGATTATCTTCATTGTGGATTGCATTAGATTCATCTTGCAACATAATTACTTCATATACGAGGGTCAATATTATTTACAAACTTGGGGCACCGCCATGGGCACGCGGTTTGCCCCAAGTTATGCTAACATTTACGTGGCCAAGTGGGAGGAGTCCCATATATATAAGGATGGCAAATTACACCCTGGTTTAGTAATGTGGCGTCGTTTCATTGACGACGTCTTGTTTATTTGGGAGGGGTCCCAAGAGGAGCTTGATACCTTCCTATTTGAACTCAATAATAATTCTTACGGTCTAGAATTCACAGCACATACAAGTTCTGTGGAGGTTAATTTCTTGGACCTCACCATTTATGTGGATAAGAATCAATTGTATAGCAAGTGCCACCGGAAGGAGGTAGACTCTAATAGTTTTATACACCTTACTAGCTGCCACCTTCCGGTATGGCTTACGAACATACCGAAGGGGCAATTTACAAGAATTAGACGTAATTGCTCAACGATTGAGAATTACCAGGAGGAGTCAAGTTTCCTCACAAGGAAATTTGTGGAAAAGGGGTACCCCAGGCCGCTATTGGAAAAAACAAAGAATGAATTGGCCAAAACAGATAGGCGCACCTTATTTGTATCAACAGCCAAAGAGGACCCAATGCAGAGAAGCTTATCGGAACAAGTGTATAGTCTACCATTTGTCACACAATTCCATACGGGATACCATAAATTTACCCACATTATCCGTAAATATTGGCCCGTTCTACAGAAGGATAAAGTGGTAGGTGAGCTTCTTCCTCCCCACCCTAGATTTATATACAGGAAGGCACAAACAATAGGTAACCTTGTAGCCCCTAGTCTGCCTATCACTAGTAAAAAAGGTGCACAAGCAGTGAGCCAAGGAAACGCTGGTTTTTTACCATGCGGCGGCTGTTTTGGGTGCCTACACACTTCTTTTAAAAAGACCCGAATTAAGACATTTTATGACACAAGTGGCACCAAGGAATTTTTGGTTAAAGAAACTATCTCTTGTTTCTCATCAGGGGTGATTTATTTGATTAGATGCCCTTGCGGGAAGCTATATGTTGGCCGTACCAAACGGCGCCTCATGGAACGCATCAAGGAACATTTTAAAAATATACTAAAAGGCTTTATAGGACACCCCCTATCTAGACATTTTAAAGAAAAACACAATCAATCCTTGCGAAATGTCACCTTTTGCGGCATACAGATTGTTCCTCATAGCCAAAGGGGTGGTGATTATCTGATGAAAATGTCCAGAGTAGAATCCTTATGGATTTTTAATTTAAATAGCTTGGCCCCCATGGGCCTTAACTATGAACTTGAATTATATGCATTTTAATCCTTTTGCTCTTAATAAAAATATAAATTGAAAACCAATTTTTAAAGGTAGTATAGGTTAGCACAGTGATATAGGTGCGGTATACCTATAGAGGTTTTTTATACTAAAAATTTTTTATACTAAGGGATTTTTTATACTAAGGGATTTTTTATACTAAAAAAATTTTATACTTGTATATCTCTATTTATGGTTATCTATTTTTGTCATATGTAATTTTAAATAATTTAATGTATTACCATTGGTACATATATTTTAATGAGAATAGAAATAAAATTGGGTTTTAATTCATTGCATGTAGGAAATGTGAGTAATCATATAGTATATTTTTTGTGGCAATATCCTATATATCCTATATATCTCGCCATTGCTGTCATTGAATTGTTAATCAGTATAATTATGGCTAATTACTATCATATAACTGTAGGTCTTTGCAGGGGTTAATCGGCTGAATCTTATATATAGCGGTTAGCAGTGAGTGGGCGGTAACCCTGACGAAGAGGGACGGAGTCCCTCGAAACGCGTTGGTTAGTTTTTTGCCCTGTGCTACACGCCGTATCTTCTGTGACGTCACACGCTGCATGTTAGCAGCGGCGGCCATCTTTTTTCTACACGCGCATCCAGGAGCGCTACCGGCCGGAGCATTCCTGGCTCTGCGCGTCCTCTGGGCTTTTTTTGGATCCACTCCTGCCGCTAGGTATCCAATACCTGCAGCCACTGTTAGCTACAAGCATTATCGCTAACATTACCGCTATAACAGCCGTTACAACAGCCGCAACTCCCAGCAAGTTATCATCTAGGTAAGAAATAGAGTGTATTAATGGCATAACATTCATGCTGGTTCTGACAGGGTGACGGTGGTCTGGTACCATAAGCTTCCACAATAGAAATCTTATAGGTTTGACTAAGCCCATACGGTACTTTAGCGCGATATCTCAGCTGTGTATATATATCTTTATTCTGGTTCACCTGTAGGTGTGACGAGTGGGTCACGGCACTCGTCTGATATCAGCAGCTTGTACATACACCATCTCATTAGCGCCAGTGTATTATCGAGTTTTTGTGAATAATAAAAAAGGCTTTCTATGGCCCACTAAGTGAGAGATGGCACACACAGGAGTCAGGAGTGGCACACAAGCCCTGACTGAGGCCAATATTTTTCTCCCACTGATTGATGTAGTGATTTTTTTAAAGGTAGATTTTAGAACCCAAATCAAGCAAAAAAATAAATAGGCTTTCTATGGCCCACTGAGTGAGAGATGGCACACACAGGAGTCAGGAGTGGCACACAAGCCCTGACTGAGGCCAATATTTTTCTCCCACTGATTGATGTAGTGATTTTTTTAAAGGTAGATTTTAGAACCCAAATCAAGCAAAAAAATAAATAGGCTTTCTATGGCCCACAATTTGAGAGAGAGAGATGGCACACCCAGGAGTCAAGACTGGCACACAAGCAGAAAGGGCAATATTAATCTCCCACTGTTTTTTTATTTTTTTATTTTTTTTCAGGGAGACTTTAGAAACCAAATAAGATAAAATTATTTTTTCAGGGACAATTTAGAAACCAAATAATAATAATAATAAAAAAAAAGGCTTTCTATGGCCCACTAAGTGAGAGATGGCACACACAGGAGTCAGGAGTGGCACACAAGCCCTGACTGAGGCCAATATTTTTCTCCCACTGATTGATGTAGTGATTTTTTTAAAGGTAGATTTTAGAACCCAAATCAAGCAAAAAAATAAATAGACTTTCTATGGCCCACTGAGTGAGAGATGGCACACACAGGAGTCAGGAGTGGCACACAAGCCCTGACTGAGGCCAATATTTTTCTCCCACTGATTGATGTAGTGATATTTTTAAAGGTAGATTTTAGAACCCAAATCAAGCAAAAAAATAAATAGGCTTTCTATGGCCCACTGAGTGAGAGATGGCACACACAGGAGTCAGGAGTGGCACACAAGCCCTGACTGAGGCCAATATTTTTCTCCCACTGATTGATGTAGTGATTTTTTTAAAGGTAGATTTTAGAACCCAAATCAAGCAAAAAAATAAATAGACTTTCTATGGCCCACTGAGTGAGAGATGGCACACACAGGAGTCAGGAGTGGCACACAAGCCCTGACTGAGGCCAATATTTTTCTCCCACTGATTGATGTAGTGATTTTTTTAAAGGTAGATTTTAGAACCCAAATCAAGCAAAAAAATAAATAGGCTTTCTATGGCCCACTGAGTGAGAGATGGCACACACAGGAGTCAGGAGTGGCACACAAGCCCTGACTGAGGCCAATATTTTTCTCCCACTGATTGATGTAGTGATTTTTTTAAAGGTAGATTTTAGAACCCAAATCAAGCAAAAAAATAAATAGGCTTTCTATGGCCCACTGAGTGAGAGATGGCACACACAGGAGTCAGGAGTGGCACACAAGCCCTGACTGAGGCCAATATTTTTCTCCCACTGATTGATGTAGTGATTTTTTTAAAGGTAGATTTTAGAACCCAAATCAAGCAAAAAAATAAATAGACTTTCTATGACCCACTGAGTGAGAGATGGCACACACAGGAGTCAGGCGTGGCACACAAGCCCTGACTGAGGCCAATATTTTTCTCCCACTGATTGATGTAGTGATTTTTTTAAAGGTAGATTTTAGAACCCAAATCAAGCAAAAAAATAAATAGGCTTTCTATGGCCCACTGAGTGAGAGATGGCACACACAGGAGTCAGGAGTGGCACACAAGCCCTGACTGAGGCCAATATTTTTCTCCCACTGATTGATGTAATGATTTTTTTAAAGGTAGATTTTAGAACCCAAATCAAGCAAAAAAATAAATAGACTTTCTATGGCCCACTGAGTGAGAGATGGCACACACAGGAGTCAGGAGTGGCACACAAGCCCTGACTGAGGCCAATATTTTTCTCCCACTGATTGATGTAGTGATTTTTTTAAAGGTAGATTTTAGAACCCAAATCAAGCAAAAAAATAAATAGACTTTCTATGGCCCACTGAGTGAGAGATGGCACACACAGGAGTCAGGAGTGGCACACAAGCCCTGACTGAGGCCAATATTTTTCTCCCACTGATTGATGTAGTGATTTTTTTAAAGGTAGATTTTAGAACCCAAATCAAGCAAAAAAATAAATAGGCTTTCTATGGCCCACTGAGTGAGAGATGGCACACACAGGAGTCAGGCGTGGCACACAAGCCCTGACTGAGGCCAATATTTTTCTCCCACTGATTGATGTAGTGATTTTTTTAAAGGTAGATTTTAGAACCCAAATCAAGCAAAAAAATAAATAGGCTTTCTATGGCCCACTGAGAGAGATGGCACACACAGGAGTCAGGAGTGGCACACAAGCCCTGACTGAGGCCAATATTTTTCTCCCACTGATTGATGTAGTGATTTTTTTAAAGGTAGATTTTAGAACCCAAATCAAGCAAAAAAATAAATAGGCTTTCTATGGCCCACTGAGTGAGAGATGGCACACACAGGAGTCAGGCGTGGCACACAAGCCCTGACTGAGGCCAATATTTTTCTCCCACTGATTGATGTAGTGATTTTTTTAAAGGTAGATTTTAGAACCCAAATCAAGCAAAAAAATAAATAGGCTTTCTATGGCCCACTGAGTGAGAGATGGCACACACAGGAGTCAGGAGTGGCACACAAGCCCTGACTGAGGCCAATATTTTTCTCCCACTGATTGATGTAGTGATTTTTTTAAAGGTAGATTTTAGAACCCAAATCAAGCAAAAAAATAAATAGACTTTCTATGACCCACTGAGTGAGAGATGGCACACACAGGAGTCAGGCGTGGCACACAAGCCCTGACTGAGGCCAATATTTTTCTCCCACTGATTGATGTAATGATTTTTTTAAAGGTAGATTTTAGAACCCAAATCAAGCAAAAAAATAAATAGACTTTCTATGGCCCACTGAGTGAGAGATGGCACACACAGGAGTCAGGAGTGGCACACAAGCCCTGACTGAGGCCAATATTTTTCTCCCACTGATTGATGTAGTGATTTTTTTAAAGGTAGATTTTAGAACCCAAATCAAGCAAAAAAATAAATAGACTTTCTATGGCCCACTGAGTGAGAGATGGCACACACAGGAGTCAGGAGTGGCACACAAGCCCTGACTGAGGCCAATATTTTTCTCCCACTGATTGATGTAGTGATTTTTTTAAAGGTAGATTTTAGAACCCAAATCAAGCAAAAAAATAAATAGGCTTTCTATGGCCCACTGAGTGAGAGATGGCACACACAGGAGTCAGGCGTGGCACACAAGCCCTGACTGAGGCCAATATTTTTCTCCCACTGATTGATGTAGTGATTTTTTTAAAGGTAGATTTTAGAACCCAAATCAAGCAAAAAAATAAATAGGCTTTCTATGGCCCACTGAGAGAGATGGCACACACAGGAGTCAGGAGTGGCACACAAGCCCTGACTGAGGCCAATATTTTTCTCCCACTGATTGATGTAGTGATTTTTTTAAAGGTAGATTTTAGAACCCAAATCAAGCAAAAAAATAAATAGGCTTTCTATGGCCCACTGAGTGAGAGATGGCACACACAGGAGTCAGGCGTGGCACACAAGCCCTGACTGAGGCCAATATTTTTCTCCCACTGATTGATGTAGTGATTTTTTTAAAGGTAGATTTTAGAACCCAAATCAAGCAAAAAAATAAATAGGCTTTCTATGGCCCACTGAGTGAGAGATGGCACACACAGGAGTCAGGAGTGGCACACAAGCCCTGACTGAGGCCAATATTTTTCTCCCACTGATTGATGTAGTGATTATTTTAAAGGTAGATTTTAGAACCCAAATCAAGCAAAAAAATAAATAGACTTTCTATGGCCCACTGAGTGAGAGATGGCACACACAGGAGTCAGGAGTGGCACACAAGCCCTGACTGAGGCCAATATTTTTCTCCCACTGATTGATGTAGTGATTTTTTTAAAGGTAGATTTTAGAACCCAAATCAAGCAAAAAAATAAATAGACTTTCTATGGCCCACTGAGTGAGAGATGGCACACACAGGAGTCAGGAGTGGCACACAAGCCCTGACTGAGGCCAATATTTTTCTCCCACTGATTGATGTAGTGATTTTTTTAAAGGTAGATTTTAGAACCCAAATCAAGCAAAAAAATAAATAGGCTTTCTATGGCCCACTGAGTGAGAGATGGCACACACAGGAGTCAGGCGTGGCACACAAGCCCTGACTGAGGCCAATATTTTTCTCCCACTGATTGATGTAGTGATTTTTTTAAAGGTAGATTTTAGAACCCAAATCAAGCAAAAAAATAAATAGGCTTTCTATGGCCCACTGAGTGAGAGATGGCACACACAGGAGTCAGGAGTGGCACACAAGCCCTGACTGAGGCCAATATTTTTCTCCCACTGATTGATGTAGTGATTTTTTTAAAGGTAGATTTTAGAACCCAAATCAAGCAAAAAAATAAATAGGCTTTCTATGGCCCACAATTTGAGAGAGAGAGATGGCACACCCAGGAGTCAAGACTGGCACACAAGCAGAAAGGGCAATATTAATCTCCCACTGTTTTTTTATTTTTTTATTTTTTTTCAGGGAGACTTTAGAAACCAAATAAGATAAAATTATTTTTTCAGGGACAATTTAGAAACCAAATAATAATAATAAAAAAAAAAGGCTTTCTATGGCCCACTAAGTGAGAGATGGCACACACAGGAGTCAGGAGTGGCACACAAGCCCTGACTGAGGCCAATATTTTTCTCCCACTGATTGATGTAGTGATTTTTTTAAAGGTAGATTTTAGAACCCAAATCAAGCAAAAAAATAAATAGACTTTCTATGGCCCACTGAGTGAGAGATGGCACACACAGGAGTCAGGAGTGGCACACAAGCCCTGACTGAGGCCAATATTTTTCTCCCACTGATTGATGTAGTGATTTTTTTAAAGGTAGATTTTAGAACCCAAATCAAGCAAAAAAATAAATAGGCTTTCTATGGCCCACTGAGTGAGAGATGGCACACACAGGAGTCAGGAGTGGCACACAAGCCCTGACTGAGGCCAATATTTTTCTCCCACTGATTGATGTAGTGATTTTTTTAAAGGTAGATTTTAGAACCCAAATCAAGCAAAAAAATAAATAGGCTTTCTATGGCCCACTGAGTGAGAGATGGCACACACAGGAGTCAGGAGTGGCACACAAGCCCTGACTGAGGCCAATATTTTTCTCCCACTGATTGATGTAGTGATTTTTTTAAAGGTAGATTTTAGAACCCAAATCAAGCAAAAAAATAAATAGACTTTCTATGGCCCACTGAGTGAGAGATGGCACACACAGGAGTCAGGAGTGGCACACAAGCCCTGACTGAGGCCAATATTTTTCTCCCACTGATTGATGTAGTGATTTTTTTAAAGGTAGATTTTAGAACCCAAATCAAGCAAAAAAATAAATAGACTTTCTATGGCCCACTGAGTGAGAGATGGCACACACAGGAGTCAGGAGTGGCACACAAGCCCTGACTGAGGCCAATATTTTTCTCCCAATGATTGATGTAGTGATTTTTTTAAAGGTAGATTTTAGAACCCAAATCAAGCAAAAAAATAAATAGACTTTCTATGGCCCACTGAGTGAGAGATGGCACACACAGGAGTCAGGAGTGGCACACAAGCCCTGACTGAGGCCAATATTTTTCTCCCACTGATTGATGTAGTGATTTTTTTAAAGGTAGATTTTAGAACCCAAATCAAGCAAAAAAATAAACAGACTTTCTATGGCCCACTGAGTGAGAGATGGCACACACAGGAGTCAGGAGTGGCACACAAGCCCTGACTGAGGCCAATATTTTTCTCCCACTGATTGATGTAGTGATTTTTTTAAAGGTAGATTTTAGAACCCAAATCAAGCAAAAAAATAAATAGGCTTTCTATGGCCCACTGAGTGAGAGATGGCACACACAGGAGTCAGGCGTGGCACACAAGCCCTGACTGAGGCCAATATTTTTCTCCCACTGATTGATGTAGTGATTTTTTTAAAGGTAGATTTTAGAACCCAAATCAAGCAAAAAAATAAATAGACTTTCTATGGCCCACTGAGTGAGAGATGGCACACACAGGAGTCAGGAGTGGCACACAAGCCCTGACTGAGGCCAATATTTTTCTCCCACTGATTGATGTAGTGATTTTTTTAAAGGTAGATTTTAGAACCCAAATCAAGCAAAAAAATAAATAGGCTTTCTATGGCCCACTGAGTGAGAGATGGCACACACAGGAGTCAGGCGTGGCACACAAGCCCTGACTGAGGCCAATATTTTTCTCCCACTGATTGATGTAGTGATTTTTTTAAAGGTAGATTTTAGAACCCAAATCAAGCAAAAAAATAAATAGGCTTTCTATGGCCCACTGAGTGAGAGATGGCACACACAGGAGTCAGGAGTGGCACACAAGCCCTGACTGAGGCCAATATTTTTCTCCCACTGATTGATGTAGTGATTTTTTTAAAGGTAGATTTTAGAACCCAAATCAAGCAAAAAAATAAATAGGCTTTCTATGGCCCACAATTTGAGAGAGAGAGATGGCACACCCAGGAGTCAAGACTGGCACACAAGCAGAAAGGGCAATATTAATCTCCCACTGTTTTTTTATTTTTTTATTTTTTTTCAGGGAGACTTTAGAAACCAAATAAGATAAAATTATTTTTTCAGGGACAATTTAGAAACCAAATAATAATAATAAAAAAAAAGGCTTTCTATGGCCCACTAAGTGAGAGATGGCACACACAGGAGTCAGGAGTGGCACACAAGCCCTGACTGAGGCCAATATTTTTCTCCCACTGATTGATGTAGTGATTTTTTTAAAGGTAGATTTTAGAACCCAAATCAAGCAAAAAAATAAATAGGCTTTCTATGGCCCACTGAGTGAGAGATGGCACACTGTCATGAATCCCAATGGCTAGGGATAGCACAGGACAAGCAAAGTACAAATAAATTACGGACGAGCTCTAGGGTGATGGAACCTGGGCTGACCGCTGCCCTACGCCTGACAAACGCAACTAGAGATAGCCAGGGAGCGTGCCTACGTTGGTTCTAGACGCCACGCACCAGCCTAAGAGCTAACTAGCACTGCAGAGAAAATAAAGACCTCACTTGCCTCCAGCGGAATGAACCCCAAAAGATATAGTTGCCCCCCACATGTATTGACAGTGAAATGAGAGGAAGGCACACACATAGAGATGATATATATAGTTTTAGCAAATTGAGGCCCGCTGTAAACTAGAAAGCAGAACGATACAAAAGGGGACTGAGCGGTCAGCAAAAAACCCTAATCAAAAAAACCATCCTGAGATTACAAGAACCCATGTGCCAACTCATGGCACATGGGGAGAACCTCAGTCCACTAGAGCTACCAGCTAGCATAGAGACATAATAAGCAAGCTGGACAAAAAACCAAACAACTGAAAATCAGCACTTAGCTTATCCTGAAAGATCTGGGAGCAGGTAGGCAGGAACCAAACAGAGCACATCTGAATACATTGATAGCCGGCAAGGGAAATGACAGAAAGGCCAGGTAAAATAGGAAACACCCAGCCACTGATGGACAGGTGGAAACCAAAGGCCGCAACCCACCAAAGTCACCCAGTACCAGCAGTAACCACCAGAGGGAACCCACAAACAGAATCCACAACAGTACCCCCCCCTTGAGGAGGGGTCACCGAACCCTCACGAGAACCCCCAGGGCGATCAGGGTGAGCTCTATGGAAGGCGCGGACCAAATCAGTCGCATGAACATCGGAGGCGACCACCCAGGAATTATCCTCCTGACCATAACCCTTCCACTTAACCAAATACTGGAGTTTGCGTCTGGAAACACGAGAATCCAAGATCTTCTCAACAACATACTCCAATTCTCCCTCCACCAGCACCGGAGCAGGAGGCTCAACCGAAGGAACAACGGGCACCTCATACCTCCGCAACAACGACCGATGGAACACATTATGAATAGCAAACGATGCTGGGAGATCCAAACGAAAAGATACAGGGTTAAGAATCTCCGAGATCCTATAAGGACCGATGAACCGAGGCTTGAACTTAGGAGAAGAGACCTTCATAGGGACAAAACGAGAAGACAACCACACCAAATCCCCAACAAGAAGTCGGGGACCCACGCGGCGACGGCGATTAGCAAACTGCTGAGTCTTCTCCTGAGATAACTTCAAATTGTCCACCACCTGATTCCAAATCTGATGTAGCCTGTCCACCACCACGTCCACTCCAGGACAATCCGAAGGCTCCACCTGACCAGAGGAAAAACGAGGATGAAACCCCGAATTACAAAAAAAAGGAGAGACCAACGTGGCCGAACTAGCCCGATTATTAAGAGCAAATTCGGCCAGTGGCAAAAAAGCAACCCAGTCATCTTGATCAGCAGAAACAAAACACCTCAAATAAGTTTCCAAGGTCTGATTAGTTCGCTCCGTCTGGCCATTCGTCTGAGGATGGAATGCAGACGAGAAAGACAAATCAATGCCCATCTTGGCACAAAACGTCCGCCAAAATCTAGACACAAACTGGGATCCCCTGTCAGAAACGATATTCTCCGGAATCCCATGCAAACGAACCACGTTCTGAAAAAATAAAGGGACCAACTCAGAGGAGGAAGGCAACTTAGGCAAGGGCACCAAATGAACCATCTTAGAAAAGCGGTCACACACAACCCAGATAACGGACATTTTCTGTGAAACCGGGAGATCAGAAATAAAATCCATGGAAATGTGCGTCCAAGGCCTCTTCGGGATGGGCAAGGATAACAACAACCCACTGGCCCGAGAACAGCAAGGCTTAGCTCGAGCACACACTTCACAAGACTGCACAAAGGTACGCACATCCCTAGACAAGGAAGGCCACCAAAAAGACCTGCCCACCAAGTCTCTAGTACCAAATATTCCAGGATGACCAGCCAACACAGAAGAATGGACCTCGGAGATGACTCTACTGGTCCAATCATCCGGAACAAACAGTCTTTCTGGTGGACAACGATCCGGTTTATCCACCTGAAACTCCTGCAATGCACGTCGCAAGTCTGGGGATACGGCGGACAATATTACCCCATCCCTAAGGATACCAGTAGGCCCAGAGTCTCCAGGAGAGTCAGGCACAAAACTCCTGGAAAGAGCATCTGCCTTCACATTCTTTGAACCTGGCAGGTATGAAACCACGAAATTGAAACGAGAAAAAAACAACGACCAACGAGCCTGTCTAGGATTCAAACGCCTGGCAGACTCAAGGTAAATGAGATTCTTGTGATCAGTCAAGACCACCACACGATGTTTAGCACCCTCAAGCCAATGACGCCACTCCTCAAATGCCCACTTCATGGCCAAAAGCTCCCGATTACCCACATCATAATTGCGCTCGGCGGGCGAGAATTTTCTAGAGAAGAATGCACAAGGCTTCATCACCGAGCCATTAGAACTTCTCTGTGACAAAACCGCCCCCGCTCCAATCTCGGAAGCATCAACCTCAACCTGAAAAGGAAGTGAAACATCTGGTTGACACA
Source organism: Ranitomeya variabilis (assembly GCF_051348905.1). NCBI lineage: Eukaryota > Metazoa > Chordata > Amphibia > Anura > Dendrobatidae > Ranitomeya > Ranitomeya variabilis. The sequence continues at coordinate 235,544,930 of NC_135234.1, forward strand.
ACACAGGAGCAGAAGAAAACCGGCGCTTAAGTTCCTGAAAGGCCTCCACGGCCGCAGGAGACCAATCAGCAACATCAGCACACTTTTTAGTCAAATCAGTCAAAGGTTTAACAATACTGGAAAAATTAGCAATGAACCGACGATAAAAATTAGCAAACCCCAAGAACTTCTGAAGGCTCTTAACAGATGTAGGTTGTGTCCAGTCACAAATCGCCTGAACCTTGACGGGATCCATCTCAATAGTAGAAGGAGAAAAAATGTACCCCAAAAAAGAAATCTTCTGGACTCCGAAGAGACACTTTGAGCCCTTCACAAACAGAGAATTGGCCCGCAGAACCTGAAACACCTTCCTGACCTGTAGAACATGAGACTCCCAGTCATCAGAAAACACCAAAATATCATCCAAATACACAATCATAAACTTATCCAGATATTCACGGAAAATATTGTGCATAAAGGACTGAAAGACTGACGGAGCATTGGAGAGTCCAAAAGGCATTACCAAATACTCAAAATGGCCCTCAGGCGTATTAAATGCGGTTTTCCACTCATCACCCTGTTTTATCCGCACCAGATTATACGCACCGCGAAGATCTATCTTAGTGAACCACCTAGCCCCCTTAATGCGAGCAAACATATCAGTCAATAATGGCAATGGATACTGATACTTGACTGTAATCTTATTCAGAAGGCGATAATCTATACAAGGCCTCAGGGAACCATCTTTTTTTGCCACAAAAAAAAAACCTGCTCCCAGAGGGGACGAAGATGGACGAATATGTCCCTTTTCCAAGGACTCCTTAATATAATTCCGCATAGCAGTATGCTCTGGCAGTGACATATTAAATAAACGACCCTTAGGGAACTTACTGCCAGGAATCAATTCTATAGCACAGTCACAATCTCTATGCGGAGGGAGCGAATTGAGCTTAGGCTCCTCAAAAACATCCCTATAGTCAGACAAAAACGCATCCACACTGAGCAATGCAGGATCCCCTGGTGCCAATGCAAATGCCCAATTCTGAGGGTCGCCCCGCAGGAAAGATATTACAATCTTGACCTGTTGAGCAGGGTCTCCAGAGGAGCGAGATTTTAAAGAAAGAAACAATTTACAATTGTTCCTGAAATTCAGGAAGGTAGATCTATCTCCAGAAAAGAACTCTGGAATAGGAATTCTAGGTTCAGACATGGGAGTGTGAACAACAAAATCCTGTATGTTTTGAACTTTTGCCGCGAGATTACTCAGGCTGGAAGCCAAACTCTGGACATCCATGTTAAACAGCTAAGATCAGAGCCATTCAAGGGTTAAGAGGAGGTAAGAAGCAGCTAGACAGCAATTAAGGGATAGGCAGCAAAACTCTGAAGGGAAAAAAAAAAAAAAAAAAAATGTCCCTTAAACACTTCTTTCTCCTGCTTCAGCCCAAACAATTAACACTTTGTGGGCCGGCTATACTGTCATGAATCCCAATGGCTAGGGATAGCACAGGACAAGCAAAGTACAAATAAATTACGGACGAGCTCTAGGGTGATGGAACCTGGGCTGACCGCTGCCCTACGCCTGACAAACGCAACTAGAGATAGCCAGGGAGCGTGCCTACGTTGGTTCTAGACGCCACGCACCAGCCTAAGAGCTAACTAGCACTGCAGAGAAAATAAAGACCTCACTTGCCTCCAGCGGAATGAACCCCAAAAGATATAGTTGCCCCCCACATGTATTGACGGTGAAATGAGAGGAAGGCACACACATAGAGATGATATATATAGTTTTAGCAAATTGAGGCCCGCTGAAAACTAGAAAGCAGAACGATACAAAAGGGGACTGAGCGGTCAGCAAAAAACCCTAATCAAAAAAACCATCCTGAGATTACAAGAACCCATGTGCCAACTCATGGCACATGGGGAGAACCTCAGTCCACTAGAGCTACCAGCTAGCATAGAGACATAATAAGCAAGCTGGACAAAAAACCAAACAACTGAAAATCAGCACTTAGCTTATCCTGAAAGATCTGGGAGCAGGTAGGCAGGAACCAAACAGAGCACATCTGAATACATTGATAGCCGGCAAGGGAAATGACAGAAAGGCCAGGTAAAATAGGAAACACCCAGCCACTGATGGACAGGTGGAAACCAAAGGCCGCAACCCACCAAAGTCACCCAGTACCAGCAGTAACCACCAGAGGGAGCCCACAAACAGAATCCACAACAGCACACACAGGAGTCAGGAGTGGCACACAAGCCATGACTGAGGCCAATATTTTTCTCCCACTGATTGATGTAGTGATTTTTTTAAAGGTAGATTTTAGAACCCAAATCAAGCAAAAAAATAAATAGGCTTTCTATGGCCCACTGAGTGAGAGATGGCACACACAGGAGTCAGGAGTGGCACACAAGCCCTGACTGAGGCCAATATTTTTCTCCCACTGATTGATGTAGTGATTTTTTTAAAGATAGATTTTAGAACCCAAATCAAGCAAAAAAATAAATAGGCTTTCTATGGCCCACAATTTGAGAGAGAGAGATGGCACACCCAGGAGTCAAGACTGGCACACAAGCAGAAAGGGCAATATTAATCTCCCACTGTTTTTTTATTTTTTTATTTTTTTTCAGGGAGACTTTAGAAACCAAATAAGATAAAATTATTTTTTCAGGGACAATTTAGAAACCAAATAATAATAATAATAATAAAAAAGGCTTTCTATGGCCCACTAAGTGAGAGATGGCACACACAGGAGTCAGGAGTGGCACACAAGCCCTGACTGAGGCCAATATTTTTCTCCCACTGATTGATGTAGTGATTTTTTTAAAGGTAGATTTTAGAACCCAAATCAAGCAAAAAAATAAATAGACTTTCTATGGCCCACTGAGTGAGAGATGGCACACACAGGAGTCAGGAGTGGCACACAAGCCCTGACTGAGGCCAATATTTTTCTCCCACTGATTGATGTAGTGATTTTTTTAAAGGTAGATTTTAGAACCCAAATCAAGCAAAAAAATAAATAGGCTTTCTATGGCCCACTGAGTGAGAGATGGAACACACAGGAGTCAGGAGTGGCACACAAGCCCTGACTGAGGCCAATATTTTTCTCCCACTGATTGATGTAGTGATTTTTTTAAAGGTAGATTTTAGAACCCAAATCAAGCAAAAAAATAAATAGACTTTCTATGGCCCACTGAGTGAGAGATGGCACACACAGGAGTCAGGAGTGGCACACAAGCCCTGACTGAGGACAATATTTTTCTCCCACTGATTGATGTAGTGATTTTTTTAAAGGTAGATTTTAGAACCCAAATCAAGCAAAAAAATAAATAGGCTTTCTATGGCCCACTGAGTGAGAGATGGCACACACAGGAGTCAGGAGTGGCACACAAGCCCTGACTGAGGCCAATATTTTTCTCCCACTGATTGATGTAGTGATTTTTTTAAAGGTAGATTTTAGAACCCAAATCAAGCAAAAAAATAAATAGGCTTTCTATGGCCCACTGAGTGAGAGATGGCACACACAGGAGTCAGGCGTGGCACACAAGCCCTGACTGAGGCCAATATTTTTCTCCCACTGATTGATGTAGTGATTTTTTTAAAGGTAGATTTTAGAACCCAAATCAAGCAAAAAAATAAATAGGCTTTCTATGGCCCACTGAGAGAGATGGCACACACAGGAGTCAGGAGTGGCACACAAGCCCTGACTGAGGCCAATATTTTTCTCCCACTGATTGATGTAGTGATTTTTTTAAAGGTAGATTTTAGAACCCAAATCAAGCAAAAAAATAAATAGGCTTTCTATGGCCCACTGAGTGAGAGATGGCACACACAGGAGTCAGGCGTGGCACACAAGCCCTGACTGAGGCCAATATTTTTCTCCCACTGATTGATGTAGTGATTTTTTTAAAGGTAGATTTTAGAACCCAAATCAAGCAAAAAAATAAATAGGCTTTCTATGGCCCACTGAGTGAGAGATGGCACACACAGGAGTCAGGAGTGGCACACAAGCCCTGACTGAGGCCAATATTTTTCTCCCACTGATTGATGTAGTGATTATTTTAAAGGTAGATTTTAGAACCCAAATCAAGCAAAAAAATAAATAGACTTTCTATGGCCCACTGAGTGAGAGATGGCACACACAGGAGTCAGGAGTGGCACACAAGCCCTGACTGAGGCCAATATTTTTCTCCCACTGATTGATGTAGTGATTTTTTTAAAGGTAGATTTTAGAACCCAAATCAAGCAAAAAAATAAATAGACTTTCTATGGCCCACTGAGTGAGAGATGGCACACACAGGAGTCAGGAGTGGCACACAAGCCCTGACTGAGGCCAATATTTTTCTCCCACTGATTGATGTAGTGATTTTTTTAAAGGTAGATTTTAGAACCCAAATCAAGCAAAAAAATAAATAGGCTTTCTATGGCCCACTGAGTGAGAGATGGCACACACAGGAGTCAGGCGTGGCACACAAGCCCTGACTGAGGCCAATATTTTTCTCCCACTGATTGATGTAGTGATTTTTTTAAAGGTAGATTTTAGAACCCAAATCAAGCAAAAAAATAAATAGGCTTTCTATGGCCCACTGAGTGAGAGATGGCACACACAGGAGTCAGGAGTGGCACACAAGCCCTGACTGAGGCCAATATTTTTCTCCCACTGATTGATGTAGTGATTTTTTTAAAGGTAGATTTTAGAACCCAAATCAAGCAAAAAAATAAATAGGCTTTCTATGGCCCACAATTTGAGAGAGAGAGATGGCACACCCAGGAGTCAAGACTGGCACACAAGCAGAAAGGGCAATATTAATCTCCCACTGTTTTTTTATTTTTTTATTTTTTTTCAGGGAGACTTTAGAAACCAAATAAGATAAAATTATTTTTTCAGGGACAATTTAGAAACCAAATAATAATAATAAAAAAAAAGGCTTTCTATGGCCCACTAAGTGAGAGATGGCACACACAGGAGTCAGGAGTGGCACACAAGCCCTGACTGAGGCCAATATTTTTCTCCCACTGATTGATGTAGTGATTTTTTTAAAGGTAGATTTTAGAACCCAAATCAAGCAAAAAAATAAATAGACTTTCTATGGCCCACTGAGTGAGAGATGGCACACACAGGAGTCAGGAGTGGCACACAAGCCCTGACTGAGGCCAATATTTTTCTCCCACTGATTGATGTAGTGATTTTTTTAAAGGTAGATTTTAGAACCCAAATCAAGCAAAAAAATAAATAGGCTTTCTATGGCCCACTGAGTGAGAGATGGCACACACAGGAGTCAGGAGTGGCACACAAGCCCTGACTGAGGCCAATATTTTTCTCCCACTGATTGATGTAGTGATTTTTTTAAAGGTAGATTTTAGAACCCAAATCAAGCAAAAAAATAAATAGGCTTTCTATGGCCCACTGAGTGAGAGATGGCACACACAGGAGTCAGGAGTGGCACACAAGCCCTGACTGAGGCCAATATTTTTCTCCCACTGATTGATGTAGTGATTTTTTTAAAGGTAGATTTTAGAACCCAAATCAAGCAAAAAAATAAATAGACTTTCTATGGCCCACTGAGTGAGAGATGGCACACACAGGAGTCAGGAGTGGCACACAAGCCCTGACTGAGGCCAATATTTTTCTCCCACTGATTGATGTAGTGATTTTTTTAAAGGTAGATTTTAGAACCCAAATCAAGCAAAAAAATAAATAGACTTTCTATGGCCCACTGAGTGAGAGATGGCACACACAGGAGTCAGGAGTGGCACACAAGCCCTGACTGAGGCCAATATTTTTCTCCCAATGATTGATGTAGTGATTTTTTTAAAGGTAGATTTTAGAACCCAAATCAAGCAAAAAAATAAATAGACTTTCTATGGCCCACTGAGTGAGAGATGGCACACACAGGAGTCAGGAGTGGCACACAAGCCCTGACTGAGGCCAATATTTTTCTCCCACTGATTGATGTAGTGATTTTTTTAAAGGTAGATTTTAGAACCCAAATCAAGCAAAAAAATAAACAGACTTTCTATGGCCCACTGAGTGAGAGATGGCACACACAGGAGTCAGGAGTGGCACACAAGCCCTGACTGAGGCCAATATTTTTCTCCCACTGATTGATGTAGTGATTTTTTTAAAGGTAGATTTTAGAACCCAAATCAAGCAAAAAAATAAATAGGCTTTCTATGGCCCACTGAGTGAGAGATGGCACACACAGGAGTCAGGCGTGGCACACAAGCCCTGACTGAGGCCAATATTTTTCTCCCACTGATTGATGTAGTGATTTTTTTAAAGGTAGATTTTAGAACCCAAATCAAGCAAAAAAATAAATAGACTTTCTATGGCCCACTGAGTGAGAGATGGCACACACAGGAGTCAGGAGTGGCACACAAGCCCTGACTGAGGCCAATATTTTTCTCCCACTGATTGATGTAGTGATTTTTTTAAAGGTAGATTTTAGAACCCAAATCAAGCAAAAAAATAAATAGGCTTTCTATGGCCCACTGAGTGAGAGATGGCACACACAGGAGTCAGGCGTGGCACACAAGCCCTGACTGAGGCCAATATTTTTCTCCCACTGATTGATGTAGTGATTTTTTTAAAGGTAGATTTTAGAACCCAAATCAAGCAAAAAAATAAATAGGCTTTCTATGGCCCACTGAGTGAGAGATGGCACACACAGGAGTCAGGAGTGGCACACAAGCCCTGACTGAGGCCAATATTTTTCTCCCACTGATTGATGTAGTGATTTTTTTAAAGGTAGATTTTAGAACCCAAATCAAGCAAAAAAATAAATAGGCTTTCTATGGCCCACAATTTGAGAGAGAGAGATGGCACACCCAGGAGTCAAGACTGGCACACAAGCAGAAAGGGCAATATTAATCTCCCACTGTTTTTTTATTTTTTTATTTTTTTTCAGGGAGACTTTAGAAACCAAATAAGATAAAATTATTTTTTCAGGGACAATTTAGAAACCAAATAATAATAATAAAAAAAAAGGCTTTCTATGGCCCACTAAGTGAGAGATGGCACACACAGGAGTCAGGAGTGGCACACAAGCCCTGACTGAGGCCAATATTTTTCTCCCACTGATTGATGTAGTGATTTTTTTAAAGGTAGATTTTAGAACCCAAATCAAGCAAAAAAATAAATAGACTTTCTATGGCCCACTGAGTGAGAGATGGCACACACAGGAGTCAGGAGTGGCACACAAGCCCTGACTGAGGCCAATATTTTTCTCCCACTGATTGATGTAGTGATTTTTTTAAAGGTAGATTTTAGAACCCAAATCAAGCAAAAAAATAAATAGACTTTCTATGGCCCACTGAGTGAGAGATGGCACACACAGGAGTCAGGAGTGGCACACAAGCCCTGACTGAGGCCAATATTTTTCTCCCACTGATTGATGTAGTGATTTTTTTAAAGGTAGATTTTAGAACCCAAATCAAGCAAAAAAATAAATAGACTTTCTATGGCCCACTGAGTGAGAGATGGCACACACAGGAGTCAGGAGTGGCACACAAGCCCTGACTGAGGCCAATATTTTTCTCCCAATGATTGATGTAGTGATTTTTTTAAAGGTAGATTTTAGAACCCAAATCAAGCAAAAAAATAAATAGACTTTCTATGGCCCACTGAGTGAGAGATGGCACACACAGGAGTCAGGAGTGGCACACAAGCCCTGACTGAGGCCAATATTTTTCTCCCACTGATTGATGTAGTGATTTTTTTAAAGGTAGATTTTAGAACCCAAATCAAGCAAAAAAATAAACAGACTTTCTATGGCCCACTGAGTGAGAGATGGCACACACAGGAGTCAGGAGTGGCACACAAGCCCTGACTGAGGCCAATATTTTTCTCCCACTGATTGATGTAGTGATTTTTTTAAAGGTAGATTTTAGAACCCAAATCAAGCAAAAAAATAAATAGGCTTTCTATGGCCCACTGAGTGAGAGATGGCACACACAGGAGTCAGGCGTGGCACACAAGCCCTGACTGAGGCCAATATTTTTCTCCCACTGATTGATGTAGTGATTTTTTTAAAGGTAGATTTTAGAACCCAAATCAAGCAAAAAAATAAATAGACTTTCTATGGCCCACTGAGTGAGAGATGGCACACACAGGAGTCAGGAGTGGCACACAAGCCCTGACTGAGGCCAATATTTTTCTCCCACTGATTGATGTAGTGATTTTTTTAAAGGTAGATTTTAGAACCCAAATCAAGCAAAAAAATAAATAGGCTTTCTATGGCCCACTGAGTGAGAGATGGCACACACAGGAGTCAGGCGTGGCACACAAGCCCTGACTGAGGCCAATATTTTTCTCCCACTGATTGATGTAGTGATTTTTTTAAAGGTAGATTTTAGAACCCAAATCAAGCAAAAAAATAAATAGGCTTTCTATGGCCCACTGAGTGAGAGATGGCACACACAGGAGTCAGGAGTGGCACACAAGCCCTGACTGAGGCCAATATTTTTCTCCCACTGATTGATGTAGTGATTTTTTTAAAGGTAGATTTTAGAACCCAAATCAAGCAAAAAAATAAATAGGCTTTCTATGGCCCACAATTTGAGAGAGAGAGATGGCACACCCAGGAGTCAAGACTGGCACACAAGCAGAAAGGGCAATATTAATCTCCCACTGTTTTTTTATTTTTTTATTTTTTTTCAGGGAGACTTTAGAAACCAAATAAGATAAAATTATTTTTTCAGGGACAATTTAGAAACCAAATAATAATAATAAAAAAAAAGGCTTTCTATGGCCCACTAAGTGAGAGATGGCACACACAGGAGTCAGGAGTGGCACACAAGCCCTGACTGAGGCCAATATTTTTCTCCCACTGATTGATGTAGTGATTTTTTTAAAGGTAGATTTTAGAACCCAAATCAAGCAAAAAAATAAATAGACTTTCTATGGCCCACTGAGTGAGAGATGGCACACACAGGAGTCAGGAGTGGCACACAAGCCCTGACTGAGGCCAATATTTTTCTCCCACTGATTGATGTAGTGATTTTTTTAAAGGTAGATTTTAGAACCCAAATCAAGCAAAAAAATAAATAGGCTTTCTATGGCCCACTGAGTGAGAGATGGCACACACAGGAGTCAGGAGTGGCACACAAGCCCTGACTGAGGCCAATATTTTTCTCCCACTGATTGATGTAGTGATTTTTTTAAAGGTAGATTTTAGAACCCAAATCAAGCAAAAAAATAAATAGGCTTTCTATGGCCCACTGAGTGAGAGATGGCACACACAGGAGTCAGGAGTGGCACACAAGCCCTGACTGAGGCCAATATTTTTCTCCCACTGATTGATGTAGTGATTTTTTTAAAGATAGATTTTAGAACCCAAATCAAGCAAAAAAATAAATAGGCTTTCTATGGCCCACAATTTGAGAGAGAGAGATGGCACACCCAGGAGTCAAGACTGGCACACAAGCAGAAAGGGCAATATTAATCTCCCACTGTTTTTTTATTTTTTTATTTTATTCAGGGAGACTTTAGAAACCAAATAAGATAAAATTATTTTTTCAGGGACAATTTAGAAACCAAATAATAATAATAATAAAAAAAAAGGCTTTCTATGGCCCACTAAGTGAGAGATGGCACACACAGGAGTCAGGAGTGGCACACAAGCCCTGACTGAGGCCAATATTTTTCTCCCACTGATTGATGTAGTGATTTTTTTAAAGGTAGATTTTAGAACCCAAATCAAGCAAAAAAATAAATAGACTTTCTATGGCCCACTGAGTGAGAGATGGCACACACAGGAGTCAGGAGTGGCACACAAGCCCTGACTGAGGCCAATATTTTTCTCCCACTGATTGATGTAGTGATTTTTTTACAGGTAGATTTTAGAACCCAAATCAAGCAAAAAAATAAATAGGCTTTCTATGGCCCACTGAGTGAGAGATGGAACACACAGGAGTCAGGAGTGGCACACAAGCCCTGACTGAGGCCAATATTTTTCTCCCACTGATTGATGTAGTGATTTTTTTAAAGGTAGATTTTAGAACCCAAATCAAGCAAAAAAATAAATAGACTTTCTATGGCCCACTGAGTGAGAGATGGCACACACAGGAGTCAGGAGTGGCACACAAGCCCTGACTGAGGACAATATTTTTCTCCCACTGATTGATGTAGTGATTTTTTTAAAGGTAGATTTTAGAACCCAAATCAAGCAAAAAAATAAATAGGCTTTCTATGGCCCACTGAGTGAGAGATGGCACACACAGGAGTCAGGAGTGGCACACAAGCCCTGACTGAGGCCAATATTTTTCTCCCACTGATTGATGTAGTGATTTTTTTAAAGGTAGATTTTAGAACCCAAATCAAGCAAAAAAATAAATAGACTTTCTATGGCCCACTGAGTGAGAGATGGCACACACAGGAGTCAGGAGTGGCACACAAGCCCTGACTGAGGCCAATATTTTTCTCCCACTGATTGATGTAGTGATTTTTTTAAAGTTAGATTTTAGAACCCAAATCAAGCAAAAAAATAAATAGGCTTTCTATGGCCCACTGAGTGAGAGATGGCACACACAGGAGTCAGGCGTGGCACACAAGCCCTGACTGAGGCCAATATTTTTCTCCCACTGATTGATGTAGTGATTTTTTTAAAGGTAGATTTTAGAACCCAAATCAAGCAAAAAAATAAATAGGCTTTCTATGGCCCACTGAGAGAGATGGCACACACAGGAGTCAGGAGTGGCACACAAGCCCTGACTGAGGCCAATATTTTTCTCCCACTGATTGATGTAGTGATTTTTTTAAAGGTAGATTTTAGAACCCAAATCAAGCAAAAAAATAAATAGGCTTTCTATGGCCCACTGAGTGAGAGATGGCACACACAGGAGTCAGGCGTGGCACACAAGCCCTGACTGAGGCCAATATTTTTCTCCCACTGATTGATGTAGTGATTTTTTTAAAGGTAGATTTTAGAACCCAAATCAAGCAAAAAAATAAATAGGCTTTCTATGGCCCACTGAGTGAGAGATGGCACACACAGGAGTCAGGAGTGGCACACAAGCCCTGACTGAGGCCAATATTTTTCTCCCACTGATTGATGTAGTGATTATTTTAAAGGTAGATTTTAGAACCCAAATCAAGCAAAAAAATAAATAGACTTTCTATGGCCCACTGAGTGAGAGATGGCACACACAGGAGTCAGGAGTGGCACACAAGCCCTGACTGAGGCCAATATTTTTCTCCCACTGATTGATGTAGTGATTTTTTTAAAGGTAGATTTTAGAACCCAAATCAAGCAAAAAAATAAATAGACTTTCTATGGCCCACTGAGTGAGAGATGGCACACACAGGAGTCAGGAGTGGCACACAAGCCCTGACTGAGGCCAATATTTTTCTCCCACTGATTGATGTAGTGATTTTTTAAAGGTAGATTTTAGAACCCAAATCAAGCAAAAAAATAAATAGGCTTTCTATGGCCCACTGAGTGAGAGATGGCACACACAGGAGTCAGGCGTGGCACACAAGCCCTGACTGAGGCCAATATTTTTCTCCCACTGATTGATGTAGTGATTTTTTTAAAGGTAGATTTTAGAACCCAAATCAAGCAAAAAAATAAATAGGCTTTCTATGGCCCACTGAGTGAGAGATGGCACACACAGGAGTCAGGAGTGGCACACAAGCCCTGACTGAGGCCAATATTTTTCTCCCACTGATTGATGTAGTGATTTTTTTAAAGGTAGATTTTAGAACCCAAATCAAGCAAAAAAATAAATAGGCTTTCTATGGCCCACAATTTGAGAGAGAGAGATGGCACACCCAGGAGTCAAGACTGGCACACAAGCAGAAAGGGCAATATTAATCTCCCACTGTTTTTTTATTTTTTTATTTTTTTTCAGGGAGACTTTAGAAACCAAATAAGATAAAATTATTTTTTCAGGGACAATTTAGAAACCAAATAATAATAATAAAAAAAAAGGCTTTCTATGGCCCACTAAGTGAGAGATGGCACACACAGGAGTCAGGAGTGGCACACAAGCCCTGACTGAGGCCAATATTTTTCTCCCACTGATTGATGTAGTGATTTTTTTAAAGGTAGATTTTAGAACCCAAATCAAGCAAAAAAATAAATAGACTTTCTATGGCCCACTGAGTGAGAGATGGCACACACAGGAGTCAGGAGTGGCACACAAGCCCTGACTGAGGCCAATATTTTTCTCCCACTGATTGATGTAGTGATTTTTTTAAAGGTAGATTTTAGAACCCAAATCAAGCAAAAAAATAAATAGGCTTTCTATGGCCCACTGAGTGAGAGATGGCACACACAGGAGTCAGGAGTGGCACACAAGCCCTGACTGAGGCCAATATTTTTCTCCCACTGATTGATGTAGTGATTTTTTTAAAGGTAGATTTTAGAACCCAAATCAAGCAAAAAAATAAATAGGCTTTCTATGGCCCACTGAGTGAGAGATGGCACACACAGGAGTCAGGAGTGGCACACAAGCCCTGACTGAGGCCAATATTTTTCTCCCACTGATTGATGTAGTGATTTTTTTAAAGGTAGATTTTAGAACCCAAATCAAGCAAAAAAATAAATAGACTTTCTATGGCCCACTGAGTGAGAGATGGCACACACAGGAGTCAGGAGTGGCACACAAGCCCTGACTGAGGCCAATATTTTTCTCCCACTGATTGATGTAGTGATTTTTTTAAAGGTAGATTTTAGAACCCAAATCAAGCAAAAAAATAAATAGACTTTCTATGGCCCACTGAGTGAGAGATGGCACACACAGGAGTCAGGAGTGGCACACAAGCCCTGACTGAGGCCAATATTTTTCTCCCAATGATTGATGTAGTGATTTTTTTAAAGGTAGATTTTAGAACCCAAATCAAGCAAAAAAATAAATAGACTTTCTATGGCCCACTGAGTGAGAGATGGCACACACAGGAGTCAGGAGTGGCACACAAGCCCTGACTGAGGCCAATATTTTTCTCCCACTGATTGATGTAGTGATTTTTTTAAAGGTAGATTTTAGAACCCAAATCAAGCAAAAAAATAAACAGACTTTCTATGGCCCACTGAGTGAGAGATGGCACACACAGGAGTCAGGAGTGGCACACAAGCCCTGACTGAGGCCAATATTTTTCTCCCACTGATTGATGTAGTGATTTTTTTAAAGGTAGATTTTAGAACCCAAATCAAGCAAAAAAATAAATAGGCTTTCTATGGCCCACTGAGTGAGAGATGGCACACACAGGAGTCAGGCGTGGCACACAAGCCCTGACTGAGGCCAATATTTTTCTCCCACTGATTGATGTAGTGATTTTTTTAAAGGTAGATTTTAGAACCCAAATCAAGCAAAAAAATAAATATACTTTCTATGGCCCACTGAGTGAGAGATGGCACACACAGGAGTCAGGAGTGGCACACAAGCCCTGACTGAGGCCAATATTTTTCTCCCACTGATTGATGTAGTGATTTTTTTAAAGGTAGATTTTAGAACCCAAATCAAGCAAAAAAATAAATAGACTTTCTATGGCCCACTGAGTGAGAGATGGCACACACAGGAGTCAGGCGTGGCACACAAGCCCTGACTGAGGCCAATATTTTTCTCCCACTGATTGATGTAGTGATTTTTTTAAAGGTAGATTTTAGAACCCAAATCAAGCAAAAAAATAAATAGGCTTTCTATGGCCCACTGAGTGAGAGATGGCACACACAGGAGTCAGGAGTGGCACACAAGCCCTGACTGAGGCCAATATTTTTCTCCCACTGATTGATGTAGTGATTTTTTTAAAGGTAGATTTTAGAACCCAAATCAAGCAAAAAAATAAATAGGCTTTCTATGGCCCACAATTTGAGAGAGAGAGATGGCACACCCAGGAGTCAAGACTGGCACACAAGCAGAAAGGGCAATATTAATCTCCCACTGTTTTTTTATTTTTTTATTTTTTTTCAGGGAGACTTTAGAAACCAAATAAGATAAAATTATTTTTTCAGGGACAATTTAGAAACCAAATAATAATAATAAAAAAAAGGCTTTCTATGGCCCACTAAGTGAGAGATGGCACACACAGGAGTCAGGAGTGGCACACAAGCCCTGACTGAGGCCAATATTTTTCTCCCACTGATTGATGTAGTGATTTTTTTAAAGGTAGATTTTAGAACCCAAATCAAGCAAAAAAATAAATAGACTTTCTATGGCCCACTGAGTGAGAGATGGCACACACAGGAGTCAGGAGTGGCACACAAGCCCTGACTGAGGCCAATATTTTTCTCCCACTGATTGATGTAGTGATTTTTTTAAAGGTAGATTTTAGAACCCAAATCAAGCAAAAAAATAAATAGACTTTCTATGGCCCACTGAGTGAGAGATGGCACACACAGGAGTCAGGAGTGGCACACAAGCCCTGACTGAGGCCAATATTTTTCTCCCACTGATTGATGTAGTGATTTTTTTAAAGGTAGATTTTAGAACCCAAATCAAGCAAAAAAATAAATAGACTTTCTATGGCCCACTGAGTGAGAGATGGCACACACAGGAGTCAGGAGTGGCACACAAGCCCTGACTGAGGCCAATATTTTTCTCCCAATGATTGATGTAGTGATTTTTTTAAAGGTAGATTTTAGAACCCAAATCAAGCAAAAAAATAAATAGACTTTCTATGGCCCACTGAGTGAGAGATGGCACACACAGGAGTCAGGAGTGGCACACAAGCCCTGACTGAGGCCAATATTTTTCTCCCACTGATTGATGTAGTGATTTTTTTAAAGGTAGATTTTAGAACCCAAATCAAGCAAAAAAATAAACAGACTTTCTATGGCCCACTGAGTGAGAGATGGCACACACAGGAGTCAGGAGTGGCACACAAGCCCTGACTGAGGCCAATATTTTTCTCCCACTGATTGATGTAGTGATTTTTTTAAAGGTAGATTTTAGAACCCAAATCAAGCAAAAAAATAAATAGGCTTTCTATGGCCCACTGAGTGAGAGATGGCACACACAGGAGTCAGGCGTGGCACACAAGCCCTGACTGAGGCCAATATTTTTCTCCCACTGATTGATGTAGTGATTTTTTTAAAGGTAGATTTTAGAACCCAAATCAAGCAAAAAAATAAATAGACTTTCTATGGCCCACTGAGTGAGAGATGGCACACACAGGAGTCAGGAGTGGCACACAAGCCCTGACTGAGGCCAATATTTTTCTCCCACTGATTGATGTAGTGATTTTTTTAAAGGTAGATTTTAGAACCCAAATCAAGCAAAAAAATAAATAGGCTTTCTATGGCCCACTGAGTGAGAGATGGCACACACAGGAGTCAGGCGTGGCACACAAGCCCTGACTGAGGCCAATATTTTTCTCCCACTGATTGATGTAGTGATTTTTTTAAAGGTAGATTTTAGAACCCAAATCAAGCAAAAAAATAAATAGGCTTTCTATGGCCCACTGAGTGAGAGATGGCACACACAGGAGTCAGGAGTGGCACACAAGCCCTGACTGAGGCCAATATTTTTCTCCCACTGATTGATGTAGTGATTTTTTTAAAGGTAGATTTTAGAACCCAAATCAAGCAAAAAAATAAATAGGCTTTCTATGGCCCACTGAGTGAGAGATGGCACACACAGGGATGGCACTCTAGCAGAAATGCCAATCTTAATCTCCCACAAAAAAAAAAAAAAAAAAACAGGGACTGTCCTACTATTACTATCTCCCTGCAGTAATCTCAGCCAGGTATGGCAGGCAGCAATAAGGAGTGGACTGATGCACAAATTAAAAAGTGTGGACAAACAAAAAAGATAGCTGTGCAGAAAGGAAGGAACAAGAGGATTTGTACTTTGAAAAAAGCAGTTGGTTTGCACAGTGGCGCACACACAGCAATACAGCTATCAGGGAGCCTTCTAGGGCAGCCCAATGAGCTACAACGCTGAGAGAAAAAAAAAAAATGTAGCTTCCACTGTCCCTGCACACCGAAGGTGGTGTTGGACAGTGGAAATCGCTACAGCACAAGCGGTTTGGTGGTTAATGGACCCTACCTAACGCTCTCCCTGCTTCTGACGAAGCGGCAGCAACCTCTCCCTAAGCTCAGATCAGCAGCAGTGAGATGGCGGTCGGCGGGAACGCCCCTTTATAGCCCCTGTGACGCCGCAGACAGCAAGCCAATCACTGCAATGCCCTTCTCTAAGATGG
This sequence comes from Ranitomeya variabilis, assembly GCF_051348905.1. Classification (NCBI taxonomy): domain Eukaryota; kingdom Metazoa; phylum Chordata; class Amphibia; order Anura; family Dendrobatidae; genus Ranitomeya; species Ranitomeya variabilis. The sequence continues at coordinate 235,561,048 of NC_135234.1, forward strand.
TGGGGACCAGGACTTATGTCATCACGCTGCCCACACTCTGCGTTCACCTTCATTGGCTGAGAAATGGCGCTTTTCGCGTCATTGAAATGCGACTTTGCCGCGAAAGTCGCGTACCGCATGGCCGACCCCGCATAGGGGTCGGATCAGGTTTCATGAAATCCGACTTTGCCAAAAGTCGGCGACTTTTGAAAATGAACGACCCGTTTCGCTCAACCCTACTAGCTACCCCTAAAGGTAGAAAACGGAAAGCTATCTTGCCTCAGAGAAAATCCCCAAAGGATAGGACAGCCCCCCACAAATATTGGCTGTGAGAGGAGAAGGAAATGACATATGTAGTATGAAACAAGATTAAGCAAAGGAGGCCAATTCTAGCTAGATAGACAGTAAGGAAAGAAACACTGTGCGGTCAGTAATAAAAACTAGAAAAAGTCCACCGCAGAGATATGCAAAAATCTCCACACCTGACTAAAGGTGTGGAGGGCAAAATCTGCAGCCCAGAGCTTCCAGCTTAGCCAAATAGATCCATATTGATAAGCTGGACAAATGAACAAAACATAAATGTGCTGAACAATAAGTCCACAACAAGTGGACTGCAAAAGGACAAGCAAGGACTTATCTTAGCTGAACGGGTCAGAGTGTCAGGGAGATCCAAGAGCCATGCCTCCAGGCAGGAACAATTGACAACTGGCATTGATTGAGGGATAAAGAAGACTAAAATAGCTGAGCAGAAAGAAGATCAGTGGAAGCAGCTGCTAATGCTAAATCCAAGAAGCAGCTATACCACTCAAAACTACAGGAGGGAGCCCAAGAGCAGAATTCACAAAAGTGCTACTTACAACCACCGGAGGGAGCCCAAGAGCGGAATTCACAACAGTACCCCCCCCTTGAGGGGTCACCAAACCCACACCAGAGCCCCCAGGCCGATCAGGACGAGCCAAGTGAAAAGCACGAACCAAATCGGCGGCATGGACATCGGAGGCAACCACCCAAGAATTATCCTCCTGGCAATAGCCCTTCCACTTGACAAGATACTGAAGCCTCCGCCTCGAAAAACGAGAATCCAAAATTTCTTCAACCACATATTCCAACTCCCCCTCAACCAACACCGGGGCAGGAGGATCAACAGAGGGAACCACAGGTACCACATATCTCCGCAACAACGATCTATGGAAAACATTGTGGATGGCAAAAGAGGCTGGAAGGGCCAAACGAAAAGACACTGGATTGATAATCTCAGAAATCTTATAAGGACCAATAAACCGAGGCTTGAACTTAGGGGAAGAAACCTTCATAGGAACATGACGAGAAGATAACCAGACTAAATCCCCCACACGAAGCCGAGGACCAACATATCGACGGCGGTTAGCAAAACGCTGAGCCTTTTCCTGAGACAACGTCAAATTGTCTACCACTTGAGTCCAAATCTGCTGTAACCTGTCCATCACGGAATCAACACCAGGACAATCAGAAGGCTCAACCTGCCCTGAAGAAAAACGAGGATGGAAACCAAAATTACTAAAAAAAGGCGAAACCAAAGTAGCCGAACTGGCCCGATTATTAAGGGCAAACTCGGCCAACGGCAAGAAAGCCACCCAATCATCCTGATCAGCAGACACAAAGCATCTCAAATAGGTTTCCAAGGTTTGATTAGTTCGCTCAGTTTGGCCATTTGTCTGAGGATGGAACGCTGAAGAAAAAGACAAATGAATGCCCATCTTAGCACAAAAGGACCGCCAAAACCTGGAAACAAACTGGGAACCTCTGTCAGACACAATATTCTCCGGAATGCCATGCAAACGAACCACATGCTGAAAAAACAATGGAACCAAATCAGAGGAGGAAGGCATTTAGGCAAAGGTACCTAATGGACCATTTTAGAGAACCGGTCACAAATTACCCAGATAACAGACATCCTCTGAGACACAGGAAGATCCGAAATAAAATCCATGGAAATATGCATCCAGGGCCTCTCAGGGACAGGCAAAGGCAAAAGCAACCCACTAGCGTGGGAACAGCAAGGCTTAGCCCGAGCACAGGTCCCACAGGACTGCACAAAAGAACGCACATCCAGCGACAAGGAAGGCCACCAAAAGGACCTAGCAACCAAATCCCTGGTACCATAAATCCCAGGATGACCGGCCAACACAGAACAATGGACCTCAGAAATTACCTTACTTGTCCATCTATCAGGAACAAACAACCTCCCCACCAGACAGCGGTCTGGTTTATCAGCCTGAAATTCCTGAAGCACCCGCCATAAATCAGGGGAGATAGCAGAAAGAATCACCCCTTCCCTAAGAATGCCAAGCGGCTCAAGAACTCCAGGAGAATCAGGCAAAAAACTCCTAGAGAGGGCATCTGCCTTAACATTCTTAGATCCTGGAAGATATGAGACCACAAAATCGAATCGGGAGAAAAACAGGGACCACCGAGCCTGTCTAGGGTTCAGCCGCTTGGCCGACTCGAGGTAAATCAGATTCTTATGATCGGTCAAGACCACAACGCGATGCTTGGCTCCCTCAAGCCAATGTCGCCACTCCTCAAATGCCCACTTCATCGCCAGCAACTCCCGATTGCTGACATCATAATTGCGTTCCGCAGGCAAAAACTTTCTGGAAAAGAAGGCACATGGTTTCATCAAGGAACCATCAGAGTTCCTCTGTGACAAAACGGCCCCTGCCCCAATCTCAGAAGCGTCCACCTCAACCTGAAAAGGAAGAGACACATCAGGCTGACGAAAGACCGGGGCAGAAGTAAATCGGCACTTAAGCTCCTGAAAGGCATCCAGAGCCTCAGAGGACCAATTTGCCACATCAGCACCCTTCTTCGTCAAATCGGTCAGGGGCTTAACCACACTAGAGAAGTTGGCAATGAAACGGCGATAAAAATTAGCAAAGCCCAAAAATTTCTGAAGGCTCTTCACAGATGTGGGTTGAACCCAGTCATGAATGGCTTGGACCTTAACAGGATCCATTCCTATAGACGAGGGAGAAAAAATAAACCCCAAAAAAGAGACCTTCTGGACCCCAAATAGGCACTTAGACCCCTTCACAAATAGAGCATTATCACGAAGGATCTGGAATACCATCCTGACCTGCTTCACGTGAGACTCCCAATCATTGGAAAAAATCAAAATATCATCCAAATACACAATCAAGAATTTATCAAGATAATTGCGAAAAATATCATGCATGAAGGACTGAAATACAGAAGGAGCATTAGAAAGCCCGAAAGGCATCACCAGGTATTCAAAGTGGCCTTCAGGCGTATTAAATGCAGTTTTCCATTCGTCACCCTGTTTAATACGAACAAGATTATACGCCCCTCGAAGGTCAATCTTGGTAAACCAACTAGCCCCCTTAATCCGAGCAAACAAATCAGAGAGCAAAGGTAAAGGGTATTGGAATTTGACCGTGATCTTATTAAGAAGGCGATAATCAATACAGGGTCTTAAGGAGCCATCCTTCTTGGCAACAAAAAAGAATTCTGCTCCCAATGGTGACGAAGACGGCTGAATATGCCCCTTCTCTAAAGACTCTTTAACATAGCTCTGCATAGCGGCATGCTCTGGCACAGACAGATTGAAGAGTCGGCCCTTAGGGAACTTACAGCCAGGAACCAAGTCGATAGCACAATCACAGTCCCTATGAGGAGGAAGGGAACTGGACTTGGGCTCATCGAATACATCCTGGAAATCTGACAAAAATTCAGGAACATCAGAAGAGGGGGAAGAGGAAATTGACATTAAAGGAACGTCACTATGTACCCCTTGACAACCCCAACTAGTCACAGACATCGATTTCCAATCCAACACTGGATTGTGTACTTGTAACCATGGAAAACCCAGTACAACAACATCATGTAAATTATGCAACACCAGAAAACGACAATCTTCCTGATGTGCTGAAGCCATGCACATAGTCAGCTGAGTCCAATACTGTGGTTTATTCTTGGCCAATGGTGTAGCATCAATACCCCTCAAAGGAATAGGACTCTGCAAAGGCTGCAAAGAAAAACCACAGCGCCTGGCGAAGTCTAAGTCCATTAAGTTCAGGGCAGCGCCTGAATCCACAAATGCCATGACAGAGAACGATGACAATGAGCAAATCAGGGTCACAGAAGAAACTTAGGCTGTACAGTACTAATGGTAACAGATCTAGCAACCCTCTTAATACGCTTAGGGCAATCAGAAATAGTATGAGCAGAATCACCACAGTAAAAACACAGCCCATTCTGACGTCTGTATCCCCTCTGTTCCGCTCTAGTCAGAATCCTATCACATTGCATAGCCTCAGAACTCTGTTGAGAGGACGCTGCCATATGGTGCACCACTTTGCGCTCGCGCAGGCGCCGATCAATTTGAATGGCTAGGGACATAGATTCGCTCAAACCAACAGGCGTGGGGAACCCCACCATAACATCTTTAAGGGCTTCTGAAAGACCCTTTCTGAAAATTGCTGCCAGAGCATCCTCATTCCATTTAGTGAGCACAGACCATTTTCTAAATTTCTGGCAGTACAATTCTGCCGCTTCCTGACCCTGACACAGGGCCAGTTGTACTGTTATGGACTGGTAATTTAGGAGCGACATGAGACTAGCTCTGGGCAGGTGGTAACTATACAGACCACAGTTCCTGATCTTAACACAACACTAGCAGTAGCCGTGGAATGTTCCTGTCACTCCCTGGACATCTCGTCACAGCCGGAGAACTAGCTACCCCTAAAGGTAGAAAACGGAAAGCTATCTTGCCTCAGAGAAAATCCCCAAAGGATAGGACAGCCCCCCACAAATATTGGCTGTGAGAGGAGAAGGAAATGACATACGTAGTATGAAACAAGATTAAGCAAAGGAGGCCAATTCTAGCTAGATAGACAGTAAGGAAAGAAACACTGTGCGGTCAGTAATAAAAACTTGAAAAATCCACTGCAGAGATATGCAAAAATCTCCACACCTGACTAAAGGTGTGGAGGGCAAAATCTGCAGCCCAGAGCTTCCAGCTTAGCCAAATAGATCCATATTGATAAGCTGGACAAATGAACAAAACATAAATGTGCTGAACAATAAGTCCACAACAAGTGGACTGCAAAAGGACAAGCAAGGACTTATCTTAGCTGAACGGGTCAGAGTGTCAGGGAAATCCAAAAGCCATGCCTCCAGGCAGGAACAATTGACAACTGGTATTGATTGAGGGATAAAGGAGACTAAAATAGCCGAGCAGAAAGAAGATCAGTGGAAGGAGCTGCTAATGCTAAATCCAAGAAGCAGCTATACCACTCAAAACCACAGGAGGGAGCCCAAGAGCAGAATTTACAAAAGTGCTACTTACAACCACCGGAGGGAGCCCAAGAGCGGAATTCACAACACAAGAGTAAATTTTACGAGATGCTTCACTCCCTCAAAAGGGACGCGCGCATGCTGGAGTATCGATACACACTTGTTGAGAATCTTGAGAGTGATTTTCCACAAGACAGCAGTGAGGCATACAGTGTGCGTAAGGCGGCCAGGGGGGTAGTTGTGGCAAATGGCTGTCCTTTGTACTGCATGTGCAGCAACACACTCATGGTTATTGTCATGTCGTCTCCTCATTTATGAGCTCCGCAAATCACTTCAGAGACGGGATCTTTCTCCCACAGTTGAACTTTACTAAACAGCAGCATATTCATCTCACAGGCAGCACAGTTCAAACACAGAGACATCTTATCTGCATTCATCACACAGGCAACACAAGTTTAACACAGACACTTATCTTTTCCCTTTTTCCGGACAGACTCGTTTCTTCCTGTCAACTCTGTCTATATCCTTGCAGCCTCTGTCTCACTCTTGGCCAATCTCTGACCCACTATTGGACAATCCCTGTCCCTTTTCTGGACAATCTCGGTCCCACTCCTGCTTCAGGCCCACCAGCTTCCTACCAGTCCCAGGTCCAGTTCCAATTGGGAAAGGTGCCAGGATCGCCATCTCAGCTCCTGTTGCCCCAGTCTTAGACCCCAGATCCTCTTCGAGTTGGCTTCTATTCTTGCTGGTGACCCCTGGGCCCCTTCTTGTCATAGCAGCGCTATCCCCACAGCCTGTGAACCTTCTGCTCTCACTGCTGCGTACATCTCGCCCTGGGCAAGAATGCCCTGGCACTGCTGCCTATACAGGAAGTGCTTCTCTTATATCACCCTGCTCTGTGCTGTTCTGCTCTGCAGCCCCTCCCGTCTACTTAACCACTATGCTGCCTGTACCTTACTAACACTTCTATCTATTCTATGCTATCCTATCTCTATGATGTCCCTCTCTATTCTAATCCCCCCTACGGTCCTATGCTGTCCTTAATCCTTTTACCCCCAAGGGTGGTTTACTCGTTAATGACTGGGACAATTTTTACAATTCTGACCACTGTCCCTTTATGAGGTTATAACTCTGGAACGATTCAACGGATCCTGATGATTCTGACACTGTTTTCTTGAGACATATTGTACTTCATGATAGTCAAAAAAATTTCTTTGATATTACCTGCGTTAATTTGTGAAACAAACGGAAATTTGGCTAAAATTTTGAAAATTTTAGCAATTTTCCAACTTTGAATTTTCATGCCCTTAAATCACAGAGATATGTTGCAAAAAATACATTATAAGTAACACTTCCCACATTTCTACTTTACATCAGCACAATTTTGGAACCACATTTTTTTTTCGTTAGTTATAAGGGTTAAAAGTTGACCAGCAATTTCTCATTTTTTACAACACCACTTTTTTTAAGGGACCACATCACATTTGAAGTCACTTTGAGGGGTCTATATGATAGCAAATATCCAAATGTGACACCATTCTAAAAACTACACCCCTCAAGGTGCTCAAACCCACATTCAAGATGTTTATTAAGCCTTCAGGTGTTTCACAGGAGTTTTTGGAATGTTTAAAAAAGAAAAGGAGCATCTAACTTTTTTTCACAAAAAAATTACTTCAGCTCCAATTTGTTTTAAGTTACCAAGCGTAATAGGACAAATTGGACCCCAAAAGTTCAATTTGTCCTGAGTACGCTGATACCCAATATGTGGGGGTAAACCACTGTTTGATCGCATGGTAGAGCTCGGAAGGGAAGGAGCACCATTTGACTTTTCAATGCAAAATTGACTGGAATTGAGATAGGAAGCCATGTCGCATTTGGAGGGCCCCTAATGTGCCTAAACATTGAAACCCCCCACAAGTGACACCATTTTGGAAACTAGACCCCCAAAGAAACTTATCTAGATGTGTTGTGAACTTGTGAGAACTTTGAACCAACAAGTGTTTCACTACAGTTTATAACGCAGAGCCGTGAAAATAAAAAAATAAAAATTCCCACAAAAATGATATTTAGCTCCCAAATTTTTATTTCCGTAAGGGTAACAGGAGAAATTGGACCCCAAAAGTTGTTGTACAATTTGTCCTGAGTACGTTGATGCCCCATATGTGGTAGGGAACCACTGTTTGGGCGCATGGGAGAGCTCGGAAGGGAAGGAGCGCAGTTTGGAATGCAGACTTAGATGGAATGGTCTGCAGGCGTCACATTGCATTTGAAGAGCCCCTGATGTAACTAAACAGTAGGAACCCCCCACAAGTGACCCCATATTGGAAACTAGACCCCCCAAGGAACTTATCTAGATGTGTTGTGAGAACTCTTAACCCTGAAGTGTTTCACTAAAGTTTATAAGGCAGAGCCGTGAAAATAAAAAATATTTTTTTCCGCAAAAATTATTTTTTAGCCCCCAAATTTTTATTTTCCCAAGGGTAACAAAAGAAATTAGACCCCAAAAGTTGTTGTGCTATTTGTCCTGAGTACGCTAATTCCCCATATGTTGGGGTGAACCCCAGTTTTACTGTTTCAACGCAGAATTGAGCCCCTGATGTGCCTAAACAGTGGAAACCCCCCAATTCTAACTGAAACCCTGATTATCACAGCTGCCATCTGGCACTATGTGCCAGGATCGGTCACTGACTGCTCCCGACACATTATCCCTGGAAAACTGCGAACAAGCATGATCGCAGCGTTTCGGTGGCATAGGGAAGCATCGTGCAGGCAGGGGGATTCCTGCATGCTTTCCTGAGACCCTCAGAACAACGAGATATGATTGCGTTGTTATGAGGGTCTCCTCCGTTCTCCTCCCTGCAGGCCTCGGATCCAGGATGATGACAGGGGTCCTTCTGGGTCCTGCAGGAAGGTGGCTTGCAAGCGCCTGCTAAGAGCAGGTGCCGGCAAGCCTCCAGCACTGCCTGACAGATCACTGATCTGACACAGTGCTCTGCAAAGTGTCAGATCAGCAATCTGACACTATATAGTGATGTCCCACCCTGGCACAATGTAAAAAAGTAAAAAAAAAAAAAAAAATTACACTGTGTAAAAATATTTTAGAAAAATTCCTAAATAAAGAAAAAAATAAATAAATATTGTAACAATAAATACATTTCTTTATGTAAATAAAGAAAAGCAATAAAAGTACACATATTTAGAATTTGCCACGTCTGTTATGACCCGACCTATAAAACTGTCCAAGTCCTTAACCCCTTCAATGAACATCGTAAAAAAAAAAAAAAACGAGGCAAAAAACAATGCTTTATCATCATCCGAACAAAAAGTGGAATAACACGCGATCAAAAATACGGATATAAATAAACATGGTACCTCTGAAAACATCATCTTGTCCTGCAAAAAACCACTACACAGCGTCATCAGCGAAAAAAAAAGGTTATAGCCCTCAGAATAAAGCAATACAAAAATAATAATTTTTTCTATAAAATAGTTTTTATTGTATAAAAGCACCAAAACATAAAAAAATGATACAAATGAGGTATAGCTGTAATCGTACTAACCCAAAGAATAAAACTGCTTTATCAATTTTACCAAACGCAGAACGGTATAAACGCCCCCCCAAAAGAAATTCATGAATTGCTGGTTTTTGTTCATTCTGAACAAAAATCGGAATAAAATGCGATCAAAAAATGTCATGTGCCTGAAAATGGTACCAATAAAAACATAACTCGTCCAGCAAAAAACAAGATGTCACATGACTCTGTAGACCAAAATATGGAAAAATTATAGCTCTCAAAATGTGGTGACGCAAAAACTATTTTTTGCAATACAAAGCGTCTTTTAGTGTTTGACAGCTGCCAAACATAAACACCCGCTATAAAAACCCACTATAAATAGAAAATCAAACCCCTACTTTATCACCGCCTTTGTTAGGGAAGAGTAATAAAAGAAAAAAAACTGATTTATTTCCATTTTCCCATTAGGGTTAGAGTTAGGGTTGGGGCTAAAATTAGGGTTAAGGTTGGGCTAAAGTTAGGGTTGGGGCTAAAGTTAGGGTTAGGGTTGGGGCTAGAGATGGGGTTAGGTTTTGGATTATGTTTACGGTTAGATTAGAGGTGTGTCAAGGTTAGGGGTGTGGTTAGGGATATGGTTAGAGTTGTGATTAGGGTTGGGGGTGTGTTGGGGTTATGGGTGTTTTGGGGTTGGGAGTAGGGTTAGGGGTGTGTTTGGGTTAGGGGTATGGTTAGGGTTATGGTTAGGGTTGGGATTAGGGAAAGGGGTGTGTTGCGGCTAGGGGTGTGTTGGGGTTAGGGGTGTGGCTAGGGTTGAGATTAGGGTTAGGGGTGTGGTGGGGTTAAGGTGTGAGTTAGAATTGGGGGTTTCCACTGTTTAGACACATCAGGGGCTCTGCAAACGCAACGTGACGCCCACAGACCATTCCATCAAAGTCTGCATTCCAAAATGACGCTCCTTCCCTTCTGAGCCCCGACGTGTGCCCAAACGGTAGTTTTCTCCCACATATGGGGTATCAGCATACTCAGGACAAATTGGACAACAACTTTTGGGGTCCAATTTCTCCTGTTACCCTTGGAAAAATATAAAACTGGGGGACTAAAAAATCATTTTTGTGGAAAAACACATCAAAAACACAACACATCTAGATAAGTTCCTTTAGGGGCTAGTTTCTAATATTGGGTCACTTGTGGAGGGTTTCTACTGTTTAGGTACATCAGTGACCCGTGAGATGCGGAAATGTCACTATTTAACAGTAATTTCCCCGAATCAGTGCCAATCATTTTCATTAGTCCTCTGTTGCAGTGCATCAGCAAGGCGATATATATAAACAAAATTCTATTGGTTTAATAAATTGCGTATCTTTATCTAGCATTTGTGGGACTGTCGCAACCTGGGCAGAGATAATCAAATGTGACAATTTAGCAGTGGAATAGTTTTCACTACTCTGCTGTTGCAATGTGTCAGCAAAGCAATATAAAAAAAATCATAATTTTCTATTGGTTTAATAAATAGCGTACCTTTATCTAGCAGTTGTGCGACTGGCGCAAACTGGGTAGAGATAAGCAAACATCACAATTTACCAGTGGCAATAATTTTCATTACTCCGCTGTTGTAGTGTGTCAGCAAGGCGATTTAAAAAAACAACATAATTTTCTATTGGTTCTGTTGCAAAGCCTGCAGAGATTAGGAAACATGACTATTTACCTGTAATCTACATCAATCTGCTGTTGCTGTGTATAATAAAGCTGAGGTCTGAAAAAAGCGCCATACATTGCTAGATACAGTGAAATTCTACATAAGACCTTTGTGAGGGTACTTGTGAAAAATAAAGTCATTATTTTTTTCATAAGCATAACGCATTCAATATAAGAAAGGGTGACGTTAAGGGACGTGGATGTGGTAGTGCCTGAAAAGGCCGTGTGACAAATCTGAAGGTTTGTTGCTCTAGCTTCCTGTCAAAGTTTGGTCAACGTGCTACACCACTAGCGAACCCAGAGAAGTGCACGGATATTGTGGGTTGGATGGCAGACAAAGGCTCCAGTGTGTTGACAAGGAGCACCACAAAGTCTTCCACATGCTCCAGTCTCATTAGCCAAGAGGCTGGGCCTCTGAATCCTCAACCTGGTCCTCCTTCCTCCCACCATCAAGAGTTCCAGGAGACATATGACCCCAACACTGGCCACTAGGGTTGAGCAAAACGGGTCGTTCATTTTCAAAAGTCGCCGACTTTTGGCAAAGTCGGGTTTCATGAAACCCGATCCGACCCCTGTGCGGGGTTGGCCATGCGGTACGCGACTTTCGCGCCAAAGTCGCGTTTCAATGACGCGAAAAGCGCCATTTCTCAGCCAATGAAGGTGAACGCAGAGTGTGGGCAGCGTGATGACATAGGTCCTGGTCCCCACCATCTTAGAGAAGGGCATTGCAGTGATTGGCTTGCTGTCTGCGGCGTCACAGGGGCTATAAAGGGGCGTTCCCGCCAACCGCCATCTCACTGCTGCTGATCTGAGCTTAGGGAGAGGTTGCTGCCGCTTCGTCAGAAGCAGGGAGAGCGTTAGGTAGGGTCCATTAACCACCAAACCGCTTGTGCTGTAGCGATTTCCACTGTCCAACACCAACTTCGGTGTGCAGGGACAGTGGAAGCTACATTTTTTTTTTTTCTCTCAGCGTTGTAGCTCATTGGGCTGCCCTAGAAGGCTCCCTGATAGCTGTATTGCTGTGTGTGCGCCACTGTGCAAACCAACTGCTTTTTTCAAAGCACAAATCCTCTTGTTCCTTCCTTTCTGCACAGCTATCTTTTTTGTTTGTCCACACTTTTTATTTAATTTGTGCATCAGTCCACTCCTTATTGCTGCCTGCCATACCTGGCTGAGATTACTGCAGGGAGATAGTAATTGTAGGACAGTCCCTGTTTTTTTTTTTTTTTGTGGGAGATTAAGATTGGCATTTCTGCTAGAGTGCCATCCCTGTGTGTGCCATCTCTCACTCAGTGGGCCATAGAAAGCCTATTTATTTTTTTGCTTGATTTGGGTTCTAAAATCTACCTTTAAAAAAATCACTACATCAATCAGTGGGAGAAAAATATTGGCCTCAGTCAGGGCTTGTGTGCCACTCCTGACTCCTGTGTGTGCCATCTCTCACTCAGTGGGCCATAGAAAGCCTATTTATTTTTTTGCTTGATTTGGGTTCTAAAATCTACCTTTAAAAAAATCACTACATCAATCAGTGGGAGAAAAATATTGGCCTCAGTCAGGGCTTGTGTGCCACTCCTGACTCCTGTGTGTGCCATCTCTCACTCAGTGGGCCATAGAAAGCCTATTTATTTTTTTGCTTGATTTGGGTTCTAAAATCTACCTTTAAAAAATCACAACATCAATCAGTGGGAGAAAAATATTGGCCTCAGTCAGGGCTTGTGTGCCACTCCTGACTCCTGTGTGTGCCATCTCTCACTCAGTGGGCCATAGAAAGCCTATTTATTTTTTTGCTTGATTTGGGTTCTAAAATCTACCTTTAAAAAAATCACTACATCAATCAGTGGGAGAAAAATATTGGCCTCAGTCAGGGATTGTGTGCCACTCCTGTCTCCTGTGTGTGCCATCTCTCACTCAGTGGGCCATAGAAAGCCTTTTTTTTATTATTATTATTTGGTTTCTAAATTGTCCCTGAAAACAAAAATCATTTTATCTTATTTGGTTTCTAAAGTCTCCCTGAAAAAAAATAAAAAAACAGTGGGAGATTAATATTGCCCTTTCTGCTTGTGTGCCAGTCTTGACTCCTGGGTGTGCCATCTCTCTCTCTCAAATTGTGGGCCATAGAAAGCCTATTTATTTTTTTGCTTGATTTGGGTTCTAAAATCTACCTTTAAAAAAATCACTACATCAATCAGTGGGAGAAAAATATTGGCCTCAGTCAGGGCTTGTGTGCCACTCCTGACTCCTGTGTGTGCCATCTCTCACTCAGTGGGCCATAGAAAGCCTTTTTTTTATTTATTATTTGGTTTCTAAATTGTCCCTGAAAAAATCATTTTATCTCATTTGGTTTCTAAAGTCTCCCTGAAAAAAAATAAAAAAACAGTGGGAGATTAATATTGCCCTTTCTGCTTGTGTGCCAGTCTTGACTCCTGGGTGTGCCATCTCTCTCTCTCAAATTGTGGGCCATAGAAAGCCTATTTATTTTTTTGCTTGATTTGGGTTCTAAAATCTACCTTTAAAAAATCACTACATCAATCAGTGGGAGAAAAATATTGGCCTCAGTCAGGGCTTGTGTGCCACTCCTGACTCCTGTGTGTGCCATCTCTCACTCAGTGGGCCATAGAAAGCCTATTTATTTTTTTGCTTGATTTGGGTTCTAAAATCTACCTTTAAAAAAATCACTACATCAATCAGTGGGAGAAAAATATTGGCCTCAGTCAGGGCTTGTGTGCCACTCCTGACTCCTGTGTGTGCCATCTCTCACTCAGTGGGCCATAGAAAGCCTTTTTTTTATTATTATTATTTGGTTTCTAAATTGTCCCTGAAAAAATCATTTTATCTTATTTGGTTTCTAAAGTCTCCCTGAAAAAAAATAAAAAAATAAAAAAACAGTGGGAGATTAATATTGCCCTTTCCGCTTGTGTGCCAGTCTTGACTCCTGGGTGTGCCATCTCTCTCTCTCAAATTGTGGGCCATAGAAAGCCTATTTATTTTTTTGCTTGATTTGGGTTCTAAAATCTACCTTTAAAAAATCACTACATCAATCAGTGGGAGAAAAATATTGGCCTCAGTCAGGGCTTGTGTGCCACTCCTGACTCCTGTGTGTGCCATCTCTCACTCAGTGGGCCATAGAAAGCCTATTTATTTTTTTGCTTGATTTGGGTTCTAAAATCTACCTTTAAAAAAATCACTACATCAATCAGTGGGAGAAAAATATTGGCCTCAGTCAGGGCTTGTGTGCCACTCCTGACTCCTGTGTGTGCCATCTCTCACTCAGTGGGCCATAGAAAGCCTTTTTTTATTTATTATTTGGTTTCTAAATTGTCCCTGAAAAAATCATTTTATCTCATTTGGTTTCTAAAGTCTCCCTGAAAAAAAATAAAAAAACAGTGGGAGATTAATATTGCCCTTTCTGCTTGTGTGCCAGTCTTGACTCCTGGGTGTGCCATCTCTCTCTCTCAAATTGTGGGCCATAGAAAGCCTATTTATTTTTTTGCTTGATTTGGGTTCTAAAATCTACCTTTAAAAAATCACTACATCAATCAGTGGGAGAAAAATATTGGCCTCAGTCAGGGCTTGTGTGCCACTCCTGACTCCTGTGTGTGCCATCTCTCACTCAGTGGGCCATAGAAAGCCTATTTATTTTTTTGCTTGATTTGGGTTCTAAAATCTACCTTTAAAAAAATCACTACATCAATCAGTGGGAGAAAAATATTGGCCTCAGTCAGGGCTTGTGTGCCACTCCTGACTCCTGTGTGTGCCATCTCTCACTCAGTGGGCCATAGAAAGCCTTTTTTTTATTATTATTATTTGGTTTCTAAATTGTCCCTGAAAAAATCATTTTATCTTATTTGGTTTCTAAAGTCTCCCTGAAAAAAAATAAAAAAATAAAAAACAGTGGGAGATTAATATTGCCCTTTCTGCTTGTGCGCCAGTCTTGACTCCTGGGTGTGCCATCTCTCTCTCTCAAATTGTGGGCCATAGAAAGCCTATTTATTTTTTTGCTTGATTTGGGTTCTAAAATCTACCTTTAAAAAAATCACTACATCAATCAGTGGGAGAAAAATATTGGCCTCAGTCAGGGCTTGTGTGCCACTCCTGACTCCTGTGTGTGCCATCTCTCACTCAGTGGGCCATAGAAAGCCTATTTATTTTTTTGCTTGATTTGGGTTCTAAAATCTACCTTTAAAAAAATCACTACATCAATCAGTGGGAGAAAAATATTGGCCTCAGTCAGGGCTAGTGTGCCACTCCTGACTCCTGTGTGTGCCATCTCTCACTCAGTGGGCCATAGAAAGCCTATTTATTTTTTTGCTTGATTTGGGTTCTAAAATCTACCTTTAAAAAAATCACTACATCAATCAGTGGGAGAAAAATATTGGCCTCAGTCAGGGCTTGTGTGCCACTCCTGACTCCTGTGTGTGCCATCTCTCACTCAGTGGGCCATAGAAAGCCTTTTTTTTATTATTTGGTTTCTAAATTGTCCCTGAAAAAATCATTTTATCTTATTTGGTTTCTAAAGTCTCCCTGAAAAAAAATAAAAAAATAAAAAAACAGTGGGAGATTAATATTGCCCTTTCTGCTTGTGTGCCAGTCTTGACTCCTGGGTGTGCCATCTCTCTCTCTCTCAAATTGTGGGCCATAGAAAGCCTGTTTATTTTTTTGCTTGATTTGGGTTCTAAAATCTACCTTTAAAAAAATCACTACATCAATCAGTGGGAGAAAAATATTGGCCTCAGTCAGGGCTTGTGTGCCACTCCTGACTCTTGTGTGTGCCATCTCTCACTCAGTGGGCCATAGAAAGCCTTTTTTTTTATTATTATTTGGTTTCTAAATTGTCCCTGAAAAAATCATTTTATCTTATTTGGTTTCTAAAGTCTCCCTGAAAAAAAATAAAAAAATAAAAAAACTGTGGGAGATTAATATTGACATTTGTGCTTGAGTGACAGTCCTGCGTTTGTGGCATCTCTGTGATTTGGTGCCACAGAAAACAGAGTGTGTAACATTGTGCCTGATTTTCCTTGTGGTCTCACCAACCTGTTAAGGGATATTGAAATCATACTAAAGTTATAGCTCACCGTGTAAGTTGTTTGACAGCAACAAATAAAGTTACTTTGGTTAAGTTTTTAAAACAATGAGGAAGTCTGGTGCAAGAGGTCGTGGCCGTGGGCGTTCATTGTCAGCTGGTAATGATGGTAGTGGTAGTGGAGCATCAGGTGGTCGTGGGGATAAAAATATTCCACCTAAGTCTGGAGCTGTGGAGCCAGTTTCGTCATCTGGCTACACAAGGCCTCGAACGCTCTCTTTTCTGGGAGTAGGAAAACCGCTTTTAAAGCCGGAGCAGCAACAGCAAGTTTTGGCTTACATTGCAGACTACTACAAACTACAACAAGAGAGAAGGATGCAGCAGGCGACACAACGGGTTACTCCATGGAGCTCTTTACACATACCGTCCCTGGCTTAGAAAGTGAAACACTTAACAGGCCATGCCCATTACAAGTAGATTCTGACATGGAGTGCACTGATGCACAGCCACAGCCAGAGTACTATGCTGCTCCTTTGACTCAGACCACAACATTGCCCTCTCAGGGTACTGATCCACATTCAGACCCTGATGAGACTATGTTGCCCCGCCACGAACGCTATACCACCGACCGACACGGTGACACAGACGAAGTTGCACACGAGCTCGAAGAGGAGGTAATAGATGACCCAGTTGTTGGCCCCCGATTGGCATCCATTGGGGGAACAGGGTGCAGGCGGCAGTAGTTCAGAAGCGGAGGTGGAGGAGGGGCCGCAGCAGGCATCAACATCGCAACAGGTTCCATCTGCCAGGCCCGTATCTGGCCCAAAACGCGTGTCAAAGCCAAAACCTGTTGGAGGACAGCGTGGCCATCCGGTTAAAGCTCAGTCTGCAATCCCTTGAAAGGGATCCGATGCTAGGAAGAGTGCAGTCTGGCATTTTTTTAAACAACATCCAATTGATCAGCGCAAAGTCATCTGTCAAAAATGTTCAACTAGCTTAAGCAGAGGTCAGAATCTGAAAAGTCTCAATACTAGTTGCATGCATAGACACTTAATCACCATGCATTTTCAAGCCTGGACTAACTACCAAACGTCCCTTAAGGTTGTAGCACCCTCGGCCAATGAAGCTAGTCAGCAACGCAACATCCCTTCCGGCACTGTAAGGCCACCATTTTCCGCACCACCGGCAGTATCTGTGCAGGTTTCTTTGCCAGCCAAAAGCAGTCAGGGTTAGGGAATCACCAGTTTTGTAGGAGGAAATATTGCATCTAGGGCACCGGCGGAAACAATACCGTCTCCAACCTTCTCTCAGTCTGCCATGTCCACCGGCACACCCGAAAGTTCCACGATCTCCAGCTCTCCAGTCCAGCTCACACTACATGAGACTCTGGTTAGAAAAAGGAAGTACTTATCCTCGCATCCGCGTACACAGGGTTTTAACGCCCACATAGCTAGACTAATCTCGTTAGAGATGATGCCCTACCGGTTAGTTGAAAGCGAAGCTTTCAAAGCCCTGATGGAGTACGCTGAACCACGATACGAGCTACCCAGTCGACACTTTTTTTCCAGAAAAGCCATCCCAGCCCTGCACCAGCATGTTAAACAGCGCATCGTCCATGCACTCAGGCAATCTGTGAGTACAAAGGTGCACCTGACTACAGATGCATGGACAAGTAGGCATGGCCAGGGACGTTATGTGTCCATCACGGCACACTGGGTGAATGTGGTGGATGCAGGGTCCACAGGGGACATCAATTTCGGGACAGTTGTGCCTAGCCCACGGTCTAGGAAACAGTTGGCTGTAGGCGTTCGCACCCCCTCCTCCTCCTCCTCCTCGTCCTCCTGCAGAAGCTACAGCTCTTCCACAGACCGCAGTCGGCCAACCACTCCATCGGCAGATGACACTGTTGCACACCAGTTGTCCCATTATGGGCCAGCTACTGGCAAGCGTCAGCAGGCTGTATTGGCTATGAAGTGTTTGGGCGACAACAGACACACCGCGGAAGTTCTGTCCGAGTTCTTGCAACAAGAAACGCAGTCGTGGCTGGGCACAGTAGATCTTGAGGCAGGCAAGGTAGTGAGTGATAACGGAAGGAATTTCATGGCTGCCATCTCCCTTTCCCAACTGAAACACATTCCTTGCCTGGCTCACACCTTAAACCTGGTGGTGCAGTGCTTATTGAAAACTTATCCTGGGTTCTCCGACCTGCTCCTCAAAGTGCGTGGACTTTGCTCACATATCCGACGTTCGCCTGTACACTCCAGCCGTATGCAGACCTATCAGCGGTCTTTGAACCTTCCCCAGCATCGCCTAATCATAGACGTTGCAACAAGGTGGAACTCAACACTGCACATGCTTCAGAGACTGTGCCAACAGAGGCGGGCTGTTATGTTTTTGTGGGAGGATACACATACACGGGCAGGCAGTAGGATGGCAGACATGGAGTTGTCAGGTGTGCAGTGGTCGAAGATACAAGACATGTGTCAAGTTCTTCAGTGTTTTGAGAAATGCACATGGCTGGTTAGTGCAGACAACGCCATAATAAGCATGAGCATCCCCCTAATGTGTCTGCTGATGCAAAGTTTGACGCACATAAAGGATCAGGCGTCTGCACCAGAGGAAGAGGAAAGCCTTGATGACAGTCAGCCATTGTCTGGTCAGGGCAGTGTACAGGACGAGGTAGCGGGCGAAGAGGAGGTGGAGGACGAGGAGGATGATGGGGATGAGTATATTTTTAATGCGGAAGCTTTCCCGGGGGCACTGCAAATTGGTTGCGTGGCAAGGCCGGGTTCTGGTTTTTTGAAGGACACAAGTGACGTAGATTTGCCTGAAACTGCCCCTCAACCAATCACAACCGGAGATTTGACAACTGGAACTTTGGCCCACATGGCGGATTATGCCTTACGTATCCTAAAAAGGGACACACGCATTACGAAAATGATGAACGATGACGATTACTGGTTGGCCTGCCTCCTTGATCCACGCTATAAAGGCAAATTGCAAAATATTATGCCACATGAAAACTTGGAACTAATATTAGCAACCAAACAATCAACTCTTGTTGACCGTTTGCTTCAGGCATTCCCAGCACACAGTGCACGTGATCGTTCTCACACGAGCTCCAGGGGGCAGCAGACTAGGAGTGTTAGGGGTGCACACATCAGAAGTGGCGTTGGACAGAGGGGTTTTCTGACCAGGTTGTGGAGTGATTTTGCTATGACCGCAGACAGGACAGGTACTGCTGCATCAATTGAAAGTGACAGGAGACAACATTTGTCCAGTATGGTTACTAACTATTTTTCATCCCTTATCGATGTTCTCCCTCAACCGTCATTCCCATTTGATTACTGGGCATCAAAATTAGACACCTGGCCAGAATTGGCAGAATATGCATTGCAGGAGCTTGCTTGCCCGGCAGCAAGTGTCCTATCAGAAAGAGTATTCAGTGCTGCAGGTTCAATATTAACCGAAAAAAGGACTCGTCTGGCTACCCAAAATGTTGATGATCTAACATTCATTAAAATGAACCACAACTGGATTTCGAAATCTTTTGTCCCACCTTGCCCGGCCGACACCTAGCTTTCCTATGAAAAGCTCTTGCCTGTGGACTACTGTGAATTACATTTCTAATGTCTAATTTGCTGCAGCTGATTGTCCAGCATACGACATGTTTACACCTCCCTAAATGGCCAAACTCCCCACACGGGGCCGTGGTATTGCGACTTGGCGCAAGCACCCGTGAGACTGCTGTTTGTCTGAAGAGGTGGGTGTGCTCGCTTTTGGTCGACGGCATTGCTACTGGGTCCCTCATAGTACAATAAAGTGTCTCTGGCGGTGGTGGTGCGCACCCAACGTCAGACACACTGTTGTAACATGAGGGGCCCTGGGCCTGTACCGCCGGCCACAAGAGAGTTCACCCACCCCCAGGTCAAACATTGCTCTACCACTTCCACAGTTATCTCTCACACTACCACCAATGTTTAGTCTATGCGCTGACATCCTTCCATACCTGCCACTGACAATACCATTGTGTTGACATGTATGATGGTACTTAACATAGTCAGGGGCAGTGTCCTCTATTTACCACAGTAAATACTTTGCGCTAAATTAGTAGGTCTAAAACAACGCAGAGGATCCCACCCCTGAACCTAATGATTGCACCCTTTAGTGTTTTTGTTTTGTTTTAATGCGAGACATTCACATTTATTTGTTGTTTTGGACTACTAACTGGCAGACACTCATTACAATCGGCCTCCGTTGACCAGACCACTGCTGCCCGTGTACCCCTGGAACCTATTTTACAGTGCCTACAGCCAGCCCATTTTATTATGTTAGGCCTTCGAAGCCTGTCTGCGGTCCCTCCTTCCACTAGGCCTCCACTGACCAGACCACTGCTGCCCGTGTACCCCTGGAACCTATGTTACAGTGCCTACAGCCAGCCCATTTTATTATGTTAGGCCTTCGAAGCCTGTCTGCGGTCCCTCCTTCCACTAGGCCTCCACTGACCAGACCACTGCTGCCCGTGTACCCCTGGAACCTATGTTACAGTGCCTACAGCCAGCCCATTTTATTATGTTAGGCCTTCGAAGCCTGTCTGCGGTCCCTCCTTCCACTAGGCCTCCACTCACCTGACCACTGCTGCCCGTGTACCCCTGGAACCTATGTTACAGTGCCTACAGCCAGCCCATTTTATTATGTTAGGCCTTCGAAGCCTGTCTGCGGTCCCTCCTTCCACTAGGCCTCCACTCACCTGACCACTGCTGCCCGTGTACCCCTGGAACCTATGTTACAGTGCCTACAGCCAGCCCATTTTATTATGTTAGGACTTCGAAGCCTGTCTGCGGTCCCTCCTTCCACTAGGCCTCCACTCACCTGACCACTGCTGCCCGTGTACCCCTGGAACCTATGTTACAGTGCCTACAGCCAGCCCATTTTATTATGTTAGGCCTTCGAAGCCTGTCTGCGGTCCCTCCTTCCACTAGGCCTCCACTGACCAGACCACTGCTGCCCGTGTACCCCTGGAACCTATGTTACAGTGCCTACAGCCAGCCCATTTTATTATGTTAGGCCTTCGAAGCCTGTCTGTGGTCCCTCCTTCAACTAGGCCTCCACTCACCTGACCACTGCTGCCCGTGTACCCCTGGAACCTATTTTACAGTGCCTACAGCCAGCCCATTTTATTATGTTAGGCCTTCGAAGCCTGTCTGCGGTCCCTCCTTCCACTAGGCCTCCACTCACCTGACCACTGCTGCCCGTGTACCCCTGGAACCTATGTTACAGTGCCTACAGCCAGCCCATTTTATTATGTTAGGCCTTCGAAGCCTGTCTGCGGTCCCTCCTTCCACTAGGCCTCCACTCACCTGACCACTGCTGCGTGTACCCCTGGAACCTATGTTACAGTGCCTACAGCCAGCCCATTTTATTATGTTAGGCCTTCGAAGCCTGTCTGCGGTCCCTCCTTCCACTAGGCCTCCACTCACCTGACCACTGCTGCGTGTACCCCTGGAACCTATGTTACAGTGCCTACAGCCAGCCCATTTTATTATGTTAGGCCTTCGAAGCCTGTCTGCGGTCCCTCCTTCCACTAGGCCTCCACTGACCAGACCACTGCTGCCTGTGTACCCCTGGAACCTATGTTACAGTGCCTACAGCCAGCCCATTTTATTATGTTAGGCCTTCGAAGCCTGTCTGCGGTCCCTCCTTCCACTAGGCCTCCACTGACCAGACCACTGCTGCCCTTTTACCCCTGGAACCTATTTTACAGTGCATAGAGCTTATTTTTTTATTTTATTTAATATTAATAAAGCCATGATGGACTACGCTGTACCACGCTATGAGCTACCCAGTTGACAATTCTTTTGCGAGAAAAGCCATCCCACCCCTCCACCAGCATGTTAAAGACCACATTGTCCTTTCATTCTGTCAATCTGTGAGTCCAAAGGTACACCTGACAACAGACACATGGAGCGGTAGGCATGGCCACGGAAGGTTATGTGTCCTTTGTGGCGCAATGGGTTAATGTATTGGATGCATGGTCCACACAGGGGACAGCCTGGTAAGTCTGTCTGCAGTCCCTAATTCAAGTTGTCCTCAACTGAATAAAGCTGAGCTTCTACCTTCTGGCTCTGATTAACTGCTGTTTTTTAAAAAAATTGGTGTTTCCGGCCTACTATTGGTGTCTGCCCCTGCCTGGTGTTGTCCTCAACTGAATAAAGCTGAGCTTCTACCTTCTGGCTCTGATTAACTGCTGTTTTTTAAAAAATTGGTGGTTCCGGCCTACTAACGGTGTCTGCCCCTGCCTGGTGTTGTCCTCAACTGAATAAAGCTGAGCTTCTACCTTCTGGCTCTGATTAACTGCTGTTTTTTAAAAAATTGGTGTTTCCGGCCTACTAACGGTGTCTGCCCCTGCCTGGTGTTGTCCTCAACTGAATAAAGCTGAGCTTCTACCTTCTGGCTCTGATTTACTGCTGTTTTTTAAAAAATTGGTGTTTCCGGCCTACTAACAGTTTCTGCCCCTGCCTGGTGTTGTCCTCAACTGAATAAAGCTGAGCTTCTACCTTCTGGCTCTGATTAACTGCTGTTTCTTAAAAAATTAGTGTTTCCGGCCTACTAACGGTGTCTGCCCCTGCCTGGTGTTGTCCTCAACTGAATAAAGCTGAGCTTCTACCTTCTGGCTCTGATTAACTGCTGTTTTTTAAAAAATTGGTGGTTCCGGCCTACTAACGGTGTCTGCCCCTGCCTGGTGTTGTCCTCAACTGAATAAAGCTGAGCTTCTACCTTCTGGCTCTGATTAACTGCTGTTTTTTAAAAAATTGGTGTTTCCGGCCTACTAACGGTGTCTGCCCCTGCCTGGTGTTGTCCTCAACTGAATAAAGCTGAGCTTCTACCTTCTGGCTCTGATTAACTGCTGTTTTTTAAAAAATTGGTGGTTCCGGCCTACTAACGGTGTCTGCCCCTGCCTGGTGTTGTCCTCAACTGAATAAAGCTGAGCTTCTACCTTCTGGCTTTCGGCCTATACTATCAGATATTAAACTGCATTTGGCCTACTAGTGTGGTTGGGCCCTTGAAACAGTGTCTGCTGCTCTTGGGTTTGCTACTCCACTGAACAAAGCAGTGCCACCTGTTTAGTCCTGTTACCAATTTTGAACTGCATTTAGCCTACTTTATTCTTTGCCCCTATATCTGTTTCCTCCTCATCCTGCCCATTGCCCAGCCACTGCTAGATGAGTCTGCTGGTACATTGACCTAGACCACTACATTCCCCTTGCACTCTACACAGCCAGAATCTGACCCTGCTGAAAGTAAGGTTCCCCTTCCCGCATGTTATACCACCTTACACAGGGACAAAGAGGAAGGTGCAGATGAAAGTGCAGGTTCCTTCATCAGGTGGGGGGGGGGCATACTCGTTGGCGACGTCACTGGCACAGGGCCCCTCAGAGTACGCAAAAGTGTCGCTGCTGGTGGGAGGCGCCCCCGCCATGCAAACACACCGCCGTACTTTGAGGGGCCCTGTGCCAGTGACAATGCGAACGAGTGGGCCCCCCCTGCTTGCTCAGGATCACAGCACTTGCAACGTTGAAATACTTACCTCTCCCTGCTCCACCGCCGTGACGTAGTCCACGTTTCCTGGGCCCACTAAAGCCTTGAACCAGCTCTACCCCCCACAACTTTTGCCAAATGACCCCCAATTTCCTATGCCCAACTATTATTATAAAGTTAATTAAGATTGACAAGCTTCAGAAACAAGAATGGATGTTTTTGGCATTAAAATGGGCACTGTAGGTGTTTTCCTGGCCTCCACTCACTGCCGACTATGCTTCCCCATTGACTTGCATTGGGTTTCGTGTTTCGGTCGATCCCCGACTTTTAGCGATAATCGGCCGACTGCACTCGACTCGACTCTGGACAAAGTCGGGTTTCACAAAACCCGACTCGATCTTAAAAAAATGAAAGTCGCTCAACCCTAGTAGCTAGTTCTCCAGCTGTGACGAGATGTCCAGGGAGTGACAGGAACATTCCACGGCTACTGCTAGTGTTGTGTTAAGATCAGGAACTGTGGTCTGTATAGTTACCACCTGCCCAGAGCTAGTCTCATGTCGCTCCTAAATTACCAGTCCATAACACTCTTGTATCGCGGATTTAACAGAGTGGTAACCCAGTAATCAGCACTATTTGTAATCCTATAAATACAGCCATCAATCATGTAACAGATATTGCAGCATGAAGGCACGCAGCGGGGCCATAAGAGAAAGCAGCGGAACTGATCAGCTGATGAACTCCGGTGAACTCTCACAGCAGTGCAGTGATACACTGTGGGAGGGATTACCTCCTGCCAGTTTATTGCCAGAGGCCAGGTAGATTGTTGTGGGACACTCGTTAAATGGACTACGGTGGACAGGGAGTTTTATATGTTGGCTTATTATTTTATTTTTGTTACAGGAGATCAAGGGCGTCAGGGATTAGGCGTTCTGTAAGTATGGTAAATTAAGATTCAATAAAAGAGTCTGTGTGATTATTTCAAATAAAGGACTTTATTCTGGCTGTGTCTTTATTTACCATGAAACTGTTGGATTAGTAATGGATAGGTGTCTTATAGATGCCTCTCCATTACTAAGCCATGCGCTTGATGTCACCTGACAATACAAAGGTGACATCAACCCCACAAATATGAACCCCACTTGCCACCGCTACAGGGCAAGTGGGAAGATTGAGGCTAAGTGCCAGAATTGGCGCATCTTAGAGAGGCGCAGGGCCAGTGTTTGGCACAGGCAGACCAGGCAGACCAGGCAGACGCTTGGGGCCCCCACCTACAATGGGACCCCCTGCATCTGTAACCCCTGTATGAAGTGCCCAGAGGGTTTTCAGCAGTGAATAATGCTGTGCATTGCTCTGTAGTCCCAGAACGTGTCTCCCAAACCCCCCTTGAGACCCCCTCAGTGCAGTGATTTACTCATGTGGTCCCAGAGCTCTGTGCTGTTTGCTGTAGGATCAGGTTTCACAGTCACATACAGCACGGAACAGCATGGGCTCTGACCAGTCACTAAATCATTGCTTGTAATCTGACAGGGCGACCTCATGTCACTACTGTCTGGATGACACAAGACAGGAATATTGTCTGCTGAATCAGGGTATTTATTATATAGAAATAAATGAATTCCCATGTGAAATAATAAGGGTAAACCATACACATATATAGTACAGGTGTGCATAGGAATCAGCGTTTTTGGTGCATTTTTTTTTTGCAGCCAAAACCTGCTCTCTTGGCAGTAAAAACACTGCTTTCAAAACACCCATTTTTTAGGGTATGTGCAGAGGATCCGGAAATGGCAGCCCTTTGGATGCAGCGGACATCATGCTCCGTCCAAAGTGCTGCCATGTTTTGAACACAGGTGATTCCGCATGTGTTCATTGAACCGCGCGGAATCACCGCGTCCTATACATTGCAGGGGTGAGATTTCTCTTGTGGAGACTCGCGTCTACGCCATATAAATTGACATGCTGCAGCCTGGACAGACGCGCCCCATGTCCGTCTCCGCAGTTGAGGTGCAGGTGTCAGTGCACGCATAGTAGAGATGAAATTTTTTGAAATCCCATCCACTATACTGTAACATCTGGCCGCTGTAGGTTGGACGCTGCACAAGTACACAGCTGCCGACCAGCAGCATTTTCTGATTGTGGGCACACACCCTTAGAGCTTTTTCTGTTTGTTTTTTACAGTATGCATTTTGTCTACAGTACATGTTTAATAAAGTTAGTGTAATTCACAAAAAACGCAGCGAAAAACAACGTTGCAACATTTGCAGCATTTTTTAAACTTTTTCATTGCTTTCTATGGGTGAAAAAAATTGCTGAAAGTCACACGATGCAGATTTAAAAAAGGCTGCAGTTGTGAAATTCAGTCAGGAGAAAATAAAAGGGTGTGCAGGAGATTTCTGAAAATCTCAGTTTTTGCTTGTGCTGTAAAATGCTGTAAACTTCTTACTTGCAGAAGAAAAAGCAGCAAAAATTCTGCATATGAACATGGCGAAAAGCTGCTTTATAAAGTGCCAGCAAAACATAGGAGATTTCTGAAATCTCCTGCAGACGCTTGTTTATTTTCTGACTGGGTTTCAGAACTGTAGCGCTTTTTAAATCTGCAGTGTGTCACTTCTTTCAGTGTGTTTTCACATGTAGAAAGCAATGAAAGAATAAAAAAGCTGCAGATATTGCAACGGCATTGTTTGCTGCAATTTTTTAAGTGGTTTTGGTAAATTAAACTATTAGGTCAGTATTTGTAATGCAGAAACAGCAGTGGAACAATGAGGCTATGCGCACACATTGCGGAATCTGCCGTGGATTTTTCCATGCAGATTCCTAAAAATCTGCAGGTAAAACACAGGGCGGATTTACGGCGGAATTGCAGCGTTTTTTGTGCGGTTTTCAACAGCGTTTTTACACCTGCGGATTCCTATTATGGGGCAGGTGTAAAACGCTGCGGAATCTGCACAAAGAATTGGCATGCTGCAGAATATACAACGCAGCGTTTCCGCACGGTATTTTCCGCAGCATGTGTACGGCGCATTTTGTTTTGCATACATACATGGTACTGTACAACGCATGGAAAACTGCTGCAGATCCACAGCAAAATCCGCTACGTGCTCACATAGCCAGAGAAACACGTCACTACTTTTGTATTTCTCACCCTCCTGGTTTTGGCTTACACATACTGATGTGAAATACTGACCAAATACTGATCGTATGAATGTGGTCTTAAACATACTGTAGACAAAGCAAACATCCTCACTCCAAAAAAAAGCTGAAAAAAGTGTGAAGAACACCACAAAACAAGCTGAAAAACAGGTGCTTTGAACGCAACATTTTTACTGCTAATAGAAAAGGTTTTGGCTACTGAAAAAAATGCTGCATGTGAACATAGTCTTACTCTGAAACGCTATGTCTATCTGTGGTGTTACATAGGACTGCATGTGATATCTACAAAATTATCTGTACTCAGAGAGTTATCACTGTATTATCTGTGGTGTTAAAAAAAATTAAGAGGGGGTTGGGGGCAACTCTTTGTCTTGGGGCTTGGGCCCCCAATCTTTTCTGACCCTAGCAACGCCCCTGCGTACAGCTAATAGTGGCAGACCTGTTGGCCGATATAAGGCCCCTAAATATGGGGGCCACAGTGTGAGCACTGGCTCCAGACCCCTCCACCAACTGTATCTGCATCCTGCTCATGTAATGTAACTTAAATGTTTGTGTGATTTTACAATGTTAGCATTTGGGGCCCCACTTTAAATTTTTGCCTAGGGCCCCACTTTGTCTAAAACCGGCCCTGGAGATGCGCCATTTCTGGGGTGGCTGAAAACTGATATTTTTAGCCTTGGGGGGTGCCAATATCTATGGCCCCTTCCCAAGCTATTAATATCAGCCCGCAGCTGCCGGCTTAGCCTTTGCTGGTTCAATTTTTTTCTGGGGTTCCCCTGTAGGAGTCCGTACCCACAACTAGGTGTAACGGATATAGGAATTCCCTTCCAATGTTGGGGTTCCTCTCTATAGAAAAATATCCCACATCTACTTTAATTCTTGTTCCCCTGATGAATCTCCCCTATGGGAGAGGAAACGCGTAGGGAATTACATTTGGTTATGGTGGGTACAATTTATTAGCCTGACTCGGGAACTGCCCTTGTCAGGGCAGGAGCAATACAGGGGCACGACTGGGTAGTACAGGCACTGTTTCTCCCTCCCCCTTGAAAACAGACTGAGGCTCCTGCATGAGTAACATCATTTGGTGAGATCAAACCATTTTTTTTTCGAGCACTGGTTATATTAGCACTAATTTTGCACTTTATCACTTTGTGTAATGTACTGTCCATATTAGATTTTATTTAGTGGTACCAATAAAGGTTATGTTTTATATATAAGTGTTCTCTTGGCTAGTATACACATTTCAATTTGAGGACCTCCAGGGGTATTACCATTGATACACCCCTTTTTGCGCTATTCTGTTTAGTTTTGGTTCCCCTGTAAACTAGCCAGTAAAAGCTAAGCAAACAGCTGTGAGCTTATATTAATTGGCTCCTTCCCAGAATATTAACATCAGCTCTCAGTCATCGGCTTTCCCTCTGCTAGTTAAGAAAATTACGCGGGAGCCCACAAATTTTTTTTAGGGCATGTTACCACGGTCAGGAACCGGCAGCGCTTTGGACGCAGCACATGTCCGCTCCATCTAAAACGCTGTCGGCTTTTGAATGCAGGTGTTTCCGCATGTGTTCTTTGAACCGTGAGGAATCACCACGCTCAATACATTGTACGGGGATGTTTATCTTGCGGAGACTGAGCATCTCCACAAGATAAATAGACATGCTGCAGTCTGGAAAGCCACATGTCTGTCGCCGCAGGAAAGCCACGGGTGCCAGTGCATGCATAGTGGAGATGGGATTTCTTCAAATGCCATCCACTATGCTGTAACATCTGGCTGCTGCAGGTTGAACGCTGCAGGTGTATGCACATCCAACCCAAAGTGTTTAGGACTGTGAGAACATACCCTTATAAAGTTTTTGAAAATTAAACAGATATTGCGCTTCACGCAGATTTCGTGTGTGTGTGTCTTTTATTTAACTCTTGATTTACCATTTTATTAATGAGGGTATCCGGCTGAAACCTGTTCATTACTAAACCTTGGGCTTGGAATTACATATGTATATTTATTTATATATACCGTATATACTCGAGTATAAGCCGAGAATTTCAGCCCATTTTTTTAGGCTACAATTGCCCCTCTCGGCTTATACTCGAGTCATACCCAGGGGTCATCAGGGAAGGGGTGGAACCGCATATTCATTACTGTAATGAGCGGTACCATGTGACCGCTCACTACAGGAAGAAGCTGCCGGCACCCGGAGAACCAGGGATGTGCAGGGACCACGTCAGGAGCAGGTGAGTATTATTAGACAGCTGCTGCTCCCCCTTCCCTGTCGACCCCTGGGTATGATTCGAGTATAAGCCGAGAGGGGCAATTTCAGCCTAAAAAAATGGGCTGAAATTCTCGGCTTATACTCGAGTATAAACGGTATATATAAATATATAAAATATATATTAAATATATATACATATGTCCAAATCAGACAATTTGATTTTCTGTATTTGTTTTCTCATTTTGACTCTCATAGTTGTGGTTTATCTATGATGTCAATTACAGGCCTCTCTCATCTTTTTAAGTGGGAGAACTTGTACAATCGGTGGCTGACTAAATACTTTTTTCCCCACTGTATGTGAAAGATTCTGGAGATACTGTCATTCACTTACAGCTTGAAACTGAAGTTTCAATGAAGACCTGGTGGTTAAGTGAGCGATGTGACCCTTCTTAGCTGGGAGATCGGATACCTCATACCACACCTCCAATTTCTTTTCATTCCATATCCTGACTGGAACAACATCCAGCAGTTAGGTACTGAAATTAATTGCTCAGACTCACTTTTAGACATTATACAGGTAAAGAGGGACATGGGATCCACCTGGTATAGGACAAAGTCAACCCTCTTGTGACCAGAGTATGTAAGTAATCACTTGATGACAAGGGCACTAATTAATGCTCTTGAATACCTTCCAAGTTTCTGAGACCTTAATCTAAATGAGGACATCTAAGATATGTATAGAGATAAGAAAATTCATCAGATGATTGACTTTGAGTCAAATTTCCTAAAATTCGGAGATAACTGCAAATTTGAACAATTTGAATGATTTACGAGGATTACAAAAAGGTCTGATGGCAATTTACACACTGTTAAAAATTGCAGCAGCCAGAGAGTGGGCTCATGATGTCAGGTGCAGCCATCCCCATAATGTCTTGCAGCTATCACTTGACATGACCTAAGGCAGCCAATTAGGGGGGACTATCAAAAGCACTGTGAAGGATATAGTGAGATTATAATCCACCTT
The DNA here is from genome assembly GCF_051348905.1 of Ranitomeya variabilis. Lineage (NCBI taxonomy): Eukaryota > Metazoa > Chordata > Amphibia > Anura > Dendrobatidae > Ranitomeya > Ranitomeya variabilis. The sequence continues at coordinate 235,590,475 of NC_135234.1, forward strand.
CAGCATGTGTAGCTGTAACAGGACACCTGATTCAGTAGGTGGTCCAGCCTCACCAGCTCCACAGTGAAAACTCACACCCCCTCTAGTATAGCTATTATCCACAGGGAGTCATCCTGTTTAACTGCTTTATCCAGTCAGATAGAATTTCATAAGGAGATTTAAGGAGAATATGGAGTGGTTGTTAGTCCTAGCTGTGCACTGGTTACATTTTCGAGATCTCGGAGAACTGGCCGGACACCTTCCATTCTAGCACCCCATGGTGGGGAAATATACAGAACAGCTAGCGGAATCCAGGTATCAAAGCCAAGTTTGGTCTCCAAGTGCAGTGGGGACACAGCTGTAACACATGCAGCTGCGGCGCCGATCAGCTGATCAGCCGACGTGCTCTCTGTATCTGGGTACCCTCTGCAGCTTATTCAGTAAGAGCTATATCTTGCTTGAATAAGCAGGGACCCAAACAAATTTGCTCAACTCTAATTACGACCATCCCGGTGGGAGGAAAGGGTGTGACCAACCAAGGGGTCAAAGGCTTGTGTAAGGCCATGTGCTCTCTCTTCTTTGTCATGCTTGATGGTCACTTCTAAAGGGGGGATCACATGCTGGAGGGACCTGGAACCAGCTAGCACCCTACTTCCCCGTGCGGCCAAGCACATGGTCGAACATCAAACTGGTAACAGACATGTTTCATCTGCTTATACCCTTTGTACTACATCCTGTACTTGCATATCTGACCATTGTATATGTATAACCATCATGTATATACTGTTTTGTCTAGTGTGCCCTTAAGGTGATTAAATATATAATTTAACCTTGGGCTGCTCTTTTATCTCGTTCCACGAATCCACATGTCCATGATCTCGGTTTTAGCTTCACGATTAGTGTTGAGCGATACTTTCCGATATCGGAAAGTATCGGTATCGGAAAGTATCGGCCGATACCGTCAAAATATCGGATCTAATCCGATACCGATACCCGATCCCAATGCAAGTCAATGGGACGAAAATATCGGAATTAAAATAAACCCTTTATAAACTTGTAGGTTCATTCTACATGAAGGAAAACAACTAAGAATAATGTAGTATGTATTGGGGGACGTGGCGGAGACATTAAAGGCACAGAGGTTTAGCCCAATGTAATAGAATAGCAGGATTTTGTTTTTTTTTATGACGTTCGGCGTTAGAAAGATTTTGACTATGTTAATTTTTTTTTTATTTTGTCAGATATTGATGTTTCACTACTTCCACGCCCTTCACCTTCTTTTTTACTTCTCCCACAATTTCTTCTTCATTATCCTCATCATCAGCTTCTTTGACATCAACTTCTTCACCTTATTCATCTTCTTCTTCATCTTCTACCTATTATTTTTTTGGTTACATTGTTCATATTCTTTTTATTTTACTATTATCTTCATCATATTCTACTTCTTCATCATATTCTTATTTGTGACAGGCATTCCCGTAGTTGTTATCTATAAAAGTTTGAAGATTACACCTTCCGTTCTGCCTGTCACAAAAGAGTTACATTTGTCCGCGTTCAGTTTGGCCTGCAGCATCAGGCTTTATCCAGGGGCACCACGAGGAGGAACGGACTCACCCCCATACACTGCTTAGTCTTCTTCTGCTTTTAATTTAGATAATATTTTTTGCTCTGATATTTAGTGTTATGCTTAATGTTCTTCTGCTCTTTGTTCTGCAGCCTCTTATTCTTCTGCTTCTCGGTCTTCCAGGTCGTCGTCGTCTCCAGGGTCGTCGTCTCCGGGGTCGTCGTCATCGGGGTGGTCTTCAGGGTCGTCGTCTCCGGGGTCGTCGTCATCGGGGTGGTCTTCAGGGTCATCGTCTCCAGGGTCGTCGTCATCACGGTGGTTGTCGTCTCTTCTCTGGTGTCGTCGTCATCTTAGGGGTGGTCTTCCGGGTCATCGTGTTCAGTCTCTTGAACTTGGAAATGTAGCAGAAGGTACAAGAAGGCTGAGAAAATGCCGAGAACCAGCTGATGGAACTGGAACTCGGATGGCTACCCGAAGGTCCAAGAGCCAATGGAACTACCGAGGACCAGCTGACGTTACTGGAACCCGGTTACTAAGCAGGAGGTACCCGTGCCTGAAAGCACTACCAAGGACCACCTGACGTTGGTGGAACTCGGATACCCAGAGGGAGGCACCTAAGCCAAAGGCTCTGCCCGGAACCAGCTGACGGTACTGGAACCAGGATGGGGAGCAGAAGGTACAAGAGCAAAAGACACTGCTGAGAACCAGCTGACGGTGCTGGAACCCGGATGGGTAGCCGAAGGTCCAAGAGCCAATGGAACTACCGAGGACCAGCTGACGTTACTGGAACCCGGTTACTAAGCAGGAGGTACCCGTGCCTGAAAGCACTACCAAGGACCACCTGACGTTGGTGGAACTCGGATACCCAGAGGGAGGCACCTAAGCCAAAGGCTCTGCCCGGAACCAGCTGACGGTACTGGAACCAGGATGGGGAGCAGAAGGTACAAGAGCAAGTGTCTGCGTGGCTTTTGCAGGACACGATGCCGGCTGCACAGCGGGGGAACAGCTGGCGGTGCTGAACCCCACTGACACATTGGCTGGTGTTTTTCTCTGTGCAGCTAGCAGTACCGGGCCCCAACTGGCGGTGTTAGAGCCCGGGGGTCAGCAGGAGGAGGAGAGGGAGCAGAGTGTAGGCCGAAGCCTGCACTGGCGGCAGCTTTGGGTCTGTTGTGCCTGCGTGGCAGTTGCAGGACACGTTGCCGGCTGCACAGCAGGGGAACAGCTGGCGGTGCTGAACCCCACTGACACATTGGCTGGTGTTTTTCTCTGTGCAGCTAGCAGTACCGGGCCCCAACTGGCGGTGTTGGAGCCCGGGCTCTGCAGGGGGAGCAGAGTGTAGGCCGAAGCCTAATTGAACCAATTTCAAAGGTAACCTTTAACCCCCCCTCAGGGGTTACAAAGTAGAAGAGCCACAGCTTATGCAGCAGTAGTGCTGCACAAGTCAAAGGTTGCTCTTTTAATTTTGCTCCTTGCACACGCTGAATGAAACACGTATAACATTTAGCCCTTTATACAGTCAAACTGTGTTGGAGGCGCGAGTTCCCTTTGTAATGAGACGCAGCACAGATGTCAAGAATCCCACCTTGGTGCTGGGTGCAGCCTCCTGAGCATTGTTATTTGCTGTACAGGAGTCTGCGCTGTCGTGTTATCCCCTGGCCTAGCGCTGTTAGCGCTGCCCATCTTCTGACATCATTTAATGTCGGCCGCTGCGGTTCGCGATGACCATGAATCCCAGCCCCGCAGTGTCTTAACATTGTTAAAACACTGCGGGGCTGGGATTCATGGCCTGGCGCAGCACATATGTTCGCCTCTCACACTCGGGTCCTTACACCCGCTTCAGACTGTGCGGCGTCAGCTGATCCCTAATCGCATGCCACGGCCATGAAGCCGCACAGTCTGAAGAAGGCGGAAGGAGATGAGTGACAGCCTGGCGAAGATATGCACTGCTCATGCCCATCAATCACACCCTCGCAGTCAAAATAAATAAGACACCGAGGGGCGTTGTGTCGGGCAGGGCGGGTGCAGAGGCGCAGCCAGCCAAACAATGATGTCAGAAGAAGGGCTGTGCTACCAAGGGCGTTGTTGCGTGTCATTACAAAGGAAAGTCACACCTCAGGGACGTTTTAATGGTCTCAGGGGACACATTGTAGACGTGTTCTGTTCCACGTGTGCAAGGAGAATAAGTTTATGAGCCACCTTGCACACATGCAGCATTACTGCTGTACAAGGTGGCTGTAAAACATAGAAACACCTGGGGGAGGGGGGACAGGTTCCCTTCAATTTCAGTTCTTGTGTCTGCGTGGCGGTCGCAGGACACGTTGCCGGCTATACAGCAGGGGAACAGCTGGCGGTGCTGAACCCCACTGACACATTGGCTGGTGTTTTCCTCTGTGCAGCTAGCACATCTGGGCCAAAACTGACGGTGTTAGAGCCCAGGGTCAGCAGGAGGAGCAGGGGGAGCGGAGTGTAGGCCGAAGCCTGCACTCGAGCAAGTTGAAAGGAAACCTTTAACCCCCCCCCCCAGGCGTTTGTAGCTGAAAGAGCCATTGTGTACAGCACTAATGCTGGAAAAGGTAAACTTAGCTCTTTTAATTATGGTCCTTGCACATGCTGAACCTAACACTTATGAAATGTGTCCCCTCACAGCGTTAAACCGTCCGGTAGGTGGAACTTTCCTTTGTCGTGTGACGCAGCACAGCCATCATTTTTACCCCCTTGGCGCCGTGCGCCGCCTCCTCAGCGTTGTTTGAATCTGTCCCGGAGCCTGCGCTGTGAGGTTAGCCCTTGGCCATGCACACATGTTGCGCTGCCTGTCTTCTGACATCATTTGGTGTCAGGCTGGCTGCGCCTGTGCGGGTGCGCTGGCCGAGATCCCGCCTCGCAGTGTCGTCTAATGTAATCCCACCGCGGGCCTGTGATCCGTGGCCATGCGCAGTGCATATCCTCGCCTATCACTCCCCTCCCTACGGCTTCTTCAGACTGTGCGGTGTCACGGCCGTGGCATGCTATTAGGGATCAGCTGACACCGCACAGTCTGAAGAAGCCGTAGGGAGGGGAGTGAGAGGCGAGTATATGCACTGCGCATGGCCACGGATCACAGGCCCGCGGTGGGATTACATTAGACGACACTGCGAGGCGGGATCTCGGCCAGCGCACCCGCACAGGCGCAGCCAGCCTGACACCAAATGATGTCAGAAGACGGGCAGCGCAACATGTGTGCATGGCCAAGGGCTAACCTAACAGCGCAGGCTTCGGGACAGATTCAAACAACGCTGAGGAGGCGGCGCACGGCGCCAAGGGGGTAAAAATGATGGCTGTGCTGCGTCACACGACAAAGGAAAGTTCCACCTACCGGACGGTTTAACGCTGTGAGGGGACACATTTCATAAGTGTTAGGTTCAGCATGTGCAAGGAGCACCACGAAAAGAGGCACTTTTTCCCTTTGCATCATTACTGCTGCACAAGGTGGCTCCTTCAGTAACAAACGCCTGGGGGGGGGGGGGAACAGGTTCCCTTAAATTTAACTTGTTGTGCCTGCGTGGCGGTCGCAGTACACGTTGCCGTATACACAGCAGGGGAACAGCTGGCGGTGCTGAACCCCACTAACACATTGGCGAGGTGTTTGGCTCTGTGCGTACAGCACTTCTGGACGGCAACTGGCGGTGTTGGAGCCCAGGGACAGGTGGAGGAGGAGGAGGTGGAGGAGGTAGGAGGAGGTAGGAGGGATTGCCACACACACAGCAGGGGAACAGCTGACGTTACTGAACCCCAATAACAGAGGAGGGACTGTTGGGACTGTGCGGACAGCACTTCTGGACGGCAACTGGCGGTGTTGGAGCTCAGGGACAGGTGGAGGAGGAGGAGGTGGAGGAGGTAGGAGGGATTGCCACACACACAGCAGGGGAACAGCTGACGTTACTGAACCCCAATAACAGAGGAGGGACTGTTGGGACTGTGCGGACAGCACTTCTGGACGGCAACTGGCGGTGTTGGAGCCCAGGGACAGGTGGAGGAGGAGGAGGTGGAGGAGGTAGGAGGGATTGCCACACACACAGCAGGGGAACAGCTGACGTTACTGAACCCCAATAACAGAGGAGGGACTGTTGGGACTGTGCGGACAGCACTTCTGGACGGCAACTGGCGGTGTTGGAGCCCAGGGACAGGTGGAGGAGGAGGAGGTGGAGGAGGTAGGAGGAGGTAGGAGGGATTGCCACACACACAGCAGGGGAACAGCTGACGTTACTGAACCCCAATAACAGAGGAGGGACTGTTGGGACTGTGCGGACAGCACTTCTGGACGGCAACTGGCGGTGTTGGAGCCCAAGGACAGGTGAAGGTGGAGGAGGTAGGAGGAGGTAGGAGGGATTGCCACACACACAGCAGGGGAACAGCTGACGTTACTGAACCCCAATAACAGAGGAGGGACTGTTGGGACTGTGCGGACAGCACTTCTGGACGGCAACTGGCGGTGTTGGAGCCCAGGGACAGGTGGAGGAGGAGGAGGTGGAGGAGGTAGGAGGGATTGCCACACACACAGCAGGGGAACAGCTGACGTTACTGAACCCCAATAACAGAGGAGGGACTGTTGGGACTGTGCGGACAGCACTTCTGGACGGCAACTGGCGGTGTTGGAGCCCAGGGACAGGTGGAGGAGGAGGAGGTGGAGGAGGTAGGAGGGATTGCCACACACACAGCAGGGGAACAGCTGACGTTACTGAACCCCAATAACAGAGGAGGGACTGTTGGGACTGTGCGGACAGCACTTCTGGACGGCAACTGGCGGTGTTGGAGCCCAGGGACAGGTGGAAAAGCAGAGGAACACAATGTAGGCCGAAGCCTGAGAAAGTCGAAAGGGAACCTTTAACCCCCCCCCAAGGCGTTTGTAGCTGAAAGAGCCAGCTTGTGCAGCACAAAAGATGCAAAAGGAAAAGGTGGCTCTTTTCATCATGCTCCTTGCAAACACAGAACTAAACACTTATAAAATGTGTCCCCTGAAACCGTGAAACCGTCCCGGAGGTGGGACTTTCCTTCGTAATATGACGCAGCACAGCCGTCATTCCTACCCCCCGGCGCCGTGCCCCGGCTCCTCAGCGTTGTTTGATTCCGTCCCGGAGCCTGCGCTGTTATGTTATCCCATGGCCAGGCACACTTAGCGCTGCCCATCTTCTGACATCATGTGGTGTCAGGCTGGCTGCGCCTGTGCGGCCGCGCTGGCCGAGAGCCCGCCTCGCAGTGTCTTCTGATTTAATCCCACTGGGGGCCTGGGATCCATGGCCATGCGCAGTGCATATCCTCGCCTCTCACTCCCCTCCCTACGGCTTCTTAAGACTGTGCGGTGTCACGGCCGTGGCATGCTATTAGGGACCAGCTGACACCGAACAGTCTGAAGAAGCCATAGGGAGATGAGTGAGAGGTGGAGGTTCAGATATGCACTGCGCATGTCCATGGATCCCAGGCCCCCAGTGGGATTAAATCAGAAGACACTGCGAGGCGGGCTCTCGGCCAGCGCGGCCGCACAGGCGCAGCCATCCTGACACCAAATGATGCCAGAAGACGGGCAGCGCTAAGTGTGCCTGGCCACGGGATAACATAACAGCGCAGGCTCCGGGACGGAATCAAACAACTCTGAGGAGCCGGGGCACGGCGCCGGGGGGGTAGGAATGACGGCTGTGCTGCGTCATATTACGAAGGAAAGTCCCACCTCCGGGACGGTTTTACGGTATCAGTGGACACATTTTATAAGTGTTAAGTTCTGCGTGTGCAAGGAGCTAAACAAAAATAGCTACCTTTTCCTTGTGCAGCATTACTGCTGCACAAGGTGGCTCTTTCAGTAACAAATGCCTTGGGGGGGGGGACAGATTCCCTTACATTTCAGTTGTTGTGTCAGCGTGGCGGTCGCAGGACACATTGCCGGCTACACAGCTGGGGATCAGCTGACGTTACTGAAACCCAATAACACTGGGTCGTATGTTTTGACTGTGCAGACGGCACTTCTGAGCCTCAACTGGCGGTGTTGGAGCCCAGGAATTTAAGTTCAGGTGGTAGAAAGATGAACACAACAGGAGACCTGGATAACGTATACAGTGACCTAATTATTTAATCAGGAAGAGGAGTGGCAAATTCCTGGGAGATCCAGGCCTTGTTCATTTTCAGGAAAGTAAGCCGGTCAACGTTATCGGAGGATAGTCGCATGCGACGGTCAGTTAGTACACCACCTGCAGCACTAAAGACACGTTCCGATAATACACTGGCTGCAGGGCAAGACAGCACCTCCAATGCATACTGGCTTAGCTCTGGCCATGTATCCAGCTTTGAGACCCAAAACTTGAAAGGGGAAGAGCCGTCTGGGAGTACAGCAAGAGGGCAAGACATGTAGTCTGTCACCATCTGACGGAACCGTTGCCTCCTGCTGACTGGAGCCGTCTGTGATGGTGTAGACTTTTGTGGCGGGGACAGAAAACTGTGCCACAGTTGGGCCATACTGGTCTTGCCTTGGGCAGAGGCACTGCTTCTGCTCCCTCTTTGTGCAGAGCCTCCACCACTGCCTGGACGCACTGAGCTGCTTTGTAATGCACTAGCAGCACTTCTCTCAGTTGGAATGGAGAAGATGATGGAATTCACCAGTGTGTCTTGGTACTCCCGCATTTTTCGCCCCCGGTTCAACGGTGTGATGAGGCTTTCTACGTTGTCCCGGTAGCGAGGATCGAGGAGGGTGAACACCCAATAATCAGACATGTTGAGAATGTGGGCGATGCGGCGGTCGTTTCTCAGGCACTGCAGCATGTAATCCACCATGTGCTGCAGACTGCCAACTGCCCAAGAAACGCTGTCCCCTGCTGGAGGCGTGATCTCTGCCCGCTCGTCATCACCCCACCCTCGCTGTACACACTGAGTACTGGACAATTGTGTAACTCCCTCCTCTGGACGGATGTCTTCCTCCTCCATTGACTCCTCCTCATCCTCCTCACAAACTGTCCCCTGCCTACGCGTTTGTGAGGAACCACGTGGCGCTGACTGTCCAGAAGATGATGGAAATGGTGAATCCTCATCCTCCACCTCTTCCACAACATCATCCCTTAGCGCTTGCAGTGATTTTTCAAGCAGGCAGATAAGGGGGACAGTCATGCTGACTAGTGCATCATCTGCACTCGCCATCCGCGTGGAATCAAAGGGACGCAAAACCTGGCAGACGTCATTCATAGTGGCCCACTCTGTGGTTGTGAAGTCTGTACGGCGCTGACTGCGACTTCTTTGCGCCTGAAGCAGCTGGTACTCCATTACAGCTTGCTGCTGCTCACACAACCGCTCCAACATATGTAACGTGGAATTCCACCTGGTAGGTAGGTCACATATGATGCGATGTTCCGGCAGGCGGTGTCGGCGCTGCAGAGCCGCAATGCGCGCTTTTGCCGTGCTGGAACGCCGCAAGTGAGCACACTCTAGGCGGACCTTGTGCAGCAGTGCATCAAGATCCGGATAGTCCCTCAAAAGGCTCTGCACGACCAAATTGAGCACATGTGCCAGACATGGGATGTGAGTGAGGTTGCCGAGGCCCAGAGCTGCCACCAGATTTCGGCCATTATCACACACTACCATGCCTGGCTGGAGATTCGCTGGCACAAACCACACATCGCTCTCCTGCTTGATGGCATTCCAGAGCTCCTGCGCTGTGTGGCTACGATTCCCCAAAAAAATTAATTTCAAGACGGCCTGTTGACGTTTGGCCACGGCTGTGCTCATGTCGGTCGTAACAGGTACACGTTCATCACGGGTCCATGTGGAGGTGGACTGTGACGGCTCCTGCAGCGATGATTCTGAGGAACTGGTGTAAGAGGAGGAGTCAATGCATACAGAATGGATTCCTGCAATCCTTGGAGTGGGCAGGACACGTCCTGCGCCACTCGCACGGTCTGTACCCGGCTCAACGACATTAACCCAATGGGCAGTGAGGGAAAGGTATCGCCCCTGTCCATGTTGACTGGTCCACGCATCGGTGGTGAGGTGGACCTTGCTACTGACGGCGTTCAGTAGCGCGTGTTTTATGTGTCCCTCCACATGCTTGTGCAGACCAGGGACGGCTTGCCTGCTGAAGTAAAAGCGGCTGGGCACATTGTACTGTGGGACTGCCAATGACATCAAGTCACGGAAGCTGTCAGTCTCCACCAGCCTGAATGACAGCATTTCCAGTGACAGAAGTTTGGCAATGCCTGCAGTCAGAGCCTGTGCTCGTGGGTGGTTTGACGAGAAAGGCCGCCTTTTCTCCCATGCCTGTACTACCGATGGCTGTAGACTGGGCTGGGAGTGTGTGGATTACTGGGAAGGTGGTGCTGCGGGTGGAATTACAGCGGGTCTCTGGACAACAGGGCCAGAGGTTCTTCCACGGCGATCCTGGGAGGAAGCCGAACCAGCTGCGTGTGAGCTGGAGGAAGAGGCAACACGAGCTGAAGAGGTGGTAGCTGCCGCTGTTGGTTGGCCTAGCTCTTCAGTGTGTTTTTCTAACTCCGCCGGGTGCCTGGTGCGCACATGTTTCCACATGTTGGAGGTATTGAGGTTGCTGACATTTTTCCCTCTTTTGACTTTTTGATGACACACCTTGCATCTGACATAGCAAATGTCATCTGCAACTGTGTCAAAAAAGGACCAGGCACTGCAAGTCTTGGGAGCACCCTTTTTGGCTTTTGGAAGAGACATGCTCCTAACGGGTGCCAAAGCGGAGGCTGCAGGATCCGCAGTCTTCCCCCTCCCTCTCCCTCTTTGGGCCGTACGGGGAATCTCTTCCTCAGAGCTGCTCCCACCACCTTCCTGTCCCTCACGCCAAGATGGGTCAAGGACCTCATCATCTACACTACCCTCTGCCCCCAACTGCTCCTCCTGGGTAGTCTCAGCAGCAGAGCACGCACCAGTAAGTGGCACCTGAGTGTCATCATCAGCTGATGCGGCCTGCGATGTGGTGACCGGAGCCACTGGCCCACCCGCCTCTTCAGAGGAAGAGAGAAAAAGCTGTTGGGCATCACTGCACCCTGCCTCTTCTTCCATTTCTCCAATGCTGCTTGGCTGGCGCCCTGTTTCCAAGCCAAGAGATTCAGAGAACAGAAGTAGAGACGGCTCCTGTCCTGGGCTCTCTGTCTGCCTGGGCAATTTGGCAGGTGGTGAAGAGACAGATGGCTGCTCTCCAGTGCTTTGTGTCTGAGAGGATGTGGCACTAATTGAAGTTGATGCATTAGCTGCCATCCATCCGACAACGGCTTCAATTTGTTCTTCACGCAGCAGCGGTGTACGGCGCTCTGACACAAAGCTGCGCATGAATGACTGTTGCCTGGTGAAAGTGGGTGCTGATGAGTCACCGGTGCCCGCAGCAGGCATAGAATCCCCACGTCCCCTCCCTGCTCCGCGCCCACGCCCACGTGCCTTACTCACTGCCTTCTTCATCTTGGTTGACTGATAAAGATAAGCAGAAAAGTACTAACGGATTTGTGTGCTTATTCCTGAACAACTCCTCCTAACAGGTATAAGAAACACTAATTTTCTAAAGTGTGGACTAGACTTTAATATGAGCTAATGTGGCCTACACAAATGTAAAGTGGTGTAACTGGTGTGTTTGTTGAACTTTATTATTTATTTATTTTTTGGGGGCTGAACTGACAACAGATAGAGCTGCAGTCACACGGAGACCGTGCAGACAGACGTAAATGGCGCTGCAAGGCCCAAAAACCCTCCTCTACGTTATCCTATGTAGTGTTTTTCCACAAGTTAGCTGGAGACGGGTGGAAAGACACTAATAGGAATTTTTTGAAAAAATGTGCAGCAGCCTGCACTACTTAAAACAAAATGAAAATTGATTTTACGGTATGACGCAGTGAAGAACCCTGAACTGGAGACAACCAGGCTATGGCTGCTCACAGACTACAGGGCGAGCTGCAGTCACACGGAGACCGTGCAGACAGCCGTAAACGGCGCTGCAAGGCCCAAAAACCCTCCTCTATGTTATCCTATGTAGTGTTTTTCCACAAATTAGCTGGAGACGGGTGGAAAGACACTAATAGGAATTTTTTGAAAAAATGTGCAGCAGCCTGCACTACTTAAAACAAAATGAAAATTGATTTGGCGGTATGACGCAGTGAAGAACCCTGAGCTGGAGACAACCAGGCTATGGCTGCTCACAGACTACAGGGCGAGCTGCAGTCACACGGAGACCGTGCAGACAGCCGTAAACGGCGCTGCAAGGCCCAAAAACCCTCCTCTACGTTATCCTATGTAGTGTTTTTCAACAAATTAGCTGGAGACGGGTGGAAGGACACTAATAGGATTTTTTTGAATAAATTATTAGCAGACTACACTACTTGGAAAAAAAAAAAAAAAAGAACAGTATGAGGCAATGAACCACCCTCCCTGAACTGAATACAACCAGCTATGGATGGCCTATGTGGCTGCACTCAGACTAGAGAGTGGGCTGCACTCACACACACACACACACAGACCTTGCAGATCGCTGTGAAAACAGCGCTACAAGGCAATAGCAAGGTGAATAGTAGGTGAACACAGCGGTTGCTAAATTAGCCTTTGGAAAGCACAAAGAAGCAAATCGCTATCTCTAAACTGGCCCTCAGTCAGTAAACAGCATCCTGTCACTAACTGAATTCACAGCAGAGTGATCGCAAAATGGCGCCAGCGACTTTTAAACTGCATCATGACATCATTTCAGCAGCCAATCACAGCCTTGCCAGTAGTTTCATGCCCTCCATGCTAAACAGGATGTGCCCACACTTGGAATCATTCTCATTGGCTGAATTTGTGCATTTTGAATCTGGGAACTTCCGATTCCGGTATCCGATACGCGGCAAGTATCGGAATACCGGTATTGGAATTCCGATACCGCAAGTATCGGCCGATACCCGATACTTGCGGTATCGGAATGCTCAACACTATTCACGATACTTGAGCTGGTTTCTTGCCCAATATAATCCTGTTGCTTATATCTAACAAGGAGCTGGTGGCAGTCCTACCAGGCTGTTAACACTCTGTTTTACTGGTGCTAGTGAAAGGGGCCTCTCAGCCTGTCTGGGTTGTGAGCAAGTGCCACATTCTCCAGAGTGTATTTTTTTTCTTTTCAATTTTTTTCCTTAATAATTTGTGTGTACATTCTGGCAGCTAATCAGGGTGCACAAACCATACACAACATCATGACACCATGTTTTCTGTGATTTGCTGCCGAAGCCACATGTCCCTGTCCGTATAAAAAGCAAAAGTCTTGTTTTGCTGGTGCCATTTTCTCAGTTTCACACTGCAGAGAGGCCAGCTCCTTCCAGTGCTGCTGCTGCTGCTGAAAGTGAACTTGTAAGTTAGCTAGATAGGATCCTGTCCTGTGTGAAATCGATCTTCTAGCATCTAACTAGATTGTGCTAAAACTGTGTTGCAGTCTCAGGAGGGCCCATTTGCTAATCCAAATGATTTGTGATAAAACTATGTTTCAGTGAGAAATCAGACGGCCAGATTTCCACTTAAAAATCGTTAGGCCTAATATTGGGATGCAGCCAGGAGGTCCAATTTGCTAATCCAAATTGTTTGGGATAAAACTGTTTCAGTGAGAAATCAGAAGGCCACATTTCCTCTTAAAAGTCGTTTTGTATAACAGTGTTGTTCAGGCACACTATCTAAAAAATAAATAGTGATTGTTCATTTAGTGGCATGTGACTGACAGGTATGGGCCTATTGTTGTGAAACAGCAGTGTGCAAGAGGGAAAGAGTTCTTACAACATGAGTGGTAAAAAGCGAGGTCATAGTGGAAGGGGGAAAAGGCTTGGTGTTTGACGTGTACGTGGGTTAGGTGTTAATGAAAGCTCAACTGAACAAACACTGTCTCGTCCTATCCAAATACCACTGACAACATCTGTTACTGGATGGGCTAGTCCACTACCTTTCTTTGGCAGCTGCACAGTGGTACACCTTGTAGGTGAGGGCCAGAAAGAGCCTGTGCTCAAATGGATGGCCTCCCATTGAATTTAATGGATCCGGGTATGTTCGGCGAATGTCTATACGTTCGGCGAATCGAACCAAACCTTAAAAGGCCCTCTCATCTGTAGTCACAGCACACACCTTGTTAAACACAGTGACAGGAAAAAGCCAAAGTGCTATACTACTGTATTAATGTTGAGGCATATTGAAACTGGGAGTGGCAGTCAGTCTATGAATCATAATCCAAAGATTTAGGTGATAGGGAGGTGTGGGACCTGCATAGTCAGTGTGACTGTGAATTGATAACTGATATGTGATACAGTAACAAAATATTGCAAACAATGAGGATAGCTTGAAATCCTTTTTTTCGTATTTTGCTAGAAAAGAAAATAGTCAGAAACCAAGGCCTTTGTGTCACAAAGTGTGTGTGACAGATTGTGAGATGGACAAGATTTAATTTATTTTTAAAGACAAAAGAAAAATCTATTTTCCAGCAATTTAAATACAACTGTGTACCTCTCAAAGTTTGTGTTATTAAAAAATCTATTGTACACTTCCTTGTTATATTAGTTCAATATTAGAACCGTTCATGCCACCCAAATATGGCTATTGGTTACCACAGGTAACTAATCCATTTTTCCATAGCCAGATAGGTTGAAGTCACGTGACTATTAAGAAGGCTGTGTTGCATTAAAGAGCTCAAAAGGGGTTAAATACAGTTCAAGAAGACTTCAGAATGAAGTACACGTACTTTCTGGGCAACATTTGGGAGAAAATTAGGAATTAGCAAATTAAATTTCAAACAAGCTGTTCATCTCTAATTATATATCATTGCATCCCATACCACCAAGCAGCATGACAGACTGTCCAGGGGCTCACTGATGCCTTGATTCTGGTCTGAGATGAGATCCTTCAGTGCACCATTTGTTGTCTCATCAGGAGGAGGCCGAGAAGTCATTGGAAGAGCGAAGGCCATCACACTACTGAGTCACATTATGAGTTGCTGTGACGAAATTTGCACAAATTGGATCCACCTGTGATTTCAACGAGGCCAGACTGGCCATCTGGCAATTCTGGCAAATGCCAAAGGGCCTGTCTGGTCATGGGCCGCCTTGTCTGCTACACTGTTAACAGAATCAGTATCCTCAAGACACCCATACTGTTAAGAGTTGTGATGGAGCACAAAGTCGCTGACTCCGTCACTTACCCCAGCAGGCCACAGGCATCACTGGAAATATTGGTCTTGTAGTAAATCTTGCTTTCCTCCATCCAGGGTAATATTAGTATTATATCCCATCTGGTGCTTGGAGACAGGGATGGCATGGGCATGTGTGATTTCAAATGCCAGGGCAGAATTTTATCCCCAGTCCATACCTAGATTTCAATAATATAATTTGATTTCGGGAGCGATTTAAAACCTAATCTTCAATTAGGTTCATCATTTTGGTTTCCATATTCTCAATTTATTACACACAAAATATCAGCAACATTTTTTTAACTTTAATATTTCATGCATTAGAATTTTATTTGTGATTAAAATGTTTCCTTAATTTTTTGAGCAGTGGATAGATAGACAGAACTATTAGAGCAAACTGTATTGTGGCCATAAATAAACTAGTTGCAGTGATTGCCAATGTGCAGCGATAGGTCCCTGTGCTAGTTGTGCCCACCCACAGTCATAAAAAATGGATATGTTTCTGTTACCGCATCCTTTGACAGCTAGTTCCAGAATAATGACCCCATAGCCTATGTCCAGAATAATGATCCCCAGACCTTCATTCTGACAAGTGCTGCATCTCCTGAAAGGTGGTCGCTTATGAAAGGCTTTCTCTTTTTACTTTCAAGTTGGAATCTCCCAGCACAGTAATTTTGTCATCTCACAATATGAGACCCAAGCCTTTCTCTTAATACAGCTGTATGATGGCTTGGATGAATAAAATGCATATAATGAATAAAAAAAATTGTTATTCATTTTAATTATTTTATTTATTTTTTGGGGGAGAGGGAAAAAAGTCTTCCATTATTTTATTAATTATTTTTTCAAACAGCATTCACCATGCAGTAAGAGCAGTTGCTTCCATTTTTATTATTTCAGGGTACTTGGAACTTATGATTAACTTTACTTTATGCAGTATTTCTATAGCACATCAAATTTGTGGACAAAAATCCCATTCTAGTTGACACCTATAGTGTGACACAGAGAGTCGCATTTACGGTGGCTACTGAGTTAAGGTACCGTCACACTAAGCGACGCTGCAGCGATAGCGACAGCGATGCCGATCGCTGCAGCGTCGCTGTTTGGTTGCTGGAGAGCTGTCACACAGACGGCTCTCCAGCGACCAACGATGCCGAGGCCCCCGGGTAACCAGGGTAAACATCGGGTTGCTAAGCGCAGGGCCGCGCTTAGTAACCCGATGTTTACCCTGGTTACCAGCGTAAAAGTTAAAAAAACAAACAGTACATACTCACCAGCGCGTCCCCCAGCCTCTGCTTCCTGACGCTGACTGAGCTCCGGCCCTAACAGCACAGCGGTGACGTCACCGCTGTGCTTTCACTTTCAGTTTAGGGCCGGCGATCAGTAAGAGTCAGGAAGCAGAGGCTGGGGGACGCGCAGGTGAGCATGTACTGTTTGTTTTTTTACATTTTACGCTGGTAACCAGGGTAAACATCGGGTTACTAAGCACGGCCCTGCGCTTAGTAACCCGATGTTTACCCTGGTTACCAGTGTAAAATATCGCTGGTATGGTTGCTTTTGCTGTCAAACACGGCGATACACGGCGACCTAGCGACCAAATAATGTGCAGACCTTCTAGCAGCGACCAGCAATTTCACAGCGGGATTCTGATCGCTGCTGCGTGTCAAATACAGCGATATCGCTCCCTAGGACGCTGCAACGTCACAGATCGCTGGCGACGTTGCTTAGTGTGACGGTACCTTTAATCAACTGAGATCAAAGCTATCTCTGATCTCAGCTATTGCAGTAGAGACACCTGCGGCAAATGATTTAGGTACAGGCAAGGTGCAGGCTCCATCGCACAAAATTAAGGTGCATGCCACTATAACTGCACAGCACTTGTTCCTTACATGTAATAGGGTATTAGTGATCCTATAACTATAGGGGTATTAATATAGTTTTGTTGTGGGTCATCTGTCAGCATTTCTAACAATTTGTTCCTTTTTTTCCCTTTCCTACATTTTACACATTATAGAATCTGTACCTCTCCCTATAATTGACATTCCATAAAATAATATCCTGATATTAATGTTAAAGCTTGGCTGCTACCTGTAGTGACTGCGATCCCGCCTAATGTGTGCGTGCACAGGACACATTTGTCCTGTTCCGAATGCGGAGGGAAGTGACCAGTTACAGGAGATGGAGGAGCTGTGACATTTCGCAGGTTGCTTCCCTAGTCACGCTGTCATGCACAAGCTTTCGCCTGTTTGAATTTTGTTGTGTTTATTTAAAAACCGGTTTGTGGATGGAAAGTGGATCAGCAGAGTTCCTGTTTCTGTAGTTAATCTCTGCTTTTTAGCGGCATTAATCATCTATTTCTGACATTAACAGGGGTTGCAAAAGTTCTCTGGATTCGTTACTTAGTCTTTGTCTCTGTTACTCCATCTAGTGGATGTAAACAGCAAAGCTTGGTGCTTGATTACAGTACCTACAGCACTTAAGTGGAGCTATAACAACTCATTTCAAGATACCGCAAAAGGCTTTAATAATTGAAAAATGTAACATGCTCCCGTGATCAAATCCCTTGAGAGTATTAGAACTAACATTAACACTAAAATTGGCACTGATAACAGGGTTTGAACATTTACATTTTACAAATTGTGCAGGAGGCCATCTTTTGGTTTCAGCTACCTTTACATAGGTGATTGCATCTGCTTGATCAATGGGACATAGATGTATCCCAATATTCCACAGTTACCTCTTGAATGTAGTTGCAGGTTGCACTGTATTTGTGATTCTCTCATTTCTTGCATTGTAGTTTTTCTCAGCTGTGGTATTAAAAAGAATATTCTCCATCTTGTCCTGTCAGTTTATGAAAATGGGACCAAACTCATATGTCATCACTCAGATCAAAATTGGACATGTCTCCGATTTTTTTCCATGAACCACTCGGTCCCCCCCCTAAAAACAGGTACTAGTGCTATCCATGGAAATCATAAATAGCACTCGTCCGAGAAAATCCATTGTCGCTCTACGAGACCTTAGAGAGGATTTCTGCATTGTAAAACATGAAAAAAATTGCTCTGCATCACAAAAGAATAGAAAAAATGCATTTTCTTACCATCAGGAGCAGAGATGTTCCTGCAATGTAGGCTGTGTCTTCTCGCAGTCTTGTCGCATTATGTTACAGGATCGCTGCAGACAATCAATGGACTCTGATCACTTGATCACTTGCTACAATTCAATATTCCAACATGAAGAAATCAGCTTTAAATGTTATAAGTATATGTAAAAAATAATAATTTTCAGCAGATTGTTTTCTCAGAATTTACAGGATTGTGAGGTATATGTGCGAGCTGTACTTCCTGGATGTGCCTAGAATTACGATTTTGTAAATTACATTTGTATATGTTTTTTTGGTCATCTGCCTACCACTGATCATTTTTTGCATGTCTACCTTATTTACAAATGTTCCACTTGTATACCTTTTAAACCACTTTACTAGTCCAGGCTATATGTAGTCTTTTTGAGAATGCTTTATATTAACCTAAAAGTTGTGTGACAGGTCACTTACAGTACGCATGCTCTGCCATGTCCAAATATGCAATTTTTATGGTATGTTCAAACAGATCATATACGTAAAAAATTGTAAAGTGCAAATTTTCATTTTTACACTTTACGTTTTTCTTCCTCTTCTTCCAAAAGTCCGATTTCATTTTTTCACCAACATAGCTTCTTCAAGAAGGCTTGCTTTTTGTAGGACGAGTTGTACTTTTTAATGACACCATTATTTTGACAGCATCATATACTGAATAATGATTGTCGTTAAGTCATTAATTGTGCAGTTAAAATAACCTGGAACCCTGATTCTCCAGGCCAGTACGTTTACCAAACTTGCATATTTTTTTATGTGTCGAAATTTTTTTAGAAATGAGTGAAAAAAATTTGGTTTGAGCACGTAATACAGTATTTTGTCTTTTCTATTAATAGATCTGTGTAATGGCTTATTTTTTGCATGGCAAACTGACATTTCAATTAATTTCATTTTGGGGTACAAAAGATGTTTTGATCACTTTTTATTGGATTCTTTAGGGTGGCACGGCAACAGAAAAAAAACACTATTCTGTTTGTTTTTATTCCCAATTCAAGGTTTGCCGATTGGGCTACTTAATTTTACATTTCAATAGACTGGTCTTTTATGGATGAGGCAAAACCAATAGTAATGTTTAAAGGGAACCTGTCAGCAGGATTGGGCTGAGTAACCTACAGACAGTGTCATGTTGGTGCTGCTATATTGATTAAAATGATACCTTGGTTGATGAAATCCATCTTGTGGTTGTTGTGTAATCTTTATTTGTAGTTTTCAGTTAATGAGACTCTTAATCCAAATGGCTCCATTGGTGGCACCTGCACAGAAGCATCTATCTTGTTCCAATAGCTGCCGATGGTGACATTTTGCTTGTGAAAAAATGCTCTGGCTTCATCAAAATTGCGCTGCTACACAGTTGTATCTCACGGCAATCTGATAGTGGGAGTGAGTGCTAGAGCTGAGATTCAGAGGATGACCGAGAAGGTGGAGGCCTTTAGCATGCCTTTGGCTGTTATAATAGCCCATTGATGCCCCGCAATCGCATCACTGAGTGCCAATGGAGGCCAGCATGAGCTAATGGATGTGATGTAATTTAAATGTGGCAGCATCTAAATGATTAGAGACAGATGATGGATATTTAAAATTGCCTATATTAGTATGTGGAGGGAGCTTAGCTTCTGAGTCTGTGCAGATATGCCCATATGCGCAAAGAGGTTACTACTGATAGCATGTGAGTTTACATTGTGGCCTTTAAGCACAGTTACGCCCATATATGCAAAAGGATTAGTATCCATAGTATGTGAGGTAACATTGTGGCATTTCAGCACAGTTACACCCAGATGCACGAAGAGGTTATTATCCATAGTATGAGAGCTTGCACTGTGGCCTTTCAGCACAATTACATCCATAAACACGAAGGGGTTAGTATCCATAGTATGTGAATTTACACTGTAGAGTTTCAGGACAGTTACGCCCATATGCGCGAAGGGGTTAGTATCCATAGTATGTGAGGTTACACTGTGGCCTTTCAGCACAGTTAGGCCAGAGTCACACTGCCGAAGAATACAGCCGAGTGCTATGTGACAAAACATCTCAGGCATATTCGACATGCGTGTAAAATTGCAGCAGGCAATAAAATACATAGATATATAGATGTCAGTGACATATATATATATATATATATATATATATATGTATTTATATTACATAGATAGATAGCTAGAAGAAAAGCCGGCAATTCAGCAGCCATGTACTGTAAAATAACAGCAGTAGCCGACAGCATAGAATAGATGGATTACATACAGTATATACACATAGAATAGATGGATATACAGATGTCAGTGATATATACACTTAGCCTCGCTCTTCCCACTTGCCCTGTAATGGAGGCAAGTGGGGTGATAGTTGGGGGGTTGAAGTCACCTTTGTATTGTCAGGTGACATCAAGCCCTGAGGTTAGTAATGCCGAGGCGTCAATAAGACACCCCATTACTAACCAAATAGTCATATCATATAAAAACACAGACACCCAGAAAAAGTCCTTTAACCCCTTTGCCCCCAAGGGTGGTTTGCACGTTAATGACTGGGCCAATTTTTACAATTCTGACCACTGTCCCTTTATAAGGTTATAACTCTGGAATGCTTCAACGGATTCTGATGAGTCTGACATGGTTTTCTCATGACATATTGTACTTCATGATAGTGGTAACATTTCTTTGATATTACCTGCATTTACTTGTGAAAAAAACGGAAATTTGGCGAAAAGTTCGCAATTTTCCAAATTTAAATTTTTATGCCCTTAAATCACAGAGATATGTCACACAAAATACTTAATAAGTAACATTTCCCACATGTCTACTTTACATCAGCACAATTTTGGAACCAATTTTTTTTTGTTAGGGAATTATAAGGGTTAAAATTTGACCAGCAATTTCTCATTTTTACAACACCATTTTTTTTTAGGGACCACATCACATTTGAAGCTACTTTGAGTGGTCTATATGATAGAAAATACCAAAGTGTGACACCATTCTAAAAACTGCACATCTCAAGGTACTCAAAACCACATTAAAGAAGTTTATTAACCCTTCTGGTGTTTCACAGGAAATTTTGGAATGTTCAAAAAAAATGAACATTTAACTTTTTTTCACAAAAAATTTACTTCAGCTCCAATTTGTTTTATTTTACCAAGGGTAACAGGAGAAATTGGACCCCAAAAGTTGTTGTAAAATGTGTCCTGAGTACACTGATACCCCATATGTGGGGGTAAACCACTGTTCGGGCGCATGGCAGAGCTCAGAAGGGAAGGAGCGCCATTTGACTTTTCAGTGCAAAATTGACTGGAATTGAGATGGGACGCCATGTCGCGTTTGGAGAGCCCCTGATGTGCCTAAATATTGAAACCCCCCACAAGTGACAACATTTTGGAAAGAAGATCCCCTAAGGAACTTATCTAGATGTGTTGTGAAAACTTTGAACCTCCAAGTGTTTCACTACAGTTTATAACCCAAGTGTTTCACTACAATTTATAACGCAGAGCCGTGAAAATAAAAAAAAAAATTTTCCACAAAAATTATTATTTAGCCCCCAGTTTTGTATTTTCCCAAGGGTAACAGGAGAAATTGGACCGCTAAAGTTGTTGTCCAATTTGTCCTGAGTGCGCTGATATCCCATATGTTGGGGTAAACCCCTGCTTGGGCGCACGGGAGAGCTTGGAAGGGAATGAGCAATGTTTTACTTTTTCAATGCAGAATTGGCTGGAATTGAGATTGGATGCCATGTCGTGTTTGGAGAGCCCCTGATGTGCCTAAACAGTGGAAACCCCCAATTCTAACTGAAACCCTAACCCTAACAGACCCCTAACCCTAATCCCAACCATAACCTTAACCACACCCCTAACCCTAATTCCAACCCTAAACCCAACAGTAAATGTAATCCAAACCCTAACTTTAGCCCCAACCCTAACCCTATCTTTAGCCCCAACCCTAACCCTAACTTTAGCCCCAACCCTAACTTTAGCCCCAACCCTAACCCCAACCCTAATCCTAACCCCAACCCTAATCCTAACCCCAACCCTAACCCTAACCCCAACCCTATCTTTATCCCCAACCCTATCCCTAATTTAAGCCCCAACCCTAACCCTAACTTTAGCCCCACCCCTAACAATAACTTTAGCCCCAGCCCTAACCCTAACTTTAGTCCCAACCCTAACCCTAACCCTAATGGGAAAATGGAAATAAATACATTTTAAAAAATATATATATATATTTTTCACTAACTAAGGGGGGTTTGATTTACTTTTATAGATGTTTTTTAGCTGATTTTTATGATTGGCAGCCGTCACACTCTAAAAGACGCCTTTTATTGCAAAAAATAGTTTTTGCGTCTCCACATTTTGAGAGCTATAATTTTTCCATATTTTGGTCCACAGAGTCATGTGAGGTCTTGTTTTTTGCTGGATGAGTTGACGTTTTTATTGGTACCATTTTCGGGCACATGACATTTTTTGATCGCTTTTTATTCCGATTTTTGTGAGGTAGAATGAACAAAAAACAGCTATTCATGCATTTCTTTTGGGGGGGTGCTTATACCATTCCACGTTTGGTAAAATTAATAAAGCAGTTTTATTCTTCGGGTTAGAACGATTACAGCGATACCTCATTTATATCATTTTTTTATGTTTTGGTGCTTTTAAACCATAAAAACTCTTTTATATAAAAAATAATTATTTTTGCATCGCTTTATTCTGAGGACTATAACTTTTTTATTTTTTCGTTGATGATGCTGTATGGCAGCTCATTTTTTGTGGGGCAAGATGTCTTTTTCAGCGGTACCATGGTTTATATATCCGTCTTTTTGATCGCCCCCTCCCTGCGCGATGCTGCCCTGTGCTGCCGGAACGCTGCGATCATCTTTGATTGCAGTGTGCCGGGAGTTAATGTCCATGACAGCTCCTGGCACATAGTGCCAGATGTCAGCTGCGATAGTCAGCTGACTCCAGGCCCCGATCGGCCGTGCTCCCCCTGTGAGCGCGGCTGATTGGTGATGACGTACTATCCCGTCGGTGGTCATACGGGCCCATACCACCTCGACAGGATAGTACGTCAGATGTCACAAAGGAGTTATTTGAAAGAATGACACAGACTCCTTTAATTAATATTAATTAAACCATACTTATGACCCTACCCATTCCACTGACTATTGTCTTCTGCAAAACAATTAAAAAAACAACAATATTCCTCACCTTTCCGAGGAGAAGATAATCCATTTGTCCCAGGATGGGTTTAGCTAAGCTACATCTAGATGGCAGGCTGCACGATTGCATGATGCAATCATATAGTCTGTCATCCAGCAGAGACACTGACCAGCATGTGTTACCAGTGTTCAGTGTCTCCCTGTGAACTCCTATTCCCTGTCTGATGGCACTGCGAGTGTGAGAAAGTTCTCCTGCTCATGGTGCCATGCGACAAGTCCCATGAGTTCACAGCCAATGAACTCACTTCACCTATGTGAATTCAGTGCGAACGCAGTGGGAAATGTTCTATGCTGTCGGCTCCTGCTGTGATTTTACAGTACGTGGCTGCTGAATTGCCAGCTCTTCTTCTAATTATAAATCTATTTAATATATATACATATATATATGTGTGTCAATGACATCTATATATCTATGTATTCTATGTGTATATATCTTACTGTAGGCGGCAGATGAATTGCCGGCTTTTATTCTATCTAGTTATCTAGCTACCATCTAGGAATAAAAAATGAGAAGCAGCACTCAAGGTTTAGCAAAAAAATATAGGTGGACTTTATTAGGCCCACATGGTGTGGTGCAACGTTTTGGCTTCCAAAAGCCTTTTTCAAGCCACCATCTAGCTGTGTGTGTTTTGAAGAATACTTCCTTTGAAAACGATGTGTAAATGATGTTAAAATCGCATTGGAATCAGATAGCAATCGCATTGCGATGTAAATCAGATGCTAGGTGTGTAAAATTGGATTGTACTCGTATGACACTCTCATGACACTTGCATTACACTCGTGCGACTCTCAGCAGTGAAAATCGGACCGATTTTTTTAAAAAAATGTTTATTGTGACTCCAGCTTTACGCTCATATACACGAAGGGGTTAGTATCCATAGCATGTGAGGTTACACTGTGGCCTTTCAGCACAGTTACGCCCATATACGTGAGGTTACAATGTGGCCTTTCATCACAGAATTCACCTTTTTAAAATACATTCAAAGATCTGCAGCAGCAAAGTCTGCAGGATTCAATGCAGATTTTTAAACTATCCTGGGTGGACTACATACCCTAAAAGCCACAATTTATTGGAGTTTTAGTTGTTATTTATAGACTTACATAATATTGCAGGTGTTTCATTACAAAGACACCTTCCAACTTCTGCACTGCAATAATTCAGTGTTACATTGTGGATGATTATGACCTGAAACTCATCACAGCTTCATCATAGTGAGTATCCACAATAGTATCAGAGATTGAAAGGGCTCTGGATGTACCTGTCAAACCAGTACTAGCTATTGTTCTATCATTAGAATGAAACAGGATATTAAAATCCACCAAAGTTCTTAATAATAGTGCTAAACCTACAGATGTGTGCTCTTATATGAGTATATGAGTATCATACTATATGTTCACTAATATCCTTGCAGATTCATGTAAAATTCAATTGATTTGCATTAGGAACAAAAGTTCAATTAACTTCAAATTATAAACTTAGCAAAATATGCAAGCATTTTGGTTGTAAATACAAAACCAGGAAGAAAGAACATTGCATTTCTATGAAATGGGATTTTTTTTTCATTTTAATTAATCAGAAATCCAGAACTCAATCAATTGTTCTTGTGAGTGCCATTCAAAGAAGTATTATTTATATTATTTATAATAAGTCCATCTAATAAAATACAATTCTCTCTATGCCAATGTGCTGCTATAGAAAGATAAAGCAATGAGAGGGCAGAGGTGGGGGAGTAGAAATGCAGAATAGCAATAGGATACAGAGAAGATTGACTGATGTTATCTGAACTGCTTATTAACCTCATCAGAGATGTGTGAAATATTCACCCAGAAATGCAAAACAGTTAGTATGAGACAGAATATTTGCTTTGTGTTTTCTTTTTACATTTCTTACAAATATAATAGATGTTCCATTAAGGTAGAATACATTGTGTTACGATTAAGGGTGGGTTTAAGAGATGGGCGAATCGTTTGAAATTTGAATTCACCAGTTTTTTGCCAAAAAGTTCAATATGCAGTGAAATGCTTCCAATTGCCTTGAAAAGATGTGAATAACACTCTGTGGTCTCCTATGATGATACTGAACCCCTTACAAGCTCTTTAATATAAAACACAGCCTTAAAGTTGTCACAATAGTCTCTCTATATGTATGGCTATGGATAAATGGATGGCTAACGAGAGGTAACCAACAGTCCATTTAATAACGCACTGCACTGATATACTTTTTAGGATTTAATAATGTACAAATTATCCAAAAATGATCCCCTTTTGAGGGCAGATTCATGCCATGCTGGTATTTATACACAGACGATATACACAGAAGAAGCTGTGTCTTTTTGACAAAAAGTGGTCTAAAAAAGTCCTCTTTTGGGAAAGTAGCAATACATTTATGTTTGGAAAATGAAGAAACAATAACTTTCTGTTTCTGTTTCCAGCAACAGTAAAGTAAAGCTATAAGGCTGGTTTCACACTTGCGTTTTGATCTGCAGCGTTTTAAAAAAAATGCAGGTGGTGAAAAAACGCATGTAAACGCGTGCAAACGCTGCGTTTTTTAGACGCATGCGTTTTTGAATGCAGAAAAAAAAATGCGACGTTTTGACGCGTTTACATGCATTTTTTCCTGCGTTTGCATTTTTGAAACGCATGCTGAGAAGTGTGTGACAGCTGCCAATCATCAAAATCAACTAGAAAACCCACTATTAATAGAATTAGCTAGGGTTAGGGTTAGGGTTAGGATCCCTAGGGTTAGGGTTAGGGGTAGCTTTCTATTAGAAGAATGTCCTGGTCACCAGGTCACTGATAAGCCACCCCCCACCATCAAGGTGATAAAGGGATCCAAACCCTACCGCTAACCCTAACCATAACCCTAGGGATCCAAACCCTAACCCTAACCCTACCCCTAACCCTAACCCTACCCCTAACCCTAACCATAACCCTAGGGATCCAAACCCTAACCCTAACCCTACCCCTAACCCTAACCCTACCCCTAACCATAACCATAACCCTAGGGATCCAAACCCTAACCCTACCCCTAACCCTAACCATAACCATAAGGATCCAAACCCTAACCCTACCCCTAACCCTAACCATAACCCTAGGGATCCAAACCCTAATCCTACCCCTAACCCTACCCCTAACCCTAACCATAACCCTAGGGATCCTAACCCTAACCCTAGGGATCCTAACCCTACCCCTAGCCCTAACCATAACCCCAGGGATCCAAACCCTAACCCTAACCGTTACCCTAGGGATCCTAACCCTAACCCTAACCCTAAGGGTTAGGATCCTAACCCTAACCCTAAGGGTTAGGGTTAGGATCCCTAGGGTTAGGGTTAGGATCCCTAGGGTTACTAGGGATCCTAACGTTAGAGTTAGGGTTAGGGTTAGGGTTAGGATCCCTAGTAACCCAAGGGTTAGGGTTAGGGTTAGGGTTTTCTTGTTTTTTCTTGTGTTTTCTTGTGTTTTTCTATAGAAACGCATGTGTTTAAAAACGCATGCAAACACATGCGTTTAAAACACCGCTAGAAATTACTACAGGTTGCATTTCTGCAACTAAACGCACGCATAAAAAAACGCATGCGTTGCCAAAAACGCGTCAAAATGCATGCAAAAAAACGCATGCGTTTTTAATGTTAAGTATAGAAAAAAAACGCATGCGTTTTTTAGCGCTAAAACGCAGCTGCAAAAAACACAAGTGTGAAACCAGCCTAAAACATAACTAATAGGCAACAACTGTTCAGTATGTAAAATATGATGGGCAAAGTATAATATCAAGCTGTGTAGGGCCAGCAATAGTTGCCACGGCAGTAGCAAAGTTAGCATATAATATGAGGACAAGGCAAAAGATGCCTAGTTGTTTGGAGGCATTGGCACTGATGGCAGCAAAAAAGTATATAACAAAATGTACGCAGCTATAGCATTGCTTTATGTCTGTTTCATTTTAATTAATATACGTTTTTTTCCGCACTTGAAAAAGACAATCTAATTTGCCTGGTTTTATCAAAGCTACCTGCTTCTCTGAAAACCCTCTATGACACTACACTGGAGACTGGTCATGATAGTACGCCCATTGCAAGCTGGGCCAGTTCTTGCCACTTGTCCAATCTTCTGTCTTAGAAGTCCATAACATTGGGGCCCACTGTATTAATCAGAGAAAGAACACTGTCTATGTATAACTGAACCTAGCAGTTCAGGCAGTGTGTCAATATTTGCTGATGTGTGTCAGGTTGGTGCCGCGGCAGATGGTTCAGCATATGTTCAGCATATATGCTGTAATCTCTGCTACTGCTAATGTCTCTGCTGCTTCTTCTGGCTATAGCGCTAGCACAGGCAGGAGAGTATTGGCCCTCCAAGGATGAAAGAGGGGTCTCCTAGACATGTGGTCAGCACTGGGCATCAACTTGGCCAAAGCTTCGATTAACACATATTATCCTGTTAATGTGCCAATTCTAAATCCCTTTCCGACACCAAAAAAAATTCTTAAGGAGAGAGAGTAGGGGGACAGCTTAAGCCTTTCTCACATTGCTAGTCAGCTTCGCTTTCCCACATGAGCAGCTAATGACACTTTATGTGCTGATGAAGAGCCATATTCAACAACAGCTTATACTCTCCTGCAGAGGTTGCACTTTGAAAAAGATTCAGCAGCTGGTAAAGTAGAAAAGAATTCCTACACCCAAGATGCTACACATAGAACTCATCACCACCACCATCATAGCTTTTAGGAGCTCCTAAGATGATTGCAAAGGAAGCAGATCTGGTCCTACTACAGATTTTGGCTACTTATCAGCTCCTCGTTTTATTGCCTATGCTAATAACTAGACATGAGCGAACCTTTCAAGACCCGAACGTTTAGACGTTCACCGAATGGTTCGACAAATGTACCATAACCCCATTAAATTCAATGAGAGGCCAAACCAAACATATATACAACAGCATAAAAGGTCACAAAAAGCTTCCCAAACAGATAAAACTAATAGAACCATGATGCAGAGGACTAAGTGGAGGAGGGGCGGGGGTGGACACTTTTTATTTTTTTTAAACAAATGACTTAAAGTGAACCTGTCAGCAGGATTTTGCTAAGTAATAGACAGACACTGTCTGGTTGGCAGTGTTAAACTGATTAAAATTATACCTTCAGTGAAGAAATCCATCTTGTGTTCCTTGTGTAATCAGTAGTGTTGAGCGATACCTTCCGATATCGGAAAGTATCGGTATCGGAAAGTATCGGCCGATACCGTCAAAGTATCGGATCTCGCCGATTCCGATACCCGATACCAATGCAAGTCAATGGGACGAAAATATCGGAATTAAAATAAACCCTTTCTTTCTTTGTAGGTTCATTCTACATGAAGGAAAACAACTAGGAATAATGTAGGATGTATTGGGGGAGGTGGCGGAGACATTAAAGGCATAGAGGTTTAGCCCAATCAAATAGAATAGCAGGAATTTTAAAAATTTTTTAAGACGTTCGGAGTTACAAAGATATTGACTGTGTTAAGTTTTTTTTTATTTTGTCAGATATTGATGTTTCACTACTTCCACGCCCTTCACCCTCTTTTTTACTTCTCCCACACTTTCTTCTTCATCATCATCAGCATCTTTGACATCAAGTTCTTCTTCACCTTATTCATCTTCTTCTTCATCTTCTACCTATAATTTTTTTTGTTACATTGTTCATATTCTTTTTATTTAACTCTTATTCTTCTTCATATTCAAGTAATTCATCATATTCTTATTTGTGACAGGCATTCCCGTAGTTGTTATCTATAAAAGTTTGAAGATTACACCTTCCGTTCTGCCTGTCACAAAAGAGTTACATTTGTCCGCGTTCAGTTTGGCCTGCAGCATCAGGCTTTATCCAGGGGCACCACGAGGAGGAACGGACTCACCCCCATACACTGCTTAGTCTTCTTCTGCTTATAATTTAGATAACATCTTTTGCTCTGATATTTTGTGTTATTCTTAATGTTCTTCTGCTCTTTGTTCTGCAGCCTCTTGTTCTTCTGCTTCTCGGTCTCCCATGTCGTCGTCGTCTCCAGGGTCATCGTCTCCGGGGTCGTCGTCATTGGGGTGGTCTTCAGGGTCATCGTCTCCAGGGTCGTCGTCATCTCAGTGGTTGTCGTCTCTGGTGTCGTCGTCATCTTAGGGGTGGTCTTCCGGGTCGTCGTCTTTAGGGTCTTGAACTTGGAAATGTAGCAGAAGGTACAAGAAGGCTGAGAAAATGCCGAGAAACAGCTGATGGAACTGGAACTCGGATGGCTACCCGAAGGTCCAAGAGCCAATGGAACTACTGAGGACCAGCTGACGTTACTGGAACCCGGTTACTAAGCAGGAGGTACCCGTGCCTGAAAGCACTACCAAGGACCACCTGACATTGGTGGAACTCGGATACCCAGAGGGAGGCACCTAAGCCAAAGGCTCTGCCCGGAACCAGCTGATGGTACTGGAACCAGGATGGGGAGCAGAAGGTACAAGAGCAAAAGACACTGCCGAGAACCAGCTGACAGTACTGGAACCCGGATGGGTAGCCGAAGGTCCAAGAGCCAATGGAACTACCGAGGACCAGCTGACGTTACTGGAACCCAGTTACTAAGCAGGAGGTACCCGTGCCTGAAAGCACTACCAAGGACCACCTGACGTTGGTGGAACTCGGATACCCAGAGGGAGGCACCTAAGCCAAAGGCTCTGCCCGGAACCAGCTGACGGTACTGGAACCAGGATGGGGAGCAGAAGGTACAAGAGCAAAAGACACTGCCGAGAACCAGCTGACGGTACTGGAACCCGGATGGGTAGCCGAAGGTCCAAGAGCCAATGGAACTACCAAGGACCAGCTGACGTTACTGGATCCCGGTTACTAAGCAGGAGGTACCCGTGCCTGAAAGCACTACCAAGGACCACCTGACGTTGGTGGAACTCGGATACCCAGAGGGAGGCACCTAAGCCAAAGGCTCTGCCCGGAACCAGCTGACGGTACTGGAACCAGGATGGGGACCTATTCAAGCTTGTCTTCTTACAGCCCCAACTAGTGGGTTTGGAGCAAAGGGTCAGCAGGGGGAGCAGAGTGTAGGCCGAAGCCTGCACTGGAGGCATTTGGAGGTCTGTTGTGTCTGCGTGGCATTTGCAGGACACATTGCCAGCTACACAGCAGGGGAACAGCTGGCGGTGCTGAACCCCACTGACAGAGTGGCGGGTGTTTTGCTCTGTGCAGCCAGCACTTCCGGGCACCAACTGGCAGTGTTAGAGCCCAGGGACAGCAGGAGGAGAGGAAGCATAGTGTAGGCCAAAGCCTAATTGAACCAATTTTAAAGGTAACCTTTAACCCCCCCTCAGGTGTTACAAACTAGAAGAGCCACACCTTGGGCAGCAGTAATGCTGCCCAAGTCAAAGGTTGTTCTTTTAATTTTGTTCCTTGCACATGCTGAGTGAAACACGTACCACATTTAGGCCCTTATATAGTCAAAACTGTCTTGGAGGAGGGAGTTCCCTTCTTAATGAGAAGTTCCCTGTGCTCTCTGTTGTGAATTCCATTTCTCGGACTCCCTCCTGTGGTCATGAATGGTACTTTGGTTAGTTCTGCTCTTGGACTCCCTCTGGTGGCTTTGAGCGGAACTGCTGGTCTCTGAGGTTTGCTTCCTCAGCTGCCCTCGTTTATTGTTATGCTGGCTTCCCTATTTAACTCTACTCAGATCGTTACTTCATGCCAGCTGTCAATGTTTCAGTATTGGTTCAGATCTCTCTTGGACTTCTCTGAGGACCTTCTCCTGAGATGTTGAAAAACAGATGGGAGATTGAGAGGAAAAAACTTATTTCATTGGAAATACATGCTGGGACATTGGTGGAGTACTACAAGGCAAAGAGAATCCCGAGGGGATTGAGGCCTAATCTAAGACCCACCTTAATGCCAAATAACACTCAATTTTGTGCCAAGTTTGAGGCCATTGGTAACAAGTACGCATTTGATATTATGCTGCTCAATATAGAGTTTTTGAAAAAGGAAATTGAATCCCTTAAAACCAAGGTGGAAGAGATTGGGAAGAATCTCACACCATTGGTTTCAGCTACGGACTTTGGTTCAATTAACTCTAAGATCGAAGAGAACCTTTTGAAATATCGGACCGGCTTGGAAGACAGTAAGAGGTCCAAGTGTTTCAGAGATCTTGAAGATTACAACAATGGCAGAGTATATGGCTGGCAATTTAGGAACTCCTTGCCTAACAAAATGAAGTCGGGCGCTGGGCGGTCCAAGAATCACCCTAAGAGGTGGAGAAGACCCCAGAAACAATCAGCCCAACAGAATGCATTTGGCTTTACAGGTGGGGAATCGGATTCCACTGATGATGGTGGTACCACGAGTATTGGTCCTGCTGGTTTTTTAGCCAGAGAGGTGGGACTTGCATCCCAAGAAGGCGCAGTGGCCACAGGGGCGGCAGGAGACACAAGAAAAGGGAGCCAAGGCTTGACAACGAGATCCAAGGGGAAAATGAAATGAGTGCTCCGACATCTTTGGTGGTAAATATATCTTCACTTTCTCTCTCAGACATCCAGATTAAGCTTTTGTCCAAGGGGTTATCATTTTGCCCTACCAGTCGGACTGACTGGTTTGCTTTGGATAATGATCTGTTCTCTTTTTTTAGACGGTTAAAACTGACATTGTTCTTTTCAGGTAAAGAGGCTTCTGTGCCCTCGATTCCACGGGAGGGCTTTTCACTCAGCAAATTAGGTCTCTACAACAAGAGTGATTTTGTTCCTCCTGAACATGACCCGGTTTTTGAGACGTTTTCCAAATTCGTTAAGGCTGATATAGCCAAATTGAGGAAAAGTGATTTGAAATTTGGTAAATCCAATTTAACATTTGCTGAGCGGAAAGAGATTAGAACACTGAGGAAGAACAAATCCATCACCATCAAGCCAGCCGATAAGGGCGGGGCTTTGGTGGTGATGGACACTTCACAATATGTCAGTGAGATAAGGTCACAACTTTCTGATGATAATGTTTATGAGAGGTTACGTGTGAACCCCATTCAGGAATTTAAATCTGAGTTGGAGACAATCATCGATGAAGCCTTGGGTATGGGTATTATTGATGTTAAATTGGCAGAGTTTCTGAAGGTGGAGCATCCGGTAGTCCCTATACTGTATACGTTACCTAAGATCCATAAGGATCTGCGGAGACCTCCTGGCCGACCGATTGTGTCGGGCAGGGGGTCTCTGGGCAATAAAGTGGCTATTTTTCTTGATCGTCTGCTGAGAGATTATGCTGTGTCTGCTCCCTCATATGTAAGGGACACAAGTGATTTCATCAAGTCCCTGGAAGGAATACGTGTGGTTGATTCCACGTGGTTGGTCTCTTTTGATGTGTCCTCCTTATACACTTCCATCGAGCATGCCAGAGGATTGTATGCCGTCGGTGTGGCGCTCGCCGGCTCCGACATGGCCCCGAGCTGTACGCGTTTCATTCTGGCGCTGCTGGAGTTCATCCTGGGGAGGAATTTTTTTCTCTTCGGTGATGACTACTTCCTGCAGCGCCGCGGGACGGCCATGGGGTCCAATGTGGCCCCCACTTATGCTAATATCTACATGGCCATCCTGGAGGATGAATACGTTTACAGTTCACGGTTTTGGTGCCATGTCAGGGGTTGGCGACGCTACATCGACGACATTTTCCTGGTATGGGATGGTGATAGGAATGAACTCGAATCCTTTCTTTCCCATCTGAACAGTGTCCATCCTGGCCTTGGTTTTACCATGGAGTGCTCTCAGGACAGGATCCAATTCCTAGATACTTGTGTTTACAAGACTGGGGGGTGTTTACACACTGATTTGTACGTTAAAGAGACGGATAGGAACAATCTTCTTTATTTCTCCAGTGAGCATCCGCGTAAGATGGTTGAGTCCTTGCCCTGGAGTCAGCTGTTGAGAGTGAGGAGGATTGTGTCTTGCGAAACCTCTGTTGATGGGAGATTGGAGGAAATGTGCCGCAAATTTTTATCAAGGGGCTACCCTAGGGCTGACCTTGAGAAATATAAGCAACAGGCTTTGGTTACCAGACGTGAGGGCCTTTTGGCTCCAAAGGATAAGGTTGAGACTAATAAAAGGATCCCTTTTGTGAGCACATATAATAACATGAGTTCGAGGGTCTCGGGCATTATACGGAAACACTGGTCCCTGCTGAATAAGGGTCACTCTAGTGTTGTTGAAATTCAAACACCTCCACTATTTTCATATAGGAGGAATAAAAACCTGAAAGATGAACTAGTTTTTTCTGACATTGGCAGCTCAAAGAGAGATTTACAAACAACACTGAGTCGACCTAGTCTTGGCAATTTTCCGTGTTTGGGTTGTGCTTGCTGCAGTAACATGCTCAAGGGGGCTTTCTTTTGCCACCCCTATACCGGTAAAAGATATGACATCAGGAGACGGTATACGTGTAGGAGCAGTTATGTTGTATATATCCTGACCTGCCCTTGTGGTATCTTCTACGTGGGGGAGACCACAATGGAGGTCAGAGCGAGAATTAGCAAGCACAAAAGCACGATCAGGACTAAATTATTGGATTTACCTGTACCAAGACACTTTCATGATAAGGGACATTCGGTCAACCAATTAAGGTATAGGGTGATTGATGATGTACCAGTGATGCGACGTGGTGGTGATCGCATTACCCTTCTGAAAAGGAAAGAATTAAAATGGATTTTTGAGCTAGATACCCTATACCCTAGGGGGATGAATTTGGAGTACCAGCAAAGTTGTTGTCTCTAGTGGTCTTTTTATATTTCTTGCAGTATTCTTCTGGTATATTGTTTTTAACCATTTCTTTATATATTTTTCACAATTATATAAGTTTCCTTTTTTATGTTGTATTTATATGCTGTATTTATACCAATATTGGTTAGACCAGCCCTTTTTTGGTTTAGTGTAATGCATATGACTAATTATTCCCCTGATGTTTAGTAACCAAGATGTGGAATATGGATTTGTGGGTTGCAGTTTGGTTATTTTATGACTCTTCTTTTTTCCAGGGGAGTTGCTGCACCTTTTGGTGTAGCCACGTATGATGTACCTTTTTAGTTCATTGTACTTGGTTTATACTGAAGGGATCAATTAGCATATATATAGAGAGATTCATGTAACTTTGGGAGGTTGTGTTTTATATGATATGGATGCCCTGAGTCACCGTTATGATATTTGGGTTGGTTATTTCTGGGGTATCTGTGTAGATATGCTATGTCACAGTTTAGATATAATGCCTAGGTGATTCGTGCTGTACAATATACAGGTGTCTTATCCCCAATTTTCTCATGAGTTTCAGTTTTTTTAATAGACTTATATGCAGGATTACCATGTTTTTTGGAGGAGCTATAGTGGATCCACAATCGCTAGCGCATGGAAGCTGTGTGGGACACATATACTTATGTCCTGATATATCTGATCAAGCGAGCGCTGTTTGAAGATGGTAGGTCTGCGCAGTAGCGTTATATATTTGGATCCCTCTGGACGCTGTTTTTTTCTATGCACGGGGATATCAAGTTGGACCTGCGCAGTAACCTACTTTACTCCTGCGACCATGTGACGGACAATCGAGAACCTGATTGGACGACGGTCACTATGGCAATATGCTGGTGGTTGAACTATATCCTGGATACTCTATGTGTCATGCGCAGTGGAGATCTATGAACAGGACTTACGCAGTAATCTCCTCCACCTCCGTGTTCACCTGATTCAGGATCGACTTCAGATTGGACTACGGTCATTATGACCTCATTCGGAGGGTGGGCTTGTTTCCTGGTTACATGGGATGCTGGAGATCTATTGGAGGATTGCGGTTTGTTTATAATGCTATATGGGGAATTTTGATTGCATTGTAGAGGGCTGGATTTTTAGCTTTTTAGCGATCAGGGCTAGTATACCTCTGTTAGATGATATAGTATTATTGTCTGTGTATTGGTATTATATTTTTTGTATGTCTAATTGTTTTTATATGTATTTATGTGGATTTTCTATCATGGTGCTTCACTCCCATTGGTGGATTATGGAATGGGGGGTGGTGCTTGAAGTATATAATGGTGGTTGGGACATGTGTCAGACTGTGCTTGATAAAGGTTGTTATACCGAAACGTCGCCGCAGATGGCAGATTAAATCTGTAAGTTATTTTTCACTGATCGGTGTGGCGCTGTCTTCTTCTTTTGATATGGATTGTTCTCTGAGGACCTGTCTACTCCAGCAGAAGCTAAGTCCCTGCTAGTTCATTTGTTGTTACTGCTGCCTGAATATATTTCTTAGTACTGCTAAATTCTAGTCCAGCTTGCTATCATGATATTTCCTTGCTAGCTGGAAGCTCTGGGAGTGCAGAGTTGCGCCTCCACACCGTGAGTCGGTGTGGGGGTCTTTTTGCATACACTGCGTGGTTTTTGTAGTTTTTTTGTGCTGACCGCATAGTTTCCTTTTCTATCCTCTGACTATTTAGTGAAGTCTGGCCTCCTTTGCTAATACCTGTTTCATTCCTGTGTTTGTGACTTTCCTCTTAACTCACAGTCAATATATGTGGGGGCTGCCTTTACCTTTTGGGAATTTCTGTGAGGCAAGGTTAGGCTTCTGTTTCTATCTTTAGGGGTAGTTAGCTCTTAGGCTGTGAAGAGGCGTCTAGGGAGAGTTAGGTACGCTCCACGGCTATTTCTAGTGTGTGTGATAGGAGTAGGGTTTGCGGTCAGCAGAGTTCCCACTTTCCCAGAGCTTGTTCTGATTACTAGTTTACTCATCAGGTCTTTCCGGGTGCACCTAACCACCAGGTCCATAACAGCTCTCCCCTTTTGATATAGTTTAATATTGTTAATACAGTGATTATTATCCCAGTAATTGTATTTTATATTAGATTTATACGCTGTATTAAGTTTACTCTTATTTGATAATCTGATGATAGGGAGAATGAGCGTGTGTTTCTGCAGTATTATTTGATATTGGTATTCTCATTTATATGTGTCTTATAGAATAGTTCAGTCGATTATGTGAAAACCTGGGACAGGAGCTACTTCTTACATAAACACATGCAGATGTGTGTCTGCATGACATACATTCACAAACATCATTTTACACAAGTTTCACATGCCACGGCAATTCCCAACAGTGACCGGCTTACATATAACTCGCTGGCTCATCAATCAACACACCAAAACTGTCTGCAATTCCACTTCACATACAACAAGCAGCTGGTTGTTGTATGTGAACCGGGGATGTGTTGGGTCCCACGGATGTGCGGATGTGTCCCGCGGATGTTTCTTCCCTTCTGGGATCCCAGATAGATGTGCAAACACAGAGCGGTTTAAAATCTTTATTGTGAGAAGTAATGCACAACAGAGCTAATTGCTAGCAGATGTCACCCTGAACATCTTTTAACTAGTTAGCTGCCCGGGTCAGACATTTAGATCAACGAAGACAAGTACATTTTTGATTAAATTGATAACTATGGTCAGAACGAGTTAAACTTGAAAATGTTGATGACACAAAATCTGATACAATTCTATCATTTCTTTGCACATCAGAAGTGAAACGCTGTAAAAGCGTCTTAAATGGTAATCCGTGCGCTAAATGATGCAATACATATACGCAGTAATGTCCGCATACATGACTATACATATCTTGGATTTGGGCTTCTTGATAACAATACGCGTCACAATTCTTGTTCAGGAATGTCACAAAATCGCATGGGAAGATAATATTGTCC
This sequence comes from Ranitomeya variabilis, assembly GCF_051348905.1. Taxonomy (NCBI): domain Eukaryota; kingdom Metazoa; phylum Chordata; class Amphibia; order Anura; family Dendrobatidae; genus Ranitomeya; species Ranitomeya variabilis. The sequence goes on from NC_135234.1 coordinate 235,627,203, forward strand.
GCGCTAAAGCCATAACTATCAAAAAATATGCCCGTCTTATCATCGCAGAGTACGATTAATACCCAGTGGCGTCCAGCTTGATTCGCCGGGTCTGTATTCACGATATATGCCGCGGGTCTCTGAGTCACTCTTTCTTCCGGAAGCAAATCACACGGAAACACACCGGCGAATATGCGGGCTGCATAATTATCGGCCTTCAGTATCGTTGTAAGCTGCAGACTGTCCATCGTTACTTAATTAAAATCGTACAAGATCTCTCTCCTATTATTAATTTCCAGAATGGTGTGGTTGACTGCAAAAACAATCATATTTATCGTGTGGGGTGTTGCTAGCGCAAAGCAGACTTCAGCACGTAGGTTACCTGTCTTAATGAGAGAGAAATGTTCTCCAGGCTCTTGATCAGGCGATAAATCAAAAGCAAATAGAGTGAATCCAGCCATAAATTCTTCACGATCTATCGCCTTGGCACAATCTGCCTTTTGCTTACCAGATATGTGGGCAAGCGCCATATACTCTCTGATGGCTAAACCATCATTAAAATTAGGATTATAAGGTCTCGCGGGTATCTGCTGGCCGTCCAGATATAAAGCGGCGTGGTTGATGTGGTAGTGGTGGAATTGCAACGAGTTTTTCGCGTAAGCCCCGCTGAACGCGTCATTATCTACAAACCCCAATATAACAGTTTTTGGTATCTGGCCTAGGAAGAAGTTCTTGTGGTTCGTGATCCGTGTCCCTGCGGCGATGCTGTACACTTTCAGGGCTGTTCGGTCAATAGCGTACTTGGCGGTTGCGGATAGGAGGGCCTGGCTGTGGCCGATTCGGACAGCCGGAGACACCTGCACTCTTTTCACATAGAGAGCAGCATGTGTGATTTGCACCTTCAGCGGCTCGGCTTCTGCGGACATGAAGCAGAAAGCATCCTTATTTCTTGTTAACTTAACCTTAAGGTCAAGACCATTCAATATTAACTTTGGTTGATTAAATATATCCCCAAAAATGGGCCCCAAGAGGTCGATGGGCTTTGAGCGAGAAGCTGCATTGGCTCTTTTGATAAACCCTGCATTTGCGCCATCCAAGCTCTGGTCATTATGATGGCCCGCAGTGTCTTTATAGAACAAACCGGCTGTAAATTGTGATGACAGCGTCTGCGAGCTGTAATTTAAAAGGGTCTCTATGTACGCTCTATAACTCTAGAGATTGTCCGATTGTGAGATAAGTCGGTCTCCCAGAGTAATATCGACCTGGTTAAAAAGGGTGGCTAGAGGATAATTTATGAGAGCCACCCGGGCACCATCGGCAATAGCCGTATTATCTTGCTTCATGATGCGACAGCTTATGTACAACAGCGTGTTGTTCAGATCATAATAATAATCGCCGCTCCCAGATATGAAAAATTCCAACGGGCCATTGTCTGACAGAGCTGCAACTGGCTGTACTTCTACAAATAGAGATTTCTCTATACTTGTTTGTGTCGGGGGTATGTCAAAAATATCCAGTTCAGATTTTGCGTACTCTACAGAAGCATCATGCAGGAATGCCATGATAACTGATTAGAAGATGTCGTCCGCAGAGCGTCTTACTCGTTTCTGGCGGTGTCGTCTCTTGGTGGTAGTTTTATTCATGAGCATCGGTGGTAAAGGGGGGCAAGCGCGCCTCTTTCTTTTTTGTGCTTTTTTAGCGACATAAATTATCCCAGATCCGTCTTGCTGCGGTTGTGTATTTATCCGTTTCATAAGGGCCGTTGAGGCGGTCGTGATGGCGTCCGTCGCGATGTTCCGGACTGCCGTCTTTATGTGCGGTTTTACTAATTCTAAGCCTTTTCTGAAAAGCGGCACGGCGCGGCGAAATAATCCTTTAAATATCCCGGCCAGGCCAGAGCCATACATGTACTCGCTCCCGCGGAATCCCTCTAGCCCGTGCCCCGACTGGGCAGTATAGTAGCGGGCATAAACAGCGGGATCTCCATACACCCTTTGAGACACCATTTTATCGTGTCAATACTGTCGCGGTCTGAAATGTAATCGCACTATACACTTTCCGTATCTGAATTTAACCGGCGTAGCCTGGTCCGACATGACTGTAATGTTTATGGAGTCAAAGTGTTGTTTGCACAGCGGTTATGTAATCGGGACGCGTGTAGCGCACCGTGACAATATCATTATCATCGCCGCTAACTTCTACGGTCCGTAACAGTTGAACGTAACTGTCGCCTACAAGCTGATGCTGAATTATATCAGTGTATACAAAAAGCGAATAAAAACCAGCCTTTGAATAGGGGTAAAAGCATCGATTCCAGGGCATTAAAGCAACGGGGGAGTCATCGACGGTCTGTAAGCCGAAAATAAATTTTAGCTTAGTACCCAGAGCAAACTGTATAGGGGCTGGATCGGGCAGGATCACCTCTCGGCGTAGCTCATCATACCGTATTCTGTAGGCAGGCGTGGATAAATTCAGCGCCTCTATTCGGGCATTGACCGCGCCAACCAGCTTATGAATGTTCGAGTAAAATCCTGATTTTATGTGATAATGTTCTAACGGCTCGCCGTGTTTAGCCACGTAGAAGTTCCCTTCAAAAGCCTCAAACGTGTTCCATGTATGGGGGTACTGTATTTCCGTTAACGTCACTTCATAAGCGTCTGAAAGATGAACGGCCCTCGCTAGCTTGGTATTGTAATTCGATATGGTGTTATCGGGGTAGATTTTAATTGAGGAATTGCTGGGTAGGGTGATGAAAAACGAGCGCGCTTCCATGGCTATATATCTCTCAACTCCGAGGCCGCAATCCAACTATTGAATTTTTCGGAGTACCCCAGCCATTTGACGAAGCAGTGACTCACACCCCCGACACGTTTTTTTCTCAAAATCTTTTCTACGCTGTAGACATGATTCTCATCCATAGGTATTTTTTGCAGTTCTTCCTTATAAAATGACCCCTCTACAGGGTCGTCGGCTAAATCACTAATTTTATAAAGAGGTTTATGAAATTTACTGGATACGCCTGTAATTAAAAAAATCTCTTTGCTGTACATTTTTTCATACCCCTTACAGAAGGTCCCTTTATAGCGCGATATTCTGACATGGTCTCCAACCTTTAAAGTCGGTTTAATCGGTTTATTAGTAATAGTAGAACTGTAAATATCGCGCCAGATCTGCATCGCGTTTTGCGAACTCACTTCAGCCGGGCTACAACGTATGGTTGAGTGATAAGTATGGTTGTAGCTATGCACCAAATCCGGTAAAACATCGATGTACCTAAAGGTATTATGCTTCGTGAGATAACGCCACATACGAGTTTTTAATGTGCGATTAAAGCGCTCTACGATAGCTGCTTTTACGACATTGTTGGTAAAAAAGTGGTGAATATTATGCATATTACATAGCTGCTTGAGTGGCGAATTTATAAATTCTTTGCCGCGATCCATCTGCAATTTCTTCGGTATGCGCTTATCATTTTGAAATATTAATTAGAACGATCTGGCTACACTTTCACTGGTCTTATTTGATAAGGCCACGCACCATGCGTATCTCGATAGAGTATCAATCACCGTCAGGATGTATTTGACATTATCATTTTCCCTTGAATAGTCAATTAAACTTACGAGATCCGCTTGCCACTGTGCATCAATGTCCGAGACGTAAATTTTATTTGTCAGAAAACGTTTTCTAACAGGCCTGTGTAGCGTGTATGTATCTTGGTTATTCAACCAGACAGCCACGTCAGATTTCTTTATTCCGCGGTCTCTCGTCGCTCTAAATAATTTGTCGATTCCGCAGAATGATCCGGGCTCCCTAGCTGTAAAATATTGTTTTTCTAATATTTCATGATACGAGTTAGACGCCATGATTGAATAAAATGATTGTGTCTCGATATTCAACAGCATCCGCCTGCTTCTTTCAGAAATTCAACTGTATAAAATTTCATATTAAATGCTGTATTTATTCCAAATATTCCAGTCCTAGATCATATATTTCATAGGAATTAGAATCCATGATTGGATAAAATGATTGTGTCTCAATGAACAATAGCCGCCTGCTTCTTACAGAAATTCAATTGTATAAAATTTCAGGTTTTAATCCGGCAATATCATGCATGGGTTAATACATGCTGAAATTGTCTGTATGGGTGTGTTCTGGGTGTTAACAGAAGGCGTGTGGCTGGGGCGTAACTGGGAGTGTTTCTGGGTGTTAACAGAAGGCTTGTTTTCTGCCAGTCAGGATAAATACAGCTGTCTCTACAACTGCAGTACATCAGGCATCCACCAGAAGTCAGACAAGACTAACAGCCGTGCTATTCTAAATGTAAGTATCTACAGACCCCCGCATTATTCTATTTTGCCTTATTATTCGCAAATGCTTAATTATTTTAACTATGCATCTCTAAAACATAATTAAGGTTGTTATTTGGTTTAATAATTTGTGTAATACAGTAGTTAATAGCTGTTAATACATCCTAACTAGCATATTCACCGCGTACTTATTACCTATGTTTTGCATGTCAGACATATTTATTATTTAAACATATATTTATTATGACATGGTTTGTGTAATACAGTAGTTAATAGCTGTTAATACATCCTAACTAGCATATTCACCGCGTACTTATTACCTATGTTTTGCATGTCAGACATATTTATGCAGCAATCGCAAATTTAGTTGCGCTGTATAATATAGTTTAACTGTATATACCATATTTGTGTTGTAAAATTAATATAGATAGCACAAAAATTTACACAGATAATTTATTTTAGATGGTATCCCAAAATTTTTCGGCTTTTTCCGACCTACTTGAGGAAACGCTATTAGGTATGTTTCAAGCTTTATATAAATGCATCTGTTAGTGTACCATTCTAAGTAAGTGCTGTTATGTATATTATATTTATATTGTTTTTATTCTTTCTTGTTTAAGATGAACTTGTCAGGAACATCCCGGATGATTTTTAAACAGCTGCAGCGTGCCTGCTCTGGAGTGTGATACAGCCGGAGCTGAGTATAGTAACACTGATGAGGCTGATGTAGCAGCATGGGATTTTGCACAGGACATCATAGGTGCATTGTGTGTCTGTGTGCGTGTGTGTGTGTGTGTGTGTATATATCTTTTAAGTATTTAGACGTGTAATCATATATTAATTCTTTACCGATGCCGACATGAATCTCTTTTAAGTATTTAGACGTGTAAATATATATTCATTCTTTACAGATGTCGACCTGATTCCAGAACCAGCTACCTCGGAACACAATCAGATGATCGCTGAAGACCTGTTGTACCAGACCCCCACACCGAGAAACAGCCCGGTTTCTAGAGCCCCTAAAAAACCACGAGGACCTGTGAGCAAGAAAGGAAAAGGTAGCAATCGTATGAAAACGTGTTTTTTTTTTTTTTTTGCACAACCGCTCTGAGAAAATCCCCCACGCCTCTACTAAGTCCTATATCTTCATTTATAGCTTGTAAACTGAAGCCTAGAAGGATTTTCACAAAAGAGAATATACACCTGCTAATGGAGAACCCCACAGAAGCTCCAGAAGCCGCCACGACCGTCATCCGCCCCACATCGCTAGTCCGTAAGTGTATATTTTGATATACATGCACACTCTCTGTACAATCAATGATACACGTGCTTCTCCAATGAGATCCTGGTTCCACACATATCTGACGCATATCTGACACATATCTGACACATGTATAATCTTTCCACCAGCTAAGCGCCGCGCCATGCAGCGGTCTCGCACATATAATAATAATAATAATAATAATTTTTATTTATATACATATTTACATATCTGACACATGTATAATCTTTCCCGCAGCTAAACGCAAAGTCATGAGAAAAACGCCACCAGCACCGCTACAACCACTACAGATCTCCGAGAATGGCGCAGCACCAGTGTGGACGCCAATACAGTCGTCTAATGGACCTGTTAGAACAGCCCCGGTATCGTCGACCTGTGTGGTGCACGGCCTGGGAAACCCTGTGTCTGCGGCCCAGCGTGAAATACCCCATTCAAGTACTGAGCAGACATCAACCAGCCGTGTGAATGACCCAGCGCTACTATATCCAGAAGTGGTAGAGGCACCCCGAAAACATAAGCGAAAAACAAAGCATATTACAGAGCCAGCAAACACATCTGGTGCTGTGGGTGTCACAGCCACGATGACTGGTGAAGCGTTTGTTCGCGCGATTGATCAGCTCGCTGATGGTAAGCAACCAGCCGTAGAACCAATCATTATACGTATGGCACACACTATGCAGCCGCCAGCGGCGTATCTAACTGTACCTGCTAACTCCTCTGGTGCCGCCCCCACAGGCGCTTCTAATTTGGGTGGCACATCTCATGTTTGTGTATCTAACTCTGTTAATGTTAAGAAACGGTTAAGGAGGTCTTTACCAGCGAGTGTTAAGGTGTGTAAAAAGCCAAGGATTCAAGCGCCATCTACAAATCTGTCGCATGAATCCATCGGTTGGGGGATCGCTGAAATGACTGTGTTTCAGGAACAGTTCACCCGCTACTTACGCTACAAACTCTGGGGCCCCAACATAATGTTTTTTTGTGATACTTTTGAAAAATTATTATCAACACGTGCCCCAACACATGATAATAAGGCCGAACTATATGCACTCCGGAATCTGCAGCTGGCTGGCGAGACAACAGCTGCCGCTAGCCCATTATGACTGAATATGGTCGGCCACAGTATGCATAAACCGCCTAAACCAACACTACCCAGCTATAATAGGGCTAGAGTTATAAAGAGGGCTCTAAAATTGTTGGTCAGCGCCAGGCGCGCGCTATGCTCTAGGAGGCGTTGTGGTGGCATGTGTCCTGCAATACCTCTACAAACCCCACAGTTGCAGTCACAAATGTCAGACCCGCATTCACATAGCCGAGACAACTCTGCAGATGCCATGCATACATCTACACAAAATTCACAAGCCTCAAACATTGACGCTGCCGCTGATCGTGATGTGTTGTGCCCCGATCATACAGTATTTTTACAACGCATCTATCACCATCAAAGGGCTCTCAGCAATTTCAACGGTCATATACATACAAATCATTTTAGATTTGTAAATTTGGAGCGTCTACAATCATTTGTAGAGGGCGTGAATATTGTTCATGACGGCATTCAGTCATTACTGGATAGAATCATCAGGGACATTGAACCTGGTGACTTTGTACAGTTAAGACTTGAAGGTGGCGATACTCTAGACCCTATTTTCGCTACAAAACAGACGAGGGAATATTTTAATTCTGAATCTTTTTTAAATGCCGTTGCCCGTGACTGGCGCTACTTTCAGAGCGGCAATACAGCTAATGGTAAAACCGTATTCATATTGTTCCATGATCATTACTACTACGGTATCAAAAATATGAAGGGTTTTATCGGTGCTGATTACTTTTGCGAACGCTGCAATTCTGTGTTTCATCACAAGAGCAATCATTCCTGTCAGTATTTTTGTAAATCCTGTCAGAGAGATGATTGTGTAGAAACCACTGGCGAGCAACAGCCCAGGTGCCCTATTTGCAGGGTTTATTGCCGATCGAGCGAGTGCTTTAGATTATCACACACAATTGGGTGTAGCCGACTTAACATTCTGCAGGCTTAAAACATTTTGTGATAAATGCAACCGTTTTGTTTTCAGAAATAGCGAGACTGAGCATAAATGTAATGGTTTGCGCTGTCCTGTATGTCGTGGACGTATAAATAAATTCGATGCTCATCTTTGTTACATGCGGCGGTGTGTAGCACAGGATGAGACGGATTGTTATATCTTTTATGATTTTGAATGTATGCAGGAGACAGGCACACACATCCCGAATTACATTTATGCTTCTACGCTGTATGGTCACCCCTCCTGGGAGTTTGAGGGTGATACCTGTACACATGACTTTGTAGCGGTAAATTTTCAGATCACACATTTATTGCCCACAATGGTGGTAGATACGACTCATACTTTATTGTTAAGGAACTGATTTCTGAAAAACTACAGGTAAAGTTGATAACCCGAGGTGGCTGCCTCTTGTGTGTGACGCTACCCGATCTGTCTATAAGGTTCATAGACTCTCTAAATTTTATCCCCATGAAACTCAGTAAATTACCACAGGCCATGGGTTTTTCAGGAGGCAAAGGACATTTTCCACACTTTTTTAATACCAGAGAAAACCAAAACTATGTAGGTCCCATACCTGATGTAAAATATTATGGGGTGGAGTACATGTCACCTGGTGAGAAGTCAGAGTTCCTGGAGTGGTATGCGACACAGGTAAATACAACTTTTGACTTCAAGGCTGAGCTAAAATCTTATTACAAGCAAGATGTTGAAATTCTGAGACACGCCTGCGAGATCTATAGAGAGCGTATTATGCAGATGACACAGAAAAATGTAAAAAAATACTGTAAGCGTCAAAGGCAAATGATTGTAGTGAGCAGATGTGTTGATCCTTTTCAGCTCATCACCCTGGCCTCAGTGTGTATGGCAATGTACAGGTTTAAATTTCTTCCAAAAAAGACCATCGGCATTTTGCCTGGTGATAATTATCACAAGGCAAAAAGCGCTACTCGTCACCAGCTGTACAATGGCTCATGTATGTAGCACAATCCGAGAACATCGACATCCGTCACGCATTGAGAGGCGGTGAAAAACAAGTCGGGAAATATTTTCTAGATGGTTATGCCTATGTTAGCGGTCAACACATAGCATTTGAATTTCAAGGGTGTTTTTACCACGGGTGTCCCGTGTGCTATAATGAAAATGACACGAATAAGGTCACAAACACGTCCTACGGACAATTATATTACACCTTTTTAGCTAAAAAGCGCTACTTACAGGCCTGCGGCTACACAATAAGCGTGATGTGGGAGCATGAGTGGAATGAAATGGTTGAAAATGATTCTAACCTTCAATCATTTCTCCACCAGATGGAATTCCCCATTCCTTTAGACCCCCGTGATGCGCTTTATGGCGGGCGAACTAACGCCATTAAGCTCTATCACCAGCTGGCAGAAGGGGAGACTTTACATTACTACGATTTCACCAGTCTGTACCCCTTTGTAAACAAAACTAAAACATACCCTGTAGGTCATCCAGTCATCATCTATGACAATTTTGGATTCATTAAAAAATACTTTGGCATTGCTAAAGTCAAGATCTACCCACCGAGAGATTTATTTTTTCCAGTTCTGCCGGTAAAACTCAGCAAAAAATTAATGTTTCCCCTATGCTACACATGCGCTGTAAATTCCCAGGCAGATATTTGTGCGCATAGTGATGAAGAGCGTGCATTGTCAGGCACCTGGTGCACTATAGAGCTCGAGATGGCGATAGAAAAAGGGTATCGGATCGCACACATCTATGAAATATGGCATTTTCCTAAAACCACTGATGAACTGTTTGCTCCCTACATTAAATTACACCTTAGGGATAAGCAGGAAGCCTCTGGTTATCCTAGCTGGTGCACTGATGAGGTCAAGAAAAGGCAGTACATTGACTCCTTTCTTGAAAAAGAAGGTGTCCAATTGCGGCCTGAAATATAGCTGTCAATCCTGCTAAGAGACAGATCTCCAAGCTTTTCTTAAATTCTTTATGGGGGAAGTTTGCTCAGTGATCTAATCTATCATATACCAGCATTGTTAAGGCCCCGTCTCACTAAGCGATTTACCAACGATCACGACCAGCGATACGACCTGGCCGTGATCGTTGGTAAGTCGCTGTGTGGTCGCTGGGGAGCTGTCACACAGACCGCTCTCTCCAGCGACCAACGATCAGGGGAACGACTTCGGCATCGTTGAAACTGTCTTCAACGATGCCGAAGTCCCCCTGCAGCACCCGGGTAACCAGGGTAAACATCGGGTTACTAAGCGCAGGGCCGCGCTTAGTAACCCGATGTTTACCCTGGTTACCAAAAAAAACAAACAGTACATACTCGCCTTTCGGTGTCCAGGTCCCTTGCCGTCTGCTTCCTGCTCTGACTGAGTCTCGCCGTACACTGAGAGCAGAGCGCAGCGGTGACGTCACTGCTGTGCTCTCACTTCTCACTGTACGGCCGGGAGTCAGTGAGAGCAGGAAGCAGACGGCAAGGGACCTGGACACCGAAAGGCGAGTATGTAGTGTTTGTTTTTTTTGGTAACCAGGGTAAACATCGGGTTACTAAGCGCGGCCCTGCGCTTAGTAACCCGATGTTTACCCTGGTTACCAGTGAAGACATCGCTGGATCGGTGTCACACACACCGATTCAGCGATGTCAGCGGGACCTCAACGACCAAAAAAAGGTCCAGGCCATTCCGACACGACCAGCGATCTCGCAGCAGGGGCCTGATCGCTGGTACGTGTCACACATAGCGAGATCGCTATGGAGGTCGCTGTTGCGTCACAAAACTTGTGACTCAGCAGCGATCTCGCTAGCGATCTCGCTATGTGAGACGGGGCCTTTACCAAAGTCTAGGTCATCTTCTAGCCAGAACACTCTTTTAAGTGCCAACAAAAACTGGGGTTTCCAGAGTACAAAGCATCTTAAGGCCCCGTCTCACATAGCGAGATCGCTAGCGAGATCGCTGCTGAGTCACAAGTTTTGTGACGCAACAGCGACCTCCATAGCGATCTCGCTATGTGTGACACGTACCAGCGATCAGGCCCCTGCTGCGAGATCGCTGGTCGTGTCGGAATGGCCTGGACCTTTTTTTGGTCGTTGAGGTCCCGCTGACATCGCTGAATCGGTGTGTGTGACACCGATCCAGCGATGTCTTCACTGGTAACCAGGGTAAACATCGGGTTACTAAGCGCAGGGCCGCGCTTAGTAACCCGATGTTTACCCTGGTTACCAAAAAAAACAAACACTACATACTCGCCTTTCGGTGTCCAGGTCCCTTGCCGTCTGCTTCCTGCTCTCACTGACTCCCGGCCGTACAGTGAGAAGTGAGAGCACAGCAGTGACGTCACCGCTGCGCTCTGCTCTCAGTGTACGGCGAGACTCAGTCAGAGCAGGAAGCAGACGGCAAGGGACCTGGACACCGAAAGGCGAGTATGTACTGTTTGTTTTTTTTGGTAACCAGGGTAAACATCGGGTTACTAAGCGCGGCCCTGCGCTTAGTAACCCGATGTTTACCCTGGTTACCCGGGTGCTGCAGGGGGACTTCGGCATCGTTGAAGACAGTTTCAACGATGCCGAAGTCGTTCCCCTGATCGTTGGTCGCTGGAGAGAGCGGTCTGTGTGACAGCTCCCCAGCGACCACACAGCGACTTACCAACGATCACGGCCAGGTCGTATCGCTGGTCGTGATCGTTGGTAAATCGCTTAGTGAGACGGGGCCTTTAGGGATCCAGATGAGCTTTTTAAGTATTTGTTCCTGCCTTACTATGACATCTCGATGTTACATTTCCTTGATGATGACACCGCTACCATTAACTGGAAATACGCAAAAGGTCACCACACCGTCAACAAAAACACAAACATTTTTATAGCGTGTTTTACAACAGCGTATGCGCGGCTAGAGCTCTATTCGCTGCTGGACCGCCTGCAGGAGATTCTGTTATTTTTGTACAGAGAGATGGTGAGTGGCAGCCGCCTTTAGGCGATTACCTGGGGGAGCTGACCAGTGAAATACCCGATGGTACACACATCACAGAATTTGTATCCGCGGGCCCCAAAACTTACGGATACAAACTCAACACCGGTAAAACTGTCTTAAAAGCTAAGGGGATAACACTAAATGTTGGTAATAGGGTTGAGCGACTTTCATTTTTTTAAGATCGAGTCTGGTTTTGTGAAACCCGATTTAGTCCAGAGTCGAGTCGAGTAGGGTTGAGCGAAACGGGTCGATCATTTTCAAAAGTCGCCGACTTTTGGCTAAGTCGGCGTCTCATGAAACCCGATCCGACCCCTGTGCTTGTCGGCCATGCGGTACGCGACTTTCGCGCCAAAGTCGCGTTTCAATGACGCGAAAAGCGCCATTTCTCAGCCAATGAAGGTGAACGCAGAGTGTGGGCAGCGTGATGACATAGATCCTGGTCCCCACCATCTTAGAGAAGGGCATTGCAGTGATTGGCTTGCTGTCTGCGGCGTCACAGGGGCTATAAAGGGGCGTTCCCGCCGACCGCCATCTTACTGCTGCTGATCTGAGCTTAGGGAGAGGTTGCTGCCGCTTCGTCAGAAGCAGGGAGAGCGTTAGGCAGGGTCCACTAACCACCAAACCGCTTGTGCTGCAGCGATTTCCACTGTCCAACACCACCTTCGGTGTGCAGGGACTGTGGAAGCTATTTTTTTTTTTTTTTCCCCTCAGCGCTGTAGCTCATTGGGCTGCCCTAGAAGGCTCCGTGATAGCTGTATTGCTGTGTGTACGCCACTGTGGAAACCAACTGCTTTTTTCAAAGCACATATCCTCTTGTTCCTTCCTTTCTGCACAGCTATCTTTTTTGTTTGTCCACACTTTTTATTTAATTTGTGCATCAGTCCACTCCTATTGCTGCCTGCCATACCTGGCTTACATTACTGCAGGGAGATAGTAATTGTAGGACAGTTTTTTTTTTTTTTTTTTTTTTTTTTTGTGGGAGATTAAGATTGGCATTTCTGCTACAGTGCCATCCCTGTGTGTGCCATCTCTCACTGAGTGGGCCATAGAAAGCCTATTTATTTTTTCCGTGATTTGTGTTCTAAAATCTACCTCAACACAAAAACACTACATCAATCAGTGGGAGAAAAATATTGGCCTCAGTCAGGGCTTGTGTGCCACTGCTGTGTGTGCTATCTCTCATTCAGTGGGCTATAGCAAGCCTATTTTTTTTTTTTTTTTTTAATATTATTTGGTTTCTAAAGTCTCCCTGAAAAAAAAAAAAAACCTAAAAAAACAGTGGGAGAGTAATATTGCCCTTTCAGCTTGTGTGCCAGTCTTGACTCCTGGGTGTGCCACCTCTCTCCCTCTCATTCAGTGGGCCATAGAAAGCCTATTTATTTTTTTTAAAAAATATTATTGGGTTTCTAAAGTCTCCCTGAAAAAACAAAAAATACATAAAAAAACAGTGGGAGAGTAATATTGCCCTTTCAGCTTGTGTGCCAGTCTTGACTCCTGGGTGTGCCACCTCTCTCCCTTTCATTCAGTGGGCCATAGAAAGCCTATTTATTTTTTCCGTGATTTGTGTTCTAAATTCTACCTCAACACAAAAACACTACATCAATCAGTGGGAGAAAAATATTGGCCTCAGTCAGGGCTTGTGTGCCACTGCTGTGTGTGCTATCTCTCATTCAGTGGGCTATAGCAAGCCTATTTTTTTTTTTTTTTTTTTTTTTTTTAATATTATTTGGTTTCTAAAGTCTCCCTGAAAAAAAAAAAAAAACCTAAAAAAACAGTGGGAGAGTAATATTGCCCTTTCAGCTTGTGTGCCAGTCTTGACTCCTGGGTGTGCCACCTCTCTCCCTCTCATTCAGTGGGCCATAGAAAGCCTATTTATTTTTTTTTTTTAATATTATTTGGTTTCTAATTCTCCCTGAAAAAAAAAAAAAAACCTAAAAAAACAGTGGGAGAATAATATTGCCCTTTCAGCTTGTGTGCCAGTCTTGACTCCTGGGTGTGCCACCTCTCTCCCTCTCATTCAGCGGGCCATAGAAAGCCTATTTATTTTTTTTTAAAAATATTATTGGGTTTCTAAAGTCTCCCTGAAAAAACAAAAAATACATAAAAAAACAGTGGGAGAGTAATATTGCCCTTTCAGCTTGTGTGCCAGTCTTGACTCCTGGGTGTGCCACCTCTCTCCCTTTCATTCAGTGGGCCATAGAAAGCCTATTTATTTTTTTTTTTAAATATTATTGGGTTTCTAAAGTCTCCCTGAAAAAAAAAAAAAAACCTAAAAAAACAGTGGGAGAGTAATATTGCCCTTTCAGCTTGTGTGCCAGTCTTGACTCCTGGGTGTGCCACCTCTCTCCCTCTCATTCAGTGGGCCATAGAAAGCCTATTTATTTTTTTTTTAAAATATTATTGGGTTTCTAAAGTCTCCCTGAAAAAAAAAAAAAAAACCTAAAAAAACAGTGGGAGAGTAATATTGCCCTTTCAGCTTGTGTGCCAGTCTTGACTCCTGGGTGTGCCACCTCTCTCCCTCTCATTCAGTGGGCCATAGAAAGCCTATTTATTTTTTTTTTTAAATATTATTGGGTTTCTAAAGTCTCCCTGAAAAAACAAAAAATACATAAAAAAACAGTGGGAGAGTAATATTGCCCTTTCAGCTTGTGTGCCAGTCTTGACTCCTGGGTGTGCCACCTCTCTCCCTTTCATTCAGTGGGCCATAGAAAGCCTATTTATTTTTTCCGTGATTTGTGTTCTAAATTCTACCTCAACACAAAAACACTACATCAATCAGTGGGAGAAAAATATTGGCCTCAGTCAGGGCTTGTGTGCCACTGCTGTGTGTGCTATCTCTCATTCAGTGGGCTATAGCAAGCCTATTTTTTTTTTTTTTTTTTTTTTATATTATTTGGTTTCTAAAGTCTCCCTGAAAAAAAAAAAAAAACCTAAAAAAACAGTGGGAGAGTAATATTGCCCTTTCAGCTTGTGTGCCAGTCTTGACTCCTGGGTGTGCCACCTCTCTCCCTCTCATTCAGTGGGCCATAGAAAGCCTATTTATTTTTTTTTTTAAATATTATTGGGTTTCTAAAGTCTCCCTGAAAAAACAAAAAATACATAAAAAAACAGTGGGAGAGTAATATTGCCCTTTCAGCTTGTGTGCCAGTCTTGACTCCTGGGTGTGCCACCTCTCTCCCTTTCATTCAGTGGGCCATAGAAAGCCTATTTATTTTTTTTTTAAAATATTATTGGGTTTCTAAAGTCTCCCTGAAAAAACAAAAAATACATAAAAAAACAGTGGGAGAGTAATATTGCCCTTTCAGCTTGTGTGCCAGTCTTGACTCCTGGGTGTGCCACCTCTCTCCCTTTCATTCAGTGGGCCATAGAAAGCCTATTTATTTTTTCCGTGATTTGTGTTCTAAATTCTACCTCAACACAAAAACACTACATCAATCAGTGGGAGAAAAATATTGGCCTCAGTCAGGGCTTGTGTGCCACTGCTGTGTGTGCTATCTCTCATTCAGTGGGCTATAGCAAGCCTATTTTTTTTTTTTTTTTTTTTTTATATTATTTGGTTTCTAAAGTCTCCCTGAAAAAAAAAAAAAAACCTAAAAAAACAGTGGGAGAGTAATATTGCCCTTTCAGCTTGTGTGCCAGTCTTGACTCCTGGGTGTGCCACCTCTCTCCCTCTCATTCAGTGGGCCATAGAAAGCCTATTTATTTTTTTTTTTAAATATTATTGGGTTTCTAAAGTCTCCCTGAAAAAACAAAAAATACATAAAAAAACAGTGGGAGAGTAATATTGCCCTTTCAGCTTGTGTGCCAGTCTTGACTCCTGGGTGTGCCACCTCTCTCCCTTTCATTCAGTGGGCCATAGAAAGCCTATTTATTTTTTTTTTAAAATATTATTGGGTTTCTAAAGTCTCCCTGAAAAAAAAAAAAAAACCTAAAAAAACAGTGGGAGAGTAATATTGCCCTTTCAGCTTGTGTGCCAGTCTTGACTCCTGGGTGTGCCACCTCTCTCCCTCTCATTCAGTGGGCCATAGAAAGCCTATTTATTTTTTTTTTAAAATATTATTGGGTTTCTAAAGTCTCCCTGAAAAAACAAAAAATACATAAAAAAACAGTGGGAGAGTAATATTGCCCTCTCAGCTTGTGTGCCAGTCTTGACTCCTGGGTGTGCCACCTCTCTCTCTCTAATTGTGGGCCATAGAAAGCCTTTTTTTTTTTTTTTTTTAATATTATTTGGTTTCTAAAGTCTCCCTGAAAAAACAAAAAATACATAAAAAAACAGTGGGAGAGTAATATTGCCCTCTCAGCTTGTGTGCCAGTCTTGACTCCTGGGTGTGCCACCTCTCTCTCTCTAATTGTGGGCCATAGAAAGCCTTTTTTTTTTTTTTTTTTAATATTATTTGGTTTCTAAAGTCTCCCTGAGAAAAAAAAAAAAATAAATTAGGTGGGAGATTAATATTGACATTAGTGCTTGAGTGACAGTCCTGCGTGTGTGTCATCTCTGTGATTTTGTGCCACAGAAAACAGAGTGTGTAACATTGTGCCTGATTTTCCTTGTGGTCTCACCAACCTGTTAAGGGATATTGAAATCATACTGAAGTTATAGCTCACCGTGTAAGTTGTTTGACAGCAACAAATAAAGTTACTTTGGTTAAGATTTTAAAACAATGAGGAAGTCTGGTGCAAGAGGTCGTCGTGGGCGTTCATTGTCAGCTGGTAATGATGGTAGTGGTAGAGGAGCATCAGGTGGTCGTGGGGATAAAAATATTCCACCTAAGTCTGGAGCTGTGGAGCCAGTTTCGTCGTCAGGCTACACAAGGCCTCGAACGCTCTCTTTTCTGGGAGTAGGAAAACCGCTTTTAAAGGCGGAGCAGCAACAGCAAGTTTTGGCTTACATTGCAGACTCAGCCTCTAGCTCTTTTGCCTCCTCTTCCGAAACTGGTAAATGTAAAAGCAGCGCGTCGCTTGTGGATGTTCACGGTCAGGGACAAGTCGCTTCCTTGTCCTCCTCAGCAAAAACTACAACAAGAGAGAAGGATGCAGCAGGCGACACAACGGGTCACTCCATGGAGCTCTTTACACATACCGTCCCTGGCTTAGAAAGTGAAACATTTAACAGGCCATGCCCATTACAAGTATATTCTGACATGGAGTGCACTGATGCACAGCCACAGCCAGAGTACTATGCTGCTCCTTTGACTCAGACCACCACATTGCCCTCTCAGGGTACAGATCCACAATCAGACCCTGATGAGACTATGTTGCCCCGCCACGAACGCTATACCACCGACCGACACAGTGACACAGACGAAGTTGCACACGAGCTCGAAGAGGAGGTAATAGATGACCCAGTTATTGACCCCGATTGGCAGCCATTGGGGGAACAGGGTGCAGGCGGCAGTAGTTCAGAAGCGGAGGTGGAGGAGGGGCCGCAGCAGGCATCAACATCGCAACAGGTTACATCTGCCGGGCCCGTATCTGGCCCAAAACGCGTGTCAAAGCCAAAACCTGTTGGAGCACAGCGTTGCCATCCGGTTAAAGCTCAGTCTGCAATCCCTGAAAAGGGATCCGAGTCTAGGAAGAGTGCAGTCTGGCATTTTTTTAAACAACATCCAACTGATCAGCGCAAAGTCATCTGTCAAAAATGTTCAACTAGCTTAAGCAGAGGTCAGAATCTGAAAAGTCTAAATACTAGTTGCATGCATAGACACTTAACCACCATGCATTTTCAAGCCTGGACTAACTACCAAACGTCCCTCAAGGTTGTAGCACCCTCGGCCAATGAAGCTAGTCAGCAACGCAACATCCCTTCCGTCACTGTAAGGCCACCATTTTCCGCACCACAGGCAGTATCTGTGCAGGTTTCTTTGCCAGCCAAAAGCAGTCAGGGTCAGGGAATCACCAGTTTTGTAGGAGGAAATATTGCATCTAGGGCACCGGCGGAAACAATACCGTCTCCAACCGTCTCTCAGTCTGCCATGTACACCGGCACACCCGAAAGTTCCACGATCTCCAGCTCTCCAGTCCAGCTCACCCTACATGAGACTCTGGTTAGAAAAAGGAAGTACTTATCCTCGCATCCGCGTACACAGGGTTTTAACGCCCACATAGCTAGACTAATCTCGTTAGAGATGATGCCCTACCGGTTAGTTGAAAGCGAAGCTTTCAAAGCCCTGATGGAGTACGCTGAACCACGATACGAGCTACCCAGTCGACACTTTTTTTCCAGAAAAGCCATCCCAGCCCTGCACCAGCATGTTAAACAGCGCATCGTCCATGCACTCAGGCAATCTGTGAGTACAAAGGTGCACCTGACTACAGATGCATGGACCAGTAGGCATGGCCAGGGACGTTATGTGTCCATCACGGCACACTGGGTGAATGTGGTGGATGCAGGGTCCACAGGCGACATCAATTTAGGGACAGTTGTGCCTAGCCCACGGTCTAGGAAACAGTTGGCTGTAGGCGTTCGCACCCCCTCCTCCTCCTCCTCCTCGTCCTCCTGCAGAAGCTACAGCTCTTCCACAGAACGCAGTCTGCCAACCACTCCATCGGCAGATGACACTGTTGCACACCAGTTGTCCCATTATGGGCCAGCTACTGCCAAGCGTCAGCAGGCTGTATTGGCTATGAAGTGCTTGGGCGACAATAGACACACCGCGGAAGTTCTGTCCGAGTTCTTGCAACAAGAAACGCAGTCGTGGCTGGGCACAGTAGATCTTGAGGCAGGCAAGGTAGTGAGTGATAACGGAAGGAATTTCATGGCTGCCATCTCCCTTTCCCAACTGAAACACATTCCTTGCCTGGCTCACACCTTAAACCTGGTGGTGCAGTGCTTATTGAAAACTTATCCTGGGTTCTCCGACCTGCTCCTCAAAGTGCGTGCACTTTGCTCACATATCCGACGTTCGCCTGTACACGCCAGCCGTATGCAGACCTATCAGCGGTCTTTGAACCTTCCCCAGCATCGCCTAATCATAGACGTTGCAACAAGGTGGAACTCAACACTGCACATGCTTCAGAGACTGTGCGAACAGAGGCGTGCTGTTATTTATTTGTGGGAGGATACACGGGCAGGCAGTAGGATGGCAGACATGGAGTTGTCAGGTGTGCAGTGGTCTAAGATACAAGACATGTGTCAAGTCCTTCAGTGCTTTGAGGAATGCACACGGCTGGTTAGTGCAGACAACGCCGTAATAAGCATGAGCATCCCCCTAATGCGTCTGCTGATGCAAAGTTTGACGCACATAAAGGAGCAGGCGTCTGCACCAGAGGAAGAGGAAAGCCTTGATGACAGTCAGCCATTGTCTGGTCAGGGCAGTGTACAGGACGAGGTAGCGGGCGAAGAGGAGGTGGAGGACGAGGAGGATGATGGGGATGAGTATATTTTTAATGCCGAACCTTTCCCGGGGGCACAGGAATTTGGTTGCGTGTCACGGCCGGGTTCTGGTTTTTTGAGGGACACAAGTGACGTAGATTTGCCTGCAACTGCCCCTCAACCAATCACAACCGGAGATTTGACAACTGGAACTTTGGCCCACATGGCGGATTATGCCTTACGTATCCTAAAAAGGGACACACGCATTACGAAAATGATGAACGATGACGATTACTGGTTGGCCTGCCTCCTTGATCCACGCTATAAAGGCAAATTGCAAAATATTATGCCACATGAGAACTTGGAACTAATATTAGCAACCAAACAATCAACTCTTGTTGACCGTTTGCTTCAGGCATTCCCAGCACACAGCGCACGTGATCGTTCTCACACGAGCTCCAGGGGGCAGCAGACTAGGAGTGTTAGGGGTGCACACATCAGAAGTGGCATTGGACAGAGGGGTTTTCTGACCAGGTTGTGGAGTGATTTTGCTATGACCGCAGACAGGACAGGTACTGCTGCATCAATTGAAAGTGACAGGAGACAACATTTGTCCAGTATGGTTACTAACTATTTTTCATCCCTTATCGATGTTCTCCCTCAACCGTCATTCCCATTTGATTACTGGGCCTCCAAATTAGACACCTGGCCAGAATTGGCAGAATATGCATTGCAGGAGCTTGCTTGCCCGGCAGCAAGTGTCCTATCAGAAAGAGTATTCAGTGCTGCAGGTTCAATATTAACCGAAAAAAGGACTCGTCTGGCTACCCAAAATGTTGACGATCTAACATTCATTAAAATGAACCACAACTGGATTTCGAAATCTTTTGCCCCACCTTGCCCGGCCGACACCTAGCTTTCCTATGAAAAGCTCTTGCCTGTGAATTACTTTTCTAATGTCTAATTTGCTGCAGCTGATTGTACAGCATACGACATGTTTACACCTCCCTAAATGGCAAAACTCCCCACACGGGGCCGTGGTATCGCGACTTGGCGCAAGCACCCGTGAGACTGCTGTTTGTCTGAAGAGGTGGGTGTGCTCGCTTTTGGTTGACGGCATTGCTACTGGGTCCCTCATAGTACAATGTAGTGTCTCTGGCGGTGGTGGTGCGCACCCAACGTCAGACACACCGTTGTAACATGAGGGGCCCTGGGGCGGTCCCGCCGGCCTCAAGAGAGTTCCCCCCTACCCCAGCTCAAAATGTGCTCTACCACGTGCAAAATTATGTCGCACAGCTCCACCAATCTTTAGTCTATTCGCTGACATCATTCAATGTCTGGCACTGACAATACAAATTTGTAGACATCTATGATGCAACTTAAAGTAGTCTGTGTCTGTGTCCTATATTGGCACCATTAAATAGTTACTGCCAAATTACTATGTCAGAAACTCAGTAGATGAGCCCACCCCTGTACCTAAGTATGCCACCTTTTTTTTTTGTTTTGGTTGTTTTGCGAGACATTAACATCTATTTATATTTTGGGAGTACTGGGACAGACACTCCTTGCACTACTCCTCCACTCACCACCAAGCTGCCTGTGTATCCATGTAACCGCTGTAAAACTGCCATGAGCCTATTGTTTGTTATTTTAGGCCTTTGATAGCCTGTCTGCGGCCCCTACTTGCAATACTCCTCCACTGACCACCAAGCTGCCTGCCCGTGTATCCATGTAACCGCTGTGAAACTGCCATGAGCCTATTGTTTGTTATTTTAGGCCTTTGATAGCCTGTCTGCGGTCCCTACTTTAAATACTCCTCCACTGACCAGACCACTGCTGCCCGTGTACCCCTGGAACCAATTATAAAGTGCCTACAGCCAGCCCATTTTTTTATGTTAGGCCTTTGAAGCCTGTCTGCGGTCCCTACTTGCAATACTCCTCCACTGACCACAATGCTGCCTGGAGTGCCTGCCTGTGTATCCATGTAACCAATGTAAAACTGCCATGACTGCCTACTGTTTGTTATTTTAGGCCTTTGATAGCCTGTCTGCAGCCCCTACTTGCAATACTCCTCCACTGACCACCAAGCTGCCTGCCCGTGTATCCATGTAACCGCTGTGAAACTGCCATGAGCCTATTGTTTGTTATGTTAGGCCTTTGATAGCCTGTCTGCGGTCCCTACTTTAAATACTCCTCCACTGACCAGACCACTGCTGCCCGTGTACCCCTGGAACCAATTATAAAGTGCCTACAGCCAGCCCATTTTCTTATGTTAGGCCTTTGAAGCCTGTCTGCGGTCCCTACTTTAAATACTCCTCCACTGACCACCAAGCTGCCTGCCCGTGTATCCATGTAACCGCTGTAAAACTGCCATGAGCCTATTGTTTGTTATTTTAGGCCTTTGATAGCCTGTCTGCGGCCCCTACTTGCAATACTCCTCCACTGACCACAATGCTGCCTGGAGTGCCTGCCTGTGTATCCATGTAACCGATGTAAAACTGCCATGACTGCCTACTGTTTGTTATTTTAGGCCTTTGATAGCCTGTCTGCAGCCCCTACTTGCAATACTCCTCCACTGACCACCAAGCTGCCTGCCCGTGTATCCATGTAACCGCTGTGAAACTGCCATGAGCCTATTGTTTGTTATGTTAGGCCTTTGATAGCCTGTCTGCGGTCCCTACTTTAAATACTCCTCCACTGACCAGACCACTGCTGCCCGTGTACCCCTGGAACCAATTATAAAGTGCCTACAGCCAGCCCATTTTCTTATGTTAGGCCTTTGAAGCCTGTCTGCGGTCCCTACTTTAAATACTCCTCCACTGACCACCAAGCTGCCTGCCCGTGTATCCATGTAACCGCTGTAAAACTGCCATGAGCCTATTGTTTGTTATTTTAGGCCTTTGATAGCCTGTCTGCGGCCCCTACTTGCAATACTCCTCCACTGACCACAATGCTGCCTGGAGTGCCTGCCTGTGTATCCATGTAACCGATGTAAAACTGCCATGACTGCCTACTGTTTGTTATTTTAGGCCTTTGATAGCCTGTCTGCAGCCCCTACTTGCAATACTCCTCCACTGACCACCAAGCTGCCTGCCCGTGTATCCATGTAACCGCTGTGAAACTGCCATGAGCCTATTGTTTGTTATGTTAGGCCTTTGATAGCCTGTCTGCGGTCCCTACTTTAAATACTCCTCCACTGACCAGACCACTGCTGCCCGTGTACCCCTGGAACCAATTATAAAGTGCCTACAGCCAGCCCATTTTCTTATGTTAGGCCTTTGAAGCCTGTCTGCGGTCCCTACTTTAAATACTCCTCCACTGACCACCAAGCTGCCTGCCCGTGTATCCATGTAACCGCTGTAAAACTGCCATGAGCCTATTGTTTGTTATTTTAGGCCTTTGATAGCCTGTCTGCGGCCCCTACTTGCAATACTCCTCCACTGACCACAATGCTGCCTGGAGTGCCTGCCTGTGTATCCATGTAACCGATGTAAAACTGCCATGACTGCCTACTGTTTGTTATTTTAGGCCTTTGATAGCCTGTCTGCAGCCCCTACTTGCAATACTCCTCCACTGACCACACCAATGCTGCCCGTGTACCCCTGGAACCTATTTAAAAGTTCATAGAGCCTAGTTATATATTTTATTTACTATTAATAAGGCCATGATGGACTACGCTGTACCACGCTACAAGCTAACCAGTCGACACTTCTTTTGCGAGAAAAGCCATCCCAACCCTCCACCAGCATGTAGAAGACCGCATTGTCCATGCACTCTGGCAATCTGTGAGTACAAAGGTGCACCTGACAACAGACGCATGGACCTGTAGGCATGGCCACGGAAGATTACGTGTCCATTACGGCGCAATGGGTTAATGTGGTGGATGCATGGTCCACAGGGGACAGCCTACTAAGTCTGTCTGCAGTCCCTAATTCAAATTGTCCTCCACTGTCTAAATCGGAACTTCCACCTTCTGGCTTTCGGCCTATAGTATCAGAAATTAAACTGCATTTGGCCTTCAACTTTGGTTAGGGCCTACTAACGGCTTCTGCCCCTCCCTGGTGTTGCCCTCAACTAAATAAAGCTGAGCTTCAACCTTCCGGCTCTCATTATGTGGTTTAAAAAAAAAAAATGGTGGTTAGGGCCTACTAACGGCTTCTGCCCCTCCCTGGTGTTGCCCTCAACTAAATAAAGCTGAGCTTCAACCTTCCGGCTCTCATTATGTGGTTTAAAAAAAAAAAATGGTGGTTAGGGCCTACTAACGGCTTCTGCCCCTCCCTGGTGTTGTCCTCAACTAAATAAAGCTGAGCTTCAACCTTCCGGCTCTCATTATGTGGTTTTAAAAAAAAAAATGGTGGTTAGGGCCTACTAACGGCTTCTGCCCCTCCCTGGTGTTGTCCTCAACTAAATAAAGCTGAGCTTCAACCTTCCGGCTCTCATTATGTGGTTTTAAAAAAAAAATGGTGGTTAGGGCCTACTAACGGCTTCTGCCCCTCCCTGGTGTTGCCCTCAACTAAATAAAGCTGAGCTTCAACCTTCTGCTCCAAATTACCATTTTGAAAAATGCAATAGGCTTTTCAGGCCTACTAAAGGTGTCTGTCTGTGTGCCCCTCCCTGGTGTTGTCCTCAACTAAATAAAGCTGAGCTTCAACCTTCCGGCTCTCATTATGTGGTTTAAAAAAAAAAAATGGTGGTTAGGGCCTACTAACGGCTTCTGCCCCTCCCTGGTGTTGTCCTCAACTAAATAAAGCTGAGCTTCAACCTTCCGGCTCTCATTATGTGGTTTTAAAAAAAAAATGGTGGTTAGGGCCTACTAACGGCTTCTGCCCCTCCCTGGTGTTGCCCTCAACTAAATAAAGCTGAGCTTCAACCTTCTGCTCCAAATTACCATTTTGAAAAATGCAATAGGCTTTTCAGGCCTACAAAAGGTGTCTGTCTGTGTGCCCCTCCCTGGTGTTGTCCTCAACTAAATAAAGCTGAGCTTCAACCTTCCGGCTCTCATTATGTGGTTTTAAAAAAAAAAATGGTGGTTAGGGCCTACTAACGGCTTCTGCCCCTCCCTGGTGTTGTCCTCAACTAAATAAAGCTGAGCTTCAACCTTCCGGCTCTCATTATGTGGTTTTAAAAAAAAAAATGGTGGTTAGGGCCTACTAACGGCTTCTGCCCCTCCCTGGTGTTGTCCTCAACTAAATAAAGCTGAGCTTCAACCTTCCGGCTCTCATTATGTGGTTTTAAAAAAAAAATGGTGGTTAGGGCCTACTAACGGCTTCTGCCCCTCCCTGGTGTTGCCCTCAACTAAATAAAGCTGAGCTTCAACCTTCTGCTCCAAATTACCATTTTGAAAAATGCAATAGGCTTTTCAGGCCTACTAAAGGTGTCTGTCTGTGTGCCCCTCCCTGGTGTTGTCCTCAACTAAATAAAGCTGAGCTTCAACCTTCCGGCTCTCATTATGTGGTTTAAAAAAAAAAAATGGTGGTTAGGGCCTACTAACGGCTTCTGCCCCTCCCTGGTGTTGTCCTCAACTAAATAAAGCTGAGCTTCAACCTTCCGGCTCTCATTATGTGGTTTTAAAAAAAAAATGGTGGTTAGGGCCTACTAACGGCTTCTGCCCCTCCCTGGTGTTGCCCTCAACTAAATAAAGCTGAGCTTCAACCTTCTGCTCCAAATTACCATTTTGAAAAATGCAATAGGCTTTTCAGGCCTACAAAAGGTGTCTGTCTGTGTGCCCCTCCCTGGTGTTGTCCTCAACTAAATAAAGCTGAGCTTCAACCTTCCGGCTCTCATTATGTGGTTTTAAAAAAAAAAATGGTGGTTAGGGCCTACTAACGGCTTCTGCCCCTCCCTGGTGTTGTCCTCAACTAAATAAAGCTGAGCTTCAACCTTCCGGCTCTCATTATGTGGTTTTAAAAAAAAAATGGTGGTTAGGGCCTACTAACGGCTTCTGCCCCTCCCTGGTGTTGCCCTCAACTAAATAAAGCTGAGCTTCAACCTTCTGCTCCAAATTACCATTTTGAAAAATGCAATAGGCTTTTCAGGCCTACTAAAGGTGTCTGTCTGTGTGCCCCTCCCTGGTGTTGTCCTCAACTAAATAAAGCTGAGCTTCAACCTTCCGGCTCTCATTATGTGGTTTAAAAAAAAAAAATGGTGGTTAGGGCCTACTAACGGCTTCTGCCCCTCCCTGGTGTTGTCCTCAACTAAATAAAGCTGAGCTTCAACCTTCCGGCTCTCATTATGTGGTTTTAAAAAAAAAATGGTGGTTAGGGCCTACTAACGGCTTCTGCCCCTCCCTGGTGTTGCCCTCAACTAAATAAAGCTGAGCTTCAACCTTCTGCTCCAAATTACCATTTTGAAAAATGCAATAGGCTTTTCAGGCCTACTAAAGGTGTCTGTCTGTGTGCCCCTCCCTGGTGTTGTCCTCAACTAAATAAAGCTGAGCTTCAACCTTCCGGCTCTCATTATGTGGTTTTAAAAAAAAAAATGGTGGTTAGGGCCTACTAACGGCTTCTGCCCCTCCCTGGTGTTGTCCTCAACTAAATAAAGCTGAGCTTCAACCTTCCGGCTCTCATTATGTGGTTTTAAAAAAAAAATGGTGGTTAGGGCCTACTAACGGCTTCTGCCCCTCCCTGGTGTTGCCCTCAACTAAATAAAGCTGAGCTTCAACCTTCTGCTCCAAATTACCATTTTGAAAAATGCAATAGGCTTTTCAGGCCTACTAAAGGTGTCTGTCTGTGTGCCCCTCCCTGGTGTTGTCCTCAACTAAATAAAGCTGAGCTTCAACCTTCCGGCTCTCATTATGTGGTTTAAAAAAAAAAAATGGTGGTTAGGGCCTACTAACGGCTTCTGCCCCTCCCTGGTGTTGTCCTCAACTAAATAAAGCTGAGCTTCAACCTTCCGGCTCTCATTATGTGGTTTTAAAAAAAAAATGGTGGTTAGGGCCTACTAACGGCTTCTGCCCCTCCCTGGTGTTGCCCTCAACTAAATAAAGCTGAGCTTCAACCTTCTGCTCCAAATTACCATTTTGAAAAATGCAATAGGCTTTTCAGGCCTACTAAAGGTGTCTGTCTGTGTGCCCCTCCCTGGTGTTGTCCTCAACTAAATAAAGCTGAGCTTCAACCTTCCGGCTCTCATTATGTGGTTTAAAAAAAAAAAATGGTGGTTAGGGCCTACTAACGGCTTCTGCCCCTCCCTGGTGTTGCCCTCAAGTAAATAAAGCTGAGCTTCAACCTTCTGCTCCAAATTACCATTTTAAAAAATGCAATAGGCTTTTCCGGCCTACTAAAGGTGTCTGCCCCTCCCTGGTGTTGTCCTCAACTGAACAAAGCTGAGCTTCCACATTCTGGCTTTCGCCCTATACTATCAGATATTAAACTGCATTTGGCCTACTAGTGTGGTTAGGCCCTTGAAACAGTGTCTGCTGCTCTTGGGTTTGCTACTCCACTGAACAAAGCAATGCCGCCTGTTTAGTCCTGTTACCAATTTTGAACTGCATGTAGCCTACTTTATTCTTTGGCCCTATATCTGTTTCCTCCTCATCCTGCCCATTGCCCAGCCACTGCTAAATGAGTCTGCTGGTACATTGACCTAGACCACTACATTCCCCTTGTACTCTACACAGCCAGAATCTGTCCCTGCTGAAAGTAAGGTTCCCCTTCCCGCATGTTATACCACCTTACACAGGGACAAAGAGGAAGGTGCAGATGAAAGTGCAGGTTCCTTCATCAGGTGGGGGGGCATACTCGTTGGCGACGTCACTGGCACAGGGCCCCTCAGAGTACGCAAAAGTGTCGCTGCTGGTGGGAGGCGCCCCCGCCATGCAAACACACCGCCGTACTTTGAGGGGCCCTGTGCCAGTGGCAATGCGAACGAGTGGGCCCCCCCCCTGCTTGCTCAGGATCACAGCACTTGCAACTTTTAAATACTTACCTTTCCCTGCAACACCGCCGTGACGTAGTCCGCATTTCCTGGGCCCACGAAAAACTTGAGCCAGCCCTACTCCCCCCACAACTTTCCCCCAATTCCCTATGCCCAACTATTATTATACAGTTAATTAAGATTGGCAAGCTTCAGAAACAAGAATGGATGTTTTTGGCATTAAAATGGGCACTGTAGGTGTTTTCCTGGCCTCCACTCACTGCCGACTATGCTTCCCCATTGACTTGCATTGGGTTTCGTGTTTCGGTCGATCCCCGACTTTTAGCGATAATCGGCCGACTGCACTCGACTCGACTCTGGACAAAATCGGGTTTCCCAAAACCCTACTCGATCTTAAAAAAATGAAAGTCGCTCAACCCTAGAGTCGAGTGAAGTCGGCCGATTATCGCTAAAAGTCGGGGATCGACCGAAACACGAAACCCAATGCAAGTCAATGGGGAAGCATAGCCGGCAGTGAGTGGAGGCCAGGAAAACACCTACAGTGCACATTTTACTGCCAAAAACATCCATTCTTGTTTTCTGAAGCTTGTCAATCTTAATTAACTTTATAATAATAGTTGGGCACTGGAAATTGGGGGTCATTTGGCAAAAGTTGTGGGGGTAGGGCTGGTTCAAGGTTTTAGTGGGCCCAGGAAACATGGACTACGTCATGGCGGTGGAGCAGGGAGAGGTAAGTATTTCAACGTTGCAAGTGCTGTGATCCTGAGCAAGCAGGGGGGGCCCACTCGTTCGCATTGGCACTGGCACAGGGCCCCTCAAAGTACGGCGGTGTGTTTGCATGGCGGGGGCGCCTCCCACCAGCAGCGACACTTTTGCGTACTCTGAGTGGCCCTGTGCCAGTGACGTCGCCAACGAGTATGCCCCCCCACCTGATGAAGGAACCTGCACTTTCATCTGCACCTTCCTCTTTGTCCCTGTGTAAGGTGGTATAATATGCGGGAAGGGGAACCTTACTTTCAGCAGGGTCAGATTCTGGCTGTGTAGAGTACAAGGGGAATGTAGTGGTCTAGGTCAATGTACCAGCAGACTCATCTAGCAGTGGCTGGGCAATGGGCAGGATGATGAGGAAACAGATATAGGGCCAAAGAATAAAGTAGGCTAAATGCAGATCAAAATTGGTAACAGGACTAAACAGGCGGCATTGCTTTGTTCAGTGGAGTAGCAAACCCAAGAGGAGCAGACACTGTTTCAAGGGCCTAACCACACTAGTAGGCCAAATGCAGTTTAATATCTGATAGTATAGGCCGAAAGCCAGAATGTGGAAGCTCAGCTTTGTTCAGTTGAGGACAACACCAGGGAGGGGCAGACACCGTTAGTAGGCCCTAACCACCATTTTGTTTTAAAAAAAAACACTTAATGAGAGCCAGAAGGTTGAAGCTCAGCTTTATTCAGTTGAGGGCAACACCAGGGAGGGGCAGACACCGTTAGTAGGCCCTAAACACCATTTTGTTTTTTAAAAAACACTTAATGAGAGCCAGAAGGTAGAAGCTCAGCTTTATTCAGTTGAGGGCAACACCAGGCAGGGGCAGACACCATTAGTAGGCCGGAACCACCATTTTGTTTTTTAAAAAACACTTAATGAGAGCCAGAAGGTTGAAGCTCAGCTTTATTCAGTTGAGGGCAACACCAGGCAGGGGCAGACACCGTTAGTAGGCCGGAACCAGCAATGTGTTTAAAAACAGCAGTTAATCAGAGCCGGAAGGTAGAAGCTCAGCTTTATTCAGTTGAGGGCAACACCAGGGAGGGGCAGACACCGTTAGTAGGCCGGAACCAGCAATGTGTTTAAAAACAGCAGTTAATCAGAGCCAGAAGGTTGAAGCTCAGCTTTATTCAGTTGAGGGCAACACCAGGCAGGGGCAGACACCGTTAGTAGGCCGGAACCAGCAATGTGTTTAAAAACAGCAGTTAATCAGAGCCGGAAGGTAGAAGCTCAGCTTTATTCAGTTGAGGGCAACAGCAGGGAGGGGCAGAAGCCGTTAGTAGGCCCTAACCACCATTTTGTTTTTTAAAAAACACTTAATGAGAGCCAGAAGGTTGAAGCTCAGCTTTATTCAGTTGAGGGCAACACCAGGCAGGGGCAGACACCGTTAGTAGGCCGGAACCAGCAATGTGTTTAAAAACAGCAGTTAATCAGAGCCGGAAGGTAGAAGCTCAGCTTTATTCAGTTGAGGGCAACACCAGGGAGGGGCAGACACCGTTAGTAGGCCGGAACCAGCAATGTGTTTAAAAACAGCAGTTAATCAGAGCCAGAAGGTTGAAGCTCAGCTTTATTCAGTTGAGGGCAACACCAGGCAGGGGCAGACACCGTTAGTAGGCCGGAACCAGCAATGTGTTTAAAAACAGCAGTTAATCAGAGCCGGAAGGTAGAAGCTCAGCTTTATTCAGTTGAGGGCAACACCAGGGAGGGGCAGAAGCCGTTAGTAGGCCCTAACCACCATTTTGTTTTTTAAAAAACACTTAATGAGAGCCAGAAGGTTGAAGCTCAGCTTTATTCAGTTGAGGGCAACACCAGGCAGGGGCAGACACCGTTAGTAGGCCGGAACCAGCAATGTGTTTAAAAACAGCAGTTAATCAGAGCCGGAAGGTAGAAGCTCAGCTTTATTCAGTTGAGGGCAACACCAGGGAGGGGCAGACACCGTTAGTAGGCCGGAACCAGCAATGTGTTTAAAAACAGCAGTTAATCAGAGCCAGAAGGTTGAAGCTCAGCTTTATTCAGTTGAGGGCAACACCAGGCAGGGGCAGACACCGTTAGTAGGCCGGAACCAGCAATGTGTTTAAAAACAGCAGTTAATCAGAGCCGGAAGGTAGAAGCTCAGCTTTATTCAGTTGAGGGCAACACCAGGGAGGGGCAGAAGCCGTTAGTAGGCCCTAACCACCATTTTGTTTTTTAAAAAACACTTAATGAGAGCCAGAAGGTTGAAGCTCAGCTTTATTCAGTTGAGGGCAACACCAGGCAGGGGCAGACACCGTTAGTAGGCCGGAACCAGCAATGTGTTTAAAAACAGCAGTTAATCAGAGCCGGAAGGTAGAAGCTCAGCTTTATTCAGTTGAGGGCAACACCAGGGAGGGGCAGACACCGTTAGTAGGCCGGAACCAGCAATGTGTTTAAAAACAGCAGTTAATCAGAGCCAGAAGGTTGAAGCTCAGCTTTATTCAGTTAAGGGCAACACCAGGCAGGGGCAGACACCGTTAGTAGGCCGGAACCAGCAATGTGTTTAAAAACAGCAGTTAATCAGAGCCGGAAGGTAGAAGCTCAGCTTTATTCAGTTGAGGGCAACACCAGGGAGGG
This sequence comes from Ranitomeya variabilis, assembly GCF_051348905.1. Taxonomy (NCBI): domain Eukaryota; kingdom Metazoa; phylum Chordata; class Amphibia; order Anura; family Dendrobatidae; genus Ranitomeya; species Ranitomeya variabilis. The sequence continues at coordinate 235,657,296 of NC_135234.1, forward strand.
GCAGAAGCCGTTAGTAGGCCCTAACCACCATTTTGTTTTTTAAAAAACACTTAATGAGAGCCAGTAGGTTGAAGCTCAGCTTTATTCAGTTGAGGGCAACACCAGGCAGGGGCAGACACCGTTAGTAGGCCGGAACCAGCAATGTGTTTAAAAACAGCAGTTAATCAGAGCCGGAAGGTAGAAGCTCAGCTTTATTCAGTTGAGGGCAACACCAGGGAGGGGCAGACACCGTTAGTAGGCCGGAACCAGCAATGTGTTTAAAAACAGCAGTTAATCAGAGCCAGAAGGTTGAAGCTCAGCTTTATTCAGTTGAGGGCAACACCAGGCAGGGGCAGACACCGTTAGTAGGCCGGAACCAGCAATGTGTTTAAAAACAGCAGTTAATCAGAGCCGGAAGGTAGAAGCTCAGCTTTATTCAGTTGAGGGCAACACCAGGGAGGGGCAGAAGCCGTTAGTAGGCCCTAACCACCATTTTGTTTTTTAAAAAACACTTAATGAGAGCCAGAAGGTTGAAGCTCAGCTTTATTCAGTTGAGGGCAACACCAGGCAGGGGCAGACACCGTTAGTAGGCCGGAACCAGCAATGTGTTTAAAAACAGCAGTTAATCAGAGCCGGAAGGTAGAAGCTCAGCTTTATTCAGTTGAGGGCAACACCAGGGAGGGGCAGACACCGTTAGTAGGCCGGAACCAGCAATGTGTTTAAAAACAGCAGTTAATCAGAGCCAGAAGGTTGAAGCTCAGCTTTATTCAGTTGAGGGCAACACCAGGCAGGGGCAGACACCGTTAGTAGGCCGGAACCAGCAATGTGTTTAAAAACAGCAGTTAATCAGAGCCGGAAGGTAGAAGCTCAGCTTTATTCAGTTGAGGGCAACACCAGGGAGGGGCAGAAGCCGTTAGTAGGCCCTAACCACCATTTTGTTTTTTAAAAAACACTTAATGAGAGCCAGAAGGTTGAAGCTCAGCTTTATTCAGTTGAGGGCAACACCAGGCAGGGGCAGACACCGTTAGTAGGCCGGAACCAGCAATGTGTTTAAAAACAGCAGTTAATCAGAGCCGGAAGGTAGAAGCTCAGCTTTATTCAGTTGAGGGCAACACCAGGGAGGGGCAGACACCGTTAGTAGGCCGGAACCAGCAATGTGTTTAAAAACAGCAGTTAATCAGAGCCAGAAGGTTGAAGCTCAGCTTTATTCAGTTAAGGGCAACACCAGGCAGGGGCAGACACCGTTAGTAGGCCGGAACCAGCAATGTGTTTAAAAACAGCAGTTAATCAGAGCCGGAAGGTAGAAGCTCAGCTTTATTCAGTTGAGGGCAACACCAGGGAGGGGCAGAAGCCGTTAGTAGGCCCTAACCACCATTTTGTTTTTTAAAAAACACTTAATGAGAGCCAGTAGGTTGAAGCTCAGCTTTATTCAGTTGAGGGCAACACCAGGCAGGGGCAGACACCGTTAGTAGGCCGGAACCAGCAATGTGTTTAAAAACAGCAGTTAATCAGAGCCGGAAGGTAGAAGCTCAGCTTTATTCAGTTGAGGGCAACACCAGGGAGGGGCAGACACCGTTAGTAGGCCGGAACCAGCAATGTGTTTAAAAACAGCAGTTAATCAGAGCCAGAAGGTTGAAGCTCAGCTTTATTCAGTTGAGGGCAACACCAGGCAGGGGCAGACACCGTTAGTAGGCCGGAACCAGCAATGTGTTTAAAAACAGCAGTTAATCAGAGCCGGAAGGTAGAAGCTCAGCTTTATTCAGTTGAGGGCAACACCAGGGAGGGGCAGAAGCCGTTAGTAGGCCCTAACCACCATTTTGTTTTTTAAAAAACACTTAATGAGAGCCAGAAGGTTGAAGCTCAGCTTTATTCAGTTGAGGGCAACACCAGGCAGGGGCAGACACCGTTAGTAGGCCGGAACCCGCAATGTGTTTAAAAACAGCAGTTAATCAGAGCCGGAAGGTAGAAGCTCAGCTTTATTCAGTTGAGGGCAACACCAGGGAGGGGCAGACACCGTTAGTAGGCCGGAACCAGCAATGTGTTTAAAAACAGCAGTTAATCAGAGCCAGAAGGTTGAAGCTCAGCTTTATTCAGTTGAGGGCAACACCAGGCAGGGGCAGACACCGTTAGTAGGCCGGAACCAGCAATGTGTTTAAAAACAGCAGTTAATCAGAGCCGGAAGGTAGAAGCTCAGCTTTATTCAGTTGAGGGCAACACCAGGGAGGGGCAGACACCGTTAGTAGGCCGGAACCAGCAATGTGTTTAAAAACAGCAGTTAATCAGAGCCGGAAGGTAGAAGCTCAGCTTTATTCAGTTGAGGGCAACACCAGGGAGGGGCAGACACCGTTAGTAGGCCGGAACCATCAATGTGTTTAAAAACAGCAGTTAATCAGAGCCGGAAGGTAGAAGCTCAGCTTTATTCAGTTGAGGGCAACACCAGGGAGGGGCAGACACCGTTAGTAGGCCGGAACCAGCAATGTGTTTAAAAACAGCAGTTAATCAGAGCCGGAAGGTAGAAGCTCAGCTTTATTCAGTTGAGGGCAACACCAGGGAGGGGCAGACACCGTTAGTAGGCCGGAACCAGCAATGTGTTTAAAAACAGCAGTTAATCAGAGCCAGAAGGTTGAAGCTCAGCTTTATTCAGTTGAGGGCAACACCAGGCAGGGGCAGACACCGTTAGTAGGCCGGAACCAGCAATGTGTTTAAAAACAGCAGTTAATCAGAGCCGGAAGGTAGAAGCTCAGCTTTATTCAGTTGAGGGCAACACCAGGGAGGGGCAGAAGCCGTTAGTAGGCCCTAACCACCATTTTGTTTTTTAAAAAACACTTAATGAGAGCCAGAAGGTTGAAGCTCAGCTTTATTCAGTTGAGGGCAACACCAGGCAGGGGCAGACACCGTTAGTAGGCCGGAACCAGCAATGTGTTTAAAAACAGCAGTTAATCAGAGCCGGAAGGTAGAAGCTCAGCTTTATTCAGTTGAGGGCAACACCAGGGAGGGGCAGACACCGTTAGTAGGCCGGAACCAGCAATGTATTTAAAAACAGCAGTTAATCAGAGCCAGAAGGTTGAAGCTCAGCTTTATTCAGTTGAGGGCAACACCAGGCAGGGGCAGACACCGTTAGTAGGCCGGAACCAGCAATGTGTTTAAAAACAGCAGTTAATCAGAGCCGGAAGGTTGAAGCTCAGCTTTATTCAGTTGAGGGCAACACCAGGGAGGGGCAGACACCGTTAGTAGGCCGGAACCAGCAATGTGTTTAAAAACAGCAGTTAATCAGAGCCGGAAGGTTGAAGCTCAGCTTTATTCAGTTGAGGGCAACACCAGGGAGGGGCAGACACCGTTAGTAGGCCGGAACCAGCAATGTGTTTAAAAACAGCAGTTAATCAGAGCCGGAAGGTTGAAGCTCAGCTTTATTCAGTTGAGGGCAACACCAGGGAGGGGCAGACACCGTTAGTAGGCCGGAACCAGCAATGTGTTTAAAAACAGCAGTTAATCAGAGCCGGAAGGTAGAAGCTCAGCTTTATTCAGTTGAGGGCAACACCAGGGAGGGGCAGACACCGTTAGTAGGCCGGAACCATCAATGTGTTTAAAAACAGCAGTTAATCAGAGCCAGAAGGTTGAAGCTCAGCTTTATTCAGTTGAGGGCAACACCAGGCAGGGGCAGACACCGTTAGTAGGCCGGAACCAGCAATGTGTTTAAAAACAGCAGTTAATCAGAGCCGGAAGGTAGAAGCTCAGCTTTATTCAGTTGAGGGCAACACCAGGGAGGGGCAGACACCGTTAGTAGGCCGGAACCAGCAATGTGTTTAAAAACAGCAGTTAATCAGAGCCAGAAGGTTGAAGCTCAGCTTTATTCAGTTGAGGGCAACACCAGGCAGGGGCAGACACCGTTAGTAGGCCGGAACCAGCAATGTGTTTAAAAACAGCAGTTAATCAGAGCCGGAAGGTAGAAGCTCAGCTTTATTCAGTTGAGGGCAACACCAGGGAGGGGCAGAAGCCGTTAGTAGGCCCTAACCACCATTTTGTTTTTTAAAAAACACTTAATGAGAGCCAGAAGGTTGAAGCTCAGCTTTATTCAGTTGAGGGCAACACCAGGCAGGGGCAGACACCGTTAGTAGGCCGGAACCAGCAATGTGTTTAAAAACAGCAGTTAATCAGAGCCGGAAGGTAGAAGCTCAGCTTTATTCAGTTGAGGGCAACACCAGGGAGGGGCAGACACCGTTAGTAGGCCGGAACCAGCAATGTGTTTAAAAACAGCAGTTAATCAGAGCCAGAAGGTTGAAGCTCAGCTTTATTCAGTTGAGGGCAACACCAGGCAGGGGCAGACACCGTTAGTAGGCCGGAACCAGCAATGTGTTTAAAAACAGCAGTTAATCAGAGCCGGAAGGTAGAAGCTCAGCTTTATTCAGTTGAGGGCAACACCAGGGAGGGGCAGAAGCCGTTAGTAGGCCCTAACCACCATTTTGTTTTTTTAAAAACACTTAATGAGAGCCAGAAGGTTGAAGCTCAGCTTTATTCAGTTGAGGGCAACACCAGGCAGGGGCAGACACCGTTAGTAGGCCGGAACCAGCAATGTGTTTAAAAACAGCAGTTAATCAGAGCCGGAAGGTAGAAGCTCAGCTCTATTCAGTTGAGGGCAACACCAGGGAGGGGCAGACACCGTTAGTAGGCCGGAACCAGCAATGTGTTTAAAAACAGCAGTTAATTAGAGCCAGAAGGTTGAAGCTCAGCTTTATTCAGTTGAGGGCAACACCAGGCAGGGGCAGACACCGTTAGTAGGCCGGAACCAGCAATGTGTTTAAAAACAGCAGTTAATCAGAGCCGGAAGGTAGAAGCTCAGCTTTATTCAGTTGAGGGCAACACCAGGGAGGGGCAGAAGCCGTTAGTAGGCCCTAACCACCATTTTGTTTTTTAAAAAACACTTAATGAGAGCCAGAAGGTTGAAGCTCAGCTTTATTCAGTTGAGGGCAACACCAGGCAGGGGCAGACACCGTTAGTAGGCCGGAACCAGCAATGTGTTTAAAAACAGCAGTTAATCAGAGCCGGAAGGTTGAAGCTCAGCTTTATTCAGTTGAGGGCAACACCAGGGAGGGGCAGACACCGTTAGTAGGCCGGAACCAGCAATGTGTTTAAAAACAGCAGTTAATCAGAGCCGGAAGGTTGAAGCTCAGCTTTATTCAGTTGAGGGCAACACCAGGGAGGGGCAGACACCGTTAGTAGGCCGGAACCAGCAATGTGTTTAAAAACAGCAGTTAATCAGAGCCGGAAGGTAGAAGCTCAGCTTTATTCAGTTGAGGGCAACACCAGGGAGGGGCAGACACCGTTAGTAGGCCGGAACCAGCAATGTGTTTAAAAACAGCAGTTAATCAGAGCCAGAAGGTTGAAGCTCAGCTTTATTCAGTTGAGGGCAACACCAGGCAGGGGCAGACACCGTTAGTAGGCCGGAACCAGCAATGTGTTTAAAAACAGCAGTTAATCAGAGCCGGAAGGTAGAAGCTCAGCTTTATTCAGTTGAGGGCAACACCAGGGAGGGGCAGACACCGTTAGTAGGCCGGAACCAGCAATGTGTTTAAAAACAGCAGTTAATCAGAGCCAGAAGGTTGAAGCTCAGCTTTATTCAGTTGAGGGCAACACCAGGCAGGGGCAGACACCGTTAGTAGGCCGGAACCAGCAATGTGTTTAAAAACAGCAGTTAATCAGAGCCGGAAGGTAGAAGCTCAGCTTTATTCAGTTGAGGGCAACACCAGGGAGGGGCAGAAGCCGTTAGTAGGCCCTAACCACCATTTTGTTTTTTAAAAAACACTTAATGAGAGCCAGAAGGTTGAAGCTCAGCTTTATTCAGTTGAGGGCAACACCAGGCAGGGGCAGACACCGTTAGTAGGCCGGAACCAGCAATGTGTTTAAAAACAGCAGTTAATCAGAGCCGGAAGGTAGAAGCTCAGCTCTATTCAGTTGAGGGCAACACCAGGGAGGGGCAGACACCGTTAGTAGGCCGGAACCAGCAATGTGTTTAAAAACAGCAGTTAATTAGAGCCAGAAGGTTGAAGCTCAGCTTTATTCAGTTGAGGGCAACACCAGGCAGGGGCAGACACCGTTAGTAGGCCGGAACCAGCAATGTGTTTAAAAACAGCAGTTAATCAGAGCCGGAAGGTAGAAGCTCAGCTTTATTCAGTTGAGGGCAACACCAGGGAGGGGCAGAAGCCGTTAGTAGGCCCTAACCACCATTTTGTTTTTTAAAAAACACTTAATGAGAGCCAGAAGGTTGAAGCTCAGCTTTATTCAGTTGAGGGCAACACCAGGCAGGGGCAGACACCGTTAGTAGGCCGGAACCAGCAATGTGTTTAAAAACAGCAGTTAATCAGAGCCGGAAGGTTGAAGCTCAGCTTTATTCAGTTGAGGGCAACACCAGGGAGGGGCAGACACCGTTAGTAGGCCGGAACCAGCAATGTGTTTAAAAACAGCAGTTAATCAGAGCCGGAAGGTTGAAGCTCAGCTTTATTCAGTTGAGGGCAACACCAGGGAGGGGCAGACACCGTTAGTAGGCCGGAACCAGCAATGTGTTTAAAAACAGCAGTTAATCAGAGCCGGAAGGTAGAAGCTCAGCTTTATTCAGTTGAGGGCAACACCAGGGAGGGGCAGACACCGTTAGTAGGCCGGAACCAGCAATGTGTTTAAAAACAGCAGTTAATCAGAGCCAGAAGGTTGAAGCTCAGCTTTATTCAGTTGAGGGCAACACCAGGCAGGGGCAGACACCGTTAGTAGGCCGGAACCAGCAATGTGTTTAAAAACAGCAGTTAATCAGAGCCGGAAGGTAGAAGCTCAGCTTTATTCAGTTGAGGGCAACACCAGGGAGGGGCAGACACCGTTAGTAGGCCGGAACCAGCAATGTGTTTAAAAACAGCAGTTAATCAGAGCTGGAAGGTAGAAGCTCAGCTTTATTCAGTTGAGGGCAACACCAGGGAGGGGCAGAAGCCGTTAGTAGGCCCTAACCACCATTTTGTTTTTTAAAAAACACTTAATGAGAGCCAGAAGGTAGAAGCTCAGCTTTATTCAGTTGAGGACAACTTGAATTAGGGACTGCATACAGACTTAGCAGGCTGTCCCCTGTGTGGACCATGCATCCAATACATTAACCCATTGAGCCACAAAGGACACGTAACCTTCCGTGGCCATGCCTACAGGTCCATGTGTCTGTTGTCAGGTGTACCTTTGTCAGTGTAGGCCTATTGGAAGGAGGGACCGCAGACAGGCTTCGAAGGCCTAACACAATAAAATTGGCTGGCTGTAGGCACTTTAAAATTGGTTCCAGGGGTACACGGGCAGCAGTGGTCTGGTCAGTGGAGGCCTAGTGGAAGGAGGGACCGCAGACAGGCTTCGAAGGCCTAAAATAACAAACAATAGGCTCATGGCAGTTTTACAGCGGTTACATGGATACACGGGCAGGCAGCTTGGTGGTGAGTGGAGGAGTATTTAAAGTAGGGACCGCAGACAGGCTATCAAAGGCCTAAAATAACAAACAATAGGCTCATGGCAGTTTTACAGCGGTTACATGGATACACGGGCAGGCAGCTTGGTGGTGAGTGGAGGAGTATTTAAAGTAGGGACCGCAGACAGGCTATCAAAGGCCTAAAATAACAAACAATAGGCTCATGGCAGCTTTACAGCGGTTACATGGATACACAGGCAGCTTGGTGGTGAGTGGAGGAGTAGTGCAAGGAGTGTCTGTCCCAGTACTCCCAAAATATAAATAGATGTTAATGTCTCGCAAAACAACCAAAACAAAAAAAAAGGTGGCATACTTAGGTACAGGGGTGGGCTCATCTACTGAGTTTCTGACATAGTAATTTGGCAGTGACTATTTAATGGTGCCAATATAGGACACAGACACAGACTACTTTAAGTTGCATCATAGATGTCTACAAATTTGTATTGTCAGTGCCAGACATTGAATGATGTCAGCGAATAGACTAAAGATTGGTGGAGCTGTGCGACATAATTTTGCACGTGGTAGAGCACATTTTGAGCTGGGGTAGGGGGGAACTCTCTTGAGGCCGGCGGGACCGCCCCAGGGCCCCTCATGTTACAACGGTGTGTCTGACGTTGGGTGCGCACCACCACCGCCAGAGACACTACATTGTACTATGAGGGACCCAGTAGCAATGCCGTCAACCAAAAGCGAGCACACCCACCTCTTCAGACAAACAGCAGTCTCACGGGTGCTTGCGCCAAGTCGCGATACCACGGCCCCGTGTGGGGAGTTTTGCCATTTAGGGAGGTGTAAACATGTCGTATGCTGTACAATCAGCTGCAGCAAATTAGACATTAGAAAAGTAATTCACAGGCAAGAGCTTTTCATAGGAAAGCTAGGTGTCGGCCGGGCAAGGTGGGGCAAAAGATTTCGAAATCCAGTTGTGGTTCATTTTAATGAATGTTAGATCGTCAACATTTTGGGTAGCCAGACGAGTCCTTTTTTCGGTTAATATTGAACCTGCAGCACTGAATACTCTTTCTGATAGGACACTTGCTGCCGGGCAAGCAAGCTCCTGCAATGCATATTCTGCCAATTCTGGCCAGGTGTCTAATTTGGAGGCCCAGTAATCAAATGGGAATGACGGTTGAGGGAGAACATCGATAAGGGATGAAAAATAGTTAGTAACCATACTGGACAAATGTTGTCTCCTGTCACTTTCAATTGATGCAGCAGTACCTGTCCTGTCTGCGGTCATAGCAAAATCACTCCACAACCTGGTCAGAAAACCCCTCTGTCCAACGCCACTTCTGATGTGTGCACCCCTAACACTCCTAGTCTGCTGCCCCCTGGAGCTCGTGTGAGAACGATCACGTGCGCTGTGTGCTGGGAATGCCTGAAGCAAACGGTCAACAAGAGTTGATTGTTTGGTTGCTAATATTAGTTCCAAGTTCTCATGTGGCATAATATTTTGCAATTTGCCTTTATAGCATGGATCAAGGAGGCAGGCCAACCAGTAATCGTCATCGTTCATCATTTTCGTAATGCGTGTGTCCCTTTTTAGGATACGTAAGGCATAATCCGCCATGTGGGCCAAAGTTCCAGTTGTCAAATCTCCGGTTGTGATTGGTTGAGGGGCAGTTGCAGGCAAATCTACGTCACTTGTGTCCCTCAAAAAACCAGAACCCGGCCGTGACACGCAACCAATTTCCTGTGCCCCCGGGAAAGGTTCGGCATTAAAAATATACTCATCCCCATCATCCTCCTCGTCCTCCACCTCCTCTTCGCCCGCTACCTCGTCCTGTACACTGCCCTGACCAGACAATGGCTGACTGTCATCAAGGCTTTCCTCTTCCTCTGGTGCAGACGCCTGCTCCTTTATGTGCGTCAAACTTTGCATCAGCAGACGCATTAGGGGGATGCTCATGCTTATTACGGCGTTGTCTGCACTAACCAGCCGTGTGCATTCCTCAAAACACTGAAGGACTTGACACATGTCTTGTATCTTAGACCACTGCACACCTGACAACTCCATGTCTGCCATCCTACTGCCTGCCCGTGTATCCTCCCACAAATAAATAACAGCACGCCTCTGTTCGCACAGTCTCTGAAGCATGTGCAGTGTTGAGTTCCACCTTGTTGCAACGTCTATGATTAGGCGATGCTGGGGAAGGTTCAAAGACCGCTGATAGGTCTGCATACGGCTGGCGTGTACAGGCGAACGTCGGATATGTGAGCAAAGTGCACGCACTTTGAGGAGCAGGTCGGAGAACCCAGGATAAGTTTTCAATAAGCACTGCACCACCAGGTTTAAGGTGTGAGCCAGGCAAGGAATGTGTTTCAGTTGGGAAAGGGAGATGGCAGCCATGAAATTCCTTCCGTTATCACTCACTACCTTGCCTGCCTCAAGATCTACTGTGCCCAGCCACGACTGCGTTTCTTGTTGCAAGAACTCGGACAGAACTTCCGCGGTGTGTCTGTTGTCGCCCAAACACTTCATAGCCAATACAGCCTGCTGACGCTTGGCAGTAGCTGGCCCATAATGGGACAACTGGTGTGCAACAGTGTCATCTGCCGATGGAGTGGTTGGCAGACTGCGTTCTGTGGAAGAGCTGTAGCTTCTGCAGGAGGACGAGGAGGAGGAGGAGGAGGGGGTGCGAACGCCTACAGCCAACTGTTTCCTAGACCGTGGGCTAGGCACAACTGTCCCTAAATTGATGTCGCCTGTGGACCCTGCATCCACCACATTCACCCAGTGTGCCGTGATGGACACATAACGTCCCTGGCCATGCCTACTGGTCCATGCATCTGTAGTCAGGTGCACCTTTGTACTCACAGATTGCCTGAGTGCATGGACGATGCGCTGTTTAACATGCTGGTGCAGGGCTGGGATGGCTTTTCTGGAAAAAAAGTGTCGACTGGGTAGCTCGTATCGTGGTTCAGCGTACTCCATCAGGGCTTTGAAAGCTTCGCTTTCAACTAACCGGTAGGGCATCATCTCTAACGAGATTAGTCTAGCTATGTGGGCGTTAAAACCCTGTGTACGCGGATGCGAGGATAAGTACTTCCTTTTTCTAACCAGAGTCTCATGTAGGGTGAGCTGGACTGGAGAGCTGGAGATCGTGGAACTTTCGGGTGTGCCGGTGTACATGGCAGACTGAGAGACGGTTGGAGACGGTATTGTTTCCGCCGGTGCCCTAGATGCAATATTTCCTCCTACAAAACTGGTGGTTCCCTGACCCTGACTGCTTTTGGCTGGCAAAGAAACCTGCACAGATACTGCCGGTGGTGCGGAAAATGGTGGCCTTACAGTGACGGAAGGGATGTTGCGTTGCTGACTAGCTTCATTGGCCGAGGGTGCTACAACCTTAAGGGACGTTTGGTAGTTAGTCCAGGCTTGAAAATGCATGGTGGTTAAGTGTCTATGCATGCAACTAGTATTTAGACTTTTCAGATTCTGACCTCTGCTTAAGCTAGTTGAACATTTTTGACAGATGACTTTGCGCTGATCAGTTGGATGTTGTTTAAAAAAATGCCAGACTGCACTCTTCCTAGACTCGGATCCCTTTTCAGGGATTGCAGACTGAGCTTTAACCGGATGGCCACGCTGTCCTCCAACAGGTTTTGGCTTTGACACGCGTTTTGGGCCAGATACGGGCCCGGCAGATGGAACCTGTTGCGATGTTGATGCCTGCTGCGGCCCCTCCTCCACCTCCGCTTCTGAACTACTGCCGCCTGCACCCTGTTCCCCCAATGGCTGCCAATCGGGGTCATTAACTGGGTCATCTATTACCTCCTCTTCGAGCTCGTGTGCAACTTCGTCTGTGTCACTGTGTCGGTCGGTGGTATAGCGTTCGTGGCGGGGCAACATAGTCTCATCAGGGTCTGATTGTGGATCTGTACCCTGAGAGGGCAATGTGTTGGTCTGAGTCAAAGGAGCAGCATAGTACTCTGGCTGTGGCTGTGCATCAGTGCACTCCATGTCAGAATCTACTTGTAATGGGCATGGCCTGTTAAATGTTTCACTTTCTAAGCCAGGGACGGTATGTGTAAAGAGCTCCATGGAGTGACCCGTTGTGTCGCCTGCTGCATCCTTCTCTCTTGTTGTAGTTTTTGCTGAGGAGGACAAGGAAGCGACTTGTCCCTGACCGTGAACATCCACAAGCGACGCGCTGCTTTTACATTTACCAGTTTCGGAAGAGGAGGCAAAAGAGCTAGAGGCTGAGTCTGCAATGTAAGCCAAAACTTGCTGTTGCTGCTCCGCCTTTAAAAGCGGTTTTCCTACTCCCAGAAAAGAGAGCGTTCGAGGCCTTGTGTAGCCTGACGACGAAACTGGCTCCACAGCTCCAGACTTAGGTGGAATATTTTTATCCCCACGACCACCTGATGCTCCACTACCACTACCATCATTACCAGCTGACAATGAACGCCCACGACGACCTCTTGCACCAGACTTCCTCATTGTTTTAAAATCTTAACCAAAGTAACTTTATTTGTTGCTGTCAAACAACTTACACGGTGAGCTATAACTTCAGTATGATTTCAATATCCCTTAACAGGTTGGTGAGACCACAAGGAAAATCAGGCACAATGTTACACACTCTGTTTTCTGTGGCACAAAATCACAGAGATGACACACACGCAGGACTGTCACTCAAGCACTAATGTCAATATTAATCTCCCACCTAATTTATTTATTTTTTTTCTCAGGGAGACTTTAGAAACCAAATAATATTAAAAAAACCAAAAAAATAAAAAGCCTTTCTATGGCCCACTGAATGAGAGAGAGAGGTGGCACACCCAGGAGTCAAGACTGGCACACAAGCTGAAAGGGCAATATTACTCTCCCACTGTTTTTTTATGTATTTTTTGTTTTTTAAGGGAGACTTTAGAAACCAAATAATATTAAAAAAAAAACAAAAAAAAAAAGGCTTTCTATGGCCCACAATTAGAGAGAGAGGTGGCACACCCAGGAGTCAAGACTGGCACACAAGCTGAAAGGGCAATATTACTCTCCCACTGTTTTTTTAAGTTTTTTTTTTTTTATTTTCAGGGAGACTTTAGAAACCAAATAATATTAAAAAAAACAAAAAAATAAATAGCCTTTCTATGGCCCACTGAATGAGAGAGAGAGGTGGCACACCCAGGAGTCAAGACTGGCACACAAGCTGAAAGGGCAATATTACTCTCCCACTGTTTTTTTAAGTTTTTTTTTTTTATTTTCAGGGAGACTTTAGAAACCAAATAATATTAAAAAAACCAAAAAAATAAATAGCCTTTCTATGGCCCACTGAATGAGAGAGAGAGGTGGCACACCCAGGAGTCAAGACTGGCGCACAAGCTGAAAGGGCAATATTACTCTCCCACTGTTTTTTTAAGGTTTTTTTTTTTATTTTCAGGGAGACTTTAGAAACCAAATAATATTAAAAAAACCAAAAAAATAAATAGCCTTTCTATGGCCCACTGAATGAGAGAGAGAGGTGGCACACCCAGGAGTCAAGACTGGCACACAAGGTGAAAGGGCAATATTACTCTCCCACTGTTTTTTTAAGTTTTTTTTTTTTATTTTCAGGGAGACTTTAGAAACCAAATAATATTAAAAAAACCAAAAAAATAAATAGCCTTTCTATGGCCCACTGAATGAGAGAGAGAGGTGGCACACCCAGGAGTCAAGACTGGCACACAAGCTGAAAGGGCAATATTACTCTCCCACTGTTTTTTTAAGTTTTTTTTTTTTTATTTTCAGGGAGACTTTAGAAACCAAATAATATTAAAAAAACCAAAAAAATAAATAGCCTTTCTATGGCCCACTGAATGAGAGAGAGAGGTGGCACACCCAGGAGTCAAGACTGGCACACAAGCTGAAAGGGCAATATTACTCTCCCACTGTTTTTTTAAGTTTTTTTTTTTTATTTTCAGGGAGACTTTAGAAACCAAATAATATTAAAAAAACCAAAAAAATAAATAGCCTTTCTATGGCCCACTGAATGAGAGAGAGAGGTGGCACACCCAGGAGTCAAGACTGGCGCACAAGCTGAAAGGGCAATATTACTCTCCCACTGTTTTTTTAAGGTTTTTTTTTTTATTTTCAGGGAGACTTTAGAAACCAAATAATATTAAAAAAACCAAAAAAATAAATAGCCTTTCTATGGCCCACTGAATGAGAGAGAGAGGTGGCACACCCAGGAGTCAAGACTGGCACACAAGTTGAAAGGGCAATAGTACTCTCCCACTGTTTTTTTATGTATTTTTTGTTTTTTAAGGGAGACTTTAGAAACCAAATAATATTTAAAAAAAAACAAAAAAAAAAGGCTTTCTATGGCCCACAATTAGAGAGAGAGGTGGCACACCCAGGAGTCAAGACTGGCACACAAGCTGAAAGGGCAATATTACTCTCCCACTGTTTTTTTAAGTTTTTTTTTTTTTATTTTCAGGGAGACTTTAGAAACCAAATAATATTAAAAAAAAACAAAAAAATAAATAGCCTTTCTATGGCCCACTGAATGAGAGAGAGAGGTGGCACACCCAGGAGTCAAGACTGGCGCACAAGCTGAAAGGGCAATATTACTCTCCCACTGTTTTTTTAAGTTTTTTTTTTTTTATTTTCAGGGAGACTTTAGAAACCAAATAATATTAAAAAAAACAAAAAAATAAATAGCCTTTCTATGGCCCACTGAATGAGAGAGAGAGGTGGCACACCCAGGAGTCAAGACTGGGGCACAAGCTGAAAGGGCAATATTACTCTCCCACTGTTTTTTTAAGTTTTTTTTTTTTTATTTTCAGGGAGACTTTAGAAACCAAATAATATTAAAAAAACCAAAAAAATAAATAGCCTTTCTATGGCCCACTGAATGAGAGAGAGAGGTGGCACACCCAGGAGTCAAGACTGGCACACAAGCTGAAAGGGCAATATTACTCTCCCACTGTTTTTTTATGTATTTTTTGTTTTTTAAGGGAGACTTTAGAAACCAAATAATATTAAAAAAAAAAAAAAAAAAAAAAAAAAAAAGGCTTTCTATGGCCCACTGAATGAGAGAGAGAGGTGGCACACCCAGGAGTCAAGACTGGCGCACAAGCTGAAAGGGCAATATTACTCTCCCACTGTTTTTTTAAGTTTTTTTTTTTTTATTTTCAGGGAGACTTTAGAAACCAAATAATATTAAAAAAACCAAAAAAATAAATAGCCTTTCTATGGCCCACTGAATGAGAGAGAGAGGTGGCACACCCAGGAGTCAAGACTGGCACACAAGCTGAAAGGGCAATATTACTCTCCCACTGTTTTTTTATGTATTTTTTGTTTTTTAAGGGAGACTTTAGAAACCAAATAATATTAAAAAAAAAACAAAAAAAAAAAGGCTTTCTATGGCCCACAATTAGAGAGAGAGGTGGCACACCCAGGAGTCAAGACTGGCACACAAGCTGAAAGGGCAATATTACTCTCCCACTGTTTTTTTAAGTTTTTTTTTTTTTATTTTCAGGGAGACTTTAGAAACCAAATAATATTAAAAAAAACAAAAAAATAAATAGCCTTTCTATGGCCCACTGAATGAGAGAGAGAGGTGGCACACCCAGGAGTCAAGACTGGCACACAAGCTGAAAGGGCAATATTACTCTCCCACTGTTTTTTTAAGTTTTTTTTTTTTATTTTCAGGGAGACTTTAGAAACCAAATAATATTAAAAAAACCAAAAAAATAAATAGCCTTTCTATGGCCCACTGAATGAGAGAGAGAGGTGGCACACCCAGGAGTCAAGACTGGCGCACAAGCTGAAAGGGCAATATTACTCTCCCACTGTTTTTTTAAGGTTTTTTTTTTTATTTTCAGGGAGACTTTAGAAACCAAATAATATTAAAAAAACCAAAAAAATAAATAGCCTTTCTATGGCCCACTGAATGAGAGAGAGAGGTGGCACACCCAGGAGTCAAGACTGGCACACAAGGTGAAAGGGCAATATTACTCTCCCACTGTTTTTTTAAGTTTTTTTTTTTTATTTTCAGGGAGACTTTAGAAACCAAATAATATTAAAAAAACCAAAAAAATAAATAGCCTTTCTATGGCCCACTGAATGAGAGAGAGAGGTGGCACACCCAGGAGTCAAGACTGGCACACAAGCTGAAAGGGCAATATTACTCTCCCACTGTTTTTTTAAGTTTTTTTTTTTTTATTTTCAGGGAGACTTTAGAAACCAAATAATATTAAAAAAACCAAAAAAATAAATAGCCTTTCTATGGCCCACTGAATGAGAGAGAGAGGTGGCACACCCAGGAGTCAAGACTGGCACACAAGCTGAAAGGGCAATATTACTCTCCCACTGTTTTTTTAAGTTTTTTTTTTTTATTTTCAGGGAGACTTTAGAAACCAAATAATATTAAAAAAACCAAAAAAATAAATAGCCTTTCTATGGCCCACTGAATGAGAGAGAGAGGTGGCACACCCAGGAGTCAAGACTGGCGCACAAGCTGAAAGGGCAATATTACTCTCCCACTGTTTTTTTAAGGTTTTTTTTTTTATTTTCAGGGAGACTTTAGAAACCAAATAATATTAAAAAAACCAAAAAAATAAATAGCCTTTCTATGGCCCACTGAATGAGAGAGAGAGGTGGCACACCCAGGAGTCAAGACTGGCACACAAGTTGAAAGGGCAATAGTACTCTCCCACTGTTTTTTTATGTATTTTTTGTTTTTTAAGGGAGACTTTAGAAACCAAATAATATTTAAAAAAAAACAAAAAAAAAAGGCTTTCTATGGCCCACAATTAGAGAGAGAGGTGGCACACCCAGGAGTCAAGACTGGCACACAAGCTGAAAGGGCAATATTACTCTCCCACTGTTTTTTTAAGTTTTTTTTTTTTTATTTTCAGGGAGACTTTAGAAACCAAATAATATTAAAAAAAAACAAAAAAATAAATAGCCTTTCTATGGCCCACTGAATGAGAGAGAGAGGTGGCACACCCAGGAGTCAAGACTGGCGCACAAGCTGAAAGGGCAATATTACTCTCCCACTGTTTTTTTAAGTTTTTTTTTTTTTATTTTCAGGGAGACTTTAGAAACCAAATAATATTAAAAAAAACAAAAAAATAAATAGCCTTTCTATGGCCCACTGAATGAGAGAGAGAGGTGGCACACCCAGGAGTCAAGACTGGGGCACAAGCTGAAAGGGCAATATTACTCTCCCACTGTTTTTTTAAGTTTTTTTTTTTTTATTTTCAGGGAGACTTTAGAAACCAAATAATATTAAAAAAACCAAAAAAATAAATAGCCTTTCTATGGCCCACTGAATGAGAGAGAGAGGTGGCACACCCAGGAGTCAAGACTGGCACACAAGCTGAAAGGGCAATATTACTCTCCCACTGTTTTTTTATGTATTTTTTGTTTTTTAAGGGAGACTTTAGAAACCAAATAATATTAAAAAAAAAAAAAAAAAAAAAAAAAAAAAGGCTTTCTATGGCCCACTGAATGAGAGAGAGAGGTGGCACACCCAGGAGTCAAGACTGGCGCACAAGCTGAAAGGGCAATATTACTCTCCCACTGTTTTTTTAAGTTTTTTTTTTTTTATTTTCAGGGAGACTTTAGAAACCAAATAATATTAAAAAAACCAAAAAAATAAATAGCCTTTCTATGGCCCACTGAATGAGAGAGAGAGGTGGCACACCCAGGAGTCAAGACTGGCACACAAGCTGAAAGGGCAATATTACTCTCCCACTGTTTTTTTATGTATTTTTTGTTTTTTAAGGGAGACTTTAGAAACCAAATAATATTAAAAAAAAAACAAAAAAAAAAAGGCTTTCTATGGCCCACAATTAGAGAGAGAGGTGGCACACCCAGGAGTCAAGACTGGCACACAAGCTGAAAGGGCAATATTACTCTCCCACTGTTTTTTTAAGTTTTTTTTTAATTATTTTCAGGGAGACTTTAGAAACCAAATAATATTAAAAAAGCCAAAAAAATAAATAGCCTTTCTATGGCCCACTGAATGAGAGAGAGAGGTGGCACACCCAGGAGTCAAGACTGGCGCACAAGCTGAAAGGGCAATATTACTCTCCCACTGTTTTTTTAAGTTTTTTTTTTTTTATTTTCAGGGAGACTTTAGAAACCAAATAATATTAAAAAAACCAAAAAAATAAATAGCCTTTCTATGGCCCACTGAATGAGAGAGAGAGGTGGCACACCCAGGAGTCAAGACTGGGGCACAAGCTGAAAGGGCAATATTACTCTCCCACTGTTTTTTTAAGTTTTTTTTTTTTTATTTTCAGGGAGACTTTAGAAACCAAATAATATTAAAAAAACCAAAAAAATAAATAGCCTTTCTATGGCCCACTGAATGAGAGAGAGAGGTGGCACACCCAGGAGTCAAGACTGGCACACAAGCTGAAAGGGCAATATTACTCTCCCACTGTTTTTTTATGTATTTTTTGTTTTTTAAGGGAGACTTTAGAAACCAAATAATATTAAAAAAAAAAAAAAAAAAAAGGCTTTCTATGGCCCACTGAATGAGAGAGAGAGGTGGCACACCCAGGAGTCAAGACTGGCGCACAAGCTGAAAGGGCAATATTACTCTCCCACTGTTTTTTTTTTTTTTTTTTTTTTTTTTTTTTCAGGGAGACTTTAGAAACCAAATAATATTAAAAAAACCAAAAAAATAAATAGCCTTTCTATGGCCCACTGAATGAGAGAGAGAGGTGGCACACCCAGGAGTCAAGACTGGCACACAAGCTGAAAGGGCAATATTACTCTCCCACTGTTTTTTTATGTATTTTTTGTTTTTTAAGGGAGACTTTAGAAGCCAAATAATATTAAAAAACAAAACAAAAAAAAAAAGGCTTTCTATGGCCCACAATTAGAGAGAGAGGTGGCACACCCAGGAGTCAAGACTGGCACACAAGCTGAAAGGGCAATATTACTCTCCCACTGTTTTTTTATTTATTTATTTTTTTTTCAGGGAGACTTTAGAAACCAGATAATAAGAAAAAAAATAAATAAATAAATAGGCTTTCTATAGCCCACTGAATAAGAGATAGCACACACAGCAGTGGCACACAAGCCCTGACTGAGGCCAATATTTTTCTACCACTGATTGATGTAGTGTTTTTGTGTTGAGGTAGAATTTAGAACACAAATCACGGAAAAAATAAATAGGCTTTCTATGGCCCACTCAGTGAGAGATGGCACACACAGGGATGGCACTGTAGCAGAAATGCCAATCTTAATCTCCCACAAAAAAAACAAAAAAAAAAAAACAGGGACTGTCCTACAATTACTATCTCCCTGCAGTAATCTAAGCCAGGTATGGCAGGCAGCAATAGGAGTGGACTGATGCACAAATTAAATAAAAAGTGTGGACAAACAAAAAAGATAGCTGTGCAGAAAGGAACAAGAGGATATGTGCTTTGAAAAAAGCAGTTGGTTTCCACAGTGGCGTACACACAGCAATACAGCTATCACGGAGCCTTCTATGGCAGCCCAATGAGCTACAGCGCTGAGGAAAAAAAAAAAAAAATAGCTTCCACTGTTCCTGCACACCGAAGGTGGTGTTGGACAGTGGAAATCGCTACAGCACAAGCGGTTTGGTGGTTAGTGGACCCTGCCTAACGCTATCCCTGCTTCTGACGATGCGGCAGCAACCTCTCCCTAAGCTCAGATCAGCAGCAGTAAGATGGCGGTCGGCGGGAACGCCCTTTATAGCCCCTGTGACGCCGCAGACAGCAAGCCAATCACTGCAATGCCCTTCTCTAAGATGGTGGGGACCAGGATCTATGTCATCACGCTGCCTACACTCTGCGTTCACCTTCATTGGCTGAGAAATGGCGCTTTTCGCGTCATTGAAACGCGACTTTGGCGCAAAAGTCGCGTACCGCATGGCCGACAAGCACAGGGGTCGGATCGGGTTTCATGAGACGCCGACTTAGCCAAAAGTCGGCGACTTTTGAAAATGATCGACCCGTTTCGCTCAACCCTAGTTGGTAACTCTCAATCTATTAATTTCAACAGTCTAAAAGATCTAGTTCTGGACTACCCGAGCAATACTGACACAGATACACAGAAACGTATTGTAGTACAACAGCCGTCAATTGTAAGAAATAAAAAGTACTGGGAGATTGAAACGAGGCCGTTACGCAAAACACAAAAGTGCGTTTATACAAAGCGGCGACTAATTGACGGTTTCACAACCCTGCCTTTTGGGTATTAGCAGAGTATTGTGGTGATGGATACACGCTTGCAACACCCATTCTCATGCATTCTAGCAAGGCAGTCTAATTCTGAAAAGAGCTATTTTGTAAAACAACTGCTGTATAATATTGAAACTAATTTTTCTCAGAAACCTGATAATATTGTTTGGTTTTATTCGTGTTGGCAGAAACTATATGATGAAATCTCTCTCTCTTTTCCCCACGCCAGATTTGAGGAGGGTCTGCCGAATACATTCGTAGATGACGAATTATTCCCACCGGAGAAGGTGAATTTGGCTATTGTTGATGATCTCATGGAGAGTGCTAGTGAAAATTGTGAGATAGAAAAAGTCTTTACCAAGTATGTGCACCACAGAAATCTCAGCATTTTCTACCTGGTACAAAACATATTTTGTCAGGGTAAGAAAAGCCGTACGATAAATTTAAACACAAAATACATGGTGCTTTTTAATAACCCCCGAGATAAATTACAAATTTTACCTCTAGCTCGTCAGATGTATCCCGGAAAAACACGTTTTTTCCTAGAAGCTTTTGAGGATGCCACGCGGAAGCCTTATGGGTAGTGTTGAGCGATACTTTCCGATATCGGAAAGTATCGGTATCGGAAAGTATCGGCCGATACCGTCACAGTATCGGAATCCAATCCGATACCGATACCCGATCCCAATGCAAGTCAATGGGACGAAAATATCGGAATTAAAATAAACCCTTTCTTTCCTTGTAGGTTAATTCTACATGAAGGAAAACAACTAAGAATAATGTAGGATGTATTGGGGGAGGTGGCGGAGACATTAAAGGCACAGGGGTTTATCCCAATCAAATAGAATAGCAGTATTTTTAATTTTTTTATGACGTTCGGCGTTAGAAAGAATTTGACTATGTTAATTTTTTATTTATTTTGTCAGATATTGATGTTTCACTACTTCCACGCCCTTCACCCTATTTTTTACTTCTCCCACACTTTCTTCTTCATTATCCTCATCATCAGCTTCTGTGACATCAACTTCTTCACCTTATTCATCTTCTTCTTTTCTACGTATATATATATTTTTTTTTTTACATTGTTCATATTCTTTTTATTTAACTATTATCTTTTTTATATTCAACTTCTTCATCATATTCTTATTTGTGACAGGCATTCCCGTAGTTGTTATCTATAAAAGTTTGAAGATTACACCTTCCGTTCTGCCTGTCACAAAACAGTTACATTTGTCCGCGTTCAGTTTGGCCTGCAGCATCAGGCTTTATCCAGGGGCACCACGAGGAGGAACGGACTCACCCCCATACACTGCTTAGTCTTCTTCTGCTTATAATTTAGATAATATCTTTTGCTCTGATATTTAGTCTTATGCTTAATGTTCTTCTGCTCTTTGTTCTGCAGCCTCTTGTTCTTCTGCTTCTCGGTCTTCCAGGTTGTCGTCGTCATCTCCAGGGTCGTCATCTCCAGGGTCGTCGTCATCGGGGTCGTCGTCATCGGGGTCGTCGTCATCGGGGTCGTCTTCAGGGTCATCGTCTCCAGGGTCGTCGTCATCTCGGTGGTTGTCGTCTCTGGTGTCGTCATCATCTTAGGGGTGGTCTTCCGGGTCATCGTCTTTCGGGTCTTGAACTTGGAAATGTAGCAGAAGGTACAAGAAGGCTGAGAAAATGCCGAGAAACAGCTGATGGAACTGGAACTCGGATGGCTACCCGAAGGTCCAAGAGCAAATGGAACTACCGAGGACCAGCTGACGTTACTGGAACCCGGTTACTAAGCAGGAGGTACCCGTGCCTGAAAGCACTACCAAGGACCACCTGACGTTGGTGGAACTCGGATACCCAGAGGGAGGCACCTAAGCCAAAGGCTCTGCCCGGAACCAGCTGACGGTACTGGAACCAGGATGGGGAGCAGAAGGTACAAGAGCAAAAGACACTGCCGAGAACCAGCTGACGGTACTGGAACCCGGATGGGTAGCCGAAGGTCCAAGAGCCAATGGAACTACCGAGGACCAGCTGACGTTACTGGAACCCGGTTACTAAGCAGGAGGTACCCGTGCCTGAAAGCACTACCAAGGACCACCTGACGTTGGTGGAACTCGGATACCCAGAGGGAGGCACCTAAGCCAAAGGCTCTGCCCGGAACCAGCTGACGGTACTGGAACCAGGATGGGGAGCAGAAGGTACAAGAGCAAAAGACACTGCCGAGAACCAGCTGACGGTACTGGAACCCGGATGGGGACCTATTCAAGCTTGTCTTCCTAGGGCCCCAACTGGCGGTGTGTTAGAGCCCAGGGACAGCAGGAGGAGGAGCAGGGGGAGGGGAGTGTAGGCCGAAGCCTGCACTGGCGGCAGCTTTGGGTGTGTTGTGTCTGCGTGGCTTTTGCAGGACACGTTGCCGGCTACACAGCAGGGGAACAGCTGGCGGTGCTGGACCCCACTGACACATTGGCGAGGTGTTTGGCTCTGTGCAGCCAGCACTTCCGGACAGCAACTAGCGTTGTTGGAGCCCGGGCTCTGCAGGTGGAGCAGAGTGTAGGCCGAAGCCTAATTGAACCGATTTCAAAAGTCACCTTTAACCCCCCCTCAGGGGTTACAAAGTAGAAGAGCCACAGCTTATGCAGCAGCAGTGCTGCGCAAGTCAAAGGTTGCTCTTGTAATTTTTCTCCTTGCACACGCTGAATGGAACACGTATAACATTTAGCCCTTTATACAGTCAAACTGTGTAATGGAGGCGAGAGTTCCCTTTGTAATGAGACGCAGCACAGGTGTCAAGAATCCCACCTTGGTGCTGGGTGCAGCCTCCCGAGCGTTGTTATTTGCTGTACAGGAGTCTGCGCTGTCGTGTTATCCCCTGGCCTAGCGCCGTTAGCGCTGCCCATCTTCTGGCATCATGTAATGTCGGCCGGTGCGGTTCGCGATGACCATGAATCCCAGCCCCGCAGTGTCTTAACATTGTTAAAACACTGCGGGGCTGGGATTCAGGGCCTGGCGCAGCACATATGTTCGCCTCTCACACTCGGGTCCTTACACCCGCTTCAGACTGTGCGGCGTCATCTGATCCCTTATCGCATGCCACGGCCATGAAGCCGCACAGTCCGAAGAAGGCGGAAGGAGAGGAGGGACAGGCGAACTGATGCACTGATCCTGCCCATGAATCACACCCTCGCAGTCCCAATAAATAAGACACCGAGGGGCGTTGTGTGGGTCAGGGCGGCCGCAGAGGCGCAGCCAGCCAAACAATGATGCCAGAAGACGGGCAGCGCTACCAAGGGGGTTGCAGCGTGTCATTACAAAGGAAAGTCACACCACCGGGACGGTTAAATGGTCACACAGAGGACACATTTCAGACGTGTTTTCAGTTCCACATGTGCGAGGAGAATACGTTTCTGAGCCACCTTGCACACATGCAGCATTACCGCTGTACAAGGTGGCTGGATAACGTAAAAACGCCTGGGGGAGGGGGGACAGGTTCCCTTCAATTTCAGTTCTTGTGTCTGCGTGGCTTTTGCAGGACACGTTGCCGGCTGCACAGCAGGGGAACAGCTGGCGGTGCTGGACCCCACTGACACATTGGCTGGTGTTTTTCTCTGTGCAGCTAGCACATCTGGGCCCCAACTGGCGGTGTGTTAGAGCCCAGGGACAGCAGGAGGAGGAGCAGGAGGAGGAGGAGCAGGGGGAGGGGAGTGTAGGCCGAAGCCTGCACTGGCGGCAGCTTTGGGTGTGTTGTGTCTGCGTGGCTTTTGCAGGACACGTTGCCGGCTACACAGCAGGGGAACAGCTGGCGGTGCTGGACCCCACTGACACATTGGCGAGGTGTTTGGCTCTGTGCAGCCAGCACTTCCGGACAGCAACTAGCGTTGTTGGAGCCCGGGCTCTGCAGGTGGAGCAGAGTGTAGGCCGAAGCCTAATTGAACCGATTTCAAAAGTCACCTTTAACCCCCCCTCAGGGGTTACAAAGTAGAAGAGCCACAGCTTATGCAGCAGCAGTGCTGCGCAAGTCAAAGGTTGCTCTTGTAATTTTTCTCCTTGCACACGCTGAATGGAACACGTATAACATTTAGCCCTTTATACAGTCAAACTGTGTAATGGAGGCGAGAGTTCCCTTTGTAATGAGACGCAGCACAGGTGTCAAGAATCCCACCTTGGTGCTGGGTGCAGCCTCCCGAGCGTTGTTATTTGCTGTACAGGAGTCTGCGCTGTCGTGTTATCCCCTGGCCTAGCGCCGTTAGCGCTGCCCATCTTCTGGCATCATGTAATGTCGGCCGGTGCGGTTCGCGATGACCATGAATCCCAGCCCCGCAGTGTCTTAACATTGTTAAAACACTGCGGGGCTGGGATTCAGGGCCTGGCGCAGCACATATGTTCGCCTCTCACACTCGGGTCCTTACACCCGCTTCAGACTGTGCGGCGTCATCTGATCCCTTATCGCATGCCACGGCCATGAAGCCGCACAGTCCGAAGAAGGCGGAAGGAGAGGAGGGACAGGCGAACTGATGCACTGATCCTGCCCATGAATCACACCCTCGCAGTCCCAATAAATAAGACACCGAGGGGCGTTGTGTGGGTCAGGGCGGCCGCAGAGGCGCAGCCAGCCAAACAATGATGCCAGAAGACGGGCAGCGCTACCAAGGGGGTTGCAGCGTGTCATTACAAAGGAAAGTCACACCACCGGGACGGTTAAATGGTCACACAGAGGACACATTTCAGACGTGTTTTCAGTTCCACATGTGCGAGGAGAATACGTTTCTGAGCCACCTTGCACACATGCAGCATTACCGCTGTACAAGGTGGCTGGATAACGTAAAAACGCCTGGGGGAGGGGGGACAGGTTCCCTTCAATTTCAGTTCTTGTGTCTGCGTGGCTTTTGCAGGACACGTTGCCGGCTGCACAGCAGGGGAACAGCTGGCGGTGCTGGACCCCACTGACACATTGGCTGGTGTTTTTCTCTGTGCAGCTAGCACATCTGGGCCCCAACTGGCGGTGTGTTAGAGCCCAGGGACAGCAGGAGGAGGAGCAGGAGGAGGAGGAGCAGGGGGAGGGGAGTGTAGGCCGAAGCCTGCACTGGCGGCAGCTTTGGGTGTGTTGTGTCTGCGTGGCTTTTGCAGGACACGTTGCCGGCTACACAGCAGGGGAACAGCTGGCGGTGCTGGACCCCACTGACACATTGGCGAGGTGTTTGGCTCTGTGCAGCCAGCACTTCCGGACAGCAACTAGCGTTGTTGGAGCCCGGGCTCTGCAGGTGGAGCAGAGTGTAGGCCGAAGCCTAATTGAACCGATTTCAAAAGTCACCTTTAACCCCCCCTCAGGGGTTACAAAGTAGAAGAGCCACAGCTTATGCAGCAGCAGTGCTGCGCAAGTCAAAGGTTGCTCTTGTAATTTTTCTCCTTGCACACGCTGAATGGAACACGTATAACATTTAGCCCTTTATACAGCCAAACTGTGTAATGGAGGCGAGAGTTCCCTTTGTAATGAGACGCAGCACAGGTGTCAAGAATCCCACCTTGGTGCTGGGTGCAGCCTCCCGAGCGTTGTTATTTGCTGTACAGGAGTCTGCGCTGTCGTGTTATCCCCTGGCCTAGCGCCGTTAGCGCTGCCCATCTTCTGGCATCATGTAATGTCGGCCGGTGCGGTTCGCGATGACCATGAATCCCAGCCCCGCAGTGTCTTAACATTGTTAAAACACTGCGGGGCTGGGATTCAGGGCCTGGCGCAGCACATATGTTCGCCTCTCACACTCGGGTCCTTACACCCGCTTCAGACTGTGCGGCGTCATCTGATCCCTTATCGCATGCCACGGCCATGAAGCCGCACAGTCCGAAGAAGGCGGAAGGAGAGGAGGGACAGGCGAACTGATGCACTGATCCTGCCCATGAATCACACCCTCGCAGTCCCAATAAATAAGACACCGAGGGGCGTTGTGTGGGTCAGGGCGGCCGCAGAGGCGCAGCCAGCCAAACAATGATGCCAGAAGACGGGCAGCGCTACCAAGGGGGTTGCAGCGTGTCATTACAAAGGAAAGTCACACCACCGGGACGGTTAAATGGTCACACAGAGGACACATTTCAGACGTGTTTTCAGTTCCACATGTGCGAGGAGAATACGTTTCTGAGCCACCTTGCACACATGCAGCATTACCGCTGTACAAGGTGGCTGGATAACGTAAAAACGCCTGGGGGAGGGGGGACAGGTTCCCTTCAATTTCAGTTCTTGTGTCTGCGTGGCTTTTGCAGGACACGTTGCCGGCTGCACAGCAGGGGAACAGCTGGCGGTGCTGGACCCCACTGACACATTGGCTGGTGTTTTTCTCTGTGCAGCTAGCACATCTGGGCCCCAACTGGCGGTGTGTTAGAGCCCAGGGACAGCAGGAGGAGGAGCAGGAGGAGGAGGAGCAGGGGGAGGGGAGTGTAGGCCGAAGCCTGCACTGGCGGCAGCTTTGGGTGTGTTGTGTCTGCGTGGCTTTTGCAGGACACGTTGCCGGCTACACAGCAGGGGAACAGCTGGCGGTGCTGGACCCCACTGACACATTGGCGAGGTGTTTGGCTCTGTGCAGCCAGCACTTCCGGACAGCAACTAGCGTTGTTGGAGCCCGGGCTCTGCAGGTGGAGCAGAGTGTAGGCCGAAGCCTAATTGAACCGATTTCAAAAGTCACCTTTAACCCCCCCTCAGGGGTTACAAAGTAGAAGAGCCACAGCTTATGCAGCAGCAGTGCTGCGCAAGTCAAAGGTTGCTCTTGTAATTTTTCTCCTTGCACACGCTGAATGGAACACGTATAACATTTAGCCCTTTATACAGTCAAACTGTGTAATGGAGGCGAGAGTTCCCTTTGTAATGAGACGCAGCACAGGTGTCAAGAATCCCACCTTGGTGCTGGGTGCAGCCTCCCGAGCGTTGTTATTTGCTGTACAGGAGTCTGCGCTGTCGTGTTATCCCCTGGCCTAGCGCCGTTAGCGCTGCCCATCTTCTGGCATCATGTAATGTCGGCCGGTGCGGTTCGCGATGACCATGAATCCCAGCCCCGCAGTGTCTTAACATTGTTAAAACACTGCGGGGCTGGGATTCAGGGCCTGGCGCAGCACATATGTTCGCCTCTCACACTCGGGTCCTTACACCCGCTTCAGACTGTGCGGCGTCATCTGATCCCTTATCGCATGCCACGGCCATGAAGCCGCACAGTCCGAAGAAGGCGGAAGGAGAGGAGGGACAGGCGAACTGATGCACTGATCCTGCCCATGAATCACACCCTCGCAGTCCCAATAAATAAGACACCGAGGGGCGTTGTGTGGGTCAGGGCGGCCGCAGAGGCGCAGCCAGCCAAACAATGATGCCAGAAGACGGGCAGCGCTACCAAGGGGGTTGCAGCGTGTCATTACAAAGGAAAGTCACACCACCGGGACGGTTAAATGGTCACACAGAGGACACATTTCAGACGTGTTTTCAGTTCCACATGTGCGAGGAGAATACGTTTCTGAGCCACCTTGCACACATGCAGCATTACCGCTGTACAAGGTGGCTGGATAACGTAAAAACGCCTGGGGGAGGGGGGACAGGTTCCCTTCAATTTCAGTTCTTGTGTCTGCGTGGCTTTTGCAGGACACGTTGCCGGCTGCACAGCAGGGGAACAGCTGGCGGTGCTGGACCCCACTGACACATTGGCTGGTGTTTTTCTCTGTGCAGCTAGCACATCTGGGCCCCAACTGGCGGTGTGTTAGAGCCCAGGGACAGCAGGAGGAGGAGCAGGAGGAGGAGGAGCAGGGGGAGGGGAGTGTAGGCCGAAGCCTGCACTGGCGGCAGCTTTGGGTGTGTTGTGTCTGCGTGGCTTTTGCAGGACACGTTGCCGGCTACACAGCAGGGGAACAGCTGGCGGTGCTGGACCCCACTGACACATTGGCGAGGTGTTTGGCTCTGTGCAGCCAGCACTTCCGGACAGCAACTAGCGTTGTTGGAGCCCGGGCTCTGCAGGTGGAGCAGAGTGTAGGCCGAAGCCTAATTGAACCGATTTCAAAAGTCACCTTTAACCCCCCCTCAGGGGTTACAAAGTAGAAGAGCCACAGCTTATGCAGCAGCAGTGCTGCGCAAGTCAAAGGTTGCTCTTGTAATTTTTCTCCTTGCACACGCTGAATGGAACACGTATAACATTTAGCCCTTTATACAGTCAAACTGTGTAATGGAGGCGAGAGTTCCCTTTGTAATGAGACGCAGCACAGGTGTCAAGAATCCCACCTTGGTGCTGGGTGCAGCCTCCCGAGCGTTGTTATTTGCTGTACAGGAGTCTGCGCTGTCGTGTTATCCCCTGGCCTAGCGCCGTTAGCGCTGCCCATCTTCTGGCATCATGTAATGTCGGCCGGTGCGGTTCGCGATGACCATGAATCCCAGCCCCGCAGTGTCTTAACATTGTTAAAACACTGCGGGGCTGGGATTCAGGGCCTGGCGCAGCACATATGTTCGCCTCTCACACTCGGGTCCTTACACCCGCTTCAGACTGTGCGGCGTCATCTGATCCCTTATCGCATGCCACGGCCATGAAGCCGCACAGTCCGAAGAAGGCGGAAGGAGAGGAGGGACAGGCGAACTGATGCACTGATCCTGCCCATGAATCACACCCTCGCAGTCCCAATAAATAAGACACCGAGGGGCGTTGTGTGGGTCAGGGCGGCCGCAGAGGCGCAGCCAGCCAAACAATGATGCCAGAAGACGGGCAGCGCTACCAAGGGGGTTGCAGCGTGTCATTACAAAGGAAAGTCACACCACCGGGACGGTTAAATGGTCACACAGAGGACACATTTCAGACGTGTTTTCAGTTCCACATGTGCGAGGAGAATACGTTTCTGAGCCACCTTGCACACATGCAGCATTACCGCTGTACAAGGTGGCTGGATAACGTAAAAACGCCTGGGGGAGGGGGGACAGGTTCCCTTCAATTTCAGTTCTTGTGTCTGCGTGGCTTTTGCAGGACACGTTGCCGGCTGCACAGCAGGGGAACAGCTGGCGGTGCTGGACCCCACTGACACATTGGCTGGTGTTTTTCTCTGTGCAGCTAGCACATCTGGGCCCCAACTGGCGGTGTGTTAGAGCCCAGGGACAGCAGGAGGAGGAGCAGGAGGAGGAGGAGCAGGGGGAGGGGAGTGTAGGCCGAAGCCTGCACTGGCGGCAGCTTTGGGTGTGTTGTGTCTGCGTGGCTTTTGCAGGACACGTTGCCGGCTACACAGCAGGGGAACAGCTGGCGGTGCTGGACCCCACTGACACATTGGCGAGGTGTTTGGCTCTGTGCAGCCAGCACTTCCGGACAGCAACTAGCGTTGTTGGAGCCCGGGCTCTGCAGGTGGAGCAGAGTGTAGGCCGAAGCCTAATTGAACCGATTTCAAAAGTCACCTTTAACCCCCCCTCAGGGGTTACAAAGTAGAAGAGCCACAGCTTATGCAGCAGCAGTGCTGCGCAAGTCAAAGGTTGCTCTTGTAATTTTTCTCCTTGCACACGCTGAATGGAACACGTATAACATTTAGCCCTTTATACAGTCAAACTGTGTAATGGAGGCGAGAGTTCCCTTTGTAATGAGACGCAGCACAGGTGTCAAGAATCCCACCTTGGTGCTGGGTGCAGCCTCCCGAGCGTTGTTATTTGCTGTACAGGAGTCTGCGCTGTCGTGTTATCCCCTGGCCTAGCGCCGTTAGCGCTGCCCATCTTCTGGCATCATGTAATGTCGGCCGGTGCGGTTCGCGATGACCATGAATCCCAGCCCCGCAGTGTCTTAACATTGTTAAAACACTGCGGGGCTGGGATTCAGGGCCTGGCGCAGCACATATGTTCGCCTCTCACACTCGGGTCCTTACACCCGCTTCAGACTGTGCGGCGTCATCTGATCCCTTATCGCATGCCACGGCCATGAAGCCGCACAGTCGAAAGAAGGCGGAAGGAGAGGAGGGACAGGCGAACTGATGCACTGATCCTGCCCATCAATCACACCCTCGCAGTCCCATTAAATAAGACAACGAGGGCTGTTGTGTGGGTCAGGGCGGCCGCAGAGGCGCAGCCAGCCAAACAATGATGCCAGAAGACGGGCAGCGTTACCAAGGAGCTTGTTGCGTGTGTCAATACAAAGTCAAATCACACCTGAGGGACGTTTTAATGGTCACAGAGGACACATTTTAGACGTGTTCACTTCAACATGGGCAAGGAGAATAAGTTTCTGAGCCACCTTGAACACATGCAGCATTACTGCTGTTCAAGGTAGCTGTAAAACATAGAAACACCTGGGGGAGGGGGGACAGGTTCCCTTCAATTTCAGTTCTTGTGTCTGCGTGGCAGTCGCAGGACACGTTGCCGGCTACACAGCAGGGGAACAGCTGGCGGTGCTGAACCCCACTGACACATTGGCTGGTGTTTTTCTCTGTGCAGCTAGCACATCTGGGCAAAAACTGGCGTTGTTAGAGCCCAGGGTCAGCAGGAGGAGCAGGGGGAGCGGAGTGTAGGCCGAAGCCTGCACTCGAGCAAGTTGAAAGGAAACCTTTAACCCCCCCCCCCCAGGCGTTTGTAGCTGAAAGAGCCATTGTGTACAGCACTAATGCTGGAAAAGGTAAACTTAGCTCTTTTAATTATGGTCCTTGTACATGCGGAACCTAACATTTATGAAATGTGTCTCCTCACAGCGTTAAACCGTCCGGTAGGTGGAACTTTCCTTTGTCGTGTGACGCAGCACAGCCATCATTTTTACCCCCTTGGCGCCGTGCGCCGCCTCCTCAGCGTTGTTTGAATCTGTCCCGGAGCCTGCGCTGTTAGGTTAGCCCTTGGCCATGCACACATGTTGCGCTGCCCGTCTTCTGACCTCATTTG
The DNA here is from genome assembly GCF_051348905.1 of Ranitomeya variabilis. Lineage (NCBI taxonomy): Eukaryota > Metazoa > Chordata > Amphibia > Anura > Dendrobatidae > Ranitomeya > Ranitomeya variabilis. Next base: position 235,687,730 of record NC_135234.1, read on the forward strand.
GTGTCAGGCTGGCTGCGCCTGTGCGGGTGCGCTGGCCGAGATCCCGCCTCGCAGTGTCGTCTAATGTAATCCCACCGCGGGCCTGTGATCCATGCTCGTGCGCAGTGCATATCCTCTCCTCTCACTCCCCTCCCTACGGCTTTTTCAGACTGTGCGGTGTCACGGCCGTGGCATGCTATTAGGGACCAGCTGACATCGCACAGTCTGAAGAAGCCGTAGGGAGGGGAGTGAGAGGAGAGGATATGCACTGCGCACGGGCACGGATCACAGGCCCGCGGTGGGATTACATTAGACGACACTGCGAGGCGGGATCTCGGCCAGCGCACCCGCACAGGCGCAGCCAGCCTGACACCAAATGAGGTCAGAAGACGGGCAGCGCAACATGTGTGCATGGCCAAGGGCTAACCTAACAGCGCAGGCTCCGGGACAGATTCAAACAACGCTGAGGAGGGGGCGCACGGCGCCAAGGGGGTAAAAATGATGGCTGTGCTGCGTCACACGACAAAGGAAAGTTCCACCTACCGGACGGTTTAACGCTGTGTGGGGACACATTTCATAAGTGTTTGGTTCAGCATGTGCAAGGAGCATCACGAAAAGAGGCACTTTTTCCCTTTGCATCATTACTGCTGCACAAGGTGGCTCCTTCAGTAACAAACGCCTGGGGGGGGGGGGTCAGGTTCCCTTACATTTAACTTGTTGTGCCTGCGTGGCGGTCGCAGTACACGTTGCCGTATACACAGCAGGGGAACAGCTGGCGGTGCTGAACCCCACTAACACATTGGCGAGGTGTTTGGCTCTGTGCGTACAGCACTTCTGGACGGCAACTAGCGGTGTTGGAGCCCAGGGACAGGTGGAGGAGGAGGAGGTTGGAGGAGGTAGGAGGGATTGCCACACACACAGCAGGGGAACAGCTGACGTTACTGAACCCCAATAACAGAGGAGGGACTGTTGACTGTGCGTACAGCACTTCTGGACGGCAACTGGCGGTGTTGGAGCCCAGGGACAGGTGGAGGAGGAGGAGGTTGGAGGAGGTTGGAGGAGGTAGGAGGGATTGCCACACACACAGCAGGGGAACAGCTGACGTTACTGAACCCCAATAACAGAGGAGGGACTGTTGACTGTGCGTACAGCACTTCTGGACGGCAACTGGCGGTGTTGGAGCCCAGGGACAGGTGGAGGAGGAGGAGGTTGGAGGAGGTAGGAGGGATTGCCACACACACAGCAGGGGAACAGCTGACGTTACTGAACCCCAATAACAGAGGAGGGACTGTTGACTGTGCGTACAGCACTTCTGGACGGCAACTGGCGGTGTTGGAGCCCAGGGACAGGTGGAGGAGGAGGAGGTTGGAGGAGGTAGGAGGGATTGCCACACACACAGCAGGGGAACAGCTGACGTTACTGAACCCCAATAACAGAGGAGGGACTGTTGACTGTGCGTACAGCACTTCTGGACGGCAACTGGCGGTGTTGGAGCCCAGGGACAGGTGGAGGAGGTTGGAGGAGGTTGGAGGAGGTTGGAGGAGGTAGGAGGGATTGCCACACACACAGCAGGGGAACAGCTGACGTTACTGAACCCCAATAACAGAGGAGGGACTGTTGACTGTGCGTACAGCACTTCTGGACGGCAACTGGCGGTGTTGGAGCCCAGGGACAGGTGGAGGAGGAGGAGGTTGGAGGAGGTTGGAGGAGGTAGGAGGGATTGCCACACACACAGCAGGGGAACAGCTGACGTTACTGAACCCCAATAACAGAGGAGGGACTGTTGACTGTGCGTACAGCACTTCTGGACGGCAACTGGCGGTGTTGGAGCCCAGGGACAGGTGGAGGAGGAGGAGGTTGGAGGAGGTAGGAGGGATTGCCACACACACAGCAGGGGAACAGCTGACGTTACTGAACCCCAATAACAGAGGAGGGACTGTTGACTGTGCGTACAGCACTTCTGGACGGCAACTGGCGGTGTTGGAGCCCAGGGACAGGTGGAGGAGGAGGAGGTTGGAGGAGGTTGGAGGAGGTAGGAGGGATTGCCACACACACAGCAGGGGAACAGCTGACGTTACTGAACCCCAATAACAGAGGAGGGACTGTTGACTGTGCGTACAGCACTTCTGGACGGCAACTGGCGGTGTTGGAGCCCAGGGACAGGTGGAGGAGGAGGAGGTTGGAGGAGGTAGGAGTGATTGCCACACACACAGCAGGGGAACAGCTGACGTTACTGAACCCCAATAACAGAGGAGGGACTGTTGACTGTGCGTACAGCACTTCTGGACGGCAACTGGCGGTGTTGGAGCCCAGGGACAGGTGGAGGAGGAGGAGGTTGGAGGAGGTTGGAGGAGGTAGGAGGGATTGCCACACACACAGCAGGGGAACAGCTGACGTTACTGAACCCCAATAACAGAGGAGGGACTGTTGACTGTGCGTACAGCACTTCTGGACGGCAACTGGCGGTGTTGGAGCCCAGGGACAGGTGGAGGAGGAGGAGGTTGGAGGAGGTTGGAGGAGGTAGGAGGGATTGCCACACACACAGCAGGGGAACAGCTGACGTTACTGAACCCCAATAACAGAGGAGGGACTGTTGACTGTGCGTACAGCACTTCTGGACGGCAACTGGCGGTGTTGGAGCCCAGGGACAGGTGGAGGAGGAGGAGGTTGGAGGAGGTAGGAGGGATTGCCACACACACAGCAGGGGAACAGCTGACGTTACTGAACCCCAATAACAGAGGAGGGACTGTTGACTGTGCGTACAGCACTTCTGGACGGCAACTGGCGGTGTTGGAGCCCAGGGACAGGTGGAGGAGGAGGAGGTTGGAGGAGGTTGGAGGAGGTAGGAGGGATTGCCACACACACAGCAGGGGAACAGCTGACGTTACTGAACCCCAATAACAGAGGAGGGACTGTTGACTGTGCGTACAGCACTTCTGGACGGCAACTGGCGGTGTTGGAGCCCAGGGACAGGTGGAGGAGGAGGAGGTTGGAGGAGGTAGGAGTGATTGCCACACACACAGCAGGGGAACAGCTGACGTTACTGAACCCCAATAACAGAGGAGGGACTGTTGACTGTGCGTACAGCACTTCTGGACGGCAACTGGCGGTGTTGGAGCCCAGGGACAGGTGGAGGAGGAGGAGGTTGGAGGAGGTTGGAGGAGGTAGGAGGGATTGCCACACACACAGCAGGGGAACAGCTGACGTTACTGAACCCCAATAACAGAGGAGGGACTGTTGACTGTGCGTACAGCACTTCTGGATGGCAACTGGCGGTGTTGGAGCCCAGGGACAGGTGGAGGAGGAGGAGGTTGGAGGAGGTAGGAGTGATTGCCACACACACAGCAGGGGAACAGCTGACGTTACTGAACCCCAATAACAGAGGAGCGACTGTTGACTGTGCGTACAGCACTTCTGGACGGCAACTAGCGGTGTTGGAGCCCAGGGGCAGGTGGAAAAGCAGAGGAACACAATGTAGGCCGAAGCCTGAGAAAGTCGAAAGGGAACCTTTAACCCCCCCCCCAAGGCGTTTGTAGCTGAAAGAGCCAGCTTGTGCAGCACAAAAGATGCAAAAGGAAAAGGTGGCTCTTTTCATCATGCTCCTTGCAAACACAGAACTAAACACTTTTAAAATGTGTCCCCTGAAGCCGTGAAACCGTCCCGGAGGTGGGACTTTCCTTCGTAATATGACGCAGCACAGCCATCATTACTACCCCCCCGCCGCCGTGCCCCGGCTCCTCAGCGTTGTTTGATTCCGTCCCGGAGCCTGCGCTGTTATGTTATCCCGTGGCCAGGCACACTTAGCGCTGCCCATCTTCTGACATCATTTGGTGTCAGGCTGGCTGCGCCTGTGCGGCCGCGCTGGCCGAGAGCCCGCCTCGCAGTGTCTTCTGATGTAATCCCACTGGGGGCCTGGGATCCATGGCCATGCGCAGTGCATATCCTCGCCTCTCACTCCCCTCCCTATGGCTTCTTTTTCAGACTGTGCGGTGTCACGGCCGTGGCATGCTATTAGGGACCAGCTGACACCGAACAGTCTGAAGAAGCCATAGGGAGATGAGTGAGAGGTGGAGGTTCAGATATGCACTGCGCATGTCCATAGATCCCAGGCCCCCAGTGGGATTAAATCAGAAGACACTGCGAGGCGGGCTCTCGGCCAGCGTGGCCGCACAGGCACAGCCAGCCTGACACCAAATGATGCCAGAAGACGGGCAGCGCTAAGTGTGCCTGGCCACGGGATAACATAACAGCGCAGGCTCCGGGACGGAATCAAACAACGCTGAGGAGCCGGGGCGCGGCGCCGGGGGGGTAGGAATGACGGCTGTGCTGCGTCATATTACGAAGGAAAGTCCCACCTCCGGGACGGTTTTACGGTATCAGTGGACACATTTTATAAGTGTTAAGTTTTGCGTGTGCAAGGAGCAAAACCAAAATAGCTACCTTTTTCCTTGTGCAGCATTACTGCTGCACAAGGTGGCTCTTTCAGTAACAAACGCCTTGGGGGGGGGGGGACAGATTCCCTTACATTTCAGTTGTTGTGTCAGCGTGGCGGTCGCATGACACATTGCCGGCTACACAGCTGGGGATCAGCTGACGTTACTGAAACCCAATAACACTGGGTCGTATGTTTTGACTGTGCAGACGGCACATCTGAGCCTCAACTGGCGGTGTTGGAGCCCAGGAATTTAAGTTCAGGTGGTAGAAAGATGAACACAACAGGAGACCTGGATAACGTATACAGTGACCTAATTATTTAATCAGGAGGAGGAGTGGCAAATTCCTGCGAGATCCAGGCCTTGTTCATTTTCAGGAAAGTAAGCCGGTCAACGTTATCGGAGGATAGTCGCATGCGACGGTCAGTTAGTACACCACCTGCAGCACTAAAGACACGTTCCGATAATACACTGGCCGCAGGGCAAGACAGCACCTCCAATGCATACTGGCTTAGCTCTGGCCATGTATCCAGCTTTGAGACCCAAAACTTGAAAGGGGAAGAGCCGTCTGGGAGTACAGCAAGAGGGCAAGACATGTAGTCTGTCACCATCTGACGGAACCGTTGCCTCCTGCTGACTGGAGCCGTCTGTGATGGTGTAGACTTTTGTGGGGGGCACAGAAAACTGTGCCACAGTTGGGCCATACTGGTCTTGCCTTGGGCAGAGGCACTGCTTCTGCTCCCTCTTTGTGCAGAGCCTCCACCACTGCCTGGACGCACTGAGCTGCTTTGGAATGCACTAGCAGCACTTCTCTCAGTTGGAATGGAGAAGATGATGGAACTGACCAGTGTGTCTTGGTACTCCCGCATTTTTCGCTCCCGGTTCAACGGTGTGATGAGGCTTTCTACGTTGTCCCGGTAGCGAGGATCGAGGAGGGTGAACACCCAATAATCAGACATGTTGAGAATGTGGTCGATGCGGCGGTCGTTTCTCAGGCACTGCAGCATGTAATCCACCATGTGCTGCAGACTGCCAACTGCCCAAGAAACGCTGTCCCCAGCTGGAGGCGTGATCTCTGCCCGCTCGTCATCACCCCACCCTCGCTGTACACACTGAGTACTGGACAATTCGGGAACTCCCTCCTCTGGACGGATGTCTTCCTCCTCCATTGACTCCTCCTCATCCTCCTCACAAACTGTCCCCTGCCTACGCGTTTGTGAGGAACCACGTGGCGCTGACTGTCCAGAAGATGATGGAAGTGGTGAATCCTCATCCTCCACCTCTTCCACAACATCATCCCTTAGCGCTTGCAGTGATTTTTCAAGCAGGAAGATAAGGGGGACAGTCATGCTGACTAGTGCATCATCTGCACTCGCCATCCGCGTGGAATAATCAAAGGGACGCAAAACCTGGCAGACATCCTTCATAGTGGCCCACTCTGTGGTTGTGAAGTCTGTACGGCGCTGACTGCGACTTTTTTGCGCCTGATACAGCTGGTACTCCATTACAGCTTGCTGCTGCTCACACAACCGCTCCAACATATGTAACGTGGAATTCCACCTGGTAGGTAGGTCACATATGATGCGATGTTCCGGCAGGCGGTGTCGGCGCTGCAGAGCCGCAATGCGCGCTTTTGCCGTGCTGGAACGCCGCAAGTGAGCACACTCTAGGCGGACCTTGTGCAGCAGTGCATCAAGATCCGGATAGTCCCTCAAAAAACTCTGCACGACCAAATTGAGCACATGTGCCAGACATGGGATGTGAGTGAGGTTGCCGAGGCCCAGGGCTGCCACCAGATTTCGGCCATTATCACACACTACCATGCCTGGCTGGAGATTCGCTGGCTCAAACCACACATCGCTCTCCTGCTTGATGGCATTCCAGAGCTCCTGCGCTGTGTGGCTACGATTCCCCAAAAAAATTAATTTCAAGACGGCCTGTTGACGTTTGGCCACGGCTGTGCTCATGTCGGTCGTAACAGGTACACGTTCATCACGGGTCCATGTGGAGGTGGACTGTGACGGCTCCTGCAGCGATGATTCTGAGGAACTGGTGTAAGAGGAGGAGTCAATGCGTACAGAATGGATTCCTGCAATCCTTGGAGTGGGCAGGACACGTCCTGCGCCACTCGCACGGTCTGTACCCGGCTCAACTACATTAACCCAATGGGCAGTGAGGGAAAGGTATCGCCCCTGTCCATGTTGACTGGTCCACGCATCGGTGGTGAGGTGGACCTTGCTACTGACGGCGTTCAGTAGCGCGTGTTTTATGTGTCCCTCCACATGCTTGTGCAGGGCAGGGACGGCTTGCCTGCTAAAGTAAAAGCGGCTGGGCACACTGTACTGTGGGACTGCCAATGACATCAAGTCACGGAAGCTGTCAGTCTCCACCAGCCTGAATGACAGCATTTCCAGTGACAGAAGTTTGGCAATGCCTGCAGTCAGAGCCTGTGCTCGTGGGTGGTTTCACGAGAAAGGCCGCCTTTTCTCCCATGCCTGTACTACCGATGGCTGTAGACTGGGCTGGGAGTGTGTGGTTGACTGGGAAAGTGGTGCTGCGGGTGGAATGACAGCGGGTCTCTGGACAACAGGGCCAGAGGTTCTTCCACGGCGATCCTGGGAGGAAGCCGAACCAGCTGCGTGTGAGCTAGAGGAAGAGGCAACACGAGCTGAAGAGGTGGTAGCTGCCGCTGTTGGTTGGCCTAGCTCTTCAGTGTGTTTGTCTAACTCCGCCGGGTGCCTGTTGCGCACATGTTTCCACATGTTGGAGGTATTGAGGTTGGCGACTTTTTGACCTCTTTTGATTTTTTGATGACACACCTTGCATCTGACATAGCAAATGTCATCTGCAACTGTGTCAAAAAAGGACCAGGCACTGCAAGTCTTGGGAGCCCCCCTTTTGACTTTTGGAAGAGACATGCTCCTTACGGGTGCCAAAGCGGAGGCTGCAGGATCCGCAGTCTTCCCCCTCCCTCTCCCTCTTTGGGCCGTACGGGGAATCTCTTCCTCAGAGCTGCTCCCACCACCTTCCTGTCCCTGACGCCAAGATGGGTCAAGGACCTCATCATCTACACTACCCTCTGCCCCCAACTGCTCCTCCTGGGTAGTCTCAGCAGCAGAGCACGCACCAGTAAGTGGCACCTGAGTGTCATCATCAGCTGATGCGGCCTGCGAGGTGGTGACCGGAGCCACTGGCCCACCCGCCTCTTCAGAGGAAGACAGAAAAAGCTGTTGGGCATCACTGCACCCTGCCTCTTCTTCCATTTCTCCAATGCTGCTTGGCTGGCCCCCTGTTTCCAAGCCAAGAGATGATTCAGAGAACAGAAGTAGAGACTGCTCCTGTCCTGGGATCTCTGTCTGCCTGGGCAATTTTGCAGGTGGTGAAGAGACAGATGGCTGCTCTCCAGTGCTCTGTGTCTGAGAGGATGTGGCACTAATGGAAGTTGATGCATTAGCTGCCATCCATCCCACAACGGCTTCAATTTGGTCTTCACGCAGCAGCGGTGTACGGCGCTCGGCGACAAAGCTGCGCATGAACGACTGTTCCCTTGTGAAAGTGGGTGCTGATGACTCACCGGTGCCCGCAGCAGGCACAGAATCCCCACGTCCCCTCCCTGCTCCGCGCCCACGCCCACGCCCACGTGCCTTACTCACTGCCTTCTTCATCTTGGTTGACTGATAAAGATAAGCAGAAAAGTACTAACGGCTTTGTGTGCTTATTCCTGAGCAACTCCTCCTAACAGGTATAAGACACACTAATTTTCTAAAGTGTGGACTAGACTTGAATATGAGCTAATGTGGCCTACACAAATGTAAAGTGGTGTAACTGGTGTGTTTGGTGAACTTTATTATTTATTTATTTTTTTTGGGCTGAACTGACAACGGATAGAGCTGCAATCACACGTAGACCGTGCAGACAGCCGTAAACGGCGCTGCAAGGCCCAAAAACCCTCCTCTACTTTATCCTATGTAGTGTTTTTCCACAAATTAGCTGGAGACGGGTGGAAAGACACTAATAGGATTTTTTAAAATAAATTAGCAGCAGACTACACTACTTTGAAAAAAAAGAAAATTGATTTGGCGGTATGACGCAGTGAAAAACCCTGAGCTGCAGACAACCAGGCTACGGCTGCTCACAGACTACAGGGCGAGCTGCAGTCACACGGAGACCGTGCAGACAGCCGTAAACGGCGCTGCAAGGCCCAAAAACCCTCCTCTACTTTATCCTATGTAGTGTTTTTCCACAAATTAGCTGGAGACGGGTGGAAAGACACTAATAGGATTTTTTAAAATAAATTAGCAGCAGACTACACTACTTTGAAAAAAAAGAAAATTGATTTGGCGGTATGACGCAGTGAAAAACCCTGAGCTGGAGACAACCAGGCTATAGCTGCTCACAGATTACAGGGCGAGCTGCAGTCACACGGAGACCGTGCAGACAGCCGTAAACGGCGCTGCAAGGCCCAAAAACCCTCCTCTACTTTATCCTATGTAGTGTTTTTCCACAAATTAGCTGGAGACGGGTGGAAAGACACTAATAGGAATTTTTGGAAAAAATGTGCAGCAGCCTGCACTACTTCAAAAAAAAAAAAAAAAGGACAGTATGAGGCAATGAACCACCCTCCCTGAACTGAATACAACCAGCTATGGATGGCCTATGTGGCTGCACTCAGACTAGAGAGTGGGCTGCACTCACACACACACACAGAGAGACCTTGCAGATCGCTGTGAAAACAGCGCTACAAGGCAAAAGGAAGGTGAATAGTAGGTGAACACAGCGGTTGCTAAATTAGCCTTTGGAAAGCACAAAGAAGCAAATCGCTATCTCTAAACTGTCCCTCAGTCAGCAAACAGCGTCCTGTCACTAACTGAATTCACAGCAGAGTGATCGCAAAATGGCGCCAGCGACTTTTAAACTGCATCATGACATCATTTCAGCAGCCAATCACAGCCTTGCCAGTAGTTTCATGCCCTCCATGCTAAACAGGATGTGCCCACACTTGGAATCTTTCTCATTGGCTGAATTTCTGAATTTTGAATCATTGAACTTCCGATTCCGGTATCCGATACGCGCCAAGTATCGGAATCCCGGTATCGGAATTCCGATACCGCTAGTATCGGCCGATACCCGATACTTGCGGTATCGGAATGCTCAACACTACTTATGGGTATTTGCTTGTAGATTTGAGAGCTAATACCCCTGAGGATCTTCGCTTAACCCCTTTCTGACATTAGACGTATTATCCCGTCGAGGTGGGGTGGGCCCGTATGACCACCGACGGGATAGTACGTCGTGCGCGATCGGCCGCGCTCACGGGGGGAGCGCGGCCGATCGCGGCCAGGTGTCAGCTGCATATCGCAGCTGACATCCGGCACTATGTGCCAGGAGCGGTCACGGACCGCCCCCGGCACATTAACCCCCGGCACACCACGATCAAACATGATCGCGGTGTACTGGCGGTATAGGGAAGCATCGCGCAGGGAGGGGGCTCCCTGCTGGCTTCCCTGAGACCCCCGCAGCAACGCGATGTGATCGCGTTGCTCCGAGGGTCTCCTACCTCCCTCCTCGCCGCAGGTCCCGGATCCAAGATGGCCGCGGCATCCGGGTCCTGCAGGGAGGGAGGTGGCTTACCGAGTGCCTGCTCAGAGCAGGCGTTGGTAAGCCTGCAGCCCTGCACAGCAGATCGCAGATCTGACAGAGTGACAGAGTGCTGTGCACACTGTCAGATCACCGATCTGTAATGTCCCCCCCTGGGACAAAGTAAAAAAGTTTAAAAAAAATTCTCCACATGTGTGTAAAAAAAAAAAAAAAAATCCTAAATAAAGAAAAAAAAAAAATTATTATTCCCATAAATACATTTCTTTAGCTAAATAAAATAAAACAAACAATAAAAGTACACATATTTAGTATCGCCGCGTCCGAAACGACCCAACCTATAAAACTGCCCCACTAGTTAACCCCTTCAGTGAACACCGTAAGAAAAAAAAAAAAAAACGAGGCAAAAAACAACGCTTTATTATCATACCACCGAACAAAAAGTGGAATAACACGCGATCAAAAAGATTGATATAAATAACCATGGTACCGCTGAAAATGTAATCTTGTCCCGCAAAAAACGAGCCGCCATACAGCATCATCAGCAAAAAAATAAAAAAGTTATAGTCCTGAGAATAAAGCGATACAAAAATAATTATTTTTTCTATAAAATAGTTTTTATCGTATAAAAGCGCCAAAACATAAAAAAATTATATAAATGAGATATCGCTGTAATCGTACTGACCCGACGAATAAAACTGCTTTATCAATTTTACCAAACGCAAGACAGTATAAACGCCTCCCCCAAAAGAAATTCATGAATAGCTGGTTTTTGATCACTCTGCCTCACAAAAATCGGAATAAAAAGCGATCAAAAAATGTCACGTGCCCGAAATTGTTACCAATAAAAACGTCAACTCGTCCGGCAAAAAACAAGATCTCACATGACTCTGTGGACCAAAATATGGAAAAATTATAGCTCTCAAAATGTGGTAACGCAAAAAATATTTTTTGTAATAAAAAGCGTCTTTCAGTGTGTGACGGCTGCCAATCATAAAAATCCGCTAAAAAACCCGCTATAAAAGTAAATCAAACCCCCCTTCATCACCCCCTTAGTTAGGGAAAAATAAAAAATTTTAAAAAATGTATTTATTTCCATTTTCCCATTAGGGTTAGGGCTTGGGTTAGGGCTAGGGTTAGGGTTAGGGTTAGGGCTAGGGTTAGGGTTAGGGTTGGGGCTAGGGTTAGGGTTAGGGCTAGGGTTAGGGCTAGGGTTGGGGCTAGGGTTGGGGTTAGGGCTAGGGTTAGGGCTAGTGTTACGGCTAGTGTTAGGGCTAGTGTTAGAGCTAGTGTTAGGGCTAGGGTTATTGCTAGTGTTAGGGCTAGTGTTAGGGCTAGGGTTATTGCTAGGGTTAGGGCTAGGGTTGGGGCTAGGGTTGGGGCTACAGTTAGGGTTGGGGCTAAAGATAGGGTTAGGGTTTGGATTACATTTACGGTTGGGAATAGGGTTGGGTGTGTCTGGGTTAGAGGTGTGGTTAGGGTTACTGTTGGGATTAGGGTAAGGGGTGTGTTTGGATTGGGTATCAGTTATAATTGGGGGGTTTCCATTGTTTAGGCACATCAGGGGCTCTCCAAACGGGACATAGCATCCGATCTCAATTCCAGCCAATTCTGCGTTGAAAAAGGAAAACAGTGCTCCTTCCCTTCAGAGCTCTCCCGTGTGCCCAAACAGGGGTTTACCCCAACATATGGGGTATCGGCGTACTCAGGACAAATTGGACATCATCTTTTGGGGTCCAATTTCTCCTGCTACCCTTGGGAAATACAAAACTGGGGGCCAAAAAATAAGTTTTGTGGGAAAAAAAATATTTTTTATTTTCACGGCTCTGCGTTGTAAACTGTAGTGAAACACTTGGGGGTTCAAAGTTCTCACAACACATCTAGATAAGTTCCTTGGGGGGTCTAGTTTCCAATATGGGGTCACTTGTGGGGGGTTTGTACTGTTTGGGTACATTAGGTGCTCTGCAAATGCAATGTGACGCCTGCAGACCAATCCATTTAAGTCTGCATTCCAAATGGCACTCCTTCCCTTCCAAGCTCTGTCATGCGCCCAAACAGTGGTTCCCCCCCACATATGGGGTATCAGCGTACTCAGGACAAATTGGATAACAACTTTTGGGGTCCAATTTATCCTGATACCCTTGTGAAAATACAAAACTGGGGGCTAAATATCATTTTTGTGAGAAAAAAAAAGATTTTTTTTTTTCACGGCTCTGCGTTATAAACTGTAGTGAAACACTTGGGGGTTCAAAGTTCTCACAACACATCTAGATAAGTTCCTTGGGGGGTCTAGTTTCCAATATGGGGTCACTTGTGGGGGGTTTGTACTGTTTGGGTACATCAGGGGCTCTGCAAATGCAACGTGATGCCTGCAGACCAATCCATTTAAGTCTGCATTCCAAATGGCGCTCCTTCCCTTCCGAGCTCTGTCATGCGCCGAAACAGTGGTTTCCCCCCACATATGGGGTATCAGCGTACTCAGGACAAATTGGATAACAACTTTTGGGGTCCAATTTATCCTGATACCCTTGTGAAAATACAAAACTGGGGGCTAAAAAATAATTTTTGTGAAAAAAAAAAAGGAATTTTTATTTTCACGGCTCTGCGTTATAAACTGTAGTGAAACACTTGGGGGTTCAAAGTTCTCACAACACATCTAGATAAGTTCCTTGGGGGGTCTAGTTTCAAATATGGGGTCACTTGTGGGGGGTTTGTACTGTTTGGGTACATCAGGGGCTCTGCAAATGCAACGTGACGCCTGCAGACCAATCCATTTAAGTCTGCATTCCAAATGGCGCTCCTTCCCTTCCGAGCTCTGTCATGCGCCGAAACAGTGGTTCCCCCCCACATATGGGGTATCAGCGTACTCAGGACAAATTGGATAACAACTTTTGGGGTCCAATTTATCCTGATACCCTTGTGAAAATACAAAACTGGGGGCTAAAAAATAATTTTTGTGGAAAAAAAAAAGAATTTTTATTTTCACGGCTCTGCGTTATAAACTGTAGTGAAACACTTGGGGGCTCAAAGCTCTCAAAACACATCTAGATAAGTTCCTTAGGGGGTCTACTTTCCAAAATGGTGTCACTTGGTTTTTTTTTCATGTTTAGGCACATCAGGGGCTCTCCAAACGCAACATGGCATCCCATCTTAATTCCAGTCAATTTTGCATTGAAAAGTAAAATAGCGCTCCTTCCCTTCCGAGCTCTGCTATGCGCCCAAACAGTGGTTTACCCCCACATATTGGGTATCGCCGTACTCAGGACAAATTGCACAACAACTTTTGTGGTCTAATTTCTTCTCTTACCCTTAGGGAAATAAAAAAATGGGGGCGAAAAATCATTTTTGTGAAAAAATATGATTTTTTTATTTTTACGGCTCTGCATTATAAACTTCTGTGAAGCACTTGTTGGGTCAAAGTGCTCAACACACATCTAGATAAGTTCCTCAAGGGGTCTACTTTCCAAAATGGTGTCACTTGTTGGGGCTTTAAATGTTTAGGCACATCAGGGGCTCTCCAAACGCAACATGGCGTCCCATCTCAATTCCAGTCAATTTTGCATTGAAAAGTCAAATGGCGCTCCTTCCTTTCCGAGCTCTGCCCTGTGCCCAAACAATGGTTTACACCCACATATGGGGTATCAGCGTACTCAGGACAAATTGCACAAAAATTTTTGGGGTCCAATTTCTTCTCCTACCCTTGGGAAAATAAAAAATTGGGGCAAAAAATCATTTTTGTGAAAAAATATGATTTTTTATTTTTACGGCTCTGCATTATAAACTTCTGTGAAGCACTTGTTGGGTCAAAGTGCTCAACACACATCTAGATAAGTTCCTTAAGGGGTCTACTTTCCAAAATGGTGTCACTTGTGGGGGGTTTAAATGTGTAGGCACATCAGGGGCTCTCCAAACGCAACATGGCGTCCCATCTCAATTCCAGTCAATTTTGCATTGAAAAGTCAAATGGCGCTCCTTCCCTTCCGAGCTCTGCCCTGCGCCCAAACAATGGTTTACACCCACATATTGGGTATCAGCGTACTCAGGACAAATTGCTCAACAACGTTTGCGGTCTATTTTCTCCTGTTACCCTTGGTAAAATAAAACAAATTGGAGCTGAAATAAATTTTGTGTGAAAAAAAGTTAAATGTTCATTTTTATTTAAACATTCCAAAAATTCCTGTGAAACACCTGAAGGGTTAATAAACTTCTTGAAAGTGGTTTTGAGTACCTTGAGGGGTGCAGTTTTTAGAATGGTGTCACACTTGGGTATTTTCTATCATATAGACCCCTCAAAATGACTTCAAATGTGATGTGGTCCCTAAAAAAAAATGGTGTTGTAAAAATGAGAAATTGCTGGTCAACTTTTAACCCTTATAACTCCGTCACAAAAAAAAATTTTGGTTCCAAAATTGTGCTGATGTAAAGTACACATGTGGGAAATGTTACTTATTAAGTATTTTGCGTGACATATGTCTGTGATTTAAGGGCATAAAAATTCAAAGTTGGAAAATTGCAAAATTTTCAAAATTTTCGCCAAATATTCGTTTTTTTCACAAATAAACGCAAGTTATATCGAAGACATTTTACCACTAACATGAAGTACAATATGTCACGAGAAAACAGTTTCAGAATCGCCAAGATCCGTTGAAGCGTTCCAGAGTTATAACCTCATAAAGGGACAGTGGTCAGAATTGTAAAAATTGGCCCGGTCATTAACGTGCAAACCACCCTTGGGGGTGAAGGGGTTAAGGACCGGATTGTTTCCACCAGCATTGCCTGCTGTCTATGTTCAAAAGAAAAACACATCTAAAAAGTGAATTTTAGCCTGGCATCAGACATTCTATGCTGTGTGCGTTGTGATGTAAAGATGTCTGAGAGACTTCGGCATAACTGGGCTCTCTTAAAAACTCTGGTGAAAGCAACCCCAGCTGTCTGAAAGTCTATTTTGCGCAATGCAAGCAATGATTTAATTACAGCCATAGGCGAGATTGCTTTAAACATCTTAAAAGGCAGGATTCCGCTGAAAGAGTGTCAAAAAGGCATATTAAAGAAGTGGCGTAAAGCTATAAGAACCCTGAGCGACAGATCTCAACCCATAAAGAAAAAAAAGCGGCTACTAAAGCAGGCCGGCGGGTTTATCGGCCCTCTTTTAGCTTTTGCAATCCCTATAATAACAAGCCTGCTCGCAGGAAGATAATGGAGCATACAGAGAAAATGTATCTAGTCCCCAAACAGGAGCTAGACAAACTACGACCCGGTGCTACAGTTAACATACGCGACAGTGTTATTCACCGCCTTGATGGTGAAATTAGCGACATTTTACAACGTCGTGACATTCCCGATGATGTGAAAATTAAAATGTATAGCACCGTGCTACAGCGCTACTTGGTGCATACGCGGCACAGCTCAAAAGAAGTAACGGCTTTAAATCTCGTTAGCACTCCTGATCCTGGTCAGCAACAATTGTCAAATACCGACTCTGATAAAAATCAAGAGATCGCTGAAATTGTCAGCCATATAAACAAAGATATAAAAAGAATGCTGAATTTTTACTAAACAGGTTACTGCAGAATAGAAATGTTACAGCCTGGAATAATAAAGCTGAATTTATTTTCAAAGGATCCGTAATACCAGGGTCTAACTTACTGGATTTGGTACGTAGTACAACGCAGAGCCATGCTCTGACCGGCCGTAATTTGCCTCCGGGTTGGGATTCATTTATGCAGGCTATGGCCGAGCTAAATATACTGTCTACAGTTGTGGGTAATCCCACTACTAGGAAGCTTTTAGATGAATTAAAAATTTCCAGCAGCGAGACACACGCTGTATCTACGCCGCAGAAGTCAGCTCCGACGCCACGTACAATTCAATCTTTACATTCCCCATTATTAGGCACCACACGAGGAACTCTACTACCTAAAAAAAGGTCTCTACCGATGCTACAAACCATGTGGCTCACGATGTAAAGAATGTATTGGATAAATACTGTACATGGCTTGTAACACTATATTATTTATTTTGTAAGAAGTGTAATGATGTATATTCATTGTACTTGTGATACTATTTATTTTGTACAAAGTGTGTTGCTGTATGATCCCTGTACTATTTAATGTGTTTGCTTTTATACTCTGTAAGAATTTTATAGTATTGAAATGTCTTTGAGATGTATTTATTTTACAATAAGATCTTTTAAATTTTTACAATACCGTGTCTTTGCTTTTTATAAACGTATAAAACACCGCGCTTCATACTTGCGGGTGTTGTAATATGGTCACATACATATAATGTGCCCATTATAAAACACATATAAATGAGAATACCACTATCAAATAATACTGCAGAAACACACGCTCATTCTCCCTATCATTGGATTATCAAATAAGAGTAAACTTAATACAGCATATAAATCTAATATAAAAAACAATTACTGGGATAATAATCACTGTATTAACAATATTAAACTATATGAAAAGGGGAGAGCACAGGGAACAGCTGCTGAATGCAGCCAGGGAGGGGAGGGGTTACACACTCTTGATACACTTTGATAGGGGTGGGTCCACCTGTCAAATTGAGTTTGACGAAACCTCCCTATGCTCTACTACTCACCTGAAGGGTTCATATACTAATTGAAAGTGGTTTTGAGTACCTTGAAGGGTGTATTTTTTAGAATGGTGTCACTTTTGAGTATATTCTGTCATATAGGCCCCCAAAGCCACTTCAAACGTGATGTAAATTGTAAATTTAGTTGTAAAAATGAGAAATCGCTAATCAACTTTTAACCTTGATAACTTCTTAACAAAAAAAATTATGCTTCAAAAATTGTGCTAATGTAAAGTAGACATGTGGGAAATGTTATTTTGTAACTATTTTGTGTGACATAACTATCTGATTTAATAATTAAAATTCAAAGTTTGAAAATTGCAAAACTTTCAAAATTTTTCCCAAATTTCCAACTTTTTCACAAATTACATAAGTCATATCAAAGAAAATGTACTACTATCATGAAGTACAATATGTCCTTAAAACACAGACTCTGAATCAGCGGGATGCATTGAAGCGGTCCAGAGTTATGATATCATAAAGTGACAGTGGTCCGAATTAAAAAAATAGCCTGGTCAGGAAGGTGAAAACAGGCTTCGGGGTGAAGGGGTTAAGATCGTCTACAAGCGTATTTTGATTCTCCAGCATGTGTACTCTCCTTTCCAGGGGGAGAAGCATCTGGCTACATTTACTCTTGAATCATGGATCTAATAGAGTGGCAACCCAGTATTCAGCACCATTTCTAATCCTAACAATATGGGCATCATGTTGTAGATAGTGCAGCAAGATAGTCGGTGCTTCTATGAGGTCCAAGTCCGTCGTGTGTTGGCAGGGTAACACTCAAGGTTGCTTCCCATCCCATTAACCACAGACAACAGAGAGGGAATTATTATCCTCTTCATCTCCTGACTGTTGTACACTCAACACCTCCTCCTCCTCGTGCTACTCCATTTGTTCCTCGACTCCTGCACTTTCACTATCAGTTTGTCTGGTACCATGAGCACCCTGTCTGGTACCCACTTGATCACTGTAATCCAACCTCCCATGGCACCAACCTGTGTGATGACAATCTGTAACTTAGAGATATTGTTATCCCTTCCGCATCCTCCTCTTCTTCCTCCTCTTCCTCTGGGACCACCACCTCCACCAGCAGACTATTCAGAGTGTGCTCCAGCATGTAGATGACCAGAATAGTGATGCTGATGATGGCATATTCACTTCTGCCACAGTTGCAACATATGCAGAGTGGATTTCCAATGTGTCAGCACATCGTATGTCAACCAGTTAACCGGTAGCCCGAAAGACCTCTGTAGCGATGCGAGTTGAAGACCCTCCAGGAGAGAATGACAGAAGTGAAAATACAGCAACCGTGATTTCTGCACAAGTGCATACAGGCTGGGATAGTGGCGGAGAAATTGCTGTACCACCAGATTGAGTACATAGTTACATAGTTATTAAGGTTGAAGGAAGACTTTAAGTCCATCTAGTGAATCAGTGTGAGTTGTGTTATGATCCCAATGGCAAGGATCTCAGAGATTACAGCAAAAGTCTGCAAACATAAATACCAGCTCATAGGGACGTGGTAACTAGGGTTGAGCGAAACGGGTCGATCATTTTCAAAAGTCGCCGACTTTTGGCTAAGTCGGCGTCTCATGAAACCCGATCCAACCCCTGTGCTTGTCGGCCATGCGGTACGCGACTTTCGCGCCAAAGTCGCGTTTCAATGACGCGAAAAGCGCCATTTCTCAGCCAATGAAGGTGAACGCAGAGTGTGGGCAGCGTGATGACATAGATCCTGGTCCCCACCATCTTAGAGAAGGGCATTGCAGTGATTGGCTTGCTGTCTGCGGCGTCACAGGGGCTATAAAGGGGCGTTCCCACCGACCGCCATCTTACTGCTGCTGATCTGAGCTTAGGGAGAGGTTGCTGCCGCTTCGTCAGAAGCAGGGAGAGCGTTAGGCAGGGTCCACTAACCACCAAACCGCTTGTGCTGTAGCGATTTCCACTGTCCAACACCACCTTCGGTGTGCAGGAACAGTGGAAGCTATTTTTTTTTTTTTTTTCCTCAGCGCTGTAGCTCATTGGGCTGCCATAGAAGGCTCCGTGATAGCTGTATTGCTGTGTGTACGCCACTGTGGAAACCAACTGCTTTTTTCAAAGCACATATCCTCTTGTTCCTTTCTGCACAGCTATCTTTTTTGTTTGTCCACACTTTTTATTTAATTTGTGCATCAGTCCACTCCTATTGCTGCCTGCCATACCTGGCTTAGATTACTGCAGGGAGATAGTAATTGTAGGACAGTCCCTGTTTTTTTTTTGTTTTTTTTTTGTGGGAGATTAAGATTGGCATTTCTGCTACAGTGCCATCCCTGTGTGTGCCATCTCTCACTGAGTGGGCCATAGAAAGCCTATTTATTTTTTCCGTGATTTGTGTTCTAAATTCTACCTCAACACAAAAACACTACATCAATCAGTGGTAGAAAAATATTGGCCTCAGTCAGGGCTTGTGTGCCACTGCTGTGTGTGCTATCTCTCATTCAGTGGGCCATAGAAAGCATTTTTTTTTTTTCCTTGATTTGTGTTCTAAAATCTACCTCAACACAAAAACACTACATCAATCAGTGGTAGAAAAATATTGGCCTCAGTCAGGGCTTGTGTGCCACTGCTGTGTGTGCTATCTCTCATTCAGTGGGCTATAGAAAGCCTATTTATTTATTTATTTTTTTTCTTATTATTTGGTTTCTAAAGTCTCCCTGAAAAAAAAAAAAAAAAAAAAAACAGTGGGAGAGTAATATTGCCCTTTCAGCTTGTGTGCCAGTCTTGACTCCTGGGTGTGCCACCTCTCTCTCATTCAGTGGGCCATAGAAAGCCTATTTATTTTTTTGGTTTTTTTAATATTATTTGGTTTCTAAAGTCTCCCTGAAAATAAAAAAAAAAAAACTTAAAAAAACAGTGGGAGAGTAATATTGCCCTTTCAGCTTGTGTGCCAGTCTTGACTCCTGGGTGTGCCACCTCTCTCATTCAGTGGGCCATAGAAAGCCTATTTATTTTTTTTTTAAATATTATTGGGTTTCTAAAGTCTCCCTTAAAAAACAAAAAATACATAAAAAAACAGTGGGAGAGTAATATTGCCCTTTCAGCTTGTGTGCCAGTCTTGACTCCTGGGTGTGCCACCTCTCTCATTCAGTGGGCCATAGAAAGCATTTTTTTTTTTCCTTGATTTGTGTTCTAAAATCTACCTCAACACAAAAACACTACATCAATCAGTGGGAGAAAAATATTGGCCTCAGTCAGGGCTTGTGTGCCACTGCTGTGTGTGCTATCTCTCATTCAGTGGGCTATAGAAAGCCTATTTATTTATTTATTTTTTTTCTTATTATTTGGTTTCTAAAGTCTCCCTGAAAAAAAAAAAAAAAAAAAAACAGTGGGAGAGTAATATTGCCCTTTCAGCTTGTGTGCCAGTCTTGACTCCTGGGTGTGCCACCTCTCTCTCATTCAGTGGGCCATAGAAAGCCTATTTATTTTTTTGGTTTTTTTAATATTATTTGGTTTCTAAAGTCTCCCTGAAAATAAAAAAAAAAAAAACTTAAAAAAACAGTGGGAGAGTAATATTGCCCTTTCAGCTTGTGTGCCAGTCTTGACTCCTGGGTGTGCCACCTCTCTCATTCAGTGGGCCATAGAAAGCCTATTTATTTATTTTTTTAAATATTATTGGGTTTCTAAAGTCTCCCTTAAAAAACAAAAAATACATAAAAAAACAGTGGGAGAGTAATATTGCCCTTTCAGCTTGTGTGCCAGTCTTGACTCCTGGGTGTGCCACCTCTCTCATTCAGTGGGCCATAGAAAGCATTTTTTTTTTTCCTTGATTTGTGTTCTAAAATCTACCTCAACACAAAAACACTACATCAATCAGTGGGAGAAAAATATTGGCCTCAGTCAGGGCTTGTGTGCCACTGCTGTGTGTGCTATCTCTCATTCAGTGGGCTATAGAAAGCCTATTTATTTATTTATTTTTTTTCTTATTATTTGGTTTCTAAAGTCTCCCTGAAAAAAAAAAAAAAAAAAAAACAGTGGGAGAGTAATATTGCCCTTTCAGCTTGTGTGCCAGTCTTGACTCCTGGGTGTGCCACCTCTCTCTCATTCAGTGGGCCATAGAAAGCCTATTTATTTTTATTTTTAAATATTATTGGGTTTCTAAAGTCTCCCTTAAAAAACAAAAAATACATAAAAAAACAGTGGGAGAGTAATATTGCCCTTTCAGCTTGTGTGCCAGTCTTGACTCCTGGGTGTGCCACCTCTCTCTCTCATTCAGTGGGCCATAGAAAGGCTATTTATTTTTTTGGTTTTTTTAATATTATTTGGTTTCTAAAGTCTCCCTGAAAAAAAAAAAAAAATAAATTAGGTGGGAGATTAATATTGACATTAGTGCTTGAGTGACAGTCCTGCGTGTGTGTCATCTCTGTGATTTTGTGCCACAGAAAACAGAGTGTGTAACATTGTGCCTGATTTTCCTTGTGGTCTCACCAACCTGTTAAGGGATATTGAAATCATACTGAAGTTATAGCTCACCGTGTAAGTTGTTTGACAGCAACAAATAAAGTTACTTTGGTTAAGATTTTAAAACAATGAGGAAGTCTGGTGCAAGAGGTCGTCGTGGGCGTTCATTGTCAGCTGGTAATGATGGTAGTGGTAGTGGAGCATCAGGTGGTCGTGGGGATAAAAATATTCCACCTAAGTCTGGAGCTGTGGAGCCAGTTTCGTCGTCAGGCTACACAAGGCCTCGAACGCTCTCTTTTCTGGGAGTAGGAAAACCGCTTTTAAAGGCGGAGCAGCAACAGCAAGTTTTGGCTTACATTGCAGACTCAGCCTCTAGCTCTTTTGCCTCCTCTTCCGAAACTGGTAAATGTAAAAGCAGCGCGTCGCTTGTGGATGTTCACGGTCAGGGACAAGTCGCTTCCTTGTCCTCCTCAGCAAAAACTACAACAAGAGAGAAGGATGCAGCAGGCGACACAACGGGTCACTCCATGGAGCTCTTTACACATACCGTCCCTGGCTTAGAAAGTGAAACATTTAACAGGCCATGCCCATTACAAGTATATTCTGACATGGAGTGCACTGATGCACAGCCACAGCCAGAGTACTATGCTGCTCCTTTGACTCAGACCACCACATTGCCCTCTCAGGGTACAGATCCACAATCAGACCCTGATGAGACTATGTTGCCCCGCCACGAACGCTATACCACCGACCGACACAGTGACACAGACGAAGTTGCACGCGAGCTCGAAGAGGAGGTAATAGATGACCCAGTTATTGACCCCGATTGGCAGCCATTGGGGGAACAGGGTGCAGGCGGCAGTAGTTCAGAAGCGGAGGTGGAGGAGGGGCCGCAGCAGGCATCAACATCGCAACAGGTTCCATCTGCCGGGCCCGTATCTGGCCCAAAACGCGTGTCAAAGCCAAAACCTGTTGGAGGACAGCGTGGCCATCCGGTTAAAGCTCAGTCTGCAATCCCTGAAAAGGGATCCGAGTCTAGGAAGAGTGCAGTCTGGCATTTTTTTAAACAACATCCAACTGATCAGCGCAAAGTCATCTGTCAAAAATGTTCAACTAGCTTAAGCAGAGGTCAGAATCTGAAAAGTCTAAATACTAGTTGCATGCATAGACACTTAACCACCATGCATTTTCAAGCCTGGACTAACTACCAAACGTCCCTTAAGGTTGTAGCACCCTCGGCCAATGAAGCTAGTCAGCAACGCAACATCCCTTCCGTCACTGTAAGGCCACCATTTTCCGCACCACCGGCAGTATCTGTGCAGGTTTCTTTGCCAGCCAAAAGCAGTCAGGGTCAGGGAACCACCAGTTTTGTAGGAGGAAATATTGCATCTAGGGCACCGGCGGAAACAATACCGTCTCCAACCGTCTCTCAGTCTGCCATGTACACCGGCACACCCGAAAGTTCCACGATCTCCAGCTCTCCAGTCCAGCTCACCCTACATGAGACTCTGGTTAGAAAAAGGAAGTACTTATCCTCGCATCCGCGTACACAGGGTTTTAACGCCCACATAGCTAGACTAATCTCGTTAGAGATGATGCCCTACCGGTTAGTTGAAAGCGAAGCTTTCAAAGCCCTGATGGAGTACGCTGAACCACGATACGAGCTACCCAGTCGACACTTTTTTTCCAGAAAAGCCATCCCAGCCCTGCACCAGCATGTTAAACAGCGCATCGTCCATGCACTCAGGCAATCTGTGAGTACAAAGGTGCACCTGACTACAGATGCATGGACCAGTAGGCATGGCCAGGGACGTTATGTGTCCATCACGGCACACTGGGTGAATGTGGTGGATGCAGGGTCCACAGGCGACATCAATTTAGGGACAGTTGTGCCTAGCCCACGGTCTAGGAAACAGTTGGCTGTAGGCGTTCGCACCCCCTCCTCCTCCTCCTCCTCGTCCTCCTGCAGAAGCTACAGCTCTTCCACAGAACGCAGTCTGCCAACCTCTCCATCGGCAGATGACACTGTTGCACACCAGTTGTCCCATTATGGGCCAGCTACTGCCAAGCGTCAGCAGGCTGTATTGGCTATGAAGTGTTTGGGCGACAACAGACACACCGCGGAAGTTCTATCCGAGTTCTTGCAACAAGAAACGCAGTCGTGGCTGGGCACAGTAGATCTTGAGGCAGGCAAGGTAGTGAGTGATAACGGAAGGAATTTCATGGCTGCCATCTCCCTTTCCCAACTGAAACACATTCCTTGCCTGGCTCACACCTTAAACCTGGTGGTGCAGTGCTTATTGAAAACTTATCCTGGGTTCTCCGACCTGCTCCTCAAAGTGCGTGCACTTTGCTCACATATCCGACGTTCGCCTGTACACGCCAGCCGTATGCAGACCTATCAGCGGTCTTTGAACCTTCCCCAGCATCGCCTAATCATAGACGTTGCAACAAGGTGGAACTCAACACTGCACATGCTTCAGAGACTGTGCGAACAGAGGCGTGCTGTTATTTATTTGTGGGAGGATACACGGGCAGGCAGTAGGATGGCAGACATGGAGTTGTCAGGTGTGCAGTGGTCTAAGATACAAGACATGTGTCAAGTCCTTCAGTGTTTTGAGGAATGCACACGGCTGGTTAGTGCAGACAACGCCGTAATAAGCATGAGCATCCCCCTAATGCGTCTGCTGATGCAAAGTTTGACGCACATAAAGGAGCAGGCGTCTGCACCAGAGGAAGAGGAAAGCCTTGATGACAGTCAGCCATTGTCTGGTCAGGGCAGTGTACAGGACGAGGTAGCGGGCGAAGAGGTGGTGGAGGACGAGGAGGATGATGGGGATGAGTATATTTTTAATGCCGAACCTTTCCCGGGGGCACAGGAAATTGGTTGCGTGTCACGGCCGGGTTCTGGTTTTTTGAGGGACACAAGTGACGTAGATTTGCCTGCAACTGCCCCTCAACCAATCACAACCGGAGATTTGACAACTGGAACTTTGGCCCACATGGCGGATTATGCCTTACGTATCCTAAAAAGGGACACACGCATTACGAAAATGATGAACGATGACGATTACTGGTTGGCCTGCCTCCTTGATCCACTGTTGTGAATTTGGATTCTGGGCTCCCCCGGTGGCTACTGGTGGAATTGAACTGGTGTCTTCATCTTCTCTGTTCACCTGTTCCCATCAAGATGTGGGAGTCGCTATATAACCTTGCTGCTCTGTTAGTTGCTTGCCGGTCAACAATGTTATCAGAAGCCTCTCTGTGCATGTTCCTGCTCCTAGACAACTACTAGATAAGTTGGACTTTTGTCCATGTTTGTTTTTGCATTTTTGTTCCAGTTCACAGCTGGTGTTTCGTTCCTGTGTCTGGAAAGCTCTTGTGATCAGGAATTGCCACTCTGGTATTATGAGTTAATGCCAGAGTCTTAAAGTAATTTCTGGATGGTGTTTTGATAGGGTTTTCAGCTGACCATGAAAGTGTCCTTTCTGTCTTCTGCTATCTAGTAAGTGGACCTCAAATTTGCTAAACCTATTTTCATGCTGCGTTTGTTATTTCATCTTAATTCACCGCCAATACATGTGGGGGGCCTCTGTCTCCTTTCGGGGTATTTCTCTAGAGGTGAGCTAGGACTAATATTTTCCTCTGCTAGCATTATTTAGTCCTCCGGCTGGCGCTGGGCATCTAGGGATAAAACGCAGGAATGCTACCCGGCCACTGCTAGTTGTGCGGTAGGTTTAGTTCATGGTCAGTTCAGTTTCCATCTTCCAAGAGCTAGTTCCTATATATGCTATGTTCTCTTGCCATTGAGAACATGACAGTTTGACCGGCCCACTAAAGGGTTAAAATCCTTGGCTGAGAAAGGAGAGAAATAAGTAGTCTGCTGAAATTTTTTTTTTTTTTTTTCTCTCCTTCTAATCTTTGAATGGCTCTGTGTCCACCTGTTTGTAATGGATCTTCAGAGTGTAACTGCAGGTTTGAATAATCTCGCCACGAAGGTACAAAATTTGCAAGATTTTGTTTGTCATGCACCTGTATCTGAGCCGAGAATTCCTTTGCCGGAATTTTTCTCGGGGAATAGATCTGGGTTTCAGAATTTTCGAAATAATTGCAAATTATTTTTGTCCCTGAAATCTCGCTCTGCCGGAGACCCTGCACAGCAGGTCAGGATTGTGATTTCCTTGCTCCGGGGCGACCCTCAAGACTGGGCTTTTTCATTGACACCAGGGGATCCTGCGTTGCTCAATGTGGATGCGTTTTTTCTGGCCTTGGGGTTGCTTTATGACGAACCTCATTTGGAGCTTCAGGCAGAAAAAACTTTGATGTCCCTATCTCAGGGGCAAGATGAAGCGGAAATTTACTGCCAAAGATTCCGTAAATGGTCTGTGCTTACTCAGTGGAATGAGTGCGCCCTGGCGGCGACTTTCAGAGAGGGTCTCTCTGATGCCATTAAGGATGTTATGGTGGGGTTCCCTGTGCCTGCGGGTCTGAATGAGTCCATGACAATGGCTATTCAGATCGATAGGCGTTTGCGGGAGCGCAAACCAGTGCACCATCTGGCGGTGTCCACTGAGAAGTCGCCAGAGAGTATGCAGTGTGATAGAATTCTGTCCCGAAGCGAGCGGCAGAATTTTAGACGGAAAAATGGGTTGTGTTTCTATTGTGGTGATTCTACTCATGTTATATCAGCATGCTCTAAGCGCACTAAAAAGCTTGGTAAATCTGTTTCCATTTGCACCTTACCGTCTAAGTTTATTCTATCTGTGACCCTGATTTGCTCTTTGTCATCTATTACCACGGACGCCTATGTCGACTCTGGCGCCGCTTTGAGTCTTATGGATTGGTCCTTTGCTAAACGCTGTGGGTATGATTTAGAGCCTTTGGAGACTCCTATTCCTCTGAAGGGGATTGACTCCACCCCATTGGCTAATAATAAACCACAATACTGGACACAAGTAACTATGCGTATTAATCCGGATCACCAGGAGATTATTCGCTTTCTGGTGCTGTATAATCTACATGATGATTTGGTGCTAGGATTGCCTTGGCTGCAATCTCACAACCCAGTCCTCGACTGGAGAGCTATGTCTGTGTTGAGCTGGGGATGTAAGGGGGCTCATGGGGATGTACCTGTGGTTTCCATTTCATCATCTATTCCCTCTGAAATTCCTGAGTTCCTGTCTGACTATCGTGACGTCTTTGAAGAATCCAAGCTTGGTTCGTTACCTCCGCACCGAGAGTGCGATTGTGCCATAGATTTAATCCCGGGTAGTAAATACCCTAAGGGTCGTTTATTTAATCTGTCTGTGCCTGAACATGCTGCTATGCGAGAATATATAAAGGAGTCCTTGGAAAAGGGACATATTCGTCCATCGTCATCTCCCTTAGGTGCCGGTTTTTTCTTTGTGTCAAAAAAAGACGGCTCTTTGAGACCATGTATTGATTATCGGCTTTTGAATCAAATCACTGTTAAATATCAATACCCATTGCCGTTGCTGACTGATTTGTTTGCTCGCATAAAGGGGGCCAAGTGGTTCTCTAAGATTGACCTTCGTGGGGCGTATAATTTGGTGCGAATCAGGCAGGGGGATTAGTGGAAAACCGCATTTAATATGCCTGAGGGCCACTTTGAGTATTTAGTGATGCCTTTTGGTCTTTCAAATGCTCCGTCAGTTTTCCAGTCCTTTATGCATGATATTTTTCGCGATTATTTGGATAAATTTATGATTGTGTATCTGGATGATATTCTGATTTTTTCGGATGACTGGG
The DNA here is from genome assembly GCF_051348905.1 of Ranitomeya variabilis. Taxonomy (NCBI): domain Eukaryota; kingdom Metazoa; phylum Chordata; class Amphibia; order Anura; family Dendrobatidae; genus Ranitomeya; species Ranitomeya variabilis. Next base: position 235,714,543 of record NC_135234.1, read on the forward strand.
ACTCTCATGTCCAGCAAGTCAGGAGGGTTTTTCAGGTTTTGTGGTCTAATTCTTTGTGTGTGAAGGGTTCTAAGTGTGTTTTTGGGGTACAGAGGATTTCCTTTTTGGGATATATTTTTTCCCCCTCTTCCATTGAAATGGATCCTGTCAAGGTTCAAGCTATTTGTGATTGGACGCAGCCCTCTTCTCTTAAGAGTCTTCAGAAATTTTTGGGCTTTGCTAACTTTTATCATCGATTTATTGCTGGTTTTTCGGATATTGCTAAGCCATTGACCGATTTGACTAAGAAGGGTGCTGATGTTGCTGATTGGTCCCCTGATGCTGTGGAGGCCTTTCGGGAGCTTAAGCGCCGTTTTTCCTCTGCCCCTGTGTTGCGTCAGCCTGATGTTGCTCTACCTTTTCAGGTTGAGGTCGACGCTTCTGAGATCGGAGCTGGGGCAGTGTTGTCGCAGAAAAGTTCTGACTGCTCCGTGATGAGGCCTTGTGCCTTCTTTTCCCGTAAATTTTCGCCCGCTGAGCGGAATTATGATGTTGGGAATCGGGAGCTTTTGGCCATGAAGTGGGCTTTTGAGGAGTGGCGCCATTGGCTTGAGGGGGCCAGACATCAGGTGGTGGTATTGACTGACCACAAAAATTTGATTTATCTTGAGACCGCCAGGCGCCTGAATCCTAGACAGGCGCGCTGGTCATTATTTTTCTCTCGGTTTAATTTTGTGGTGTCATACCTACCGGGTTCTAAGAATGTTAAGGCGGATGCCCTTTCTAGGAGTTTTGAGCCTGACTCGCCTGGTAACTCTGAGCCCACAGGTATCCTTAAGGATGGAGTGGTATTGTCAGCCGTTTCTCCAGACCTGCGGCGGGCCTTGCAGGAGTTTCAGGCGGATAGACCTGATCGTTGCCCACCTGATAAACTGTTTGTTCCTGATGATTGGACCAGTAGAGTCATCTCTGAGGTTCATTCTTCTGCGTTGGCAGGTCATCCTGGCATTTTTGGTACCAGGGATTTGGTGGCAAGGTCCTTCTGGTGGCCTTCCCTGTCACGAGATGTGCGAGGCTTTGTGCAGTCTTGTGACGTTTGTGCTCGGGCCAAGCCTTGTTGTTCTCAGGCTAGTGGATTATTGTTGCCCTTGCCTATTCCTAAGAGGCCTTGGACGCACATCTCGATGGATTTTATTTCAGATCTGCCTGTTTCTCAGAAGATGTCTGTCATCTGGGTGGTGTGTGACCGTTTCTCTAAGATGGTCCATTTGGTTCCTCTGCCCAAGTTGCCTTCTTCTTCCGAGTTGGTTCCTCTGTTTTTTCAAAATGTTGTTCGTTTGCATGGTATTCCTGAGAATATCGTTTCTGACAGAGGGACCCAATTCGTGTCTAGATTTTGGCGGGCATTCTGTGCTAGGATGGGCATAGATTTATCTTTTTCGTCCGCTTTCCATCCTCAGACGAATGGCCAGACCGAGCGGATTAATCAGACCCTGGAGACATATCTGAGGTGTTTTGTGTCTGCTGACCAGGATGATTGGGTTGCTTTTTTGCCATTGGCGGAGTTCGCTCTCAATAATCGGGCCAGCTCTGCCACTTTGGTGTCCCCGTTTTTCTGTAATTCGGGGTTTCATCCTCGATTTTCCTCTGGTCAGGTGGAATCTTCGGATTGTCCTGGAGTGGATGCTGTGGTGGAGAGATTGCATCAGATCTGGGGGCAGGTGGTGGACAATTTGAGGTTGTTCCAGGAGAAGACTCAGCTTTTTGCCAACCGCCACCGTCGTGTTGGTCCTCGGCTTTGTGTTGGGGATTTGGTGTGGTTGTCTTCTCGTTTTGTCCCTATGAGGGTCTCTTCTCCTAAGTTTAAGCCTCGGTTCATCGGCCCGTATAGGATATTGGAGATTCTTAACCCTGTTTCCTTCCGTTTGGACCTCCCTGCATCCTTTTCTATTCATAACGTTTTTCATCGGTCATTATTGCGCAGGTATGAGGTACCGGTTGTGCCTTCCGTTGAGCCTCCTGCTCCGGTGTTGGTTGAGGGTGAGTTGGAGTACGTTGTGGAGAAAATCTTAGACTCTCGTGTTTCCAGACGGAGACTCCAGTATCTGGTCAAGTGGAAGGGATACGGCCAGGAGGATAATTCTTGGGTGAATGCATCTGATGTTCATGCCTCTGATCTGGTTCGTGCCTTTCATAGGGCCCATCCTGATCGCCCTGGTGGTTCAGGTGAGGGTTCGGTGCCCCCTCCTTGAGGGGGGGGTACTGTTGTGAATTTGGATTCTCGGCTCCCCCGGTGGCTACTGGTGGAATTGAACTGGTGTCTTCATCTTCTCTGTTCACCTGTTCCCATCAAGATGTGGGAGTCGCTATATAACCTTGCTGCTCTGTTAGTTGCTTGCCGGTCAACAATGTTATCAGAAGCCTCTCTGTGCATGTTCCTGCTCCTAGACAACTACTAGATAAGTTGGACTTTTGTCCATGTTTGTTTTTGCATTTTTGTTCCAGTTCACAGCTGGTGTTTCGTTCCTGTGTCTGGAAAGCTCTTGTGATCAGGAATTGCCACTCTGGTATTATGAGTTAATGCCAGAGTCTTAAAGTAATTTCTGGATGGTGTTTTGATAGGGTTTTCAGCTGACCATGAAAGTGTCCTTTCTGTCTTCTGCTATCTAGTAAGTGGACCTCAAATTTGCTAAACCTATTTTCATGCTGCGTTTGTTATTTCATCTTAATTCACCGCCAATACATGTGGGGGGCCTCTGTCTCCTTTCGGGGTATTTCTCTAGAGGTGAGCTAGGACTAATATTTTCCTCTGCTAGCATTATTTAGTCCTCCGGCTGGCGCTGGGCATCTAGGGATAAAACGCAGGAATGCTACCCGGCCACTGCTAGTTGTGCGGTAGGTTTAGTTCATGGTCAGTTCAGTTTCCATCTTCCAAGAGCTAGTTCCTATATATGCTATGTTCTCTTGCCATTGAGAACATGACAATCCACGCTATAAAGGCAAATTGCAAAATATTATGCCACATGAGAACTTGGAACTAATATTAGCAACCAAACAATCAACTCTTGTTGACCGTTTGCTTCAGGCATTCCCAGCACACAGCGCACGTGATCGTTCTCACACGAGCTCCAGGGGGCAGCAGACTAGGAGTGTTAGGGGTGCACACATCAGAAGTGGCGTTGGACAGAGGGGTTTTCTGACCAGGTTGTGGAGTGATTTTGCTATGACCGCAGACAGGACAGGTACTGCTGCATCAATTGAAAGTGACAGGAGACAACATTTGTCCAGTATGGTTACTAACTATTTTTCATCCCTTATCGATGTTCTCCCTCAACCGTCATTCCCATTTGATTACTGGGCCTCCAAATTAGACACCTGGCCAGAATTGGCAGAATATGCATTGCAGGAGCTTGCTTGCCCGGCAGCAAGTGTCCTATCAGAAAGAGTATTCAGTGCTGCAGGTTCAATATTAACCGAAAAAAGGACTCGTCTGGCTACCCAAAATGTTGACGATCTAACATTCATTAAAATGAACCACAACTGGATTTCGAAATCTTTTGCCCCACCTTGCCCGGCCGACACCTAGCTTTCCTATGAAAAGCTCTTGCCTGTGAATTACTTTTCTAATGTCTAATTTGCTGCAGCTGATTGTACAGCATACGACATGTTTACACCTCCCTAAATGGCAAAACTCCCCACACGGGGCCGTGGTATCGCGACTTGGCGCAAGCACCCGTGAGACTGCTGTTTGTCTGAAGAGGTGGGTGTGCTCGCTTTTGGTTGACGGCATTGCTACTGGGTCCCTCATAGTACAATGTAGTGTCTCTGGCGGTGGTGGTGCGCACCCAACGTCAGACACACCGTTGTAACATGAGGGGCCCTGGGGCGGTCCCGCCGGCCTCAAGAGAGTTCCCCCCTACCCCAGCTCAAAATGTGCTCTACCACGTGCAAAATTATGTCGCACAGCTCCACCAATCTTTAGTCTATTCGCTGACATCATTCAATGTCTGGCACTGACAATACAAATTTGTAGACATCTATGATGCAACTTAAAGTAGTCTGTGTCTGTGTCCTATATTGGCACCATTAAATAGTTACTGCCAAATTACTATGTCAGAAACTCAGTAGATGAGCCCACCCCTGTACCTAAGTATGCCACCTTTTTTTTTGTTTTGGTTGTTTTGCGAGACATTAACATCTATTTATATTTTGGGAGTACTGGGACAGACACTCCTTGCACTACTCCTCCACTCACCACCAAGCTGCCTGTGTATCCATGTAACCGCTGTAAAGCTGCCATGAGCCTATTGTTTGTTATTTTAGGCCTTTGATAGCCTGTCTGCGGTCCCTACTTTAAATACTCCTCCACTCATCACCAGCTGCCTGCCCGTGTATCCATGTAACCGCTGTAAAACTGCCATAAGCCTATTGTTTGTTATTTTAGGCCTTTGATAGCCTGTCTGCGGTCCCTACTTTAAATACTCCTCCACTCACCACCAAGCTGCCTGTGTATCCATGTAACCGCTGTAAAGCTGCCATGACATGAGCCTATTGTTTGTTATTTTAGGCCTTTGATAGCCTGTCTGCGGTCCCTACTTTAAATACTCCTCCACTCACCACCAAGCTGCCTGCCCGTGTATCCATGTAACCGCTGTAAAACTGCCATGAGCCTATTGTTTGTTATTTTAGGCCTTTGATAGCCTGTCTGCGGTCCCTACTTTAAATACTCCTCCACTGACCACCAAGCTGCCTGCCCGTGTATCCATGTAACCGCTGTAAAACTGCCATAAGCCTATTGTTTGTTATTTTAGGCCTTTGATAGCCTGTCTGCGGTCCCTACTTTAAATACTCCTCCACTGACCACCAAGCTGCCTGCCCGTGTATCCATGTAACCGCTGTAAAACTGCCATAAGCCTATTGTTTGTTATTTTAGGCCTTTGATAGCCTGTCTGCGGTCCCTACTTTAAATACTCCTCCACTCATCACCAGCTGCCTGCCCGTGTATCCATGTAACCGCTGTAAAACTGCCATAAGCCTATTGTTTGTTATTTTAGGCCTTTGATAGCCTGTCTGCGGTCCCTACTTTAAATACTCCTCCACTGACCACCAAGCTGCCTGCCCGTGTATCCATGTAACCGCTGTAAAACTGCCATGAGCCTATTGTTTGTTATTTTAGGCCTTCGAAGCCTGTCTGCGGTCCCTCCTTCCACTAGGCCTCCACTGACCAGACCACTGCTGCCCGTGTACCCCTGGAACCAATTATAAAGTGCCTACAGCCAGCTCATTTTTTTATGTTAGGCCTTTGAAGCCTGTCTAAGGTCCCTCCTTCCACTAGGCCTCCACTCACCTGACCACTGCTGCCCGTGTACCCCTGGAACCAATAATAAAGTGCCTACAGCCAGCCCATTTTATTGTGTTAGGCCTTCGAAGCCTGTCTAAGGTCCCTCCTTCCACTAGGCCTCCACTGACCAGACCACTGCTGCCCGTGTACCCCTGGAACCAATTTTAAAGTGCCTACAGCCAGCCCATTTTATTGTGTTAGGCCTTCGAAGCCTGTCTGCGGTCCCTCCTTCCACTAGGCCTCCACTGACCAGACCACTGCTGCCCGTGTACCCCTGGAACCAATAATAAAGTGCCTACAGCCAGCCCATTTTATTATGTTAGGCCTTCGAAGCCTGTCTAAGGTCCCTCCTTCCACTAGGCCTCCACTCACCTGACCACTGCTGCCCGTGTACCCCTGGAACCAATAATAAAGTGCCTAGAGCCTATTTTTTTATTTAATTTAATATTAATAAAGCCAGGATGAACTACGATATACCACGCTATGAGCTACCCAGTTGACAATTCTTTTGCGAGAAAAGCCATCCCACCCCTCCACCTGCATGTTAAAGACCGCATTGTCCTTGCATTCTGTCAATTTGTCAGTCCAAAGGTATACCTGACAACAGACACATGGACCTGTAGGCCTGGCCACGGAAGGTTACGTGTCCTTTGTGGCTAAATGGGTTAATGTATTGGATGCATGGTCCACACAGGGGACAGCCTGCAAAGTCTGTCTGCAGTCCCTAATTCAAGTTGTCCTCAACTGAATAAAGCTGAGCTTCTACCTTCTGGCTCTGATTAACTGCTGTTTTTAAAAAAATTGGCTGTTCCATCCTTCTAAAGGTGTCTGCCCCTGCCTGGTGTTGTCCTCAACTGAATAAAGCTGAGCTTCAACCTTCAGTTCCAAACATACAACAGAAAACTGGTACAATACAAAAAGTGGCCTCCAGCTACAAAAACTTTCTCCTACAAGTAGTTAACTGACAGTTTTTTTTCCAGTGAAAACACAGATATGGCATCCAACGAGTGTTGTCCTGTCTCGTCTTCTTTAAATTATTGCCAAGAAGCTGCAACTGAATAAAGCTGAGCTTCAACCTTCAGTTCCAAATTACCATTTTTAAAAATGCAATTGGCTGTTCCGGCCTACTAAAGGTGTCTGTCTGCCCCTGCCTGGTGTTGTCCTCAACTGAATAAAGCTGAGCTTCAACCTTCAGTTCCAAATTACCATTTTTAAAAATGCCATTGGCTGTTCCGGCCTACTAAAGGTGTCTGTCTGCCCCTGCCTGGTGTTGTCCTCAACTGAATAAAGCTGAGCTTCAACCTTCAGTTCCAAATTACCATTTTTAAAAATGCCATTGGCTGTTCCGGCCTACTAAAGGTGTCTGTCTGCCCCTGCCTGGTGTTGTCCTCAACTGAATAAAGCTGAGCTTCAACCTTCTGTTCCAAATTACCATTTTTAAAAATGCAATTGGCTGTTCCGGCCTACTAAAGGTGAATGTCTGCCCCTGCCTGGTGTTGTCCTCAACTGAATAAAGCTGAGCTTCAACCTTCAGTTCCAAATTACCTTTTTTAAAAATGCAATTGGCTGTTGCGGCCTACTAAAGGTGTCTGTCTGCCCCTGCCTGGTGTTGTCCTCAACTGAATAAAGCTGAGCTTCAACCTTCTGTTCCAAATTACCATTTTTAAAAATGCAATTGGCTGTTCCGGCCTACTAAAGGTGTCTGTCTGCCCCTGCCTGGTGTTGTCCTCAACTGAATAAAGCTGAGCTTCTACCTTCTGCCTCTTACTAACTGCTGTTTTTTTAAAAAATTGGCTGTTCCGGCCTACTAAAGGTGTCTGTCTGCCCCTGCCTGGTGTTGTCCTCAACTGAATAAAGCTGAGCTTCAACCTTCAGTTCCAAATTACCATTTTTAAAAATGCCATTGGCTGTTCCGGCCTACTAAAGGTGTCTGTCTGCCCCTGCCTGGTGTTGTCCTCAACTGAATAAAGCTGAGCTTCAACCTTCTGTTCCAAATTACCATTTTTAAAAATGCAATTGGCTGTTCCGGCCTACTAAAGGTGTCTGTCTGCCCCTGCCTGGTGTTGTCCTCAACTGAATAAAGCTGAGCTTCTACCTTCTGCCTCTTACTAACTGCTGTTTTTTTTAAAAATTGGCTGTTCCGGCCTACTAAAGGTGTCTGTCTGCCCCTGCCTGGTGTTGTCCTCAACTGAATAAAGCTGAGCTTCAACCTTCAGTTCCAAATTACCTTTTTTAAAAATGCAATTGGCTGTTCCGGCCTACTAAAGGTGTCTGTCTGCCCCTGCCTGGTGTTGTCCTCAACTGAATAAAGCTGAGCTTCAACCTTCTGTTCCAAATTACCATTTTTAAAAATGCAATTGGCTGTTCCGGCCTACTAAAGGTGTCTGTCTGCCCCTGCCTGGTGTTGTCCTCAACTGAATAAAGCTGAGCTTCTACCTTCTGCCTCTTATTAACTGCTGTTTTTTTAAAAAATTGGCTGTTCCGGCCTACTAAAGGTGTCTGTCTGCCCCTGCCTGGTGTTGTCCTCAACTGAATAAAGCTGAGCTTCAACCTTCAGTTCCAAATTACCATTTTTAAAAATGCCATTGGCTGTTCCGGCCTACTAAAGGTGTCTGTCTGCCCCTGCCTGGTGTTGTCCTCAACTGAATAAAGCTGAGCTTCTACCTTCTGCCTCTTACTAACTGCTGTTTTTTTAAAAAATTGGCTGTTCCGGCCTACTAAAGGTGTCTGTCTGCCCCTGCCTGGTGTTGTCCTCAACTGAATAAAGCTGAGCTTCAACCTTCTGTTCCAAATTACCATTTTTAAAAATGCAATTGGCTGTTCCGGCCTACTAAAGGTGTCTGTCTGCCCCTGCCTGGTGTTGTCCTCAACTGAATAAAGCTGAGCTTCTACCTTCTGCCTCTTACTAACTGCTGTTTTTTTAAAAAATTGGCTGTTCCGGCCTACTAAAGGTGTCTGTCTGCCCCTGCCTGGTGTTGTCCTCAACTGAATAAAGCTGAGCTTCAACCTTCTGTTCCAAATTACCATTTTTAAAAATGCAATTGGCTGTTCCGGCCTACTAAAGGTGTCTGTCTGCCCCTGCCTGGTGTTGTCCTCAACTGAATAAAGCTGAGCTTCTACCTTCTGCCTCTTACTAACTGCTGTTTTTTTAAAAAATTGGCTGTTCCGGCCTACTAAAGGTGTCTGTCTGCCCCTGCCTGGTGTTGTCCTCAACTGAATAAAGCTGAGCTTCAACCTTCAGTTCCAAATTACCTTTTTTAAAAATGCAATTGGCTGTTCCGGCCTACTAAAGGTGAATGTCTGCCCCTGCCTGGTGTTGTCCTCAACTGAATAAAGCTGAGCTTCAACCTTCAGTTCCAAATTACCTTTTTTAAAAATGCAATTGGCTGTTGCGGCCTACTAAAGGTGTCTGTCTGCCCCTGCCTGGTGTTGTCCTCAACTGAATAAAGCTGAGCTTCAACCTTCAGTTCCAAATTACCATTTTTAAAAATGCCATTGGCTGTTCCGGCCTACTAAAGGTGTCTGTCTGCCCCTGCCTGGTGTTGTCCTCAACTGAATAAAGCTGAGCTTCAACCTTCTGTTCCAAATTACCATTTTTAAAAATGCAATTGGCTGTTCCGGCCTACTAAAGGTGAATGTCTGCCCCTGCCTGGTGTTGTCCTCAACTGAATAAAGCTGAGCTTCAACCTTCAGTTCCAAATTACCTTTTTTAAAAATGCAATTGGCTGTTGCGGCCTACTAAAGGTGTCTGTCTGCCCCTGCCTGGTGTTGTCCTCAACTGAATAAAGCTGAGCTTCAACCTTCTGTTCCAAATTACCATTTTTAAAAATGCAATTGGCTGTTCCGGCCTACTAAAGGTGTCTGTCTGCCCCTGCCTGGTGTTGTCCTCAACTGAATAAAGCTGAGCTTCAACCTTCAGTTCCAAATTACCATTTTTAAAAATGCCATTGGCTGTTCCGGCCTACTAAAGGTGTCTGTCTGCCCCTGCCTGGTGTTGTCCTCAACTGAATAAAGCTGAGCTTCAACCTTCTGTTCCAAATTACCATTTTTAAAAATGCAATTGGCTGTTCCGGCCTACTAAAGGTGTCTGTCTGCCCCTGCCTGGTGTTGTCCTCAACTGAATAAAGCTGAGCTTCTACCTTCTGCCTCTTACTAACTGCTGTTTTTTTAAAAAATTGGCTGTTCCGGCCTACTAAAGGTGTCTGTCTGCCCCTGCCTGGTGTTGTCCTCAACTGAATAAAGCTGAGCTTCAACCTTCAGTTCCAAATTACCTTTTTTAAAAATGCAATTGGCTGTTCCGGCCTACTAAAGGTGTCTGTCTGCCCCTGCCTGGTGTTGTCCTCAACTGAATAAAGCTGAGCTTCAACCTTCTGTTCCAAATTACCATTTTTAAAAATGCAATTGGCTGTTCCGGCCTACTAAAGGTGTCTGTCTGCCCCTGCCTGGTGTTGTCCTCAACTGAATAAAGCTGAGCTTCTACCTTCTGCCTCTTATTAACTGCTGTTTTTTTTAAAAATTGGCTGTTCCGGCCTACTAAAGGTGTCTGTCTGCCCCTGCCTGGTGTTGTCCTCAACTGAATAAAGCTGAGCTTCAACCTTCAGTTCCAAATTACCATTTTTAAAAATGCCATTGGCTGTTCCGGCCTACTAAAGGTGTCTGTCTGCCCCTGCCTGGTGTTGTCCTCAACTGAATAAAGCTGAGCTTCTACCTTCTGCCTCTTACTAACTGCTGTTTTTTTAAAAAATTGGCTGTTCCGGCCTACTAAAGGTGTCTGTCTGCCCCTGCCTGGTGTTGTCCTCAACTGAATAAAGCTGAGCTTCAACCTTCTGTTCCAAATTACCATTTTTAAAAATGCAATTGGCTGTTCCGGCCTACTAAAGGTGTCTGTCTGCCCCTGCCTGGTGTTGTCCTCAACTGAATAAAGCTGAGCTTCTACCTTCTGCCTCTTACTAACTGCTGTTTTTTTAAAAAATTGGCTGTTCCGGCCTACTAAAGGTGTCTGTCTGCCCCTGCCTGGTGTTGTCCTCAACTGAATAAAGCTGAGCTTCAACCTTCAGTTCCAAATTACCATTTTTAAAAATGCAATTGGCTGTTCCGGCCTACTAAAGGTGTCTGTCTGCCCCTGCCTGGTGTTGTCCTCAACTGAACAAAGCTGAGCTTCCACATTCTGGCTTTCGCCCTATACTATCAGATATTAAACTGCATTTGGCCTACTAGTGTGGTTATGCCCTTGAAACAGTGTCTGCTGCTCTTGGGTTTGCTACTCCACTGAACAAAGCAATGCCGCCTGTTTAGTCCTGTTACCAATTTTGAACTGCATTTAGCCTACTTTATTCTTTGGCCCTATATCTGTTTCCTCCTCATCCTGCCCATTGCCCAGCCACTGCTAGATGAGTCTGCTGGTACATTGACCTAGACCACTACATTCCCCTTATACTCTACACAGCCAGAATCTGACCCTGCTGAAAGTAAGGTTCCCCTTCCCGCATGTTATACCACCTTACACAGGGACAGAGAGGAAGGTGCAGATGAAAGTGCAGGTTCCTTCATCAGGTGGGGGGGCATACTCGTTGGCGACGTCACTGGCACAGGGCCCCTCAGAGTACGCAAAAGTGTCGCTGCTGGTGGGAGGCGCCCCCGCCATGCAAACACACATCGCTGTACTTTGAGGGGCCCTGTGCCAGTGCCAATGCGAACGAGTGGGCCCCCCCTGCTTGCTCAGGATCACAGCACTTGCAACGTTGAAATACTTACCTTTCCCTGCAACACCGCCGTGACGTAGTCCGCATTTCCTGGGCCCACGAAAAACTTGAGCCGGCCCTACTCCCCCCACAACTTTTGCCAAATGGCCCCCAATTCCCTATGCCCAACTATTATTATAAAGTTAATTAAGATTGACAAGCTTCAGAAACAAGAATGGATGTTTTTGGCATTAAAATGGGCACTGTAGGTGTTTTCCTGGCCTCCACTCACTGCCGACTATGCTTCCCCATTGACTTGCATTGGGTTTCGTGTTTCGGTCGATCCCCGACTTTTAGCGATAATCGGCCGACTGCACTCGACTCGACTCTGGACAAAATCGGGTTTCACAAAACCCGACTCGATCTTAAAAAAATGAAAGTCGCTCAACTCTAGTGGTAACTAGGCTGACCATATACCTGATCCTAGCACAAACACTAACAGTAGCCAGGGAACGTGCCTACGTTGATCCTAGACGTCTCACGCCAGCCGGAGAACTAACTAACCCTATCAGGGAAAATAAGACCTCTCTTGCCTCCAGAGAAAAGACCCCAAAGTAATACAAGCCCCCAACAAATAATAACGGTGAGGTAAGAAGAAAAGACAAACGTAAGAATAAACTAGATTTTAGCAAAGAGAGGCCCACTGACTAATAGCAGAAAATAGTAAGATGACTTATATGGTCAGCAAAAAACCCTGCAAAATATCCACGCTGAATATCCAAGAACCCCCAAACCGACTAACGGTGAGGGGGAAGAATATCAGCCCCCTAGAGCTTCCAGCAATATCAGGAATCACATTTTGTACAAGCTGGACAAAAATATGAACAAAGCAAAATAACAAAAAATAAGGAAGCAGGACTTAGCTTATCTTGCAAAGAACCAGGACCTGAAGACAGGAGCAAACAGAAATGAACTGATTACAATGATGCCAGGCACTGGACTGAGAATCCAGGAAGTTTAAATAGCAACACCCCAGGCCTAACGAAGCAGGTGAGTACCAACCTGGTAAAAGACAATCCAAGTGCCAAAACACTAGTGACCACAAGAGGGAGCCAAGAAGTATAGTTCACAACAGTACCCCCCCTTTAAGGAGGGGTCGCCGAACCCTCACCAAGACCACCAGGGCGACCAGGATGAGCAGCGTGGAAGGCACGAACCAAATCGGCCGCATGAACATCAGAGGCGGCCACCCAGGAATTATCCTCCTGACCATAGCTCTTCCATTTGACCAAATACTGAAGCCTCCGTCTAGAGAGACGAGAATCCAAGATCTTCTCTACCACGTACTCCAACTCGCCCTCAACCAACACCGGAGCAGGAGGCTCAACAGCAGGAACCACAGGCACAACGTACCGCCGCAACAAAGACCTATGGAACACGATGTGAATGGCAAACGACACCGGAAGATCCAAGCGAAAAGAAACCGGGTTAAGAACTTCCAAAATTTTATAAGGACCAATAAAGCGAGGCTTAAACTTTGGAGAGGAAACCTTCAGAGGGACATACCGAGAAGACAACCAAACCAAATCCCCAACACGAAGTCGGGGGCCCACACCGCGGCGGCGGTTGGCAAAATGCTGAGCCTTCTCCTGTGACAACTTCAAGTTGTCCACCACATGATTCCAAATCCGCTGCAAACTATCCACCACGGAATCCACCCCAGGACAGTCAGAAGACTCAACATGACCCGAGGAGAAACGAGGATGAAAACCAGAGTTGCAGAAGAATGGCGAAACCAAAGTAGCAGAACTAGCCCGATTATTAAGGGCAAACTCCGCCAATGGCAAGAAGGTCACCCAATCATCCTGGTCCGCAGAAACAAAACATCTCAAATAAGCCTCCAGTGTCTGATTAGTTCGCTCCGTTTGACCATTAGTCTGAGGATGGAAGGCAGATGAAAACGACAAATCAATGCCCATTTTAGCACAAAATGATCGCCAGAATCTGGACACAAACTGGGATCCTCTGTCGGACACGATATTCTCCGGAATGCCGTGTAAACGAACCACATTCTGAAAAAACAAAGGAACCAGATCGGAAGAGGAAGGCAACTTAGGCAAGGGTACCAAATGGACCATCTTGGAAAAACGATCACACACCACCCAGATGACAGACATTCCTTGAGACACCGGAAGATCAGAAATGAAATCCATGGAAATGTGTGTCCAATGCCTCTTCGGGACGGGCAAGGGCAGAAGCAACCCGCTAGCACGAGAACAACAAGGCTTAGCCCGAGCACAAGTCCCACAGGACTGCACAAATGACCGCACATCCCGTGACAAGGAAGGCCACCAAAAGGACCTAGCCACCAAATCTCGGGTACCAAAAATTCCCGGATGCCCTGCCAACACCGAGGAATGAACCTCGGAAATGACTTTGCTGGTCCATTTATCAGGAACAAACAGTCTGTCGGGTGGACAAGAGTCAGGTCTACCAGCCTGAAATCTCTGCAACACACGTCGCAAATCAGGAGATATGGCCGACACGATTACTCCCTCTTTAAGAATACCAGCCGGCTCCGAGACTCCAGGAGAGTCAGGCACAAAGCTCCTAGAAAGAGCATCAGCCTTAACATTCTTCGAACCAGGCAGGTACGAGACCAATTCCGAAATTTTTGGCAATACACTTCAGCTTCATCCTGGCCCTGAGAGATAGCCAGTAGAGCTTTTTCTGCCTGAATTTCAAAATTAGGCTCCTCATAAAGCAATCCGAGCACCAGAAAAAACGCATCAATATCCGCCAATGCCGGATCTCCTGGCGCTAACGAAAAAGCCCAATCCTGAGGGTCGCCACGCAAAAAGGAGATAACAATTTTAACTTGCTGAGCTGAATCTCCAGACGAACGAGGTTTCAAAGATAGAAACAATTTACAATTATTCCTAAAATTCCTAAATTTAAATCGATCTCCAGAGAACAGCTCAGGAATAGGTATCTTAGGCTCAGACATAGGACTGCTAACAACAAAATCCTGAATGCTCTGCACTCGTGCAGCAAGCTGATCCACACTAGTAATCAAGGTCTGAACATTCATGTCTGCAGCAAAGCTTACAGCCACTCTGAGAAAAAGTGGAAGGAAGAAAGAGAGAAAAAAAAAAAAACTCAGAACTCCTTTTCTTTTAATCCCACTTCTGCAATGCATTAACTATTCAAGGCCTGGCATACTGTTATGATCCCAATGGCAAGGATCTCAGAGATTACAGCAAAAGTCTGCAAACATAAATACCAGCTCATAGGGACGTGGTAACTAGGCTGACCATATACCTGATCCTAGCACAAACACTAACAGTAGCCGGGGAACGTGCCTACGTTGATCCTAGACATCTCGCGCCAGCCGGAGAACTAACTAACCCTATCAGGGAAAATAAGACCTCTCTTGCCTCCAGAGAAAAGACCCCAAAGTAATACAAGCCCCCAACAAATAATAACGGTGAGGTAAGAAGAAAAGACAAACGTAAGAATAAACTAGATTTTAGCAAAGAGAGGCCCACTGACTAATAGCAGAAAATAGTAAGATGACTTATATGGTCAGCAAAAAACCCTGCAAAATATCCACGCTGAATATCCAAGAACCCCCAAACCGACTAATGGTGAGGGGGAAGAATATCAGCCCCCTAGAGCTTCCAGCAATATCAGGAATCACATTTTGTACAAGCTGGACAAAAATATGAACAAAGCAAAATAACAAAAAATAAGGAAGCAGGACTTAGCTTATCTTGCAAAGAACCAGGACCTGAAGACAGGAGCAAACAGAAATGAACTGATTACAACGATGCCAGGCACTCGACTGAGAATCCAGGAAGTTTAAATAGCAACACCCCAGGCCTAACGAAGCAGGTGAGTACCAACCTGGTAAAAGACAATCCAAGTGCCAAAACACTAGTGACCACAAGAGGGAGCCAAGAAGTATAGTTCACAACAGAGTTGCTGAATTGGGAGTAGCTATATTCACAGGGGGTTAACTTAGGGTGGGGCTCATAATTAAGGGGTTATAAGGGGCAGCTGTTTGGGACTCAAGTCCTTTTTGGTAGAGCATTGAACAGCAAGGTGGATTGTTGCTGAAGGGAAAAAAAACAAAAAAAACTTTAAATCTTCAGCTTAGCGAGTGTGAGCGAGCTGAGTGTGACCTGAGCGTAAGTGTGAACGGCGGTAAGTGTGACTTGTGATTCAGTGACTTTGGAATCAGGGAGTTTCCAAGGGAGGAATTGCTGTCTGTATTTTATTAACACTTTGCATTTATTTTTATTTAACTTTTCTGTCTGGTGCAATCCCCATTAGGAAATGTGCTCCACTATTGTTAATGCCATCCAGTGCACATCTTGCCACATGTATGCAGTCCTTGATCAGCCGGTCGAGGGTGCATACTGCTGTGCGAGATGTGAGCACGTTGTGCATTTGGAAACCCAGATTCTGGATCTAAATGTGCAGCTGGCAACACTGAGATCCATAGACAATATGGAGAGGAGTCTTCTGCTCACTGAGCAGACGCTCAATGGGATAGATGAGGGGGGGATGGTAGGATGGAGCTGCAGGACAGAGAAGTAGCTAGCTGGGTGACAGTCAAAAAGCGGGGTAGAGGGAAGAGTGCCAGGGAGGCTAGTCCTGATCTGGCACACCCCAATAAGTTTGCTAAGTTGGCAGATGAGGGGGGTGCCAGTACAGGGGTAGCACTGCTGCAGCCAGGCATGTCCTCTGAAAGCCGGAGGAGTGACAGCTACAGTAAGGAGGGAAATAGGAGAGCAGTACAGGCCAGAAAGGTGCTGGTAGTGGGGGATTCAATTATTAGGGGAACAGATAGGGCAATCTGTCACAAAGACAGGGATCGTCGGACGGTGTGCTGCCTACCTGGCGCTCGAGTCCGACACATCGCTGATCGGGTTGACAGATTACTGGGAGGGGCTGGTGAGGACCCAGTGGTCATGGTGCACATTGGCACAAATGACAAAGTTATAGGTAGGTGGAAGGTCCTTAAAGATGATTTCAGGGAATAAGGCTGCAAGCTGAAAGCAAGGACCTCCAACGTGGTATTTTCCGAAATACTGCCTGTACCACGTGCCACGCCAGAGAGGCAATGGGAGATTAGGGAAGTTAATAAGTGGCACAAGAATTGGTGTAGGAAGGAGGGGTTTTGGTTCCAGCAGAACTGGGCCGACTTCTCAGTGGGCTACAGGCTCTACGCTAGGGATGGGCTGCACCTCAATGGGGAAGGTGCAGCTGTGCTGGGAGAGAAAATGGCTAGAAGGTTGGAGGAGTGTTTAAACTAGGGATTGGGGGGAGGGTATTCATTTTATAGGAGGGGAAGATAGTGCAGATAGAGACCTGGGCACAAATAAGGAAGTTGGGGGTGGCAGTGGCATGGGGGGTTGGGTTAGAACAGTTAATAATTTAAGAAATAATAGAGGTACAGAGAGGAACATCAAGTGCATGTATACTAATGCCAGAAGCCTCGCCAACAAAATGGACGAATTAGAATTAATGTTGTTGGAGCATAATTATGACATGGTGGGGATATCTCAAACATGGCTGGATGAGAGCCATGACTGGGCTGTTAACTTGCAGGGCTATAGCCTGTTCAGAAATGACCGTACAAATAAGCGAGGGGGAGGGGTATGTCTGTATGTAAAATCGTCCTTAAAACCTATCCGGCATGATAATATAGGTGAATTTAATGAAAATGTAGAGTCCCTGTGGGTGGAGATAAGGGGAGGGGGAAAAATAATAAATTACTGATAGGGGTTTGTTATAAATCTCCAAAAATAATGGAAGCAATGGAGAATATCCTCATAAAGCAAATAGATGAAGCTGCGACTCAAGGAGAAGTCATTATTATGGGGGACTTCAACTACCCTGAAATAGATTGGGGAACAGAAACCTGCAGTTCCAGCAAAGGTAATCGGTTTTGACAACTATGAGAGACAATTACCTTTCACAACTGGTTCAGGACCCAACAAGAAGGGGGGCACTGCTAGACCTAATACTAACTAACAGGCCAGACCGCATATCAAATATAAGGGTTGGGGGTCACTTGGGGAATAGTGATCACTAGTGTTGAGCGATACCGTCCGATACTTGAAAGTATCGGTATCGGAAAGTATCGGCCGATACCGGCAAAGTATCGGATCTAATCCGATACCGATACCCGATACCAATACAAGTCAATGGGACTCAAGTATCGGACGGTATTCCTGATGGTTCCCAGGGTCTGAAGGAGAGGAAACTCTCCTTCAGGCCCTGGGAACCATATTAATGTGTAAAATAAAGAATTAAAATAAAAAATATTGCTATACTCACCTCTCCGACGCAGCCTGCACCTTACCGAGGGAACCGGCAGCGTTGTTTGCTTAAAATTCGCGCTTTAACTTCCTTACGTGAAGTCCCGGCTTGTGATTGGTCGCGCGCCGCCCATGTGGCCGGGACGCAACCAATCACAGCAAGCCGTGACGTAATTTCAGGTCCTTCAGGATTTTAAAATTACGTTCCGGCGTTGTGATTGGTTGCGTCGCGGTCACATGGGCGACGCAACCAATCACAAGCCGTGACGTCACGGGAGGCTGGACACGCGCGCATTTTAAAATGCGCGCGTCTCCTGCCTCCCGTGACGTCACGGCTTGTGATTGGTTGCGTCGCCCATGTGACCGCGACGCAACCAATCACAACGCCGGAACGTAATTTTAAAATCCTGAAGGACCTGAAATTACGTCACGGCTTGCTGTGATTGGTTGCGTCCCGGCCACATGGGCAGCGCGCGACCAATCACAAGCCGGGACTTCGCGTAAGGAAGTTAAAGCGCGAATTTTAAGCAAACAACGCTGCCGGTTCCCTCGGTAAGGTGCAGGCTGCGTCGGAGAGGTGAGTATAGCAATATTTTTTATTTTAATTCTTTATTTTACACATTAATGTTGTTTCGATACCGATACCCGATACCACAAAAGTATCGGATCTCGGTATCGGAATTCCGATACAGCAAATATCGGCCGATACCCGATACTTGCGGTATCGGAATGCTCAACACTAGTGATCACAAAATAATGTTTTCATGTATCCTTCAATAAGATGTGTAGTAGAGGGGTGACAAGGACACTAAACTTCAGCAGGAGGGCAAATTTCCAACGGATGAGAGATGATCTTGGTGCAATTAACTGGGACGATATCCTGAGACATAAAAATACACAAAGAAAATGGGAGACGTTTATTAGCATCCTGGATAGGACCTGTGCACAGTGTATACCGTATGGGAATAAACATACTAGAAATAGGAGGAAACCAATATGGCTAAATAGAGCTGTAAGGGGTGCAATAAGTGACAAAAAGAAAGCATTTAGAGAATTAAAGGAAGTAGGTAGTGATGAGGCACTAAATAAATACAGAAAATTAAATAAATTCTGTAAAAAGCAAATCAAGGCAGCAAAATTTGAGACAGAGAGACTCATTGCCAGAGAGAGTAAAAATAATCCCAAAATATTCTTTAACTACATAAATAATAAGAAACTGAAAAATGAAAGTGTTGGCCCCCTTAAAAATAGTCTGGCGGAAATGGTGGATGAGGATGAGGAAAAAGCCATTATGCTAAATGACTTTTTTTCATCAGTATTAACACAAGAAAATCCCATGGCAGACAATATGATCAGTGATAACAAAAATTCCCCATTAAGTGTCACCTGCTTAACCCAGCAGGAAGTACGGCGGCGTCTAAAAATCACTAAAATTTACAAATCTCCGGGCCCGGATGGGATACACCCCCGAGTACTGCAGGAATTAAGTACAGTCATTGATTGACCATTATTTTTAATCTTTAAAGACTCCATAATAACAGGGTCTGTACCACAGGACTGGCGTATAGCAAATGTGGTGCCAATATTCAAAAAGGGGACAAAAACTGAACTCGGAAATTATAGGCCAGTAAGCTTAACCTCTACTGTGGGTAAAATCCTGGAGGGCATTCTAAGGGATGCTATACTGGAGTATCTGAAGAGCAATGACCTCATGACCCGGTATCAACACGGGTTTACTAGGGACCGTTCATGTCAGACTAATTTGATCAGCTTCTATGAAGAGGTAAGTTCCGGACTGGACCAAGGGAACCTAGTATATGTAGTGTATATGGACTTTTCAAAAGCTTTTGATACGGTGCCACACAAAAGGTTGATACATAAAATGAGAATATTGGGGATAGGGGAAAATATGTGTAAGTGGGTTGAGAGCTGGCTCAGAGATAGAAAACAAAGGGTGGTTATTAATGGAGCACACTCGGACTGGGTCGCGGTTAGCAGTGGGGTACCACAGGGGTCAGTATTGGGCCCTCTTCTTTTTAACATATTTATTAACAACCTTGTAGGGGGCATTCAGAGTAGAATTTCAATATTTGCAGATGACACTAAACTCTGCAGGGTAATCAATACAGGGGAGGACAATTTTATATTACAGGATGATTTATGTAAACTAGAAGCTTGGGCTGATAAATGGCAAATGAGCTTTAATGGGGATAAATGTAAGGTCATGCACAGGGGCGGACCTACCGCCGGTTCAACCGGTGCAGCCGCACCGGGGCCCGGAGGTGGAGGGGGGCCCTTGCAGGCAGGGCCTGCACACACACACTGAGATCAGCGCAGGTAAATACAACCGAAATGCTTCTGTATGATGTGCAATATGCTAGCATTTGGGGCCCCATTTTAAACTTTTAAACACTATGGAGCATCATGTGCGGCCATTATACAGTATGGAGCATCATGTGCGGCCATTATACAGTATGGAGCATCATGTGCAGTCATTATACAGTATGGAGCATCATGTGTGGTCATTATACAGTATGGAGCATCATGTGCGGACATTATACAGTATGGAGCATCATGTGCAGCTAATATACAGTATGGAGCATCATGTGCGGTCATTATACAGTATGGAGCATCATGTGCAGTCATTATACAGTATGGAGCATCATGTGCTGTTATTATACAGTATGGAGCATCATGTGTGGCCATTATACAGTATGGAGCATCATGTGTGGTCATTATACAGTATGGAGCATCATGTGCGGTCATTATACTGTATGGAGCATCATGTGCAGTCATTATACAGTATGAAGCATCATGTGCGGTCATTATACAGTATGGAGCATCATGTGTGGCCATTATACAGTATGGAACATCATGTGCAGCCATTATACAGTATGAAGCATCATGTGCGGTCATTATACTGTATGGAGCATCATGTGCGGTCAATATACAGTATGGAGCATCATGTGCGGTCATTGTACAGTATGAAGCATCATGTGCGGACATTATACAGTATGGGGCATCATGTGTGGCCATTATACAGTATGGAGCATCATGTGTGGCCATTATACAGTATGGAGCATCATGTGCGGCCATTATACAGTATGAAGCATCATGTGCGGTCATTATACAGTATGGAGCATCATGTGTGGTCATTATACTGTATGGAGCATCATGTGCGGTCAATATACAGTATGGAGCATCATGTGCAGTCATTATACAGTATGAAGCATCATGTGCGGACATTATACAGTATGGAGCATCATGTGTGGCCATTATACAGTATGGAGCATCATGTGTGGCCATTATACAGTATGGAGCCTCATGTGCGGCCATTATACAGTATGAAGCATCATGTGCGGTCATTATACAGTATGGAGCATCATGTGCGGTCAATATACAGTATGGAGCATTATGTGCGGTCATTATACAGTATGGAGCATCATGTGCGGTCATTATTCAGTATGAAGCATCATGTGTGGTCATTATACAGTATGGAGCACTGTGTGGCCATATTTTTTTGTTTATAATTATTCTTTATAAAACAGTGTGATCAGCAGTGCTAAATAGATGTGGTTGGGACGTGGATATGGGTGTGACTAGTTATGAATGGGTGTGGCCAGAGGCGTGGCCTAAAATTTGCTGCGGCGCGCGTTGCGCTCCGCACACTTTTTCCCTCTTTCCCATCTTCAAAACTTGGGAGGTATGATGCTGGGCAGGGAGGGGGGCCCAGACACATTTCTTGCACAGGGGCCCAAAGCTGTCAGTGTCTGCCACTGGTCATGCACTTGGGTAGAAGTAATAAGATGTATAACTATGTGCTTAGTTCTAAAACTCTGGGCAAAACCGTCAATGAAAAAGACCTGGGTGTATGGGTGGATGACAAACTCATATTCAGTGGCCAGTGTCAGGCAGCTGCTACAAAGGCAAATAAAATAATGGGATGTATTAAAAGAGGCATAGATGCTCATGAGGAGAACATAATTTTACCTCTATACAAGTCACTAGTTCGACCACACTTAGAATACTGTGCACAGTTCTGGTCTCCGGTGTATAAGAAAGACATAGCTGAACTAGAGAGGGTGCGGAGAAGAGCGACCAAGGTTATTAGAGGACTGGGGGATCTGCAATACCAAGATAGGTTATTACACTTGGGGCTGTTTAGTTTGGAAAAACGAAGACTAAGGGGTGATCTTATTTTAATGTATAAATATATGAGGGGACAGTTCAAAGACCTGTCTGATGATCTTTTTAATCATAGACCTGAGACAGGGACAGGGGGGCATCCTCAACGTCTGGAGGAAAGAAGGTTTAAGCATAATAACAGACGCGGATTCTTTACTGTAAGAGCAGTGAGACTATGGAACTCTCTGCCGTATGATGTTGTAATGAGTGATTCACTGCTAAAACTTAAGAGGGGACTTGGATGCCTTTCTTGAAAAGTATAATGTTACAGGGTATATACACCAGATTCCTTGATAGGGCGTTGATCCAGGGAACTAGTCTGATTGCCGTATGTGGAGTCGGGAAGGAATTTTTTTCCCCAATGTGGAGCTTACTCTTTGCCACATGGGTTTTTTTGCCTTCCTCTGGATCAACATGTTAGGGCATGTTAGGTTAGGTTATGGGTTGAACTAGATGGACTTAAAGTCTTCCTTCAACCTTAATAACTATGTAACTATGTAACTATGTAGTTCAACCCATAGCCTAACCTAACATGCCCTAACATGTTGATCCAGAGGAAGGCAAAAAAAACCCATGTGGCAAAGAGTAAGCTCCACATTGGGGAAAAAAATTCCTTCCCGACTCCACATACGGCAGTCAGACTAGTTCCCTGGATCAACGCCCTATCAAGGAATCTAGTGTATATACCCTGTAACATTATACTTTTCAAGAAAGGCATCCAGTCCCCTCTTAAATTTAAGTAATGAATCACTCATTACAACATCATACGGCAGAGAGTAGGGTTGAGCGAAACGGGTCGGCCATTTTCAGAAGTCGCCGACTTTTGGCAAACTCGGGTTTCATGAAACCCGACCCGACCCCTGTGTGGGGTCGGCCATGAGGTCGGCGATCTTCTGAATCTGGTATCGGAATTCCGATACCGAGTTCCGATATGTTTGCGATATCGGAACTCGGTATCGGAATCCACATTTAAGTGTAAAATAAAGAATAAAAATAAAAAATATTGATATACTCACCTCTCCGACGCAGCCTGGACATCGCCGCTGGTAACCGGCATCTTCCGTTCCTAAGAATGGCGCTTGAAAGACCTTTCGATGACGTCACGGCTTGTGATTGGTCGCGGCGGCCCACGTGACCGCTGAGCGACCAATCACAACAAGCCGTGACGTAATTCTCAGGTCCTAAATTCCTCATTCTAGGAATTTAGGCCATGAGAATTACGTCACGGCTTGTGATTGGTCGCTGAGCGGTCACGTGGGCCGCCGCGACCAATCACAAGCCGTGACGTCATCGAAAGGTCCTTCACGCGCTGATTCTTAAGAAGGAAGGCTGCCGGAAAGAAGCAGGGTGCGTCCGAGGGTGAGTATATACCTAATAGGAATATACTCACCCTCGGCTTCTTTCTGGCAGCCTTCCTTCTTAAGAATGAGCGCGTGAAGGACCTTTCGATGACGTCATGGCTTGTGATTGGTCGCGGCGGCCCACATGACCGCTCAGCGACCAATCACAAGCTGTGACGTAATTCTCATGGCCTAAATTCCTAGAATGAGGAATTTAGGACCTGAGAATTACGTCACGGCTTGTTGTGATTGGTCGCTCAGCGGTCACGTGGGCCGCCGCGACCAATCACAAGCCGTGACGTCATCAAAAGGTCTTTCAAGCGCCATTCTTAGGAATGGAAGATGCCAATTACTACCAGGGCGCGTCAGAGGGTGAGTATATCAATATTTTTTATTTTAATTCTTTATTTTACACTTAAATATGGATCCCAGGGCCTGAAGGAGAGTTTCCTCTCCTTCAGACCCTGGGAACCATAGTATCCCATTGCACTGCATTGGGTTTCGTGTTTCGGCCAACCCCGACCCCGACTTTTTTATAGGATCGGCCGATTTCACTCGACCCGACTTTTGAGAAAGTCGGGTTTCGTGAAACCCGACCCAATCCTATAAAAATAAAAGTCGCTCAACCCTAGCAGAGAGTTCCATAGTCTCACTTCTCTTACAGTAAAGAATCCGCGTCTGTTATTATGCTTAAACCTTCTTTCCTCCAGACGTAGAGGATGCCCCCTTGTCCCTGTCTCAGGTCTATGATTAAAAAGATCATCAGAAAGGTCTTTGCCCTGTCCCCTCATATATTTATTTATACATTAAAATAAGATCACCCCTTAGTCTTCGTTTTTTTCCAAACTAAACAGCCCCAAGTATAATAACCTATCTTGGTATTGCAGACCCCCCAGTCCTCTAATAACCTTGGTCGCTCTTCTCTGCACCCACTCTAGTTCAGCTATGTCTTTCTTATACACCGGAGACCAGAAATGTGCACAGTATTCTAAGTGTGGTCGAACTAGTGACTTGTATAGAGGTAAAATTATGTTCTCCTCATGAGCATCTATGCCTCTTTTAATACATCCCATTATTTTATTTGCCTTTGTAGCAGCTGCCTGACACTGGCCACTGAATATGAGTTTGTCATCCACCCATACACCCAGGTCTTTTTCATTGACGGTTTTGCCCAGAGTTTTAGAATTAAGCACATAGTTATACATCTTATTACTTCTACCCAAGTGCATGACCTTACATTTATCCCCATTAAAGCTCATTTGCCATTTATCAGCCCAAGCTTCTAGTTTACATAAATCATCCTGTAATATAAAATTGTCCTCCCCTGTATTGATTACCCTGCAGAGTTTAGTGTCATCTGCAAATATTGAAATTCTACTCTGAATGCCCCCTACAAGGTCATTAATAAATATGTTAAAAAGAAGAGGGCCCAATACTGACCCCTGTGGTACCCCACTGCTAACCGCGACCCAGTCCGAGTGTGCTCCATTAATAACCACCCTTTGTTTCCTATCCCTGAGCCAGCTCTCAACCCACTTACACATATTTTCCCCTATCCCCATTATTCTCATTTTATGTATCAACCTTGTGTGTGGCACCGTATCAAAAGCTTTTGAAAAGTCTATATACACTACATCTACTGGGTTCCCTTGGTCCAGTCCGGAACTTACCTCTTCATAGAAGCTGATCAAATTAGTCTGACATGAACCATTTAAGGCACATGTGTGAGGTTGCCTCGGCATAGGGCCACCTCCAGGTTTGCACTGCTATTGCACACTACCTTCCCTTTCTCAAGGTTCAGTGGAGACAGTCATTGCTCAAACTCGGCCTGTATAAATGTCCACAACTCTTGAGGTGTGTCACTGCAATCTCCAAGGCATATTAATTTAAACACTGCCTGATTGTGGTGAGCCCTGGCTGCACAGTACGGAGGTGGGGGTGATTCTCTTTGCATGGTTGGAACACATTTCTCTTTAAGGGAGAGGTTGAGGGAGCAGGTGAAGGCCCTAGAGGAGGTGAAGGAGGCAGAAGCAGTGGAAGAAGTGTTAGATACAGAGGTTTGTCCCGCAAGCTTTGGGGATTCCAAGACCTGATGTGTAGTGATGCTTTGGTGTCCAGTGGTTTAGTTCATCATCCCTTGGTGTGTAGTGGTTAAGTTCTCCAACCCTAGTTATTTAGTTTTCCAATCCTTGTTGTCTCAGTTTAGTTCTCCATCTTCTGGTGTGTAGTGGTTTGGTTATCCAACCCTGGGTGTTCAGCAGTTTAGTTCTCCAACCCTTTTTGTCTAGTGGTTTAGTTTTTGATCTTCTTGTGTATAGTGGTCTAGTTCCACATCCCTTGCTATCAAGTGGCTTAGTTCACCATCCTTTGGTGTTTAGTAGTTTAGTTCTCTAACCCCTGTTGTCTGCTAGTTTAGTTCTCCATCCCCTGGTGTGTAGTGATTTAGTTTTCCATCCACAAGCACCCTGCAAGCCTTGGGGATTCCAAGACTTGTTGAGCAGACTCTTCACCGCCTGCCCCATCACCAAAGTCACCGAGTGCCCAGTCACAGAGATGGTCCAGGTATCGGTGGTGAAATTCACCCTGGCAGGTATAGATTTTTTCAAAGAATGAGTGATAATGTCTGAAACATGCTGGTCTAGCACAGGCACATCTTTCTTAAAGAAGTAATGGCAAATACATCGGGCAGAGAGGCATCATTTCTGAGGCCAACAGATTGGAAATGGTGAAGTTCAAGCTCTTAGCTTTGCCATGTGTAGGAGGAAACAATCTTTGACATGACTACAACTGTGGGACCGAGGGTTGGCTGAAGTGCTCAAAGAGGGTGGAGGAGGGTGAACATGACAAACTGCTGGACTGTGAATGATGTGCAGGTGAAGATGTTATGGTGGATTGAGATAGAAGTGATGTGCTCAGTGTCTGAGATCAGTCAAAAACAGCAAACATGTCCACTTGCATAACAGCTGACGTGCTCTCACTCAGTCTGACTGTAGCGGGTGAACAAGTGGAGGTTCCTGTGGTCGGACACCTGTGTGAGAACATTTGCCAACAAGTGGTGGTTCTGATGATGAAGACCTGTATGAGAACACTTGCCACATTGATGGAAGAGAAAGAAGCAGCAGATGCAGTTGATGGGGTGACCGGTGGTTGGCGAGACCTGCTAGACCGCATTTTAGAGCAGTGAGATTCTGAGACTAACGCATGTTGATCGCACATATTCATGCATGTAGTAGTCAAATTATTGGGATTTTTGCCTCTACTGAGTCTTTTTTTTACAAAGTTGGCAGGGAACGTGAGTTGGGTCATCCTTTTCAGTCTTAAAAAAGGCCCAGGCTAGGCAACCCTTGCTGCTAGTGCAAACTGCAGACTGCTGTTGGCTGTAGTCAGAGTTGTGGCTGAGGATGCAGTGCTTGTCATGGTTGCATCAATTCATTTCTATGTGGCAACTGCAATGTAACCTCCTCCTCCACTTCCTCTACTGAGCTACTCAGCTGCGTGCCTCTGGATTCACACCACATTGGATCTACAACCTCATTGTCATCCTCTCTTTTCTCCCACTCATCAACCTGAGAGTCACCCTCATCCTCCTCCTGCACTGACAGCACAGTACAGTCCATGTGTGCCTCAGGTATCTGAGTCTCATGAAAATCACCTCCACTCCTGGAGGTTAACATCTGGTGATGAGGGTCTGGGTTCTGATGTTGTGGGAAACAAAAGTTAATTGTGGTGTCACCTCTGAGGACTGTACTGTGTGTGATTTTAAATTGGAGGAAGAGAAGGAGAGGCCACTTGATGCAGCGATTGCCATCCACTGCAGCAAAAGCTCTTTCTGGCCCTCATCTACAAGGCTTATATGAGGGATTCACACAAGCTGGATGCCTCGAGATAACCTTGAACTCTGAGCTTTCCTTCAAAACATATATCCATGCCCTTTCTACTTCCTGCCAATAACAAATAAAAAATTTTTCCAGGATCCATACATTCTTTAATCAAGAATTTGCAAAAACCCTAGTCCATGCACTCATCATCTCCCATCTCGACTACTGCAACCTCCTGCTTTATGCCTGTTAGCACCAAGCCAGATCCCTGCTCTGACACGCAGGATCTTCGGTGTGTCAATTCACTCACCCGTGCTGCGGTCAGTGCTTTCGTTCCCCATGCTCTGCATGTTTCCAGCAGAGCTTCCGGCCAGGCCTCCAGCCATGTCATTAGAGCACGCGCGCGACTGCTCCCACCCTCTTAAAGGGTCAGCGCGTGCACTTGCTATTTCCTCCCCAGCCAAAGGCTGTGGGGCATTATGCATATATATTGCTTCCTCCTCACTGGCGAGGTGCCTGTGCAACCTTCCTGTTCTGCAGTCTAAGTTGTGTAAGGTTGCGTATCAGTCCTTGCTGCACTCTGGTGCAGATCCTATTTGCTGCACTCTGACATGCACTCTGCCTGCTGCACTCTGGTGCAGATCCTGCCTGCTGCACTCTGGTGCAGATCCTGCCTGCTGCACTCTGACATGCACTCTGCCTGCTGCACTCTGATTCAAACTCTGCCTGCTGCACCATCCAGTCTGTCCTTCTGGGTCCAGCTGCCGAGCTTTCTGTTGGACTGTCCTGGAGTGGCACATGGCATTCATTGGGAGCCAAGTTTAACCTCGCTATCAGAGGCTCTACTCAACAGTCCGGTGCTTGCTTAGTCATGCCCCTCCAGGCTCTCCACACTCCAAGGTACAGTGGTTCCAAAAAAGACATCTGTGACAGTTTGCTCAGGCCATTGACCCCGCTGGATCCCGGATCCCGCCTGATCAGACCATGTACCAATAGCTTTGGTGACAGAAAACATGCAGGAGAGGTTGTCGATGCAGTTGTAGTCCTTGACTACCAAGTTGGAGGCCTTAAACATCTCTCCAGTGTCTCCTCACGTTCAACCAGCCATGTCTTCTCCAGAAACTTCTCAGTCTGTTTGCTTATTTCGAGCTTCAGGTCCTCGACTTGCAGCCCACCCAGCTTTGACGGCAATCCGAAGCTCTGTCAAGGTTTCATCAATCAGTGCTGGCTACATTTTAAACGTCTTCCTCTTCACATCCAGTCAGACCGAACAAAGGTAGCATTCCTTATGTCGCACCATGGAGGTGAGGCCCTGGCATGGTTGAACCCATTATGGGAATGAGAGGATCCTATCTTCTCCAATTTGCCTGTATTCTTGGAGGCTTTCCACAAAATATTCGATGAACCCAGACGAACCATCTCTTCAGTTTCTGTTCTTCTCCATTTACATCAGTCTAACTCTTCTGTGGGACAAAATGGAAATATTAAGGATGAGCTATCTGGTCGAGATCTACCAAATACCTTCGACGACCTGGTTTCCCTCGCCATCCGTATAGACCTTCATTTCCAAGAGCATGCTCGTGAAGTGACATGTGAAAGACAATCGCGGTGCCAGGCTCCGTGCTTTCAAAGGCCACTTGTTCCTCCACCCTCCCTTGTCGAGGCCTCACTGGAACCCATGCAGGTCAAAAGCTTTGCCCTTGCCAGTCAGCGACAGAGCGATCACCGTGCTAATGATCTGTGCCTGTATTGTGGAGACATAGGCCACTTCATTCGTGCCTGTCAGGTGAAGCTGGGAAACTCCAGCATCTAGGGTTGGTAGGAGAGAGCTCCCTAGACAAAAAAGACACCTCTCTACCCCTGACTCTTTGCTGTGGTCATGACAACCAGTGAATCCCAGTTTATTGAGACTGCGTATTTGGATTCTGGGGCAGCAGGGAATTTTATCCTCTAGGCTGTACTGGATCGCTTTCAAATCCCAGTTCATCCACTTCAAGATCATCTGGCTATAATATCTGTCGATGGGAGAATTGCTCAAGAGATGGTTCATCTGGCCACTGAGCCGCCTGAGGTCCGTATTGGGATGCTTCATACTGAGAGGATAGTCTTCTATGTTTTTTACCACATGTCTGAAGAGGTGTTCCGCTGGTGACATTCCTGTCATGAGAAGTGTCTGGCTACATTACGTCCGGCTAAGGTCCCATCTTCTCCAGCATCGCAGCCCGGTTTGCTGTCTGCATATTGGTCTTTTGCCGATGTATTTGACAAAAAGGAAGCAGAGGCTTTGCCACCCCACAGACTGTATGACTGCCCTATCGACTTAATTTCTGGATCTACGCCCCCTAGAGGTCGGATTTACCCTCTGTGCCCAGATGAGACTCAGGCTATGTCGGACTACATTCTGGAGAATTTGGCCAGGGGGTTCATTCAGAAGTCCTCCTCTCCTGCTGGGGACAGATTTTTCTTTGTTAAAAAGAAAGACGGATCACTCCGATCCTGTATAGACTATCGGGGTCTCAACCAGATCACGGTGAAAAATAAATACCCTATTCCATTAATCCCTGAGTTGTTTGACCGATTAAGAGGTGCCAGGATCTTCACCAAATTAGATTTAAGCGGCGCCTACAATCTAATCTGCATTCATCGGGGAGATGAATGGAAGACGACTTTCAACACCAGGGCCTGACTTTATGAATACCGAGTGATGCTCTTCGGTCTCAGTAATGCATCGGCGGTTTTTCAAGAGTTCGTCAATGATATCTTCCAGGACTTACTTTATTCCTCCGTTGTTGTGTATCTGGACTATATTTTGGTATTTTCCCCGGATCTGGCCTTCCACAGACGAGCAGTTCGGCAAGTTCTTCAGCGTCTTAGGGAGAATCGACTGTACGCCAAGTATGAGAAATGCATTTTTGAACAGTCTGCCCTTCCCTTCTTGGGTTACATTATCTCAGATACCGGTCTCAGGATGGATCCTGAGAAAGTCTCTTCCATCCTTAAATAGCTGCTGCCCGTTGGAGTCGAAGCAATACAGAGATCCCAACTAGGAATAGATACTCCCAACTTTTACCAGTAACCTAGGATCCAGGGACATCCAATATAGAAATGGTGTCTAAAAATAAAAAATAAAGGCTATATGCATATAACTGGCAAACCTCGACCGTCGTTACACCTGCAGGATCCGAGAAACAGCAGTTTGAGTAGATATGCTAATTTAAAAAAACACAGCTACATAAATTCCCCATTAGAGGGGGAGAAGGTAGTAAAAAAGGAGGAACTTCTAAATCCTATTAAAAAAATTTCAAGCACGAAACACAAAACCAAACGTGGGAAAAGAGGAGGGAGGAAACTCTCCAAAGCAAAAACAAAAATAATGGATAAGGCACCACAACAAAAATTCTATAATCTAAGTTCACATGTATTGAGAAAAAATGAAGAATCCCCCCTACAAAAGGATTTAAAGTTTGCTCCCACCACAGAAACAAGTCCTTTCAATTCATATGTGTTCATGAAAATGTTCCTTCGTAACCTAGCTATTAGTGATGAGCGAATATACTCGTTGCTCGGGTTTTCCTGAGAACGCTCGGGTGATCTCTGAGTATTTATGACTGCTGGGTGATTCAGTTTTCCTTGCCTCAGCTGGATAATTTATGGCTGTTAGCCAGCCTGAGTACATGTGGGGGTTGCCTTGTTGCTAGGGAATCCCCACATGTAATCAAGCTGTCTAGTAGCTGCAAATCATCTAGTTGGGGCAAGGAAAACTAAATCTCCGAGCAGTCATAAATACTCGGAGATCACCCGAGCAACGAGTATATTTGTTCATCACTAGTGTTGAGTGATACCTTCCGATATCGGAAAGTATCGGATTGGATCGGCTGATACCGGCAAAATATCGGATCTCGCCGATACCGATACCCCATACCAATGCAAGTCAATGGGACGAAAATATCGGAATTAAAATAAACCCTTTCTTTCCTTGTAGGTTCATTCATGAAGGAAAACAACTAAGAATAATGTAGGATGTGTTGGGGGAGGTGGCGGAGACATTAAAGGCATAGAGGTTTAGCCCAATCAAATAGAATAGCAGGAATTTTTATTTTTTTTTAAGATGTTCGGAGTTACAAAGATATTGACTATGTTAAGAATTTTTTTATTTTGTCAGATATTGATGTGTCACTACTTCCACGCCCATCACCTTTTTTTTACTTCTCCCACACTTCTTCTTCATCATCATCAGCATCTTTGACATCAACTTCTTCTTCACCTTATTCATCCTCTTCTTCATCTTCTACCTATTATTTTTTTTGTTACATTCTTCATATTCTTTTTATTCAAAATAATGAAAAAAAATAAAAAAATAATTCATATTCTACTTCTTCATCATATTTTTATTTGTGACAGGCATTCCTTTAGTTGTTATCTATAAAAGTTTGAAGATTACTCGATCCGTTCTGCCTGTCACAAAAGAGTTACATTTGTCCGCGTTCAGTTTGGCCTGCAGCATCAGGCTTTATCCAGGGGCACCACGAGGAGGAACGGACTCACCCCCATACACTGCTTAGTCTTCTTCTGCTTATAATTTAGATAATATCGTTTGCTCTGATATTTAGTGTTATTCTTAATGTTCTTCTGCTCTTTGTTCTGCAGCCTCTTGTTCTTCTGCTTCTCGGTCTTCCATGTCGTCGTCTCCAGGGTCGTCGTCGTCGTCGTCATCGGGGTGGTCATCAGGGTCATCGTCTCCAGGGTCGTCGTCATCTCAGTGGTTGTCGTCTCTGGTGTCGTCGTCATCTTAGGGGTGGTCTTCCGGGTCGTCGTCTTTAGGGTCTTGAACTTGGAAATGTAGCAGAAGGTACAAGAAGGCTGAGAAAATGCTGAGAACCAGTTGATGGAACTGGAGCTCGGATGGCTACCCGAAGGTCCAAGAGCCAATGGAACTACCGAGGACCAGCTGACGTTACTGGAACCCGGTAACTAAGCAGGAGGTATCCGTGCCAGAAAGCACTACCAAGGACCACCTGACGTTGTTGGAACTTGGATACCCAGAAGGAGGCACCTAAGCCAAAGGCTCTGCCCGGAACCAGCTGACGGTACTGGAACCAGGATGGGGAGCAGAAGGTACAAGAGCAAAAGACACTGCCGAGAACCAGCTGACGGTACTGGAACCTGGATGGGTAGCCGAAGGTCCAAGAGCCAATGGAACTACCGAGGACCAGCTGACGTTACTGGAACCCGGTTACTAAGCAGGAGGTACCCGTGCCAGAAAGCACTACCAAGGACCACCTGACGTTGGTGGAACTCGGATACCCAGAAGGAGGCACCTAAGCCAAAGGCTCTGCCCAGAACCAGCTGACGGTACTGGAACCAGGATGGGGAGCAGAAGGTACAAGAGCAAAAGACACTGCCGAGAACCAGCTGACGGTACTGGAACCAGGATGGGGACCTATTCAAGATTGTCTTCCTAGAGCCCCAACTAGCGTTGTTGGAGCAAATGGTCAGCAGGGGGAGCAGAGTGTAGGCAGAAGCCTACACTGGTGGCAGCTTTGTGTCTGTGTGGCGTTTGCAGGACACGTTGCCGGCTACACAGCGAGGGAACAGCTGTGGTTGCTGAACCCCACTGACACATTGGCAGGTGTTTTTCTCTGTGCAGCTAGCACTTCCGGGCACCAACTGGCGGTATTAGAGCCCAGGGTCAGCAGGAGGAGCAGAGGGAGCAGAGTGTAGGCCGAAGCCTGCACTGGAGGCAGTTTTAGGTCTGTTGTGTCTGCGTGGCGTTTGCAGGACACGATGCCGGCTACACAGCAGGGGAACAGCTGGCGTTGCTGAACCCCACTGACACATTGGCTGGTGTTTTTCTCTGTGCAGCTAGCACTTCTGGGCACCAACTGGCGGTGTTAGAGCCCAGGGTCAGCAGGAGGAGCAGAGTGTAGGCCGAAGCCTGCACTGGTGGCAGCTTTGTGTCTGCGTGGCGTTTGCAGGACACGTTGCCGGCTACACAGCGGGGGAACAGCTGGCGTTGCTGAACCCCACTGACACATTGGCTGGTGTTTTTCTCTGTGCAGCCAGCAGTTTCGGGCACCAACTGGCAGTGTTAGAGCCCAGGCTCTGCAGGAGGAGCAGAGTGTAGGCTGAAGCCTAATTGAACCAATTTTAAAGGTAACCTTTAACTTCAGGTGTTACAAACTAGAAGAGCCACCTTATGCAGCAGTAATGCTGCACAAGTCAAAGGTTGCTCTTTTAATTTTGTTCTTTGCACACGCTGAATGAAACACATAAAAAATGTAGCCCCTTATACAGTCAAAACTGTCTTGGAGGCGTGAGTTCCCTTCTTAATGAGACGCAGCACAGCTGTCAAAAATACCACCTCGGTTCGGCCTCCTGAGCGTTGCATTTTGCTGTACAGGAGTCTGCGCTGTTGTGTCATCCCTTGGCCATGCGCCGTTAGCGCAGCCCGTCTTCTGACATCATTTGATGTCGGACGGTGCGGTTCGCGATGCCCATGAATCCCAGCCCCGCAGTGTCTTTTCATTTATTCACACTGTGGGGCTGGGATTCATGGCATTGCACAGTAAATATGTTCGCCTCTCACTCGTGTCCTTACACCGGCTTCAGACTGTGCGGCATCAGCTGATCCCTTATCGCATGCCACGGCCATGAAGCCGCACAGTCTGAAGAAGGCGGAAGGAGATAAGTGACACTGACAGGCGAAGATATGCACTGCTCATGCCCATCAATCACACCCTCGCAGTCAAAATAAATAAGACACTGAGGGGCGTTGTGTCGGGCAGGGTGGCCACAGAGGCGCAGCCAGCCAACCAATGATGTCAGAAGATGGGCAGCACTACCAAGGGGGTTGCTGCGTGTCATTACAAAGGAAAGTCACACCTCAGGGACGGTTTAATGGTCTCAGGGACACATTTTATACGTGTTGAGTTAGACGTGTGCAAGGAGAATAACTTAATGAGCCACCTTGTACAAATGCAGCATTACTGCTGTACAAGGTGGCTGTTATACATACAAACGCCTGGGGGGGGACAGGTTCCCTTTAATTTCAGTTGTTGTGTCTGCGTGGCGTTAGCAGGACACGATGCCGGCTACACAGCAGGGGAACAGCTGGCGTTGCTGAACCCCACTGACACATTGGCGGGTGTTTTTCTCTGTGCAGCTAGCACTTCCGGGCACCAACTGGTGGTGTTAGAGCCCAGGGTCAGCAGGAGGAGCAGAGGAAGCAGAGTGTAGGCCGAAGCCTGCACTGGAGGCAGTTTTAGGTCTGTTGTGTCTGCGTGGCGTTTGCAGGACACGATGCCGGCTACACAGCAGGGGAACAGCTGGCGTTGCTGAACCCCACTGACACATTGGCTGGTGTTTTTCTCTGTGCAGCCAGCACTTCCGGGCACCAACTGGCAGTGTTAGAGCCCAGAGACAGCAGGAGGAGCAGAGTGTAGGCCGAAGCCTGCACTGGAGCAAGTTGAAAGGGAACCTTTAACCCCCCCCCCAGGCGTTTGTTGCTGAAAGAGCCATCTTGTACAGCACTAATGCTGCAAAAGGAAAAGCTGGCTCTTTTAATTATGCTCCTTGCAAACGCTGAACTAGACACTTATGAAATGTGTCCCCTCACACCGTAAATCCGTCCCGGAGGTGGGACTTTCCTTTGTAATGTCTGAAGAAGGCGGAGGGAGATGAGTGAGAGGCGGAGGTGAAGATATGCACTGCGCATGCCCATGGATCCCAGGCCCGCAGTGTGATTAAATCAGAAGACAGTGCGAGGCGGGATCTCGGGCAGCGCGTCCGCACAGGCGCAGCCAGCCTGACACCAAATGATGTCAGAAGATGGGCAGCGCTAAGTGCGCCTGACCAAGGGATAACATAACAGCGCAGGCTTCGGGACAGAATCAAGCAACGCTGAGGAGGCGGCGCACGGCGCCAAGGGGGTAGGAATGACGGCTGTGCTGCGTCACATTACAAAGGAAAGTCCCACCTCCGGGACGGTTTAACGGTGTGAGGAGATACATTTCATAAGTGTTAGGTTCAGCGTGTGCAAGGAGCACAACGAAAAGAGGCACCTTTTCCTTGTGCAGCATTACTGCTGCACAAGGTGGCTCTTTCAGAAACAAACGCCTGGGGGGGCAGGTTCCCTTAAATTTAAGTAGTTGTGCCAGCGTGGCGGTCGCATGACACTATGCCGGATACACAGCAGGGGAGCAGCAGGCGTTGCTGAACCCCACTAACACATTTGCGAGGTGTTTGGCTCTGTGCAAACAGCACTTCCGGGCAGCAACCAGCAGTGTTGGAGCCCAGGGACAGCAGGAGGAGCAGAGTGTAGGCCGAAGCCTGCACTGGAGGCATGTTAATATCTGTTAGTGTGCCAGCCTGGCGGTCGCATGATACGTTGCCTGTCATGGTTCTCAATGGCAAGAGACCGTAGTAAAGCATACAAAGGACTAGCTCTTGGAAGATGGGAACTCAAGCTGACTGTGAGCTAAACCTACCGCACAACTAACAGTGGCCGGGTAGCGTGCCTACGTTTTATCCCTAGACGCCCAGCGCCAGCCGGAGAACTGACTGACCCTAGCAGAGGAAAATACAGACCTGGCTTACCTCTAGAGAAATTTTCCCCAAAAGGCAGACAGTAGCCCCCACATATAATGTCGGTGATTTTAGAGGAAATTGACATACGAAGTATGAAGATAGGTTTAGCAAATTGAGGTCCGCTTACTAGATAGTAGGAAGACAGAATAGGGAACTACACAGTCAGCTGAAAACCCTTTCAAAACACCATCCTGAAATTACTTTAAGACTCTAATATCAACTCATGACACCAGAGTGCCAATTTCAGCTCACAAGAGCTTCCAGCCTCAGAAATAATCAATCACAGAGAACTGGAACAAAAATGCAAAACAAACTTAGGACTACAAGTCCAACTTAGCTGATAGTAGTCTAGGAGCAGGAACATGCAACAGAAAGGCTTCTGGTAACATTGTTGGCCGGCATAGAAATGACTGAGGAGCAAGGCTAAATAGACAACTCCCACATCCTGATGGAAACAGGTGAACAGAGGAGATGAAGCACAAAAGTGCAGTACCACCAGAAACCACCGGGGAAGCCCAGAAACCAAATTCACAACAGTACCCCCCCCTCAAGGAGGGGGCACCGAACCCTCACCAGAACCACCAGGGCGATCAGGATGAGCCCTATGAAAGGCACGGACCAAATCGGAGGCATGAACATCAGAGGCTGTCACCCAAGAGTTATCCTCCTGACCGTAGCCCTTCCACTTGACCAGATACTGAAGTCTCCGTCTGGAAACACGGGAGTCCAAGATCTTCTCGACAACGTACTCCAACTCACCCTCAACCAACACCGGAGCAGGAGGCTCAACGGAAGGCACAACCGGTACCTCATACCTGCGCAACAATGACCGATGGAAGACATTATGAATAGAAAAAGATGCAGTGAGGTCCAAACGAAAGGACACAGGGTTAAGAATCTCCAATATCTTGTACGGGCCGATGAACCGAGGCTTAAACTTAGGAGAAGAAACCTTCATAGGGACAAAACGAGAAGATAACCACACCAAGTCCCCAACACAAAGATGAGGACCAACACGACGACGGCGGTTGGCAAAATGCTGAGTCTTCTCCTGGGACAACTTCAAATTGTCCACCACATGCCCCCAAATCTGATGCAACCTCTCCACCACAGCATCCACTCCAGGACAATCCGAAGACTCCACCTGACCGGAAGAGAAACGAGGATGAAACCCCGAATTACAGAAGAAAGGAGAAACCAAGGTGGCAGAACTAGCCCGATTATTGAGGGCAAACTCCGCCAAGGGCAAAAAGGCAACCCAATCATCCTGATCCGCAGACACAAAACACCTCAAATAAGTCTCCAAGGTCTGATTAGTTCGCTCGGTCTGGCCATTAGTCTGAGGGTGGAAAGCAGACGAAAAAGACAAATCAATGCCCATCCTAGCACAGAATGCTCGCCAAAATCTAGACACGAATTGGGTTCCCCTGTCAGAAACGATATTCTCCGGAATACCATGCAAGCGCACCACATTTTGAAAAAACAGAGGAACCAGCTCGGATGAGGAAGGCAATTTAGGCAAGGGAACCAAATGGACCATCTTAGAAAAACGGTCACACACCACCCAGATGACAGACATCTTCTGAGAAACAGGGAGATCAGAAATAAAATCCATGGAGATGTGAGTCCAAGGCCTCTTCGGAATAGGCAAGGATAACAACAATCCACTAGCCCGAGAACAACAAGGCTTGGCCCGAGCACAAACATCACAAGACTGCACAAAACCTCGCACATCTCGCGACAGGGAAGGCCACCAGAAGGACCTAGCCACCAAATCCCTGGTACCAAAGATTCCAGGATGACCTGCTAACGCAGAAGAATGGACCTCCGAGATGACTCTACTGGTCCAATCATCAGGAACAAACAATCTACCAGGCGGGCAACGATCAGGTCTATCCGCCTGAAACTCCTGCAAGACCCGTCGCAAATCTGGGGAAACAGCAGATAATATCACCCCATCCTTAAGGATACCTGTAGGTTCAGAATTACCAGGGGAATCAGGCTCAAAACTCCTAGAAAGGGCATCCGCCTTCACATTTTTAGAACCCGGTAGGTAAGAAACCACAAAATTAAACCGAGAGAAAAATAACGACCAGCGCGCCTGTCTAGGATTCAGGCGCCTGGCGGACTCAAGATAAATCAAATTCTTGTGGTCGGTCAATACCACCACCTGATGTCTAGCCCCCTCAAGCCAATGACGCCACTCCTCAAAAGCCCACTTCATAGCCAAGAGCTCCCGATTACCAATATCATAATTTCGCTCAGCGGGCGAAAACTTACGAGAAAAGAACGCACAAGGCCTCATCACGGAGCAGTCGGAACTTTTCTGCGACAAAACCGCCCCAGCTCCGATTTCTGAAGCGTCGACCTCAACCTGAAAAGGAAGAGTAACATCAGGCTGACGCAATACAGGGGCGGAAGAAAAGCGGCGCTTAAGCTCCCGAAAGGCCTCCACAGCCGCAGGGGACCATTCAGCAACATCAGCACCCTTCTTAGTCAAATCAGTCAACGGTTTAGCGACATCAGAAAAACCAGTTATAAATCGACGATAAAAATTAGCAAAGCCCAAAAACTTCTGAAGGCTCTTAAGAGAAGAGGGTTGCGTCCAATCACAAATAGCCTGAACCTTGACAGGGTCCATCTCAATGGAAGAGGGGGAAAAAATGTACCCCAAAAACGAAATCTTTTGAACCCCAAAAACGCACTTAGAACCCTTTACACACAAGGAATTAGAGCGCAAAACCTGAAAAACCCTCCTGACCTGTTGGACATGAGAGTCCCAGTCATCCGAAAAAATCAAAATAGCATCCAGATACACAATCAAAAATTTATCCAAATATTCACGGAAAATGTCATGCATAAAGGACTGAAAGACTGAAGGGGCATTTGAAAGACCAAAAGGCATTACTAAATACTCAAAATGGCCCTCAGGCGTATTAAATGCGGTTTTCCACTCATCCCCCTGCTTAATCCGCACTAAATTATACGCCCCACGAAGATCAATCTTAGAGAACCACTTGGCCCCCTTTATTCGAGCAAACAAATCAGTAAGCAGTGGCAAAGGATACTGATATTTAACCGTGATTTTATTCAAAAGCCGATAATCAATACACGGCCTCAAAGAGCCATCTTTTTTAGATACAAAGAAAAAACCGGCTCCTAAGGGAGATGACGAAGGACGAATATGTCCCTTTTCCAAGGACTCCTTAATATATTCCCGCATAGCAGCATGTTCAGGCACAGATAGATTAAATAAACGACCCTTTGGAAACTTACTGCCCGGAATCAGATCTATAGTACAATCGCACTCTCTGTGCGGAGGTAGTGAACCAATTTTAGGCTCCTCAAAAACGTCACGATAATCAGATAAAAATTCCGGAATCTCAGAGGGAATAGATGACGAAATGGAAACCAAAGGTACGTCCCCATGAGTCCCCTGACATCCCCAGCTTAACACAGACATTGCTTTCCAGTCGAGGACTGGGTTATGAGATTGCAGCCATGGCAATCCAAGCACCAACACATCATGTAGATTATACAACACAAGGAAGCGAATAATCTCCTGGTGATCCGGATTAATACGCATAGTTACTTGTGTCCAGTATTGTGGTTTATTACTAGCCAATGGCGTGGAGTCAATACCCTTCAGAGGTATAGAAACTTCCAGAGGCTCTAAATCAAACCCACAGCGTTTGGCAAAGGACCAATCCATAAGACTCAAAGCGGCGCCAGAGTCGACATAGGCGTCCGCGGTAATAGACGATAAAGAGCAAATCAGGGTCACAGATAGAATAAACTTAGACTGTAAAGTGCCAATTGAAACAGACTTATCAACCTTCTTAGTACGTTTAGAGCATGCTGATATAACATGAGTTGAATCACCACAATAGAAGCATAACCCATTTTTTCGCCTAAAATTCTGTCGTTCGCTTCTGGA
The DNA here is from genome assembly GCF_051348905.1 of Ranitomeya variabilis. NCBI lineage: Eukaryota > Metazoa > Chordata > Amphibia > Anura > Dendrobatidae > Ranitomeya > Ranitomeya variabilis. The sequence goes on from NC_135234.1 coordinate 235,753,739, forward strand.
CAGAATTCTATCACATTGCATAATCTCTGGCGCCTTCTCAGTAGACACCGCCAAATGGTGCACAGGTTTGCGCTCCCGCAAACGCTGATCAATCTGAATAGCCATTGTCATGGACTCATTCAGACCTGTAGGCACAGGGAACCCCACCATAACATCCTTAATGGCATCAGAGAGACCCTCTCTGAAATTCGCCGCCAGGGCGCACTCATTCCACTGAGTAAGCACAGACCACTTACGAAATTTTTGGCAGTATATTTCAGCCTCATCTTGCCCTTGAGACAGGGCCATTAAGGCTTTTTCAGCCTGAATCTCTAAATGAGGTTCCTCATAAAGCAGCCCCAAAGCCAGGAAAAACGCATCCACATTGAGCAACGCAGGATCCCCTGGTGTCAAAGCAAATGCCCAGTCCTGAGGGTCGCCCCGGAGCAAGGAAATTACAATCCTGACCTGCTGTGCAGGATCTCCAGCGGAGCGAGATCTCAGAGACAAAAATAATTTACAATTATGTTTGAAATTCTGGAAGCGAGATCTATCCCCGGAGAAAAATTCAGGTAAAGGAATTCTAGGTTCAGATATAGGAGCATGAATAACAAAATCCTGTAAACTTTGAACCTTCCCAGCGAGATTATCCAAACCTGTAGCTAACCTCTGAGGATCCATATTAATCAGGTGAAATCAGAACCATTCAAGGATTAGAAGGAGAGAGAGACGAAGGCTGCAGTAAGCAGAGATGCTAGTGAATCAACTAATGAGCAAACTCAGGAAAAAAAAAAAAAATTCTCTGCAGACTTCTTTTCTCTCCTTTCTTCTGCCAATTATTTTAACCCTTGGCCGGCCAAACTGTCATGGTTCTCAATGGCAAGAGACCGTAGTAAAGCATACAAAGGACTAGCTCTTGGAAGATGGGAACTCAAGCTGACTGTGAGCTAAACCTACCGCACAACTAACAGTGGCCGGGTAGCGTGCCTACGTTTTATCCCTAGACGCCCAGCGCCAGCCGGAGAACTGACTGACCCTAGCAGAGGAAAATACAGACCTGGCATACCTCTAGAGAAATTTTCCCCAAAAGGCAGACAGTAGCCCCCACATATAATGTCGGTGATTTTAGAGGAAATTGACATACGAAGTATGAAGATAGGTTTAGCAAATTGAGGTCCGCTTACTAGATAGTAGGAAGACAGAAAAGGGAACTACACAGTCAGCTGAAAACCCTTTCAAAACACCATCCTGAAATTACTTTAAGACTCTAATATCAACTCATGACACCAGAGTGGCAATTTCAGCTCACAAGAGCTTCCAGCCTCAGAAATAATCAATCACAGAGAACTGGAACAAAAATGCAAAACAAACTTAGGACTACAAGTCCAACTTAGCTGATAGTAATCTAGGAGCAGGAACATGCAACAGAAAGGCTTCTGGTAACATTGTTGGCCGGCATAGAAATGACTGAGGAGCAAGGCTAAATAGACAACTCCCACATCCTGATGGAAACAGGTGAACAGAGGAGATGAAGCACAAAAGTGCAGTACCACCAGAAACCACCGGGGAAGCCCAGAAACCAAATTCACAACAGTTGCCGCACACACAGTTGGGGACCAGCTGACGTTACTGAACCCCAATAACAGAGGAGTGACTGTTGACTGTGTGGACAGCACTTCCAGGCACCAACTGGCAGTGTTGGAGCCCAGGGACAGCAGGAGGAGCAGATTGGAGGTATTGCCGCACACACAGCTGGGGAACAGCTGACGTTACTGAACCCCAATAACAGAGGAGCGACTGCTGACTGTGTGGACAGCACTTCCAGGCACCAACTGGCGGTGTTGGAGCCAAGGGACAGCAGGAGGAGCAGATTGGAGGTATTGCCGCACACACAGCTGGGGAACAGCTGACGTTACTGAACCCCAATAACAGAGGAGCGACTGTTGACTGTGCGGACAGCACTTCCAGGCACCAACTGGCGCTGTTGGAGCCCAGGGACAGCAGGAGGAGCAGATTGGAGGTATTGCCGCACACACAGCTGGGGAACAGCTGACGTTACTGAACCCCAATAACAGAGGAGCGACTGTTGACTGTGCGGACAGCACTTCCAGGCACCAACTGGTGGTGTTGGAGCCCAGGGACAGCATGAGGAGCAGATTGGAGGTATTGCCGCACACACAGCTGGGGACCAGCTGACGTTACTGAACCCCAATAACAGAGGAGCGACTGTTGACTGTGCGGACAGCACTTCCAGGCACCAACTGGCGGTGTTGGAGCCCAGGGACAGCAGGAGGAGCAGATTGGAGGTATTGCCGCAACACAGCAGGGGAGCAGCTGGCGTTACTGAACCCCAATAACAGAGGAACATGGCCTTACATTTCAGTTGTTGTGTCAGCATGGTGGTCGCAGGACACATTGCCGGCTACACAGCTGGGGATCAGCTGACGTTACTGAAACCCAATAAAACTGGGTCGTATGTTTTTACTGTGCAGACGGCACTTCTGAGCCTCAACTGGCGGTGTTGGAGCCCAGGAATTACAGTTCAGGTGGTAGAAAGATGAACACAACAGGAGACCTGGATACTGTAGACACCCAATTATTTAATCAGGAAGCGGAGTGGCAAATTCCTGCGAGATCCAGGCCTGGTTCATTTTCAGAAAAGTAAGCCAGTCAACGTTATCGGAGGATAGTCGCATGCGACGGTCTGTTAGTACACCACCTGCAGCACTAAAGACGCGTTCCGATAATACACTAGCCGCAGGGCAAGCCAGTACCTCCAATGCATACTGGCTTAGCTCTGGCCATGTATCCAGCTTAGAGACCCAAAACTTGAAAGGGGAAGAGCCATCTGGGAGTACAGTAAGAGGGCAAGACATGTAGTCTGTCACCATCTGGCGGAACCGTTGCCTCCTGCTGACTGGAGCCGCCGGTGATGGTGTAGACATTTGTGGCGGGCACACAAAACTGTGCCACAGTTGGGCCATACTGGTCTTGCCTTGGGCAGAGGCACTGCTTCTGCTCCCTCTTTGTGCAGAGCCTCCTCCACTGCCTCGACGCACTGAGCTGCTTTGTAACGCACTAGCAGCCTTGCTCTCAGTTGGACTGGAGAAGATGATGGAATTCACCAGTGTGTCTTGGTACTCCCGCATTTTACGCTCCCTGTTCAACGGTGTGATGAGGCTTTGTACATTGTCTCGGTAGCGAGGATCGAAGAGGGTGTACACCCAATAATCAGCCATGTTGAGAATGTGGGCGATGTGGCGGTCGTTTCTCAGGCACTGCAGCATGTAATCAACCATGTGCTGCAGACTGCCAACTGGCCAAGAAACGCTGTCCCCTGCTTGAGGCATGATCTCAGCCCGCTCTTCATCACCCCACTCTCGCTGTACACACTGACTACTGGACAATTGTGTAACTCCCTCCTCTGGACGGATGTCTTCCTCCTCCATTGACTCCTCCTCATCCTTCTCACAAAGTGCCCCTGCCTACGCCTTTGTGAGGAACCACGTGGCGCTGACTGTCCAGAAGCTGATGGAAATGGTGACTCCTCATCCTCCACCTCTTCCACAACATCATCCCTTAGCGCTTGCAGTGTTTGTTGAAGCAGGCAGATAAGGGGGACAGTCAGGATGACTAGTGCATCATCTGCACTCGCCATCCGCGTGGAATAATCGAAGGGACGCAAAACCTGGCAGACGTCCTTCATAGTGGCCCACTCTGTGGTTGTGAAGTCTGAATGGCAAGGAGTGCGACCTCTTTGCGCCTGATGCAGTTGGTACTCCATTACTGCTTGCTGCTGCTCACACAACCGCTCCAACATATGTAACGTGGAATTCCACCTGGTAGGCAGGTCACATAAGATGCGATGTTCCGGAAGGGGAAATCGGTGCTGCAAAGCTGCAATACGCGATCTTGCCGTGCTGGAATGCCGCAAGTGAGCACACTCTAGGCGGACCTTGTGCAGCAGTGCATCAAGATCCAGATAGTCCCTCAAAAAACTCTGCATGACCAAGTTGAGCACATGTGCCAGACATGGGATGTGAGTGAGGTTGCTGAGGGCCAGAGCTGCCACCAGATTTCGGCCATTGTCACACACTACCATGCCTGGCTGGAGATTCACTGGCACAAACCACACGACGCTCTCCTGCTTGATGGCATTCCAGAGCTCCTGCACTGTGTGGCTTCGATTCCCCAAAGAAATTAATTTCAAGACGGCCTGTTGACGTTTGGCCACAGCTGTGCTCATGTCGGTCGAAACAGGTAAACGTTCACGGGTCCATGTGGTGGTGGACTGTGACGGCTCCTGCAGCGATGATTCTGAGGAACTTGTGTATGAGGAGGAGTCAATGCGTACAGACTGGATTCCTGCAATCCTTGGAGTGGGCAGGACACGTCCTGCGCCACTCGCACGATCTGTACCTGGCTCAACAACATTAACCCAATGGGCAGTGAGGGAAAGTTATCGCCCCTGCCCATGGTGACTGGTCCACACATCGGTGGTGAGGTGGACCTTGCTACTGAGGCGTCCAGTAGCGCGTGTTTTATGTGTCCCTCCCCATGCTTGTGCAGGGCAGGGACAGCTTGCCTGCTGAAATAAAAGCGGCTGGGCACATTGTTCTGTGGGACTACCAATGCCATAAAGTCACGGAAGCTGTCAGTCTCCACCAGCCTGAATGAGAGCATTTCAAGGGACAGTAGTTTTGCAATGCCAGCATTCAGAGCCTGTGCTCGGGGGTGGTTTGCCGAGAATGGCCACCTTTTCTCCCATGCCTTTACTACCGATGGCTGTAGACTGGGCTGGAAGTGTGAGGATGACTGGGAACGTGGTGCTGTGGGTGGAATTACAGTGGGTCTCTGGACAACAGTGCCAGAGGTTCTTCCATGGCGATCCTGGGAGGAAGCCGAACCAGCTGTGTGTGAGCTGGAGGAAGAGACAACACGAGCTGAAGAGGTGGTAGCTGCCGCTGTTGGTTGGCCTAGGTCTTCAGTGTGTTTTTGTAACTCCACCACGTGCCAGGTCCGCACATGTTTCCACATATTTGAGGTATTGAGGTTGCCGACATTTCTCCCTCTTTTGATTTTCTGATGACACACCTTGCATTTGACAAAGCTATTGTCATCTGCAACTGTGTCAAAAAAGGACCAGGCACTGCAAGTCTTGGGAGCGCCCTTTTTGGCTTTTGGAAGAGACATGCTCCTAACGGGTGCCAAAGTGGAGGCTACAAGCTCCGCAGTCTTCCCCCTCCCTCTCCCTCTTTGGCCCATTCGGGGAATCTCTTCCTCAGAGCTGCTCCCACCACCTTCCTGTTCCTCACGCCACGATGGGTCAAGGACGTCATCATCTACACTACCCTCTGCCACCAACTGCTCCTCCTGGGTAGTCTCGGCAGCACAGCACGCACCAGAAAGTGGCACCTGAGTGTCATCATCAGATGCTTACTGCGGTGTGGTGACCGGAGGCACTGGCCCACCCGCCTCTTCAGAGTCAGAGAGACAAAGCTGTTGCGCATCACTGCACACTGCCTCTTCTTCCATTTCTCCAATGCTGCTTGGCTGGCCCCCTGTTTCCAAGCCAAGAGATTCAGAGAACAGAAGTAGAGACGGCTCCTCTCCTGGGCTCTCTGACTGCCTGGGCAATTTGGCAGGTGGTGAAGAGACAGATGGGTGCTCTCCAGTGCTCTGTGCCTGAGAGGATGTGGCACTAACTGAAGTCGATGCGTTAGCTGCCATCCATCCGACAACGGCTTCAATTTGGTCTTCACGCAGCAGCGGTGTACGGCGCTCTCCGACTAAGCTGCGCATGAAGGACTGTTCCCTGCTGAAACTGGGTGATGATGAGTCACCGGTGCCAGCAGCAGGCACAGAATCCCCACGTCCTCTCCCTGCTCCGCGCCCACGCCCACATGCCTTACTCCCTGCCTTCTTCATCTTGGTTGACTGATAAAGATAAGCAGAAAAGTACTAAGGGCTTAGTGTGCTTATTCCTGAACAGCTCCTAACAGGTATAAGAAACACTAATTTTCTAAAGTGTGGACTAGACTTTAATATGAGCTAATATGGCCTACACAACTGTAAAGTGGTGTGTTTGGTGAACTTTATTATTTATTTATTTATTTTTTGGCAGAACTGACTACAGGGCGAGCTGCACTCACACGGAGACCGTGCAGACAGCCGTAAACGGCGCTGCAAGGCCCAAAAAACCTCCTCTAGGTTATCCTATGTAGTGTTTTTCCACAATTCAGCTGGATACGGGTGGAAAGCCACTAATAGGAATTATTTGAAAAAATGTGCAGCAGGCTGCACTATTTGCAAAAAAGGACAATGTATTTTACGGTATGAGGCAGTGATGCACCCTGAGCTGGATACAACCGGCTGTGGCTGCACACAGACTACAGGGTGAGCTGCACTCACACGGAGACCGTGCAGACAGCCGTAAACGGCACTGCAAGGCCCAAAAAACCTTCTCTATGTTATCCTATGTAGTGTTTTTACACAATTTAGCTGGATACAGGTGGAAAGCCACTAATAGGAAATATTTGAAAAAATGTGCAGCAGGCTGCACTATTAGCAAAAAAGGACAATGGATAGAACAGTATGAGGCAGTGAACCACCCTGAGCTGAATACAACTGGCTATGGCTGTGTCATGTCGGACGCTGTTCATACTAGGGCGTTCGACTGACAGCGGTAATTCCGCTTTTGTCCACTATGCGCTCAGTGGCGTCGGCTAGTTTTTATCTAGCTGGTCCGGGGTTAATTTAGCTGGTGCTCAGATTGGAAGCTGTGTCACGCCCACTGCCTTTAAATAGTTCTTCTGAACATTGGGCGTCGTCGATTATAGCTTCTGCCTTGTGCTTGGTTATCTCGGTCTGGAGTGGTGGTCTAGGAGAAGGAGTATCGTATCTGGTGGTGTATTTCCCTTTGTCGTATTTTCTCCTTCCTTTATTTGTATTTGTTTTGCCCTGTGCACTTATAGTGTATTCCTGTGTGACTGCGGCGTGGTGCATATTTTCTGTTATCCTTGTCTGTGCTGACTGTGGGTATTGGTGTGTGGTCTCATCACTGGGTGGTGGGTGGAGGTTTCAGCCTAGGGTTGAAACAGGAGACAGGGTGAGGGTGGAGGCCCAGACATGCACACCATCAGTGTAAACTCTGGGAGAGGGTCAGTCAGGGTTTCCCAGAGTTGAGGGAGATCGCAGGGGCCTGGGTTATTAGCTCTTGCCTACCTAGGCTTCCCGTGACAGGCTGCATACAGACTACAGAGTGGGCTGCACTCACACACACACACACACACACAGAGACCTTGCAGATCGCTGTGAAAACAGCGCTGCAAGGCAAAAGCAAGGTGAACACACAGTGGTTGCTAAATTAGCCTGGGAAAAGCACAATGAAGCAAATCGCTATCTCAACTGGCCCTCAGTCAGAACACGGCGTCCTATGCCTAACTGAATTCACAGCAGAGTGAGCCAGAAATGGCGGCAGCGTTTTTTATAGTGCATCATGACATCACTTCAGCAGCCAATCACAGCCTTGCCAGTAGTTACATGCCCACCATGCTGAACAGGATGTGCCCACACTTGTAATCATTCCTCATTGGCTGAATTCGTGCAGTTTGAATTCTGGGAACTTCCGATTCAGGTATCCGATATGCGGTAAATATCGGAACTCGGTATCGGAATTCCGATACCGCAAATATTGGCCGATACCCGATACTTGCGGTATCGGAATGCTCAACACTAGTGAGTGTACCACGAGCATGGTACACTCACGCTATCTAACCAGCGGCAGACACCGCGATAGATACGCTAGTCTCTAAACTACACTCGGGTCGGCTCCACTGAACTACTGGGTATCTCACCATCAAGTTACCGTTTTCTGGGTGGGCTCCATTAAACACTTGTTATCCTAACAGCAAGTTTCCTTCTTTGTCCTTTTCCTCAACGAACAATCTGAAGATCTACACCCTTTGTTCCTACTAGGACATAAAATGTATCTGTTTACTGAGGAAGGTCCAAAACGTTTATTTATTTTGGACTGCAATAAAATATCACTTCCTAAATAACATATGCATATAAGTTGAGTGCCAATTTATTATATTATATATCCATGCTGGACAAGCATGAAGCTGGGATTGGGAGTCCTCTCTGTAGCGCAGACCAAAAACTCCTGGTCCTCCTTATTCTTCTCCTCCTCCTGCTCCTCGTCAACATCCATTGTGGCCTGAGAATGTTGTGTGAGGCTGGGCTGTATGGTATAAGCCACTGTAAAATCTTGCTCCATAGCCACCGGCTGGCCATTCAAAGCTTTCTCTTTGAGATTCTGCAGTGAATACGAGACAGATTAGCAGGATGTTATGCTGATAATAACATCATCAGCTCTCACCATCTTGGTGCAGTGCTCAAAGTTTTGAAGAACCTCACATTTGTCAGTGATCCACAACCACTCAGCAGAAGTTATGTGTGGGGCTGAGTGTTACTCTGACAGGCTTTGAGAAGCTGGTATTCAGACACTGCCCTCTGATGCTCACTTACCCTTGCGAACATGTGAAAGTTTGAATTCCAGCATGTGGGCAAATCACAAATCAGTCGGTGATAAGGCAAAATAAAGCGCTGCTGCAGAACAGCCAGATCTGCAAAAGCCTGAGATGACTTTCAAAAACAGGCGCTGACACCGTGTACCTTGGCAAGTAGGTTGGGCAAGTCAGGGTATGTTTTAAAAAAAACACTGTACAACCAAGCTCAGCATGTGGGCCATGCATGGAAAGTGTACCAGCTTGCCGAGCTTTAAAGCTGCCACCAAGTTACTCCCATTATCGCACACAACCAGACCTGGTTGGAGGTTCAGCAGGGAGAGACATTTATTGGACTGGTCTTTTATCCCTTTCAACAGCTCTGCTGCATTGTTAGCTTTATCACATAAACAGATGAGCTTTAGCAGAGCGTGCTGTCACTTTGCCAAAGCAGTGCTGCAGAGCTCCTAGCTGGGGAGTGATGGGGAGGCTAGTTTAGCAGAGGATGAGGAGGAGGAAGACAAACAGGAACTGGAATATGAGGAGACTGAAGCCCTGATGGAAATTGGGCCCGCTATTCTTGGTGTGGGTAAGATGTGTGTGTCATATCGGATGCTGTTCATACTAGGGCATTCGACAGACAGCGGTAATTCCGCTTTTGTCCACTATGCGCTCAGTGGCGTCGGCTAGATTTTATCTAGCTGGTCCGGGGTTAATTTAGCTGGTGCTCGGATTGGAAGCTGGGTCACGCCCACTGCCTTTAAATAGTTCTTCTGATCATTGGGCGTCGCTGATTATAGCTTCTGTCTTGCGCTTGGTTATCTCGGTCTGGAGTGGTGGTCTAGGAGAAGGAGTATCGTATCTGGTGTTGTATTTCCCTTCGTCATATTTTCTCCTTCCTTTATTTATACTTGTTTTGCCCTGTGCACTTATAGGGTATTCCTGTGTGACTGCGGCGTGGTGCATATTTTCCGTTATCCTTGTCTGTGCTAACTGTGGGTATTGGTGTGTGGTCCCTTCACTGGGTGGTGGGTGGTTGTTTCAGCCTAGGGTTGAAACAGGAGAGAGGGTGAGGATGGAGGCCCAGACATGCACACCATCAGTGTAAACTCTGGGAGAAGGGTCAGTCAGGGTTTCCAGGAGTTGAGGGAAATCGCAGGGGCCTGGGTTATTAGCTCTTGCCTTCCTAGGCTTCCCGTGACAGTGTGTTATGGAAAAAGGGGGGACCTGAGGGCACTACTAATAATTAGATATGAGATCACTGATCACACGCTAGAAACATGTACAGTGCCTTGCGGAAGTATTCGGCCCCCTGGAACTTTTCAAACTTTTCCCATATATCATGCTTCAAACATAAAGATACCAAACGTAAATTTTTGGTGAAGAATCAACAGCAAGTGGAGCACAATTGTGAAGTTGAACGAAATTTATTGGTTATTTTACATTTTTGTGGAAAGTGGAAATTCAAAAACTGAAAAGTGGGGTGTGCAATATTATTCGGCGCCTTTAACTTCATATTTTGTTGCGCCACCTTTTGCTGTGATTACAGCTGCAAGTCGCATGGGTATGTCGCTATCAGTTTTGTACATCGAGAGACTGAAATTCTTGCTCATTCTTCCTTGACAAACAGCTCGAGCTCAGTGAGGTTTGATGGAGATCGTTTGTGAATAGTGTTGAGCATTCCGATACTGCAAGTATCGGGTATCGGCCGATATTTGCTGTATCGGAATTCCGATACCGAGATCCGATACTTTTGTGGTATCGGGAATCGGAAGTTCCCAGTGTATGGTTCCCAGGGTCTGAAGGAGAGGAAACTCTCCTTCAGGTCCTGGAATCCATATCCATGTAAAAAATAAAGAATTAAAATAAAAAATAGGGATATACTCACCCTCTGACGCGCCCTGGTAGTAACCGGCAGCCTTCTTTGCTTAAAATGCGCGCGTTTACTGCCTTCCGTGACGTCACGGCTTCTGATTGGTCGCGTGCCGCCCATGTGACCGCGACGCGACCAATCACAACAAGCCGTGACGTAATTTTCAGGTCCTGAATGCCTAAGTATCGGCCGATACCGGCAAAGTATCGGATCTAATCCGATACCGATACCCGATACCAATACAAGTCATTGGGACTCAAGTATCGGACGGTATCCCTGATGGTTCCCAGGCATTCAGGACCTGAAAATTACGTCACGGCTTGTTGTGATTGGTCGCATCGCGGTCACATGGGCGGCACGCGACCAATCAGAAGCCGTGACGTCACGGAAGGCAGTAAACGCGCGCATTTTAAGCAAAGAAGGCTGCCGGTTCCCTCGATAAGGTGCAGGCTGCGTCGGAGAGGTGAGTATATCAATATTTTTTATTTTAATTCTTTCTTTTACACATTAATATGGATCCCAGGGCCTGAAGGAGAGTTTCCTCTCCTTCAGACCCTGGGAACCATCAGGGATACCGTCCGATACTTGAGTCCCAATGACTTGTATTGGTATCGGGTATCGGTATCGGATTAGATCCGATACTTTGCCGGTATCGGCCGATACTTTCCGATACCGATACTTTCAAGTATGGGACGGTATCGCTCAACACTATTTGTGAACAGCAGTTTTCAGCTCTTTCCACAGATTCTTGATTGGATTGAGCTCTGGACTTTGACTTGGCCATTCTAACACCTGGATATGTCTATTTGTGAACCATTCCATTGTAGATTTTGCTTCATGTTTGGGATCATTGTCTTGTTGGAAGACAAATCTCTGTCCCAGTCTCAGGTCTTTTGCAGGCTTCAACAGGTTTTCTTTAAGAATGGTCCTGTATTTGGCTCCATCCATCTTCCAATCAAATTTAACCATCTACCCTGTCCCTGCTTAAGAAAAGCAGGCCCAAACCATGATGCTGCCACCACCATGTTTGACAGTGGGGATGGTGTGTTCAGGGTGATGAGCTGTGTTGCCTTTACGCCAAACATATCGTTTGGCATTGTTGCCAAAAAGTTTGATTTTGGTTTCATCTGACTAGAGCACCTTCTTCCACATGTTTGGTATGTCTTCCAGGTGGCTTGTTGCAAACTTTAAACGACACTTTTTATGGATATCCTTGAGAAATGGCTTTCTTCTTGTCACTCTTCCATAAAGGACAGATTTGTGCAGTGTACGACTGATTGTTGTCCTATAGACAGACTGTCCCACCTCAGCTGTAGATCCCTGCAGATCACGGAGTGATCGTGGGCCTCTTGGCTGCATCTCTGATCAGTCTTCTCCTTGTTTGAGATGAAAGTTTAGAGGGACGGCCGGGTCTTGGTAGATTTGCTTTGGTATGATACTCCTTCCATTTCAATATGATCACTTGCACAGTGCTCCTTTGGATGTTTAAAGTTTTGGAAATCATTTTGTATCTAAATCTGCCTTTACACTTCTCCACAACAGTATCACTGACCTGCCTGTTGTGTTCCTTTGTCTTCATGATGCTCTCTGTGCTTCAAACAGAACCCTGAGACTATCACAGAGCAGGTGCATTTATACGGAGACTTGATTACATACGGGTGGATTATATTTATCATTATTAGGCATTTAGGACAACATTGGATCATTCAGAGTTCCACAATGAACTTCTGGAGTGAGTTTGCTGCACTGAAAGTAACGGGGCTGAATAATATTGCACGTCCCACTTTTTTGTTTTTGAATTTCCACAAAAATTTAAAATAACCCATACATTTTGTCCAACTTCACAATTGTGTTCCACTTGTGTTAGGTGTCGAGTTCCCGCCGCTGCACAGGGGGAATCTCAAACCATGTCTGCTGCAGTCTCCCATTCTCCTCCAGCCGCAGTGGAATCTGCTCAGCGGAGACGTCATTCCCAGCGTCTGGCTCAGCCTGATACTGTGCGAATGGTTACTGTTGCCTTTCCAGGCTCTGCCCTTGTGGCCAGCACTGGTCAACGGAGAGAAGGCTTTTCTGGGACTAAGTCCTGCTTTTCACGCACTGAGCATGCCCAGAGGACCTCTCATTGGAGGTCGGGGGTCACATGCTCAGGCCCTGTTGCAGCTCCTATTGGTCCACCAGGAAGGTCCTGTAGAGCTGCAACTATAAAAGGTTTGCATGGCCGCATGGCCATGCGCTAGTATCAAATGTGTTTGGCTTATGCCAGTGGATACTATACCACTCTATACATATGTGGTGTGAGGCTGTAGGTTTGGGACTGTACACTCAGGCAGGCAGCTAGCTTTAGTGGGGGCAATTAGCCTTGGCTTCGCATCTGGTTCCTTTATGTGTGCGGTTAGCACAGAAGAGTTCCCGAGCAAGCACAACCCTTAGTTAGGGTAATAGTTTTGTGTACAGCGCGACTCTGTGAGTCAACAGAGATTGCTTCCAGTTCACACGGGGTGAAGCTTAACCCACGTGTGAGCTCAGAGGTTATCCGCCGTTACTTTGCAGCAAATAGCTCTGCGCGGTGGACCCCGGGCTGGGAACGCACCTTGTAGCTACCTTTCTGTATTCGGTGCGTTCCGCTAGCCCTAACAACTTGTTGTTGATTTTTCACGAAAAATTTACATTTGATATCTTTATGTTTGAAGCATGATATGTGGGAAAAGGTTGAAAAGTTCCAGGGGGCCGAATACTTTCGCAAGACCCTATATGTTACCAAAAAGAGAAAAAAGGTAGCATGTATAAGGAAGGATGACTTTCCCTTGAGGAAGCCACGCTGTGTGGCGATATGCATGGGGTGTCTCCCCCTCCTTCACTACCATGACCTGGTGACTCTCTTGTTTCAGGTTCTCTGTAGTCCCATTCCTCCTTCTCTCTTTTTTGATGTTGGACAGATTTGTCCTTCCTCATTGAACTATCTTTAGGGAGAGTTTTGAGTTTTTGTGCACTATCACATTCTTTGTCTTTTGTCAGCCTGCAGTTTTTTATCCTGTTTAAACTCTATTTGTCTCTGATACTATATATTTTGTGCATATATTGTATTTTCCCATTCGGGCACATTGCATCCTGTGGAGTCTTTTTAGATTTATATGTAAGATCATCTTGTCCAGCACTTAATGACTTAAGCTGTTCAGTGTAGTTTACTATAATATACTTCCGGTACATTCAGTGGAAGTAGGTGCTTTCCTTGGGGGGCACCTACAAGGCCCCTTATGGTTTTTTAATTGTTTTTAATTGTTTGGTTGTTTGCCTTTGGTTGATATGTTCAAATAAATTTATATATACTGTACCTTTTTGCTATACTGATTTTGGTGATCCTTCCTTATACACGCTACATTTTTTCTCTTTTTGGTAAGATGTGTGTTATGCCAGACTCTGACTCTGTCCCGGACTCCTCCAGGTTCACCCAGTGTTCCATCAGGGAAATATAGCATCCCGGTCCACAAGAACTTGTCCACGTGTCTGTGGTTAGGTGGACCTTCCCTGTGACTGCATTGGCCAGAGCTCGGCTGATATTGTGTAACAAGTGCTTATGTAACGCAGGGACAGCACACTGGAAAAAATAGTGGCGACTGGGAATCGAGTACCATGGGGCTGCCGCCTCCAAGAGGTCGCGAAAAGACTCAGTTCCCACAAGCCGAAACGGCAACATTTCTAGGGCTAGCAATCTGGCAATGTGGGTGATTAGCATTTGGGCCTGTGTTAGGGTGAGTGGATGTTTCTTCTTCCTGTGAAGTGTCTGGAACAGGGACAACTGAACACTGCGCTGGGACAATAAACCGGACATGGTTGCTGACTGTTGAGTCTGTACAACCACAGGTTGTGGGCAGGAGGCATCAGCGCCTGCTTCCTGGACAGCAGATTGGGAAGGCCATAACACAGGGCAAGGGGCAGTGTTTTCAAACTCAGACACAGATTTTGAACCCAGGCATTTTACCCACCTACTGGGGTACTTGGCTGCCATGTGCTTCACCATGCTGGTGGTGCTCAGGTTGGCAGTGTTCTTGCCTCTTCTTAGCTTGGTATGACAAATCATCCAAATTACAGCTGTTTTTGTCTGAAGACCTTTCAGGAAAAACTGTATTACAGGGGAACATAACACCCTTGGCCTGCTATGTAGCCGAGTAGGGGGCTCTGTGGAACAGTTGACTGAGTTCTCCATCTGGTCAAACCACTACCTCTTCTTGCCTGTTTCCATGCTACAGATCCATCCCTATCTGCATTGCTGTGCTCGCTAGGCTTGCCACCATGTTAGGTTGGATCAGCGGCCTCATCATCGACCATGTCATCTTCCAATTCATCAATCTGATCCTCCATCTGAGTTGTGTTTTGAATATAACCTGATGGCAACTGTGCGTCATGATTATCCTCCATCTCTTCAGACATTAACCTACCCCAATGTGGCATTCTCTTTAATGGTGCACGTTGAGAGGCCTAAGTAATTACAAGGGAACGGAACAGTACCTTGGATTGGCCAGCATTGGGGTCATATGTCTTCTGGGACTTTTGATGGGAGAGGAAGGAGGACCAGATTGAGGATTCTGAGGCCCAGACTCTTGACTACTGAGACTGAACCATGTGGAAGACTTGGTGGTGCTGCTTGTCAGCACAGTGGACCCTTTGTCTGTCATCCAACCCACAACATCCTTGCACTTGTATGGGTTTGACAGTCTTGTAGCGTGCTGACAGAATTTTGACAGGAAGCTAGAAGGAGAATCTGTCACACGGCCTTGCCAAGTACCACCACATCCACATCCTCATTCCTTAACGTCACTCTTTCCCATATTGAATGTGTTGTGAAAATAGAACTTCCTGGCTATATTTATCAAAAGTACCCTCAAAGAGGTGTGTACAAATTCCCCATATCTAGCAATGTGTGGATATTTTTTTTTCAGATTTAATCAGATTTTTCAGCTTTATTACACACAGCAACAGCAGACTCAGGAAAATTCCAGGTAAATTGTCACATTTGCGTATCGCAGCAGCCTCTGTGCCAGTCACACAATTGCTATTTATTTAACCAATAGAATTTTTTTTTATATCGCCTTTATGACACATGCCAACAGCAGAGTAAGGAAAATGATTGGCACTGGTAAATATTGATGTTTGTGTATCTCTGCAGGCTTTGTGCAAGTCTCACAAATTCAAGATAAATATAAGCTATTTATTTAACCAATAAAATTTTTTTCTTTTATATCACCTTTATGCGACACGCCAACAGCAGACTCAGGAAAATTACTGGCAAATAGTGACGTTTACTTATCTTTGCAGGTTTTGTGCAAGTCGCACAACTGCGAGATATATATACGCTATTTATTTAACCAATGGAAATTAATTATTTTTTTATATTGCCTTTATGACACGTGCCAACAGCAGACAGCAGGTAAATTACTGGTAAATAGTGAAGTTTGTGTATCTCTGCAGGTTTTGCACCAGTCGCACAGCTGCTTGACAAATATTAGCTATTTCAGCAATAGGCGAGAAACATTATTTAGCAATTAGCTTTTAAAAAAGATGTTTAGTATATGCTGGTACTGACAGGGCCGGCGTTAGGGCCAGGCAGACTAGGCAGCTGCCTGGGGCCCCCACTCCCTTGGGGGCCCCCAGCATCTACAGCAGAAGCTTCACTGATAATAGCATTATCAGTGAAGCTTCCGAGTAGAGACTGGTTAAGGACCTGTAGTGACATCACGATCAGGTGACCTGCCATGTGACCGTGATGTCACCACAGGCCATGTACTCTGGGAATGTTTGTAGCAGTAAAATAGGAGCCTGCAGTGAAGCACAGGAGCAGCGGCCACTGAACCTCCCCCATCAGCGTGATAGAAGTGCTCATTGGCCAGTGCCCTGTCCTGCTGTACGGAGCCTCTGAGGGGAAGGGAGAGAGACCCAGCACCAGTAACAACCTGAGCCGGCAGATAAGTAAAGAGCACCGTCCCACTGTGTGTGCTGCTCCTGGTGATGATGGCTCCTGTCCTGCTGTCAGCAACTCCTGCTCTTGTCGGCAGTCCCAGCAGAGGAGAGGGCAGAAAGGTGTCTGCTGGGAGCAGGAGGAGCTGCATCTGATAGTGTGCATCATCTCATTCCCTCCAGCATAAAGGTGTGTGTGTGTGTGTGTGTGGTGTGTATAGCGTGTGTCATGTGTAGTGTGTGCTTATGTGAATCACATGTATCAAATGAGCATTTGTTGTGCTGCATGTGTGTGCCGTGTATGTGTGTGTGTATAAGTGTGTCTTTGCTTGCCGTGTGTGTGTGTGTGTGTGTGTGTGTATATATGTGTGTGTATGTATGTGTATATGTGTGTGTATGTATGTGTATATATATGTGTATGTATGTGTGTATAAATGCGTGCCATGTATGTGTTGTATAGATGCGTGCCATGTATATATGTGTGTATAAGTGCGTGCCATGCATGTGTTTATGTGTGTGTAATATATATATATATATATATATATATATATATATATATATATACACATACACGCTATGTATGTGTGTATGTATAAGAATGCTATGTATGTGTCTGTGTATAAGTGCATGCAGGGGCGTAACTACTGCAGTCGCAGCGGTCGCCATTGCGACCGGGCCCCGCAGGTCAGGGGCCCCGGGTTGGCAGGTCAGTACAGGGCCGGACTGGCCATCGGGCACTTCTGGCAGAAGAGCCGGTGCCAGTAGTGGGCCGCTGCACTGTTCCCCCCCGCCCCCCCCCCCCCCCCCAGTGCCGCCGCCGCATTTAACTATACCGGCGTCTATGACACCGGTACAGTTCAATGCAATGATGGAGGAGAGAGCGTCACCTGACGCCCCCTCTCCCATCATTCCCCGCTCTGCCTCTGACAGTACACTGCGGGTGCGCGATGACGTCATATCATCGCGCACCTGCAGTGTCCTGGGCAGACTGCAGCCGCCGGGAGCAGCGCGGGCAAAAGGAAAGGTGAGGAGAGTTTTTTTTTTTTTCTTTTTAACTGGACTGTGGGGCCATTATCGGGGGGGGGGGGGGGGAGATGAGATGTGCGGGCTCTGCTGTATATATCCCTGTGCGGGCTCTGCTGTATATATCCCTGTGCGGGCTCTGCTGTATATATCCCTGTGCGGGCTCTGCTGTATATATCCCTGTGCGGGCTCTGCTGTATATATCCCTGTGCGGGCTGTGCTGTATATACCCCTGTGCGGGCTGTGCTCTATATACCCCTGTGCGGGCTCTGCTCTATATACCCCTGTGCGGGCTCTGCTCTATATACCCCTGTGCGGGCTCTGCTCTATATACCCCTGTGCGGGCTGTGCTCTATATACCCCTGTGCGGGCTGTGCTCTATATACCCCTGTGCGGGCTGTGCTCTATATACCCCTGTGCGGGCTCTGCTCTATATACCCCTGTGCGGGCTCTGCTCTATATACCCCTGTGCGGGCTCTGCTCTATATACCCCTGTGCGGGCTCTGCTCTATATACCCCTGTGCGGGCTCTGCTCTATATACCCCTGTGCGGGCTCTGCTCTATATACCCCTGTGCGGGCTCTGCTCTATATACCCCTGTGCGGGCTCTGCTCTATATACCCCTGTGCGGGCTCTGCTGTATATATCCCTGTGCGGGCTCTGCTGTATATATCCCTGTGCGGGCTCTGCTGTATATATCCCTGTGCGGGCTCTGCTGTATATATCCCTGTGCTGGATATACCACTGTGCGGGCTCTGCTGTATATATCCCTGTGCGGGCTCTGCTGTATATATCCCTGTGCTGGATATACCACTGTGCAGGCTGTGCTGGATATACCACTGTGCGGGCTGTGCTGGATATACCACTATGCGGGCTCTGCTGGATATACCACTGTGCTGGATATACCACTGTGCGGGCTGTGCTGGCACCCAACACCATGTTGCAGTGCAGGAGATTCCTGCGACAGTCCAAGGCGTATCTAGGGGAAGGTGGGGGGGGGGGGCGGGTTGAGGCGGGGGGACCCGGGGTGGGGTGGGGGGCCCCATTTGGAAGTTCGCACCGGGGCCCATAACTTTGTAGTTACGCCACTGAGTGCATGCCATATATATGTGTGTGTATATAAGTGTGTGCCATGTACATGTATGAATGTGTGTATAAGTGTGTGTATAAGCATGTGTCATGTGCGTGTGTTTAATTGTGTGTGTGTATATATATATATATATATATATATATATATATATATATAATTTTTTGCATTATTCTATATAAACATACAGTGATAGTGTGTGTGTGTGTTCCATGCACATTTTAAAATAATGGTTGAACAGACTAGAATGTATGTATGTATGTATGTATGTATGTATGTATGTATGTATGTATGTGTATATATATATATATATATATGTGTAAATATATATGTGTATATATACGTGTGTATATATATATATATATATATATATATATATATATATATATATATATATATATATATATATATATATATATACACATATATATATACATATACACTCACCGGCCACTTTATTAGGTACACCATGCTAGTAACGGGTTGGACCCCCTTTTGCCTTCAGAACTGCCTCAATTCTTCGTGGCATAGATTCAACAAGGTGCTGGAAGCATTCCTCAGAGATTTTGGTCCATACTGACATGATGGCATCACACAGTTGCCGCAGATTTGTCGGCTGCACATCCCAAAGATGCTCCATACAAGGCAGGATGGATCCATGCTTTCATGTTGTTTACGCCAAATTCTGACCCTACCATCCGAATGTCGCAGCAGAAATCGAGACTCATCAGACCAAGCAACGTTTTTCCAATCTTCTACTGTCCAATTTCGATGAGCTTGTACAAATTGTAGCCTCAGTTTCCTGTTCTTAGCTGAAAGGAGTGGTACCCGGTGTGGTCTTCTGCTGCTGTAGCCCATCTGCCTCAAAGTTCGATGCACTGTGCGTTCAGAGATGCTCTTAGGCCTACCTTGGTTGTAACGGGTGGCGATTTGAGTCACTGTTGCCTTTCTATCAGCTCGAACCAGTCTGCCCATTCTCCTCTGACCTCTGGCATCAACAAGGCATTTCCGCCCACAGAACTGCCGCTCACTGGATTTTTTTTCTTTTTTGGACCATTCTCTGTAAACCCTAGAGATGGTTGTGCGTATATACACATATACAGTCATATGAAAAAGTTTGGGCACCCCTATTAATCTTAAGCTTAATGTTTTATAAAAATTGTTTTTTTTGCAACAGCTATTTCAGTTTCATATATCTAATAACTGTTGGACACAGTAATGTTTCTGCCTTGAAATGAGGTTTATTGTACTAACAGAAAATGTGCAATCTGCATTCAAACAAAATTTGACAGGTGCATAAGTATGGGCACCCTTATTATTTTCTTGTTTTAAATACTCCTACCTACTTTTTGCTGACTTACTAAAGCACTTTTTTTGGTTTTGTAACCTCATTGAGCTTTGAACTTCATAGCTAGGTGTATGCAATCATGAGAAAAGCTA